>NC_138778.1:122944788-123544788 GCF_965119305.1 Pelophylax lessonae | reverse complement strand
AGAAAGGTCATGGGAATGGAGCTTAAGTAAAGAATGTGAGGCATGAGAAAAATCTTAACTAGGGTGATTTTTCCAGCCCATGATAATTTTATGGAGCGCAAGCTGAGAGATATATACTGTAATTTATTTACCCTATCTAGAGTAATCCTTACTAGATTAATTGAGGATACTGTCAATTGGATGCCAAGATACTGTAGTGATGAAGCCAGGACCCAGGGGAAGAGGGATAAGTCAGAGATTCTTTGTTTTAGTTGTGGGTCCAAGCATATTCCCATCATGCTGGATTTGGAGCAATTTACTTTATAGAGGGAGACTTTACTAAATTGGGTGAGAAAATCTGTGAAGGCCAGTGGTGACTGAGTTGGGTTGGGAAGTGCAACTATGACATTGTCAGCATAAAGTCCTCTTTAATGAGTAATGTCACCTATTTAAAAGCCATCAATGAGGGGATGTGACCTGATTGCCTCTGCCAGTGGTTCCATCACTAGTGCGAATATCAATGGGGACAAGGGACATCCCTGCCTGGTGCCATTGGTTATAATAAAGGACGCAGAAGGAACATAGTTGAACACAGTAACACAGTAACAGTTGAAGCCTGTCGGAAGGGGAGGAATATAAATTCAGAATCGCAGTAGCAAAGAAGCCCTGTATGCCGAATTTCTGTAAGACCGCTGAAAGATACCCCAAATGCACTCTATCAAACGCCTTCTCTGCATCTAAAGACAGAAGCAGAGAAGGCATTCGGTGATGTTTAGCCCACTGAATGAGATTAATAAATCTTAGTGCCATCTGGGGCTTGCCTGTGTGGGACAAAGCCCACCTGATCGGGGTATACCCAATGCATAATAAATTGGGAGAGACGGGTGGCCAAAATCTTTGCAAAGATTTTGATATCGGTATTGCGCAATAAGGGAGGTCTATAGTTTGCTGGGTTTACGTGTGATTTACCTGGTTTGGGGGTGGTGACAATGACTGCCTCAAGGGATTCCTTAGGGATATGCCCTAATTCTGCAAAATGAGAGAATGTCTTACAAAGTTGGGAACTAAGAGGGGCAGGGTAGGTTTTGTAATATTCGTTACAAAAGCCATCTGGTCCAGGGACTTTGTGTGTAGGGAGTTCACGGATCACGTCCTTTATCTCTTTTCTAGGAATGGTTTGTTAAGTTCTGATATTTGGTCAGTCCTGAGAGTAGGTAAACATATGGAGTCTAAAAAGTTGTTGATCTAAATAAAGTCAGGTGAGGGATCAGTAGTGGAGGTACTGAGATTATATGGTTTAGAGTAAAATTTGCTGAAGCAATCAGCTATATCTTTGGGGTTTCATACTCTGCGTCCCTGAGCAGTGAGCATAGAGTGGATCCTGGCTATTGCTTCTTTTCTTTTATCTTGTTGTGCTAGTAGGGCACCAGGTTTGTTGTTATGTGAATACCAATTGAAGAGACAAGAACTCACTGCTCAAGGTGGTGTAATTGCCTGATGACTCACACCGGTGCATGCCCCGGCTTGCCTCCGTGAAAACTTGATAAAGGAAAAGGAATTGGCAGCACTCCAGGTTGAGTCAAAATCCAGATTTATTGACTGGACATCCAAACTGGATGTCCAGTCAATAAATCTGGATTTTGACTCAACCTGGAGTGCTGCCAATTCCTTTTCCTTTATGTGAATACCAGGTGAGGCAACGTTTTTTAATATGATGGTCATATGTCGAGTGTAGGTAAGTACTGAGTTCCTCCCTAGTTTTAATTAATGAAGCTAGTAGGGTGTCATTGGGGCTTAATTGTTAGTCTGTTCTAATTGTCTGATTTGCTGTAAAAAGCATTAATACATTCTGACCGTTTACGCCTCTCCTGGGCACCTAGTTTCAGGAAGAAGCCTCTAACATAAGCTGCATGCGCATTCCATAAAATAGATTCGTTGGCAACAGACCCTGCAGTCATGTCAAAATATGTCTCTATTTCCCTCTTAACCTGTTCCTGGTACTCTGGGTTTTAGAGAATGGCTGTATTCATGCTCCAGAAGGAATTTCGAGTGACCCTAGGTCCATGATCAAGCTTCATGGTAACTGGAGCATGGTCTGACCATTTAATAAGTTTTATGGTTACCTGTGTTACAGATTGTAAAATAATGGGATTTTTGTCTTACCATAAAATCCTTTTGTCTGAAGTTCATTGACGGACGCAGTCTTCTGTTCTCAATAGTAGTAGGGTTATGCTGCCCCCTACAGGAGTAGGACACTAGGCAGAAAAAAGTTCTGGCTAAGCTTATGGGCAGTCCCAGGTGGTATACCCTTTCTCCCTGCTATAGGATGTCAGTTTTGTATCAAAGCAGTGTCAGAGAAAATAATACCAACCCAACTCAATAATAGAGGGGCGGGTACTGCATCGGTCAATGAACTTCAGAGAAAAGGATTTTAGGATAAGACAAAAATCCCATTTTCTCTATCGTTCATTGACGGATGCAGTCTTCTGTTCTCAATAGCAGTAGAGACATCCCAAAGCAGTGCCATAAAACATGAGGGGTGGGAACAGCAGAAAATAATCCCCCAAGGCTGAACCACAGCCAACCAGGCAACATAGGACTCATCAGAAAAACAAGATGAGACCCACCTGAAAAAACACCCTCAAGGGAGCCTAAAAACACCCTTAAACGGTGGCCAAAATAAGCATCTGCAGATGCCATCACATCCACCTTATAAAACTTTGTGAAAGTATGAACAGATGACCAGGTAGCCGCCTTGCAAACTCGAACCACAGATGCCTGATGGTGAAAAGCCCAGGGAACACTAAGCGCCCGAGAGAATGTGCCTTAACAGGGAAAGGTGGAACCTGATCCTCAATTGAATAAGCCTGCACAACCGTCTGTCTGATCCATCTGAAAAAAGTCGCAGCAGATGCAGGCAGCCCTTTCTTTGTTCCATCCGTGAGAGCAATTTGACCTTCAAAAAGACTCAGTAGTCGCCAAGTACACCCTGATTGCCCGAACCACATCCAAAGTATACAATGCAAATTCCTTAGGATGTTTAGGCTTAGGACACAAGGAGGGTAACACAATGTCCTCATTTAAATGGAAATCACCTTCGGAAGGAAGGACGGATCCGGACGAAGTATCACTTTATCCCTGTGAACCATCAGATAGGGAGAACGACAAGACAATGCCGCCAGTTTCGACGCCCTACGCGCAGAAGTAATAGCCACCAAGAAGGCTACCTTCTGAGATAAAGTAAGCAGGGTAATCTCCCGAAGATTTTCAAAGGGAGGTTTCTGGAGAACTGACAGCACCAAATTAAAATCCCAGGGTGGCATCGGAGGTCGCACCGGAGGAGCCAAATGTCACACCCTCTGGATTAAACTACATACCAGGGAATGGGTGACTAATGGCCTTTAGAAACAAATTGCCAAGGCCGAAACCTGACCCTTAATAGTACTCAAGGCCAAATTTTGATCAACCCCCTGTTGAAGGAAAGCCAAGATCCGAGCCACCGAGTAAAAGCGAGGGGGAACCCCAAGAGACTCACACCATGCAATACACGACTTCCAAGTGCGATGATAGATCTTTCTAGAAGTCGCTTTTCTCGTTTTAAGTAGAGTGGGAATCACAGAAGCAGACAATCCCCTGTCCTTCAGCACCTGGCTTTTAACAGGCAAGCCATCAAAGCCAGAGACCGTAAAGCAGGATGGAAGATTGGTCCTTGAGACAGCAGATCCTCCCTGAGAGGAAGTCTCCAAGGAACGCCTGCATCTAGCCTGACCAGGTCGGCGTACCAAGCCCAGCGAGGCCATTCTGGAGCCACAAGAATGACCGCAATCCCTTCCGCCTCGATCCTGTGAAGAAGTTTCGTCAGCAACTCGAGCGGAGGAGAAGCATACAGCAGCCAATACTGACCCCACGGAGCCACCAGCGTGTCTGCGGCATCTGCCAGGGGGTCCCGAGAGCGGGCCACAAACCTCTGCACTTTCCTGTTGCTCCGAGACGCCAACAGATATACTTCTGGAGTGCCCCAACGAAGGCACAGCTGCTGGAACACCTCCGGATGGAGAGACCATTCCCGTGGAGCCAAGGTCTGCCGACTGAGGTAATCCGCCTACCAATTTTCCACTTCTGGAATGTGAAAAGCGGAGAGAGCTGGAACAAAGTGATCCGTCCATCAAAGGATGCTCACCACCTCTAAGGCCGCAGGGACACTCCTGGTGCCCCGTTGGTGATTGACATAAGCCACAGCCGTGGCTCTGGCCGATTGAATGCGCCCTGGACAGCCCCGAAGGTGCTCCGTCCAGTGGACTAGGCAAAGCCTGATCGCTCTCAGCTCCAGAACATTTATCCATTAAATGGGGAGAAAAGGATTTTCCTTGTTTGAGCATAACAGAGACCCCCTGGTCACCTGGCTCAACTGAATATGATTGTCCAGAAAACTTTGATCTTTGTTCTATTTGAGAATAAATTCCTACTGGAGTATTCTCAAGTGAAACTGAGCGTAAGGTACCGCCTCGAAGGATGACACCATCAGTCCCAGAACTCTTAATACAAGTCCGAAGGGACGACCATTTGCTTGACAGCAATAGCTGAATCGCAGACTGGAGTTGTTGAAGTTTGTCCAGAAGAAGAAACACCCTGGCTGAGGATGAATCCAAAGTCAGGCCCAGATAGTCCAATCTCATGGAAGGAAACAGGGACAACTCCTGGAGATTCAGAATCCACCTGAACTCCTCCAGAGTTCTCATGGTGATCTCTAAGTTTGTCACCAGTGCCATGGGAGACTCTGCACAGAGAAGCAGATCCTGCAGGTAACCCAGGACTGACATCCTCCCCTGGCATAATAAAGCCAGGACCGGAGCCAAAATCTTTGTGAAGACCCGAGGAGCAGAGGCGAGACCAAAGGGTAACGCAACAAACTGAGTGATCCTCTCTCACGGGCAAAACACAGAAACCGGTGATGTCCTGCACAAATTGGGATGTGAAGGTAGGCATTTTTGATGTCTATGGAGGCCATGAAATCCCCCTGGAGTAGGGAAGCCACTACTGTGCGAACAGATTCCATCTTGAATTTTGAACTTGCACTAAGCAATTTAGTGCCTTCAGGTCCAGAACAAGACGCACCTTGCCCTGCTTCCTGGGGACCGTAAACAGGTTTGAGTAAAAGCCCTGAAAACGTTCAGAGAACGGAACCGGAACTATTACCCCTTATTGTAACAGGTCCTGTACCGCCCCATAGTAAGCCTGTAAGCGACCCGGGGACTGTCCCACATCGGAAGGGAAAAACCTTACCGGAGGAACAGATCGAAACTTGATCTTGTAACCGGACCGTATGACCATGTGAACCCACTTGTCTCGTATCCGGGATAATCACAGGTCCGGGAAACGGCAAATACGTTCCCCCCACCCTAGATACAGGTGAGGTTGCACCTACAGACCTTAAGAGCCTTATCCGCAGGACTGGAGAAATCCGATTTCTGTTTCCCAGACCAGGGTCGATTGGAGCCACTCGAGGAGGCACTGAAGGACTTTGATCCCTTATCACTTGTTCCTGAGGGATGAAAAAAATTTTCATGCGCTGAAAAGAAAAGGCCCCATCTACGATGAGGGTCCTTACCCTTGTGAGCCTGTGGGAGAAAAGTACTCTTACCCCCTCTGTAAGACTTTTGATAATGTCATCAAAGGTAGCCCCAAACAGGCGATCACCTTAAAAGGTTAAGAGGTTTTTAAAAGTCTGATCCGCAGACCAGCATTTTAACGTAAGTATACGCCGGAGGACCGCTGCCGACACCAACAGTCACGCAAATATTGGAGCTGCATCCAGCGAGGTATCGCAAACAAGATGCAGCCCCTGGATCAACTGGTCCATCAGCTCCTTAAAAGCAGAGGGAAGTTGTACTCCCTCCAGGTCACGGCAAAGTGACTTAGCCCATTCAGTCAAAATTTGTGACACAAGGACAACAGTAAACACCGGTCCAAGGGCAGACCCCGCCAGGGAGTACATATTGCGGGCCACAGACTCCTCCTTTCTATCTGCTGGATCCTTAAAAGAGAGGGGACTCCTTAAAAGGGATATCGCCTAACAATCTGCTTAGGCACCCAGGGGGACGCTTTGGACAGTCCCACTCCTTTTTGACGAAGTTGTCAAAATACACGGGAAGGAGGAAAAACCTTAACCACTCTGGATGGTTTGTGAGTGCCAAAAGTAACCGCGTCTCAGTCGCATCCTCCATTTTTAGGGTCTCACGCGCAGAAACAACCAGTGCGTCCCCCAGCGCATTTTCTTGTGCCGTGGCAGAGGGAGAGATGTCATCCTCACTATCAGAGGAGACAGGGCGCGAGGTAGTGGACCCAGCAGGGAGACCCACGTCTGCGGTGGCTGAATCAGATTCAGAATCTAACACATCAGATGAGGCAGGGGTATATGGGGGCGTTTTTTTGGCACCCTGTCCTTTACAGGCCACCTCCACCCGGGACACAAAGGATTCCAAGACCGCCGACAGTGCATCTATGGATAGCTGGGATCCGGGGGGCTTTGCGGCCTCCTTGAGGGGGTCAGATGGGGAAAATTTTTCCGCAAAAAATAATTTTTTTTTCTTTAAAAACGTCTCACTACGTTATAGTGCCCCCAAGAGGTCAGGCAAAACGCACAGGAGACCCCCAGCAGAGAGAGAGAGAGACCCCCAGACTCACCACCCCACCAAAGATGCACCAGGAAGGCTCAGAACGTCTGCACAGCACGTGTCTGCAGCGATTTCGATGAGAAAAACCTGAGTGTCAGCACTAGGGTATAGGGAGGGGCTCCACCACCACAAAAACGCCTCTAGGGACTCAAAGAACATGGCCGCCACTGATTTACAATGGGATCCACCACAAAATGGCTGTGCCGGGTGTACCAAGATGGCCACTGATCTCCTCAGCACATGTAGACTACAAGAAAATGGTGGCCCCGCGCAGCCTACGGAGCTTCTAGGGGACCCCCCAGCTTCCTGGACAAAATCGACAGGAAGGGGGCCCCGGGAGAAACAGGTAATCCCTCCCCGCACGATCAATCGTTGGCCTCCGGGGACGCACCCGCCCCCACCGTTGGCCTACGCCCGGTCCCAGGCACCAGGAGAAGCTCCAATCGCCCCATAGTGAGTGGGGGGGGGGACAGGTCGGGGGGGGGGGTGCTTGACAGGACAGAGAACACGGGAACGTGAGGGTCCGACCGTCCCAAGGAGGGGCCTGCGTCCACCCAAAAAAACCTGCCAGGGGGAGAGGGGGGGGGGGGGAACAGTTTACTCACCATACCTGGAACAGGCAGGTGCCATCTCCTGACAGAACCCCTCGCCACCGAAGTGGGGGGGCTGTTGGCCAATAGGAACGCTGCGACCCGGGCCTAGACGTTTAACTTGCAGGGCCAGTCCCCGTCCGGGGGGAATATTTTGCGGCCGACCTAGAGCGGAGCTGGGGTCTGCGCGCGCTTGCTGGCTGACTGGGGCAACCACTGAATCTATATATCCAGCACGTCGCCCAGATCAGGCATAGTTGCTTGTTGATCTCACAGGAAAAGGAACCCGGGGAAAACTAGAAAAAAAACTAGCTAGAAAAAAACTTTTGCCAGGACCAGAGATCCCAGCAAGGAACTAGGTCCTTACTCCTGACTAGGCAGATTAAAACGGACATCCTATTGCAGGTAAAGAGAGTATCCCCCCTGGGACTGCCCATAGGCGAAGCCAGAAATTTTTTCTGCCTAGTGTCCTACTCCAGTAGGGGGCAGCATAACCCTACTGCTATTGAGAACAGAAGACTGTGTCCGTCAATGAACGATAGAGAAAGATTTGTTTACCAGGAAGAGGTCAATCCTGGAATAGGACTTTTGAGCTGCCAAGAAAAATGTACAATCCCTCTCTGTGCTGTGTAGGTAATGCCAGAGATCATAGAGGTCTTCAGATAGAATCAGAGAAGACAGAGCGGTAGACCCTTGGCTAGTGGGGCTATCCAGGGCTCTGTAAGCTATATCAATAAAATCCCCACATAGGATTATTTTCTCTTTAGGAAACGGCTGCAATTTGGCCATTATGGATTTTAGGAAGGTCTTATATTTTGTGTTGGGAGCATAGAGGTTAGCTATGATTAACTGGAAGTTATTGAAAGAGGCAGAGAGAATGAGGTATCTGTCCATGGGGTCAATTTCTATGTGATGGAGCTGGAATGCTATCGAGTTATGTACAACAATGATAACACCTTTGATTTTTTTTAGGTGCGTTAGCAAAGAATTGATGGGGGGGGGAAGAGCCTGTGGTGGCACGTGGGAGCTCTGTCCTGGGCGAAATGTGTTTTTTGAACATACACTATATCTGATTTTAGGGATAATGCTTCCCTCCAAAGTCTGGATCATCTGAAGGGACTGTTCAGCGCCTTCACATTGATAGTGGTGGTGTTAAGTTGCATTATGGGTAGGAGCTGGCGTTGCTTACTAGGCCCAGGGAAAGGATACCATAGTTTAAGTAACAGTACAGATTAATGCATACCAAGCGTAACAATATCTAAACAATTCTGCGGTAGAAGAATAAAGTAAGAACTATACTTTGGATATGCCGTACAACAGTAAATATAACAATAACAAGCAATGAAATGTGTGCTTAGCACACTTCGTAATCGGGGTGTGAAAAAAGCTGCATGGAATGGCCAAGCTTCTAGGGTGAATAGATAAAGGTGATTCTCCCATTGTGGTAAGCCCGCCAGGTATAGCAGACGCTGTAACGGGGGAGAAGACCTTTGTTTTCCTCGCTAGGGCAGCTCTCAGGCTTCACTGTGGTTTATGTGGTGCATTCTGTTGGATGGCATGCGATGAGGGGGTAGGAACAAGCCCCCAGTTGTGGAGTTGCCTATACCCCTCTTCCAGGGAGGTAATAGCAACCTGCTGACCTTGATGCGTAATGAGTAATTTGGTTGCGAAGCCCCATCTATAGATCAGCTTATTATCTTGCAGAACCTTAGTGACTGGAGAAAATTCCTTTCTCCTTTGTGCAGTAGCTGCTGATACAGTCAGGTCCATAAATATTGGGACATCAACACAATTCTTATCTTTTTGGCTCTATACACCACCACAATAGATTTTAAATGAAACAAACAAGATGTGTTTTAACTGCAGACTTTCAGCTTTAGTTTGAGGGTATTTACATTCAAATCAGGTGAACGGTGTAAGAATTACAACAGTTTGTATATGTGCCTCACACTTTTTAAGGGACCAAAAGTAAATGGGACAGATTACCAATCATAAATCAAACTTTCACTTTTTAATACTTGGTTGCAAATCCTTTGCAGTCAATTACAGCCTGAAGTCTGGAACGCACAGACATCACCAGACGCTGGGTTTCATCCCTGGTGATGCTCTGCCAGGCCTCTACTGCAACTGTCTTCAGTTCCTGCTTGTTCTTGGGGCATTTTCCCTTCAGTTTTGTCTTCAGCAAGTGAAATGCATGCTCAATCGGATTCAGGTCAGGTGATTGACTTGGCCATTGCATAACATTCCACTTCTTTCCCTTAAAAAACTCTTTGGTTGCTTTCGCATTATGCTTCGGGTCATTGTCCATCTGCACTGTGAAGCGCCGTCCAATGAGTTCTGAAGCATTTGGCTGAATATAAGCAGATAATATTGCCCGAAACACTTCAGAATTCATCCTGCTGCTTTTGTCAGCAGCCACATCATCAATAAATACAAGAGAACCAGTTCCATTGGCAGCCATACGTGCCCACGCCATGACACTACCACCACCATGCTTCACTGATGAGGTGGTATGCTTTGGATCATGAGCAGTTCCTTTCCTTCTCCATACTCTTCTCTTCCCATCACTCTGGTACAAGTTGATCTTGGTCTCATCTGTCCATAGGATGTTGTTCCAGAACTGTGAAGGCTTTTTTAGATGTTGTTTGGTAAACTCTACTCTGGCCTTCCTGTTTTTGAGGCTCACCAATGGTTTACATCTTGTGGTGAACCCTCTGTATTCACTCTGGTGAAGTCTTCTCTTGATTGTTGACTTTGACACACATACACCTACCTCCTGGAGAGTGTTCTTGATCTGGCCAGCTGTTGTGAAGAGTGTTTTCTCCACCGTGGTCTTCCGGGTCTTTTGGTGTTGCGGAGCTCACTGGAGCGTTCTTTCTTTTTAAGAATGTTCCAAACAGTTGATTTGACCACAGCAAATGTTTTCGCTATCTCTCTGATGGGTTTGTTTTGTTTTTTCAGCCTAATGATGGCTTGCTTCACTGATAGTGACAGCTCTTTGGATCTCATATTGAGAGTTGACAGCAACAGATTCAAAATGCAAATAGCACACTTGAAATGAACTCTGGACCTTTTATCTGCTCCTTGTAAATGGGATAATGAGGGAATAACACACACCTGGCCATGGAACAGCTGAGCAGCCAATTGTCCCATTACTTTTGGTCCCTTAAAAAGTGGGAGGCATATATACAAACTGTTGTAATTCCTAGACCGTTCACCTGATTTGGATGGAAATACCCTCAAATTAAAGCTGAAAGTCTGCAGTTAAAGCACATCTTGTTTGTTTCATTTAAAATCCATTGTGGTGGTGTATAGAGCCAAAAAGATTAGAATTGTGTCAATTTCCCAATATTTATGGACCTGACTGTATATCTTGATATAGGTTGACCCCTGCATATGGGGGAGGAAGTGTGCAAGCATTTCTCGTAGCCCTGAGGAGCTGCTCCGTGACATGTTAATAATGTACTCAGGCCAGAATATCCCTAGGAACTGTTTCTGGATGGTATTCTGTGAGCGGTATGCCTGGCACTAATTTCAGGAAAAGCGGTTTCAGAAATGGCATGATTTCATGCGATTTGACCGTTTTCGGAATGCCCCTGAATTTGATGTCAGCCGCTTTTACCTGAAGCTTTTGGATCGCCTCAGACTGTACCCCATGTCTGTCCACTACCTCATTGTTTGCTGCCACCATCTCAGATAGTTGAAGCTCCATATGATGTGATCTTTCCTCCAGGCCATCTAGTCTGGTGGATAATTGGTTAATTGACGTTCTGAGTTCTTTGTGGAGCCCAGACTGAAGGGAGAGGAGCATTGCTTTTAAAGTTGCCTCTGTAGCTGGGACATCTGCTGCAGGGAAGGCAGAGAGGGCATTGTTAATGCACTCTTCATGATCAGAGGCTTGTGCTGGGAGAGAAGCCCTATGTTGCTTTTTAGCTGAGGGTATCTTAGTGGGTGGTGAAGCTGGGGAGACTGCGGCTCTCTTACCCTGGCCAGCAGAGGATGAAAGGGAGGCCTTATCTGTGGTTTTGTCCTTGTCCAAGTCTGGATCTGTGAGAGGATCTCTGGGCTGTTGGGGTGGTGAGGCAGGGCTGCCGTTCTCTGCAACGCCATCTTGGCTTGTGTGAGGCAGCGGCTTCATGAAGAAATCTGTGAGGCGGCGGGGACCCGATGTCTGCAGACGGGTCATGCTCCGCTAGTGTCCAGGGATCTTCTCCTACCAGGGAGAGGTAGAATCAGTGGGCTGGGACGCAGAGAGCTGAGTATTTCACCCCACGAAGCCGAGCAGCAGTGGATCACACGGCCATACTGCTCGGCGGCCAGGACATGCCCCTTTAAAATAACATACTAAAGGGCTTGCACTGGACCGAATACAAAAAGTTAAACTTTTATTCCATTAAAGGGGTTACCGTAATGGTGGCATTACATTCCTGTATGAAAACTTGCAGGACACAATACCAACAGAAGTGAGTTGGACATCTCAGAAACAGGCTGAAGGATATTAGCCAATCCAGAGATTTAAACACCAGCAATCTCAAGGAAAACGTGAAGGTAGTAACAACTCTATATACTGCACTTGACTCATCAGTTTGACCAGGTGTATTAGCAGCTTATATATAGTACTCACCAAAAGCTCTAGCAATGGCAACACTCTCCAGTACTCCCATCAGTGGAATGATGATAAGCCCAGCTCCAATGTTCTGTTAAGATTCAGCATTAATAATGTCATTGTGTGTTTATCACATGCAGAACATATTGCAAATCCACATTAACGAAGATTTACTTTCATTATAAATTTTTATTTTTATTTGAACATACTCTACCCCTCCAGATACTGACTTTAACACCCTATTATTGCCATTCCTTCCTTCCTACTAGGTTTGAACACTAAGGCAGGCCACAGATTATGCAATTTTCCTTCCACCTCAGATCCATCATTTGGGAAAAACCCAACTTGTGCACAACCAGGATGCCCATACATGGATGGAAATTCAGCTGACCCCTACTGAAGCGGATGAATTTTGATCCATGTACTGTATGACTGGCTTAACAAATCCCTACAATTCTTCAATAGACAGACAACAAAATAACTTAATTTACCTTAAAGTGGAACTTTGCTCTCTCAATCAACATTGACTATTTTGAATCCTTATGCTGGCAGAATTAGTAAATAGACAGAAAAGTATATCATAATTGTTTTTTTTTTTATTTCTTTAGTCACTTCCTGGTTTCCATGCCTAGGCAAATCATGGCATACATCCCAGGAGTCGTCAGGAGGGGTTTCCCTAGCTAAGCACACCCTCCTGCCTGCATGCCTGAGCTAAGGGCAGATGGATTCCAGGAAGTAAATGCCACATAAATCATCTGCCAAGATGGCTGCAGCTAGAAATGCTAGGGGGTGTTTTTCTAAATCATTTCTCAGCAAAATAAAGCATGGAGACATGGATGGATGGGTGAGTTTAATTTTTAAAAATGAATTAAATAGAGCTTTTGGTTTGTATTGCTTCCTGTATGTGAAATCCTTGGTGTTCCTGCCAGTCTTTCTGCTTTCCTATAAAACCACACTAAGCAGGAGAGCACACCATGGTCAGTTCTCTAGCGATACTGGGAACTCAGGCTGCTCTCCTCCAATGATCAGATTTGTCCTGTCACCCCCGCTGCACAGCCATTCACTGGGAAGCTCAGCATGCTGCTGCTTCTCTTCCCCCTAGCTCTTATGGAGCTCAGAACAGAGGGAATGTGATCACTTTTATAAAAAAAGGGGAAAAAGAAGGTATTTGTAATGTATTTTTATAACTATACACAAATGGTTTGCTTTTCATTTCCATTTTAAACTGAATGGCTCTTTTTACAAGTTGATTGTTTACAACCACTTTAAGCTCAAACGACATTCCCTTGTATTGCTCTGCAGTCAGACCACTCTGCCTCGTTTCCATACTACACAAACTTAAAGCGGAGTTCCGGGCAAAAAAAAAATTTGGGATAAAAATAGCCCTAGGACAGTCAGGGCTAGTGCATTTAAGCAACAATAGCCTCTAAACTGTCCCCTGCTTAGTGTACCTGTAAGAAGAAAAACTTACCTTGAATTTCTTGTCCAGCGCTGCCATCTGCGGTGTGGGCAGCTGAAGCCGGAGCGCCCTCGTCGCATCCCTCTTCCTGGATGTCTGAGTCCCAGAATGCCATGCTTGCCACTTCCGGGGCAGGCGCGTCATCCCACAGCTGGTTCTGCGCATGCCCAGAAGCTGTTCTAATGCATTCAGCAGGGAATGACGTGCCTGCACCGGAAGTGACGAGGGACACCAGTGCAGGCGCATTGACTCCTGGGATTAATGACGCTCCTCTCCCAGGAGTCAATGCAAAGGAGGAAGTGACGTCGGGGGCCGCAGCCACAAGAGGAGGAAGTGGAAGGAAGGTAAGTTAATTTTCAGAAAAAATCAGGTGAAACAAAACAAAAAAAATAATAACTATCCAATTCTTTTTCAGGATCTTTTAATCTAACGGAAACTGCAAAGTTGAAACTCCTGCTTATGTTTCCCTGCAGACATGCTGGGAAAGATCTGGGTCACGAGATAGCTGTATATCGATTAGGAAAAAGGTACTTGGATGTTTTTTTATTAAAATAATTACAGTATCATCATCTACATACAGAAATAGAAGGAAAATAAACATTTTTCTCTCTTTCTTCATCTCCCTTTATTTTTAAACTTCCTGTCTACTAGATGATATCGTGCCAAGTATGATCTTGTTTTACCGGTTCATATGCTTGGCTACTTCAAATGAATTGTAGATAAATTTAATTAAAGCCAGATTTAAGCAAACATCCTTATTTGCTTGAAATTTGCCTTATCCTTTTTCCTATTACTGGATATCTCCCTACATCACCGTAGGTCTATTCCTTAAGAATAAGAGGTTACATACATTTTACAGGACATAATGTTCACAAAAGAGTCTCCTTTATGTATCTTAGCAACAGGTCACCTACCTGCACCATCTCACTGAAAGGAACAGTGTGATTGCCTGCAGTCTCTGAGAAATGGGGGAGATGGAAGTGAGGGAGGCCTTCTGCAGTCTTTCCAGTAAGAACAAAAGGAGACAACCCCATTACTTCAAATGAGTAGGCCACCAATCCAGCAGCTACCACCACAATCGCATTTCGAGCTACAGTAACATAAAAAGTTATTAGACATTATTATCACTAAAAAAAAAAAAAAAAAAAAAACCTTCTGTGTTTACCTACCTGTTGTAGTCATCCAAATAATGATGTAGCTGAATCGATAACATCTTGGCATTCCTCTATATGTTCTTGGGAAACTATCTTTCATCCACTTAAGCGTCAAAAGAAAGCCAATACACAGAAAACCAAGGATGGCATCCCCAAGTCTAGAAAACATGGATTGACTCATATTTGACTCATATTTTAAAGTTAAAAAAACAACTCCCTAAACTTGCTTGTGTGTACTGAAAAAACAGTCGGTTAAAGTCAAAGCTCTGACCTGGTCGATGGAAGTTTGTGGAAAGTTTCATAGACTTGTAAGACGAATTGGCGTGGAATATCCTTCAAACCCAGAAGGTTCTGACGGGACAAGAGAAATACTGAAAAAAGTTGCTTGTTAGGAGATCCTTATACATTAGTATTGGTATACGAATTTGAAAGGGACTCTTGACTTCATACATAATGTACAATAAAGTCATAATTTTGCTTCAGGAAATCATCTTAATTTAAAATTATGGTAACCCAAAAAAAAACAACATGTTACTGTCCCTTTAAGGCACAAGACATAGCACAGAGCTTTTGCCACGTCAATTGTCCCTTTCTATGTTGTACAATACCTGGTTAATCCTGCCTTTTCCGGTCTTCCCCTCTGTGAGTTGAACACTTTTATCATGGCTGCTGATTCTGATAGCGTGGTCAGTCTACATGACAGCTATCTCTCCCTCCCCCTCTGTATCTTCTGTAGTCTGTGTGAGAGCCGATCTCCTCCCCACCCCTCTCCTCTCATTCGTGTGTGTGTGAGTGTGTGTGTGTGTGTGTTTTCTTAAAATTATAATGCTAAATACCTTCTTTGCAGAGCCCTGCTGTCCTGTCAAGTGACCTCCCTCTGTTAACTTGCATTCATCAGAGGGGAATCTCAGCCCCTGCCACTATACTCACTTACTCGGGAAGGGAAGCAGAGGGAGATCACATGACAGAACAGCAGGGCTCTGTAAATAAGGTATTTAGCATTATCATTTTAGGAAAACACACACACTCTACTGAACAGGGACCGAAAACAGAGAGGATTAAAGAAATCAATACATATGACTTTACATCCACTTTAATTAAGTTCACCAGTGTGTGTTAATGTTAAAAAAAAAAAAAAAAGGTTTGTTCCTACACATATAGGTTGTAATTAATTATGAACATGGGGGGCATATTGGCTCTTTAAACAGGTGAGATTTACTGTATATCCTGCTTAATAGTGCTACACAGTAGCTCGGATTTAATGCTTCTCTACCCAAATGTCTATGTGTCAGCACCATCTGCCTGGCAAATACCTTATTTCAGCATTTGTTAAAGAGGAAGTAAACCCTCCTCTGACACTTTTAACTATAGGTAAGCCTATGCTAAGGCTTACCTATAGGTACTGTAAATATCTCCTAAACATGTACCGTTTAGGAGATATTTACTTTGCATGCAGCCAGTGACATCACTGGCGCATGCGCTCTGAAGGAACGGCCGCTCGTGCCGTTCCTTCAGAGCCCTGTGCCACGAACGTCGGCTCCCGAGCGCAGATGACCAGATGCCGCAAACCCGGAAGAAGGGTGACCGAACGTGTCATCCGTGAGAGAGGCGAGCGAGCGGCACTGCGGGGCTTCGTTCTAAGGTAAGTATTTCATAAGCTGCGATGCATACTAGCTCATTATGTGTTTGTCTATCAGGTGTTTTTTTTTTCTTTTTCTGAGGTTTACAACCTCTTTAAAGAGGAACTGAGGATTGGGGGTCATGCAGAAGCAAAAGCCATAATGTGTAAAAATGCAGTGCATACCTGCACATTACTGTATAGCTAGTGTTCTCACCATTATGGCAAACAAAGTTAGCTCTGCTCCATAAATAACAGCTCTGCACTCTTCCTCTTCATTCCATCATCACCTCTGCCACCTTTCCTGAAGATTTTTATGCTGCCACCATTTTCCTTGTTCAGCCATTGGGTGGCCAAGGCTAATGCAACACCCAAGCATCCGCAGTGGAGTTGCATTACCCCATCCATTAGATGCTATGTGCACAATGTAAAGGAGTTTTTTTGCAGAAGAGACACAGAATTCTATTCTACCAAAAACTGTCAACTTCTTTTTTTTCCTTCTTTTGATTTACGTTGCACTTTAACCACTTAAGCTCCAGAAAATTTTACCCCCTTCATGACCAGGCCATTTTTTGCTATTCAGCACTGTGCTACTGACAATTGTGCGGTCATGCAACACTGTACCCAAACGAAACTTATAGTATATCAATTTTTCACACAAATAGAACTTTCTTTTGGTGGTGTTTGATCACCTAGTTAAGTTTTTCATTTTTTGCAATATAAATTAAAAAAATACATATTTTTTAGTTTCTGCTTAAAAACATATTCAATAAAAAAAAAAAATTAAAACATTTCTTTAACTTTCTTCATAAGTTTTGACCAAAATGTATTCTGTAATGTATTTAATTAAATAAATCCCAATAAGTGTATATTGTCAAAGTTATAGTGTCTACAAACTATGGTATATATAGTGGAATTTTTTTTTTTCTTTTATACTAATATAGCAGTGATCATCGACTTATAATGGGACGGCAATAGTGTGAGCAATCTGACACTGGAGGCAACTGACTAACTGCCACTGACATCACCAGTTACATTAATACAGTGATAATACTATACACTGTCACTTTATAATGACACTGGCTGGGAAAGCGTTACCCTCTAGGGCGATCAAAGGGTTAAATATGTGCCTAACTATGTGTATTGTGTATAAAGCGTGGAACAGTAACAGCGTCTGCTTCCCCTAGTGGCTAATCTACAAATTTAAATATTTAAAGTGGTTGCAAAGACAAGACATTTGTTTACCTTAATGCATTCTCGGCATTAAGGTAAAAAAACGTCACGGTATTTTTATCACCCAAAAGACTCCGTAGCTGCCAGGTACACCCTAATCGCCCCAGACCACATCCAAGGCATGCAAAGGAACTTCCTTCAGATGTTTTGGCCTCGGACACAGGGAAAGCAACACAATGTCTTCATTCAAATGAAAACCAGAGACAATGGACGACGGACAGGGGCGGAGAACCACCTTATCTCTGTGAACCACCAATTAAGGTGAACGACAAGATAACGCCGCCAATTCCAACACCATGTGCGCACAGGTAATAGCCACCAAAAAGGCCACCTTCTGGGACAGCGTAAGCAGGGGAATCTCCTGAAGATTCTCAAAAGGAGGCTTCTGGAGGACTGAGCACCAAACTGAAGTTTCAAAGGCGGCAATGGACACTGCACTGGAGGAACCATGTGCCAAACTCCCTGAAGAAAAGTACGCACCAGGCAGTGTGTGGCCAAGGACCATTGAAAGCACACTACCAAGGCCGACACCTGGCCCTTGATAGTACTCAAGGCCATTTTCTGCTCAACCTCCCATTGAAGGAAGGTCAAGATCGGAGCCAACAAAAAAGAGCGAGGTTAAACCTCAAGAGACTGACACATGGATATATGTCTTCCACATACAATGGTGGATCTTCCTATAAGTAGATTTCCTAGCTTTTAACAGCGTTGGAATAACTGACTCAGACAAACCTCTATCCTTCAGCACCTGGCATTCAACAGCCAAGCCGTCAAAGCCAGCGACTGTAAAGCAGGAGGGAAGATTTGCCCTTAGGACCGCAGATCCCCCCTGAGAGGAAGCTTCCAAGGAACGTCGGCGACCAACTGAATCAGATCGGCATACAAAGCGCGGTGAGGCCAGTCCGGGGCCACTAAGATGACGGGAATACCTTCTGCCTCGATCTTGCATAAAAGTCTTGGCAGAAGCTTGAGAGGAGGAAAGGCGTAAAGCTGACCATACTGGCCCCATGGGGCCGTGTCTTTGACCTTGTCACAAACCTTTGCACCTTTCTGTTAAGCCGAGATGCCAACAGATCAACCTTGGGGATGCCCAACCAGAGACACATCTCTGGATGAAGGGACCACTCCCCTTGGTCCAACGCCTGCCGACTGAGGTAATCTAGCTGCCAGTTTTTCACCCCAGGAATGCGTCCAGACCCCCTAAGCAGAATTTTTGCCGAGAATGCCTCCCCACCCAGACAGACTGGCATCAGCGGCGACCACTGTCCAAAACTAGGGGAGGAAGGATTTGCCCAGCCGAAGCGCTGGAGAATGTAGCCACCATATCAGGGACTCTTTCGTTCCCCGACTCAGTTGGATTTTATTGTCCAGAGACTGGATTCTTGTCCCATTTGCCCAGAATATCCCTTTACAGGGACCTCTTATTGAACTGTGCAATTGGAACCCCCTCAAAAGGTAGAAACAATCAGGCCCAGCACCCGCATGCAAGTTCAGAGGGATGACCCTCTGCTGGACAGCAGGAAACAGATTGCAGCCTGCAGTTTCTGAAGTTTGTGCAGAGGAAGAAGCACTCTGGCTAAGGCCGAGTCCAGAGTCAGACCCAGATAGTCCAGCTTTGTGGACGACACCAGAGCAGACATCTGAAAATTCAGAATCCAGCGGAACTTCTTCAGAGTTTGAGTGGTGATCTCCAGGTTTTTCACCAAAGCAGTAGGCGACTCTGCTCATGGAAGGAGGTCGTCCAAGTAGCCCAGTACCCTGATCCCCGCTGGCGTAACACTGCTAGCACTAGGGCCACTTTTGTGAAGACCCGAGGAGCAGAGGCCAGACCAAAGGGTAATGCAACAAACTGATAATGCTCCTCTCCCACAGCAAAGTGGAAACCTTGATGTTGATAGAGGCAAAAAAATACCCCTGATGCAGGGATGCCACCACCATGTGAATGGACTCCATTCTGAACTTCTGCACCCGTACAAAGCAGTTCAGCGCCTTGAGGTCCAGGAGTGGGCGCACCTTGCCTTCCTGGGAACTGTAAACAGGTTTGAGTAAAACTCCTGAAAATGTTCTGATGTCGGAACCAGAACAATCACCCATTGAAGTAACAGGTCTTGCACCGCCCCAAAAAGACCCTGTAAGTGGTCCGGAGACAGGCGCAAGTTGGAAGAAAAGAACCTTTCCAGAGGATAAGAACAAAACTCGATCTTGTAGCCGGACCTCGTAGATCCACTTTTAACTTCGTAGACCTACTTTTCTTGTACCAGGGAAGTCCATGGGTCCAGAAACCAGCGAATACGTCCCCCAACCCTAGATACGGGTGAGGGCACACCTTTACGCTGAAGAAGTCTTGTCCGTGGGTCTGGAGAAGCCCACTCTCGACTTGCCAGACCAAGTTCGCTTGGATACACTAGAGGAGGCCCTGAAAGGCTTTGATCTCGTCAGTCGCCCTTTTCAAAAGTCTGGTCTGCAGACCAGCATTTGAGCCAAAAAATACGCCAAAGAACCACTGCTGAAACAGACAGCCTTGCAACTAGGGGAGCTGCATCCAAAGAGGCATCACAGATAAACTGCAGCCCCTGGACCAACTGGTCTGCCAGCTCAGCATAGACAGGGGAGAGCTGCTCCCCCTCCAGGTCACGGCATAAAAGCTTAGCCCACTTGGTCAGAGATTGCAACACCAGGGCAATGGTGAATACCGGCCTCAATGCTGAGCCAGCCACAGTGTACATATTGCGGGCCACAGCCTCTGCCTTCCTGTCAGCTGGGTCCTTAAAGGCCTGAGACTCTTCAACCGGAATCATGGTTGCCTTGTTCAATCTGGAAACTGAAGGGTCCACCACCGGTGGAACAGTCCACGTTTTAAGAAGGGACTCGTCATAGTGGTACTGCATAGCAAATTGCTTAGGGACCACAAGGGGACGTTTTGGTCGTTCCCACTCTTTAGCGACAATTCTGTCAAAATAGGAAGTAAACAGAAACACCTTTGCCACTCTTGATAGCTTATGAGTGCCAAAAGGAACAGACACCTCTGTTGCAGCTACAGCTGCGTCCTCAATGTTTAAAGTCTCACACACAGATATAATCAGTGCATCCACCAGCGCCTTTTCATGCGCGGCTACAGGAGTGAAGGAATCATCCTCACTATCTGAGAACTAAGGGCGTGTGGTCACAGACCCAGCAGAGTGACCCACGTATGCTGCGGCTGAATCAGATTCAGGATCTGAGGAGAAAGAGGAGGCAGGGGAAGGCGGGGGACGCTTTTTGCTAGCCCGTCGCCCAAAAACCACCTCTTCCCGGGACAGAAAGACTCCAAGACCCCTCTCAGTGCATCAATGGATGGTTGGGACCCGGAGGGCCCTGCAGCCTCTGAGAGGGGTAAGGTGGGGAAATGTGCTTCAAGGACTTCAAGGCTTGAAAGACTTCAAGGCTGTAAAAATACTAAGGGACACCCCCACCGCTCCAACAGCACCACCGGATCGCCAGTAACAGAGCACCAATCGATCCTGAGCAGACAGGGAGAGGAACCCACCAGACTCACCACCCAGCAGAAACAGGCACCTAAATGCCTAGAAACAGCACCAATCCCTTCAAAACATATTCTAGTGACTGCAGCCCTGGTGTAGCAGTGGTAGATATCGCTTTCCTAATAAAATAATGTATTGATAAAATATCTATACCTGTTAATAGACTCCAAAAAATCTTAAGCACTTGTCCAAAAACATAAAATGACATATAAACCAATACCTGGTATTGAAAAACCTTTGGTAGTACCCCTTGTGGATTTCCACACTATCACCCACGAATGCATACATACAATGCTTTGGCTTTGAAAACAGCTCAATCCATATAGTGTAAATCCATAAGTGATGTGAATCCTACAACAAAAATTAAATGTGGCAAAAAAATGAATAGATCTAAAAGTGCTGAAAATGATACTGAATGTCACCAGTAAAAATGAGTGTGACAGTAATCTAAATTGCGTGTCATTCCGAGCCAATAGTGAAAAATTCATGTCAAAGTCCACAAAACTTAAATTTTGTGTCAACACAATAGTGACAGTTATATAAAGTCCAAACACCGTCTTAGTATAAATATTTGTGCTTCTTGTAAATTAATCCAGTGCTCTACCACGTGCCAGTATAAAAACACAATGCACTCACCAGAGCCCCCAGGGACCACTGAGCTTTTAATCCACTGATGTGCAATACTTCTATGAGTGGCCACATTCTCTCGTCACAAATGTAAAGTGGAGGAATAAAGTTATAGGAATATATTTGCAAGGAGATATATATTAAATAGGAGACACACTGCACTCTGTTGGCTGCACCTCTGGGAATGTGGGGAAGTAGGGGGACATACATGGGGATGTAGGGGGATTATTGGACAATTACACCTATCTTCTTTGGGAAAGAGGAGATTACATATACTTATTTAGTCACTAGGGGGAGCTGATACATAGGCAATGGATATTATGTCCTTGAGTATGATGTTTTGATGTTTTTATAGTTTAAGAGATAAAGTGGGATATTTTGTTGTGTAATATTGTTGTTTTACATGTCTTTTTACGGTATGGTATATATTAATAAGTGCTATAGGAACGGGACCAGCTTAGGGAAATGTACAAGTCAGTATACAACGATCAGTTCCTTCCCTGTCTTCTAAACCACATACATGCCTAATGTTTAGTTTTTATTTGGAATAAGAAAATATAAGGCCACAATATACGAGCTGCGTTTAACCCTTTGGGTAAGCGCAATCGATGCATAATTTAGATGGGAATTCGTCAAACGGCAGTGCACCAATGGGATAGAGGCAGTGACTATAAAGATCTCCGGTAAATGGCTTCAACCAGATTTCCTGAAGATGCCTAGCAGCGAAATGCATTGAGGTCTGGTTGCTGCCTCTATCGTCTGTGATGAACCTATGACGTCACTTCCGGGAAGGCTGGGATGCACTCTGAGTGCAGGAGTTGGGCAGGCCGCAGAGAGCAGGTTCCTGGGCATGGTTACTATGTACTAGACATTTCTGCCTATAAAGCTGGTGCCAGTCAGGGCACATTTTTAAGTAAGTGCAACTACTGCAGGGTTGTGATTGTTAAAACATTTGTCTTCCATGTTTATTTTGACACCCTATAATTGATGAGAGAATGTGGCCACTCATAGAAGTATTGCACATCAGTGGATTAAAAGCTCTGTGGTCTCTGGGGGCTCTGGTGAGTGCATTGTGTTTTTATACTTGCATATGGTGGATTCATGCCCCCTGAAGATGTTGTAGTGACGAAGTGCGTCGGGAGGAGCTTGCCAAGCGTCATATGTCACACCCAGAAGTATTGGGTCAGCCATCTTTTTGGTTATACCAGAGGAACATTGTCCTGGATACGATTGTGTCTTTTCATGCTATTGTTTTACCGATTTATGGTGAGTGCTTACCTACCTATTTTAAATAAAACCTTTATCAAACCTACTACACTATGGGTCTTCTCGTATTTTCCCCTCTATGAGGCTGCTAGGAGCGGAGGCATCCATAGAAGGGCCAGATCCGGTGCATACAATATTGAAAGAGTTCTTTTACAAATGGAGGTCTGCAGCTGTTGGTTTACTGTGAACAGGGTTTAGTGGTCCCGTATCCGCTTGCTGCTTTAAACACCTCTACCGTTGGTAAGGGTCCATGTGTGGTGGTGGTCACGTACACTGTCCTGTTTGTGCCGAACACTGGGTGAAGATCTCATAGTCATCATCTGAATCACGGTCCACTCTTTAGTGGCATCAATTTGATGGACTTGTGTTTTTTACATTAATTATTATATTTGATATTTTTTTCATAAGCAGTTGTTGTACTAAGCGCTCCTTTTTTGTGCTTCATTTTGTTTATAATCTTCCAAGTTTGAGGTAGCAGCTGGTACCCACTAGGGGGCGCAGGTAGTTCTTATTTGTTATTTACAAGAAGCACGAATAGTTATACTAAGAAGGTGTTCGGACTTTATATAACTGTCACTATTGTGTTGACACAAAATGTAAGTTTTGTGAACTTTGATATGAATTTTTCACTATTAGCTTGGAATGACACGCAATTTAGATTACTGTCACAGTCATTTTCACTGGTGACATTCAGTAACATTTTCAGCACTTTGAGATCTATTCATTTTTTGTCACATTTCATTCTTGTTGTAGGATTCACATCACTTATGGATTTACACTATATGGATTTAGCTGTTTCCATTAGCCATAGCATTGTATGTACAGCTGTGCTCATAAGTTTACATACCCTGGCAGAATTTATGATTTATTGGCCATTTGTTAGGGAATATGAATGATAACACAAAAACTTTTCTTTCACTCATGGTTAGTGTTTGGCTGAAGCCATTTATTATCACTCCACTGTGTTTACTCTTTTTAAATCATAATGACAAAGGAAACTAACCAAATGACCCTGATCAAAAGTTTACATAGCCCAGTTCTTAATACTGTGTATTGCCCCCTTTAACATTAATGACAGCTTGAAGTATTTTGTGGTATTTGTGGATGAGGCTCTTTATCCTCTCAGATAGTAAAGCTGCCCATTCTTCCTGGCAAAAAGCCTCCAGTCCCTGTAAATTCTTGGGCTGTCTTGCATGAAATGCAAGTTTGAGATCTCCCCAGAGTGGCTCAATGATATTGATTGGACTGAGATGGCCACTCCAGAACCTTCACTTTATTCTGCTGTAGCCAATTACAGGTTGACTTGGCCTTGTGTTTAGGATCATTGTCATGTTGGATTGTGAAAAGTACGTCCCATGCGCAGCTTCTGGGCTGATGAATGCAAATTTTCCTCCAGTATTTTTTGATAACATACTGCATTCATCTTGCCATCAGTTCAGACCTGTTCATTTCCTATGCCTTTGTAGCTCACACATCCCTAAAACATCAGCGATCCACCTCCATGTTTCACAGTAGGAATGGTGTACCTTTCATCTTAGGTCTTGTTGACTCCTCTCCAAATGTAGCGTTTATGGTTGTGGCCAAAAAGCTAAATTTTGGTCTCCTCACTCCAAATGACTTTGTGCCAGAGGGTTTGAGGCTTGTCTCTGTGCTGTTTATACTTTGTGGCATTTGCGTAGTAATGGCTTTCTTCTGGCAACTCGACCATGCAGCCCATTTTTCTTCAAATGCCTCCTTATTGTGCATCTTGAAACAGCCACACCACATGTTTTCAGAGAGTCCTGTATTTCACCTGAAGTTATTTGTGGGTTTTTCTTTGCATCCTGAACAATTTTCCTGGCAGTTGTGGCTGAAATTTTAGTTGGTCTACCTGACCGTGGTTTGGTTTCAACAGAACCCCTCATTTTCCACTTCTTGACTAGAGTTTGAACACTGCTCATTGGCATTCTCAATTCCTTGGATATCTTTTTATATCCCTTTCCTTTTTTATACCGTTCAACTACCTTTTCCCACAGATCCTTTGACAATTCTTTTGCTTTCCCCAAAACTCAGAATCCAGAAACGGATTAGTTGCAGCACTGGATGAAAGATGCAAGGGTCTGTCAGGAGTCCAGAAACGTACACACACATACACACACACTAATTACAAGCAAACAGATCACAGGTGAGGATAATTACCTTTAATAGCCATTCAAACCCCTTTGGCCCCTTTCACACCTGGCGGTCCGTCGGCAGACTCCGTTTATCTCAGCGGGGGGATCGATCCGCCGATCCCCCGCTGAGCAGGCGGATGGCAGCTCTGTCTCCGCACTATGTGTGGAGACAGAGCTGTGAGATCCCGCTGTTCTCTATGGGGGAATCGGATTGGAACGGACCGCCTGTCCATTCTCATCCGATCCCATCCGATCCGCTGGACGGATGGAAAATAGGGTTTTCACCTGTCCAGATTTGACGGATCGGACAGGATGCTCTGAACGGTCCGCCTGTGTGAAAGGGGCCTTTGTGTCAACTTGTGTGCATGTTATCAGGCAAAAATCACCAGGGTATGTAAACTTTTGGTCAGGGTCATTTGGGTAGTTTCCTTTGTCATTATGATTTAAAAAGAGTAAACACAGCTGATTGATAATAAATGGCTTCAGCCAAACACTAACCATGAGTGAAAGAAAAGTTTTTGTGTTATCATTCATATTCTCAGAAAAATGGCCAAGAAATCCTAAAATTCTGCCAGGGTATGTAAACTTATGAGCACAACTGTATATGCAGTGGGTGATAGTGTGGAACCCTACAAGGGGTACTACTAAAGGTGTTTCAAAACCAGGTATTGTTTTATATGTCATTTTATGCTTTTTTGACAAACGCTTATGATTTTTTGGGGTATACTAACAGGTATAGATATTTTATCACACTATTGTATTAGGAAAGAGATATCTACCCCTGCTACCCCAGGTGTGATAGCGCCTTCTCTCTGACATTTACATATAGAAATAGGCACCTGCAGCCAGCAGGATAATCTACATTCCACCTGTGGCGATCAGGAAGTGAAAAGATCCAGGAGTCAGCACCAGTTGATTAAGAGGGGCTCCCACCGCCGAAATCGCCGCCCAGAGGGCTCCATTGTCATGGCCACCGCAATTTTCAATGGCAAACCCCCGCAAAATGATTGGCCGCCCGACTACACAAACATGGCCACCATGCATAAAGCATACAGGGCCTCAGAAAATGTCACAGGGCAGGACCCCACATGAGGAACAGCCCCCCCCCCCCCCCAGCCAGCACAGCACCCTGCCCCCACCCCAGGAGGTGGACCAAACCACCCCACAGCCCCAGCATAGTGAAGGAGGGGGGGGGGTGAGATGGCCCACACGGATCACCAGACCGATGAGGGGGGGTTGCCAAATGGGAAGGAGGGGAACCTGGGGGTATGATTGTCCCATGGAGGGGCCCGCGTCTACCCCAAAACCCTCCAGGGGGAGGGAGGGGACAGTTACTTACCATACCAAGAACCAGACGGGCACCACTCCAGACAGAACCTCCTCTCCATCGAAATGGGGGGGGGGCTATCGGCCAGGAGGAACACTGTGACTCAGGCCATGACCCGGTCGTATGCGACCTCGCATATAATCTAGATTATCCAGCCCGACGCCCAGTCCGGCAGTTGATTGTAGATCGCACAGGAAAACAAAAAAAAAAATCTATCTAAAGGGAAAAATTTCCAGGACCAGAGATCCCAGCAAAGAACTGGGTCCTTACTCCTGACTAGGCAGTAAAAAAACTACCTATAGCAGAGAGAGGGTATACCCCCTGGGACTGCCCATAGGCGTAGCCAGACTTATTTTCTGCCTAGTGTCCCTTTCCTGTAGGGGGCAGCATAATGCAATGGTTAAGAAGATCAGGAGCTGTGTCCATCAATTAACGAAAGAGAAATTCCGTTTTTTTTTTTTTTACACAGACATACCTTAACCTGGCTAAATCCGATAGTAACTGCTGCTGCTGAAGTAAAGGCTTTGATGACAGGATGGGATATAAAATCTAAAAGGAAACCTGGGAAAGAAAAAAATATGTTGTTAATGGTTTGATTTGAGGCTTGCAACATGATTTGTGAGGGGGAAAAAATAACAAACTCACCAAAATGTAACAGCCCCATCACCAGCTGAATGCAGCCTGAAAGGAATGCCAACAAAATAGCCAATGATTTGTCACCAGCTGTGTAGACTGCCACAAGGAGGGACATTATGGCTGTGGGACCCAACGTTACATCCTTGGCTGTTCCAAGCAGACAATAAATAAAACATCCAACAAAGGAAGAGTAAAGCCCAAACTGCAAAAAAAAAAAAATATATATACATATAAATAAATATTTTTTTCCACTTTCCACGCACATAGTTTAGGTTATGCCTTAAGCTGGCCATATACTGACTGAATCTCATTAGGTTCTTAATGAACTGGCCAAAATCCGATTTGTGGGTGGTCATGTGGACATGTTCATGTCCGACATCCTTCTAAAAAAATGGACTGAAAAATGGAAAGAGCCAGGTAGAACATTGACGGCTGAATCAAGGCTGCATCCAATTAGTTGCATCCACTGTAAGGCTCCTTTCACACTATCCCTCCGTCGGACAGATTCCGTTTTTCTCAGCGGGGGATCAAGCCGCCGATCCCCCGCTGAGGAGGAGGAGGACAGCTGTGTCTCCGCGCAGTGTGCGGAGACACAGCTGTCAGTTCCCCATGCATCTCTATTGGGGAAATCGGATGGGAACGGACCGTCGGTCCGTTCTCATTCGATCCCATCCTATCCGATCCGCTGGACGAATGGAAAATAGGGTTTCCATCTGTCCAGATTTGACGGATCGGGTCGGGTCGGATGTCAGCGGACATGTCTTCACTGACATCCGATCCCCCATAGAGATGCATGGGGGGACCGTTCAGATCCACCAAAAAAACGGGCAGGCGGATCTGAACGGTCCGCCTGTGTGAAAGGGGCCTTAGGGTACTTTGACAGTCACCAGCTGTCATTGTCCTTGGGGGGTTATTTACTAAAAAACTGGAGAGTGCAAAATCTCTGCATGGAAACCAATCCATTTCTAGGTTTTATTGCCAAAGCTTAATTGAACAAGATTATTTAGCAGCTGCTTGGCTACCATGCAGAGCTTTTTAGTAAATCTACCCCACTGTATCCGACAATTTTAGTCAAGCAAAAGACAAGGGAGGGAAATAATCTCCCACATCCACCAATGGACAACTGTCTCAGCTGAAATACATTATTTTCTGATCCAAAAAAAAAGTATAATTCATTCAATTAAAAAAAAGATTTAACTGTATAAAGAAAGATTGAAGATATCTATGAAGATATCTATCTATATATGTACTATTCATGATCATTTATCTTTTCTTATTCACTTATACATATATACAGAATATACATTAGTAGTATGAAATGGTTTACCCCATGTATGCATACTTTATTAATGCAGGCTTCTCACACACACACACACACACACACACACACACACACACAGTTTCTCACAAAAGTGAGTACACCCCTCACATCTTTGCAAATATTTTATTAGAAATCAACCCAAATGACCCTCAAAATAACTGATTTTTTTGTTGCCAGCAGTTTAGACATTAATGGCTGTCTGTTGAGTTATTTTGAGGGGACTGCAAATTTACACTGTTACACAAGCTGTACACTCACTACTTTACATTGTAGCAAAGTGTCATTTCTTCAGTGTTGTCACATGAAAAGATATAATAAAATATTCACAAAAATGTGAGGGGTGTACTCACTTTTGTGTGATAGTGTGTGCATGTGTGTATATATATATATATATATATATATATATATATATATATATATATATATATATATATATATATATATATATTTTATTTATATATTTATACACACACACACTCGTTTCAACGAGGCACAAGGTCATCTTCCTCAGGATACTTGTGCCTCGTCGAAACAGTGATTAAAACCGTCATTGTCCGTTTACCTTTCAAGACCCATGAGTGCTGCTCTCTTTTTTGGTTTATTTGTGCTGCAGTCTCTGCTGTGCATTCAGGCCCATTTTTTTTATCCCTGATTTGTGTGCGGTGGCAGCTATTGGATATTTTATATATATATATATATATATATATATATATATATATATATATATATACATATATACACACATACATACATACACACACTGCTCCAAAAATTTAAAGGAACACTTGAGGAAAACAGGAATGGTTTTACAGGTGGAGGCTACATACTTTTTTTCCCTGCTCATCTTTTCTGAGTGTTTGTCACTAGTTTTGCATTTGGCTGGGGTCAGTGTCACTACTGGTAGTATGAGGTGATACCTGGACCCTATAGAGGTTGCACAGGAGTCCAACTCCTCCAGGATGGCACATCAATACTTGCCATTACCAGAAGGTTTGCTGTGTCTCCCAGCACTGTCTCAAGAGCATGAAGGAGATTCCGGGAGACAGGCAGTTACTCTAGGACAGCTGGACAGGGCTGTAGAAGGTCCTTAACCCATCAGCAGGACCGGTATCTGCTCCTTTGTGCAAGGAGGAACAGGATGAGCACTGCCAGAGCCCTACAAAATGACCTCCAGCAGGCCACTGGTGTGAATGTCTCTGATCAAACAATCAGAAAGTCAGAATCAGAAACAGACTGCATAAGGGTGGCCTGAGGGGCCGACGTCCTCTAGTGGGCCCTGTGCTCACTGCCCGGCACTGTGGAGCTCGATTGCTGTGCTTTTCACAGATGAGAGCAGGGTCACCCTGAGCACATGTGACAGACGTGGAAGGGTCTGGAGAAGCCGCGGAGAGCGTTATGCTGCCTGTAACATCATTCAGCATGACCAGTTTGGTGGTGGGTCAGTGATGGTCTGGGGAGGCAGATACATGGAGGGATGCACAGACCTCCACATGCTAGACCAGGGGTACTCAAATGTAAACTTGAAAGGTCCACTTACAAATTTTCCATTCAGTCCGAGGTCCGGAAAAGTGACCGTCAAATTCCAAATACAGAACGCCAACAACAAAAAAAGGCATTCCCCAAAACTTGCCCCCATCCAATGCAGAGCGACCATTGTGCGTGCCCCCATTAATGAAAAGCAACCAGTGTGCATGCCCCCATTAATGCAGAGTGACCATGTGCGTGCCCCCATTAATGCAGAGCGACCATGTGCGTGCCCCCATTAATGCAGAGTGACCATGTGTGTGCCCCCGTTAATGCAGAACGACCATGTGTGTGCCCCCATTAATGCAGAGCGTGTCCCCATTAATGCAGAGCGACCATGTGCGTGCCCCCATTAATGCAGAGCGACCATGTGTGTGCCCCCATTAATGCAGAGGGTGTCCCCATTAATGCAGAGCGACCATGTGTGTGCCCCCATTAATGCAGAGCGACCATGTGTGTGCCCCTATTAATGCAGAGCGTGTCCCCATTAATGCAGAGCGACCATGTGCGTGCCCCCATTAATGCAGAGTGACCATGTGCGTGCCCCCATTAATGCAGAGTGACCATGTGCGTGCCCCCATTAATGCAGAGCAACCGTGTGTGTGCCCCCATTAATGCAGAGTGACCAGTGTGTGTGCCCCAAATAATGCAGAGTGACCAGTGTGTGTGCCCTCAATAATGCAGAGTGACCAGTGTGTGTACCCCCAATAATGCAGAGTGACCAGTGTGTGTGCCCTCAATAATGCAGAGTGACCAGTGTGTGTGCCCCCAATAATGCAGTGACCAGTGTGTGTACCCCCAATAATGCAGTGACCAGTGTTTGTGCCCCCAATAATGCAGAGTGACCAGTGTGCGTGCCCCCAATAATGCAGAGTGACCAGTGTGCGTGCCCCCAATAATGCAGAGTGACCAGTGTTTGTGCCCCCAATAATGCAGAGTGACCAGTGTTTGTGCCCCCAATAATGCAGAGTGACCAGTGTTTGTGCCCCCAATAATGCAGAGTGACCAGTGTTTGTGCCCCCAATAATGCAGAGTGACCAGTGTTTGTGCCCCCAATAATGCAGAGTGACCAGTGTGCGTGCCCCCAATAATGCAGTGACCAGTGTTTGTGCCCCCAATAATACAGTGACCAGTGTTTGTGCCCCCAATAATGCAGAGTGACCAGTGTTTGTGCCCCCAATAATGCAGAGTGACCAGTGTGCGTGCCCCCAATAATGCAGAGTGACCAGTGTGCGTGCCCCCAATAATGCAGTGACCAGTGTTTGTGCCCCCAATAATGCAGTGACCAGTGTGCGTGCCCCCAATAATGCAGAGTGACCAGTGTTTGTGCCCCCAATAATGCAGTGACCAGTGTGCGTGCCCCCATTAATCTGGACCGCCGAGGTCTGCTTCCTTCTGTCATCAGCGGGGGGGGGGGTTAGAATTGAGAGGATCGGAGTGGCTGTGTTTAGCGCTGCATGATTACAAAAAGCCGAGTACAAGTTCTTCTTACCCGACGGAGAGGATGTCCTACAAAGTCCCGCCTCCTGGACACTGGCTCCTATGATAGACGTCACCAGTGTTCTGTCTATCATAGGTAACAGCCGGCCCAGGAGGCGGGACTTTGTAGGACATCCTCTCCGCCGCAGAAGAACTTGTACTCGGCTTTTTGTAATCATGCAGCGCTAAACACAGCCAGTCCGATCCTCCCGATCCTCTCCATTCTGTCCCCCGCTGAGACAGAAGGAAGCAGACCGCTTCGGCGGTCCAGATTTTAATCCGTGTGGGTCCGGAGGCGGCCCGGAGTCCGCCTATTGAGGACCCCGGTGCTAGACAATGGTATTGGCATGAAATCCTTGGACCCATTGTCAGACCCTACACTGGTGGGTCCTGGGTTTCTTCTGGTGCATGACAATGCCCGGCCTTATGTGGTGAGAGTATGCAGCCAGTTCCTGGAGGATGAATGAATTAATACCATTGAATGGCCCCCACACTCGCCTGACCTAAATCAAATAGAACACCTCTGGGACATTCTGTTTCGGTTCATCCAATGCCGTCAGGTTGCACCTCAGTCTGTTCAGGAGCTCAGTGATGCGCTGGTCCAGATCTGGGAGGAAATACCCCCAGACACCAACTGTTGTCTCATTAGGAGTATGCCCCGGCATTGTCAGGCATGCATACAAGCATATGGGGGCCATACAAAGTACTGAGTACCATTCTGAGTTGCTACAATGAAATTTCAGCAAAGTGGACTAGCCTGCTGCATAATTCTTTTTACTTTGATTTTCGCGGTGTCTTTAAATTCAGCCATCTTTAGGTTGATCATTTTAACCACTTCTAGGCCATAGGGATTTGCACCCTTAATGACCAGGCCATTTTTTGCGATTCGGCACTGCGTTACTTTAACGGAGATTTGCGCGGTTGTACGACGCTGTACCCTAATGAAATTGATGTCCTTTTTTTCCCACAAATAGAGCCTTTTTTTTGGGTGGTATTTAATCACCTGTGCAATTTTTTATTTTTTGCTCTATAAAAAAAAAAAAGCGACAATTCTGAAAAAAAAAAAAACAAAAAACAAAAACAAATATTTTTTACATTTGGTTATATAACATTCCCTAAAAATCTAAATTTTTCATCCTTTTAGGCCAATTTGTACTACAGGTTTTTGGTAAACAAAAAAAATCAAAAACGCAATAAGCGTATTTTGATTAGTTTACGCAAATGTTATGAAGTCTACAAACTAGGGAAAAGATTTATGTTGTTTTATTGATTTATTTTTACTAGTAATGGTGGCAATCTGCGATTTTTAGCGGGACTGCGTCATTGCGGCAGACAGATCAGACCCCTAACTGATATTTTTGACACTTTTGGGGGGACCAGTGACATTACTACAGTAATCAGTACTAAAAATATGCACTGTTACTGTAATAATGGCACTGGCAGGGAAGGGGTTAACTTAGGGGTGATCAAAGGGTTAAGTTTGAGCCTAGGGGAGTGTTTTCTAACTGTGGGGGGAGAGGCTTGTGAAATGATCACAGAGACCTGTGTTCCTATATAGAAGGATCACAGGTGCTCTGTGATCATTCCAGAGAGAAGAACGGTCAGCTGTGTTTACATCAGCTGACCATCCTCTCTCAGCGGGGAGCGATTGCGAGTGCCCAGTGGCAATCGCGGGCAACAGCCACGTGCGTCGGCATCCCCGTTGCTTGCCCCCCAGCACCATGCGAGCGGCCGACGTAGGGCTACGTCAGTTCGTGCAGGAGAGGCAGCCCGCCGCAGTAAATGTTAGGCGGGTGGTCTTAATGTGGTTAATTACATTACCCAGCCCATATCAGTATTGATATCCAGCATGATATTTTTCTACATTGAGATTTGATGTGTTTTCAAAGTGTTCCTTTCATTTTTTTGAGCAGTGTATACACATACACAAAAAATTGAAAATAAAATCAGCGCAATCTCCTTGATGTGAATGCTGTGAATAAATATATATATACTAACTGGCTGCTATCACTAATCGTGTTTTATCATCATACAAAAAAAGCAATTGAAAAAGCTTAAAAATAGTGCTGCACCAGATATAAACAGTAGCGAGATATGATGTGAAATACATACAAAACATTCATATAAAGTATCTCAGTGACAAAATTGAGTCGTGTGCAAAATATATAAATGTAAAAGTCCATAAACAGAAAATCCAATCAAATCATTCAATAAAATTCACCATCCATGTATGGGATCATAGTAAGTGCTCTGTGCTCATCCACCACCTGTGCTTTCCAGTCTCTCACTTCACATTCTGACCCGTTTCACCAGCGGGTCAGAATCAGCTGTTCCCTTCTGGGATAATGGCAATCTGATGGAGCTGACTGATGGTATGCCTATAGGTAATACCCACAGCATTGGTGTGAATCCATATGTTAAAAGATGAAAGAGAAAATCTAGTGCTCCGCCCCGGTCGGTCAGCGTTACAACGCAGCTACCACGAGAGACACACAGCACGCCTTGCTAGTCCGCACTGCCTATAGTTCCTCTCTTGCGAGTTGTTAAGAACCTATTTGTACAATAAACTAAAGTTTAATTTATAGAGAGCACTAGATTTTCTCTTTCATCTTTTAACCTCCCTGGCGGTATTCCTGAGTGTGGCTCGGGGTTAATTTTCAGTACCAAAAACGGTAACCTCGAGCCACACTCAGGATTACCCCAGAATGTTACTCACCATGCCTTGCCGTCCTCCTCACACTCTCTCCTCGCTCTGTGCACGGTCGATTGCCGGCACTTCCCTTCCCTGTGAGCGTTGCGATGCAGGGGGTGGAACCGGCGGAAAATTCAAAAGTGTAAAAACACTAAATGAGATGATACAAAGCTGTGATCCTAATGGATTACACTGTATCATGCCATTTCACCACAGGATTTCACCTGGTGGCTTTTCCAGTGCCCTGCCTGTGATTTTCCAGTGCTTTGTGCCTGGTGTCCAAAAAGCGTTTTTTTTTTTTTTGCGCAAAAGCGCTTCTAGACGAACTGGAAAACAGCGACAGCGAAACTGAGTTACTTGAAGAACTGAGCAATAGTGATTCATGGGAAAATTCACCATCAGGTACGGAAAGTGACGACAGGGACGATTCTGATGTCTCTTTCTGGCACATCGCTCCGTTTGGGAAGTATATTAAATGATTCTTCAGAATTTCCAATGGAGCTATGTGCCAGAAAGAGACATCAGAATCGTCGCTGTCGTCACTTTCCGTACCTGATGACGAATTTTCCCACGAATCACTATCGTTCAGTTCTTCAAGTAACTCCGTTTTGCTGTCGCTGTTTTCCAGTTCGTCTAAAAGCGTTTTTGCGCAAAAAAAAATGCTTTTTGGACACCATGGTCGTTCTCTATTTTCCACTGGAAAAGTCACCAGGTGCAATCCTGTGGTGAAATGACATGAGACAGTGTAATCAGTTAGGATCACAGCTTTGTTTCATGTCATTTGGTGTATTTACACTTTTGAATTGGCCGCCGGTTCCACCCCCCCTGCGCCGCAACGCTCGCAGGGAAGGGAAGCGGAAGACAGGTGCCAGCATCGGCCGAACACAGAGCAGGAGGACGGAGGGGGGAGGATAGCGGGAGGACAGAGGGGGGAGGACAGAAGAAGGACGGAGGGGGGATCGCAGGGGAAGGGCAGTTTTAAAATGTACAGAACCGATTTCCATGCAAATAATGGTACCGCTTTCAGCACCTAAAATCTGAAATAATTATACCGCCAGGGAGGTTAACATATCATGGATTCACACCAATGCTGTGGGAATTACCTATGAGCATACCATCCGTCAGCTCCATCAGATTGCCATTATCCCAGAAGGGAACAGCTGATTCTGACCCGCTAGTGAAACGGGTCAGAATGTGAGGTGAGAAACTGGAAAGCACAGGTGGTGGATGAGCACAGAGCACTTACTATGATCCCATACATGGATGGTGGATTTTATTGAATGATTTGATTGGATTTTCTGTTTATGGACTTTTACATTTATATATTTTGCACATGACTCAATTTTGTCACTGAGATACTTTATATGAATGTTTTTAATTTATGAATTGTATATTTATTGTGTCACGGTCTATATCTGGCGCAGCATTGTTTTGAAAATTTCAATAATTTGCACATTTTTTATTTCACTGAGACATATGAATGTTTTTTTATGTATTTTACATCATATCTCGCTACTGTTTATATCTAGCACAGCACTGTTTTTAAGATTTTCAATATACATACACATACTGCTCAAAAAAATATCATGCGGAATATCTCTATGCCACATTGTTTGATGGAATGAAAATTATCACCCTACAGAGGCCTGAATTCAGACACCCCCCGAAAATCAAAGTGAAAAAATTATGCAGCAGGCTAGTCCATTTTGCTAAAATTTCATTGCAGCAACTCAAAATGGTACTCGGTAGTTTTTATGGCCCCACGTGAGACGATGGATGGTGTCCTGGGGTATTTCGTCCTAGATTTGGACCAGGGCACCACTGACCTCCCAAACAGAGGTGCAACCTAACGGCGTCGGATGGACCGAAACATAAGGTCCCAGAGGTGTTCTATTGGATTTAGGTCAGGTGAGTGTGGGGGGGGGGGGGGGGGTCATTCAATGGTATCGGTTTCTTCATCCTCCAGGAACTGGCTGCATACTCTCCCCACATGAGGCAGGGCATTGTCTTGCACCAGTAGAAACCCAGGACCCACCAGCGTAGGGTTTGACAATGCATCCAAGGATTTTATGCTGATACCATTGTCTAGCCTGTGGAGAGCTGTGCATCCTTCCATGGATATGCCTCCACATATCATCCCTGACCCACCACCAAACCGGTCATGCTGAAGGATGTTACAGGCAGCATAACGCTCTCCATGGCTTCTCCAGACCCTTTCACGTCTGTCACATGTGTTCAGGGTGGGGGACCTGCACCAGTGCACAAAGCAAGGTCCATGAAGACATTGATGAGCGAGTTTGTGGTGGAGGAACTTGGCCTGCACAGAGTCCTGACCTCAACCCAATAAAATACCTTTTGGATGAATCAGTGTGGAGACTGCGAGCCAGGCCTTCTCTCCAACATCAGTACCTGACCTATGCACTTCTGGAAGAATGGTCAAACATTCCCATAGACACACTCCTAAACCTTGTGGACAGCCTTCCCAGAAGAGTTGAAGCTGTTAAAGCTGCAAAGGGTGGCCAACTCAATATTGAACCCTACGGACTAACATTAAAGTTCATGTTCATGTGCAATGTAAAGGTAGGCATCCCAATACTTTTGGTAATGTAGTGTGTACCCCAATAGTGTACACACACGCATACACACGCTGTATGTATGTATATATATATATTTTTTAAACAAAGTAGGAATAATTGGAACAACTGTTAGGCCCCTTTCACACGGGCGATCCCGATCCGATCCCCCCTGTCAGTTTTTCAGGTGGACCCGATTGGATGCTCCATGCACCCCTATGGGGCAGCAGATGTCAGCGGTGACATGTCCGCTGACACTCGCTACTATCTGCTTCCGATCCTGTCCGTGAAATCCGGACGAATGGAAACCCTATTTTCCATCCGTCTGGAGGATCGGATCAGATGGGATTGGATGAGAATGGACAGGCGGTCCGTTCTTAACCGATCTCCCCATAGAGGACAGCGGAGATCTGACAGCTCCGTCTCTGCACACAGAGCGGAGACGGAGCTCTCATCCGCCTGCGCAGCAGGGATCGGCAGATCGATCCCCCACCGTCGGGCGCACAGCCTGTGTGAAAGGAGCCTTAAAGCTGAATTCTTACATTGGTCCAGCTTAGCTCAATACCCAGGAAAAAAAAATGAAGCTCTCCCTACAATTTCTAATTGACCTTTCATAGACCTGAAGTTAGAGTTCTATTACCTAAAATGGAACTTAAAGCGGAGTTCCACCCAAAAGTAGAACTTCCGCTCTTTTGTTTCCTCCCTACCTCCGGTGCCACATTTGGCACCTTTCAGGGGGGTGGGGGGGAACGGGTACCTGTTTTTGACAAGTACCCTTCCCCACTTCCGGGATACGGTGCTGCGGCGCCGTCCCTCAGAAGTTCAGCCCCCTCCTCCCTCCTCCGCCGCCGAGCCAAAAGGAATGCACAGCGCGCTTCGTGCATGCGCAGTAGGGAGCCGTCCGTGAAGCCGCAAGGCTTCACCGCCGGATTCCCTTACCGGCAATGGCGGCGGCAGCACCTGACAGCCGTTGGAAACATCGGCTGCGGTGCCGATATTGCTGGACTCCAGGACAGGTAAGTGTCCTAATATTAAAAGTCAGCAGCTACAGAATGTGTAACTGCTGACTTTTAATTTTTGGAGGGGGTGGAGAGGGAGGTGGAACTCTGCTTTAAGTCCTGCTAGATCACTTCAGGCTGGCCCATTATGCAGGTATAGCTATGTAAACAATAAAAATAAGTGTCTATACTGTATAATAATACTGGATTTTAATACTTTTAGGCACTGATAAGTTTGTGGAGGATGATCTGCTGACAGCCTTAAAGCAGAATTAAACCCTCCTATCCTTTACAGCCCAGGAAGCTGCTTCTGTTTGATCTGCAACTGCCATGGTGCTTCACATGTGATCAGTTTTGACACCAGCCATTTATTGGTTTGACAGTTTGGTTGAGGACACAAGCAAATGTGACAGTTAGCAATCCCAGCATTCCAGGAATGTAACTGTTTTTTTAAACCGGTTAATCAGCTGTTTTTTTGGGCTTTATGATTTATTGCTGTTTGGGGCTCTGGGCTTCAGCAAAATGGCAGTGTCCAGCAAGAAGCAAGTTGTTATGGATAAAGTTTTGGTTTAGAGTGGCTCTAAAGCCTAAAAAGGTAAAAATCCTTCAGTGTGCATCTCCCTCCTCAGCCCCCTCTATACTCACCTGAGCCTGATCCAGCGATGTGCAAGAGAAGAAGCTCCCCCGGGTCTCTGCCTCCTCATTGGTTGAGACACAAAGGCCAATGGATCCCGCTGCTGTGAATTACAGCCAGTGAGGAGGGGGTGGTGGATGGGGCCGAGACACGCTCTATGTGTCTAATGGACATACAGAGGCAGTCCAGTAGGGAGCACACACACGAGTGCCCCCACAGCAAACAGCTTGCTATGGGGGCACTCAGCAGGGGGGAGTTGTCAGGAGCGCCAGCAGATGGCCTGAGAAGAGGAGGATCACGAAAATGGAAAATCACTGGAAATGGCAAATACATTAATTACTTACTACAATTTTTTGAATTTGAAGAGGACCCAAACACTCCTCAACACACAAAAGGCAAACATTAGTTTAACCCCTTTCTTTTGGCTCACAGCTGACTCTCCCATTCGCTATTGGAGAGATTAGCAAGGCAATCAAGTCCCACCCTAATAAGTTCCCTGACTTGTTAAAATGTTTTTTGAGGTGTTCTGTGTGAATGGGAAAACATATAGTGTTGGTTTCTTAACCACTTAAGCCCCGGTAGATTTTACCCCCCTCCTGAGCAGGCCCTATTTTGCGATTAGGCACTGCGTGAGTTTAACGGACCATTGCGCGGTCGTGCGATGCTGTACCTAAACTAATTTGACGTACTTTTTTTCCCCACAAACAGAGCTTTCTTTTGGTGGTATTTGATCACCTGTGCGATTTTTTGATCATGCGCTATAAACAAAAAAAGAGCGACAATTTTGCAAAAATAACAATATTTTTCACATTTTTTATATGAAATTCCCCAAAAAAATGTAAAAATCTAAATTTTTTTAACATTTTCGGCCAATTTCTTTTATGCTACATATGTTTGGTAAAAAAAAAAAAAAAAAAAAAAATCGCAAAAAGCGTATTTTGATTGGTTTGCGCAAAAGTTATCGCGTTTACTAACAAAGGGAAAGATTTCTGTCATTTTTGGTGTTTTTTTTTTTTAACGAGTAATGGTGGCGATCTGCGATTTTTTTTGCGGGACTGTGACATTGCGGCGGACAGATCGGACCCTTGACTGACATTTTTGACACTTTTGGGGTTACCAGTGACATTTCTACACTAATCAGTGCTATACATATGCACTGTTACTGTAAAATGACACTGGCAGGGAAGGGGTTAACTGTATTGGAGAGGGAGGGGTTAAGTGTGTCCTAGGGGCGTGCTTCTAACTGTGATGGGACATGTCTCCTATTGTAAAAACAGAGATCAACGGTCCTACATAGTAGAACCGTCTGATCTCCATTTTTACACAGGGGAGAATGACAGGTGGCTTGTTTACATTAGCTGCCTGCCTTTCTCCCTCTCTACCGACGATCGCCGAGTGACCGGTGGACATCGGGTCCGCCGGTCACACGCACTGACTCCTTAGTGAACGAGTCGGGGCGGGCGCGCGCTCGCCCGCTATTGGCTCACAAGCCGGCCACAGGATAGTGACGTATATATACGTCAATTTGTCAAGTGGTTAAAGTTTACTGTAAGGGGGAAAGACACCTTAATAAATAAAACTGAGAAGATAAAAATCAGAGAAAGGTCTTGAATCCAAAAAAACATATCTGAAGTGTTTTTTACCTCCACAGGTAGGCCTGCTACCTCTGCATAAGCAAGAGCCTGGGGCACCACTGTAAGTCCAACTGTAAATCCAGCAATGATATCAAGCTGTAGCCATTGCAGAGAATAGTTTGGTAACCAGGACAGGAATGGGAATTTCCTTTGGAATGCCTCCCAAGAGCAACATCTGGCCAGTACTCCAGCATTGATCCTTCTTCCCTGCTGGTCACCCAGCCAATTCATATTTGCTGATCCCGCTCACGTCATCCCTTTGTAAAGAGAAAAGAAATTTGTTATGCTTGTACACACAATTCAATTATGAAATAAGGCAAACAACAGTGGTGGTCCAAAATACAGTATTCCATAGTAACCTATTCAAAGCCTGGTCCAATTTAAGTGAAACCAAATAACTATTGGTTAAGACGCTTTATCTATGCTTGTTACTCTTTGCATTTTCATTTCCTTATTGAATAAATTCAACTGATGAATAAAACTTTTAACCCTGAAATATTCTTTTAGGCACTACTAGCACCTAATTCAGGCTGTCAATGTTTAGTTAGAGACAATATATATCTTTAAACTCAGGGCTTAACAAATTTGCTTTGAATCTAGGATCCAGCTAAAAAAGTTAGGAGCCATTTTTTTTTAACTAACAAATCCTACAGGTGGGACATGTAACATGTTCCCGAAGGTGAACTTATCCTTTAACCCTTTCACCACCAGAGTCGTTTGTGCATTTTTTTTTTTTTACACAAAATCATTTTAGACCTGAAGATTACACAAACCCCCCAAATATTTTATATTTTCTGAAAGCAGACGCCCAAGAGAATAAAATACATTAAAAAGTTAACCTTCGACCACCAGATATTAATTCCACTATCTTAAAAATACAAACTCACAGTGAATATGAATTACTCTTAGCCAAAGATGTCCATACATACCTTAAAATGAGACAATTATGGAACCCTTGGTCATCCTGGTACAAGACATTGACTAAACAATAATGACTGATCACCATTGGCATGCATTTCCTCCCCCCCTTCCTCCCAACCTCCCTCTCTTTACCAATACTTCTCCCATTTACTCTTCCCACTTTCCCACTCGTCCCTAATATAAAAGGTGCATAGTTCAAATTCTTAACCAATCATTAAAGCACGTGGTTACGAAAATATAGTTTTCCAATCCCTTTGTTTTCAGTTACTAATTAGGGATTCATTAGTGCTATTGTTCCTATGTTTTTTTTTTGCAACCTGAAAGAGAAACACATAATGAGCTAGTATGCATTGCATACTAGCTCATTATGAAATACTTACCTTACAATGAGCCCCCGCCGTGCCGCCCGCTTACCTGTATGATGGGCGACATGTCCAGTCACCCGTCTTCCGGGATCGCGGCATCCGGACATCTGATTGGCCGGAGCAGCGCTGACGTCACTCCCCCGCATGCGCGCGGAAGCCGACGATGACGGCACGGGGCTCTGAAGGAGCGGCACCAGCGGCCATTCCTTCAGAGCGCATGTGTAAGAAGAGGTTTTGTCAGAAAGGCTCTGGCAGAGGATGAGTTAAACTCACAGGCTAATCCTGGCTCCACCCTTCTCATCAAGTAAGAGCACTATTTAAGCTGGATCAGCACACAGGTTCAGTGCTGCTTTGTCTTCAGCCTTGTTGACTTGAACCTGCTACCTGTATCCTGTTTACCAGTGCCAGACCCGGTTTGTCCTGACTATCCTCTGCTCTCCGCCTGCACCGACCTCGGCTTGTCCCTTGACCTCCGCTCCAGTCTGCTCCTTCTGGCTCCTGTATGACCGTTTGGCTTCTGACCCGGCTTGTCTCACTACGCTCCTGCCACCAGCACCAGTTGCCTGCATACCTGCTCTGGACCTACCCGGCTATCCCTGTCTGTGGACATCAGCCTGCTTCCAGCTACATCAGGCACTCGTGCTACTCTATACTCGGCACCTCCTGTCTGCACTATCAGGGGTCCCGAGTCAGAGGCGTAAGAGAGGCCTTCCTCACCGTTCAGGCTCACCTCCAGGTACGTGATAGTACAAAGCAGCCAATGTCAGAGCCTGAACGAGGAACCTCTCCAATGGACGAATTATACCATCACCTGGCAGCACTTACACAGTCCTTCAAGGACCTGCAAGAGGGTTATAACCGACTTGAGGGACGTGTCCAGTCATTAACCTTGTCATCTCCTGCAGCTCCTGCATCTCCTGCTCCTGGAGGATCTTCTGCCTCACCGGCTGTAATGTTTTTGCCACCTGAACCCCGGGTACCAACCCCGGAAAGGTTTTCAGGCGATCGCAGCAAATTTAGATCCTTCCATAATGCCTGTGAGCTATACTTTGCCCTACAGCCCCATACCTTCTCCCTGGAGGCTACCAAAGTAGGCAATGTTATTTCTCTTCTGCAAGGAGAACCCCAGTCCTGGGCCCACCGTCTACTTGAACATAAGGATCCTTGCCTATCAAATCTGCACTTATTCTTCGGAGCTATGGCTGAGTTGTATGAGGACCCTCAGAAGACCAATACTGCCGAAACGGCCCTTCATACCCTTCAGCAAGGCCGCAGAACGGCAGAAGATTATGCGTCAGACTTCAGACGCTGGAGTGCTGACACCAATTGGAATGATGCCGCCCTCCGCTATCAATTCCGACTGGGACTTTCCAATCCTCTAAAGGACGAATTGGCCCGTGTGGGGGTGCCAGGTTCTCTGGAAGCTCTAATTAATCTGGCTATCCAGATCGATCGGCGCCTAAGAGAACGCCGTTCAGAAAGGGCTGGTGAGCAACTTCGACCTATGTGGATGATGCCGCGAGTCTTCCGCCCTTCAGGGCCTACACCCTCAGTCTCTGCCCCACCTGCTGCTGATACTCCAGAGCCGATGCAGCTCGGCATGTTTCGGCCTTCTCTCTCTCCAGAAGAACGCCAACGCAGTCGGTTGAACGATCTATGCCTGTACTGCGGAGAGAGTGGACACTATGTGAGATCCTGCCCCGCCAAGAGCCATAAGTGCTTAACTCTCTCTTCTATCAACCAGGAATCGAGTTCCCATAACTCCTCTCACCTGACTGTCCTTGTCTCCTTACAGCTTCCAGAAGGGGCTATCCGGGTACCCGCCATTTTTGACTCTGGAGCCTGTAGCTGCTTCATCGACCAAGAGTTTGCTAACCAACTCAAAGTCCCTTTAAAGCTGAGATCTAATGGAATGGCAATCCATTTGGCAGATGGGTCACGTATAAAATCTGGGCCTGTCACTCAAGAGACCCTTCCCTTACCTGCCACCATATCTGGCAACCACAAGGAACTTCTATGCCTGGATGTTATCACTTCCCCCTTATTTCCTATTATTTTGGGAATGCCATGGCTACAGGCGCACAACCCCTGTATCAACTGGAAAACAGGAGAAATTGAGTTCCTATCCCCTTACTGTCTACAGCTTTGCTTCTTCCAACAACCTCTTCAACCACCTTCACTGCTATGCATGGAGTCTGATGATGAAGTTCATTCCTCTGTTCCTGTGATCTATCATGACTTTCTAGACGTCTTCAGTAAAAAAGGAGCAGAGACTCTTCCTCCCCACAGACCATACGACTGTCCAATCAAGCTCCTCCCTGGAGCCGAAATACCTTTTGGACGAATTTTTCCCCTCACAGAGCTTGAACTCACAGCTTTAAAGGAGTACATCGATGACAGCCTAAGGAAAGGTTTTATTCGCCCTTCCACGTGTAACGTTCATGCGTTTTTGTTAATGGATGGATTTACAGCTGCAGAATTATTACACTCAGTATCCTTGTAGAGACTCTGTTGAACAACATATCCAACTCTCAGGACCTCATCACCGTGTACAGCCCGTTATATACTATATATATTAATAGATGTTAAATGGAGGGATAGAATATATGAGGATATATAGATGAGAGACAGGCTATTATGGTGAGCACTAGAAGTAGTAATAGGAGAGTTGCAGGTGATGGTGAAGCAGATAGGTTCTGATGTCAAGTATAGTGTAGATGGTAAGAGGACACAGATGGAGTATACTTAGACAGAGTAACCTAGTGCAAGGATAGTTGAAGGTAGTCCCAAGAGCTAACAGTCTATGCAGATGATAGTGAATAGATAGATACAGATAGTCTTGGTAGTTGCAGTAGATGACAGTAGGAGATTGGTTAGTAAGAATCCCCTGCGGGGTACTTATCACTTAAAAAGGGTTAGTAGTAACAATGTCCATTGGAGAAGGGTGATCCCGTAGCGAGATACGGATCACCAGCGATGTTTCCGGCTTCAGGTTCAGCGAGGGAGAATGTCAGCAGCTCCGACTTCACAGGAAGAGGTGCGGTGAACATGTGGTTTGAACGAGCGATGAGTGAAGGCAAACCGGCGATTGAAATAGCCGCTCATAGCGGCGCTCGGCAATGATGTCATCCGGTCTTAAAGGTGTATGCGTCTTTTGTTATACAAGATGGGACGCAATTAGCAGAGGAGAAATATGGAGACAAGGGTACCAGAACATTACAGTACCCCCCCCCCCTTAAGGCCGGCTCCGGAAGGCCTCTAGAACTGGTTTTTCCGGATATTTCGAGTGGAAATTGCGAATCAGTCTAGGGGCATGTATATCGGAGGTATCCAGCCAGGTGTCGTCTTGGGGCCCATAGTTCTTCCATCGTACAAGATACTGGAGTCTTTTTCTATTGAAACGGGAATCCAAAATTTCTTTTATCTCAAATTCTTCCCCACCTTCAACTTGTACAGGAGGTGGAGGTGAGATAGTAGGCCTTATTCCTTGGTTAGGAACATGGGGCTTCAGTAGAGACACATGGAAGACAGGATGTATCTTGAGATCTACTGGCAATGTGAGTTGTACTGCAGCTTTTCCAATAAGCTTCTCTATTGGAAAAGGTCCCAGAAATAGAGGTCCAAGTTTTTTACTAGGAATTTTTAGTCTCAGATTTTTTGTAGAAAGCCAAACAAGATCCCCAATGGCATATTGGGGAGAGGGTTTCCTACGGAGGTCGTAGTACTTTTTTTGTTGGCTATGAGCATGGGATATGGTATTGTTGAGTAATCCCAGAGAATCCTTTATCTGGGCAAGATAATCAGATGCCACTGGATTACTTGATGGCAAGATACGTGGAGGAAGGAGTGTGGGATGAAACCCATAATTCAGGTAAAACGGACTTTGCTTAGTAGTGCTATGAGTAGCGTTATTATAGGCGAATTCCGCCAGCGGGAGGAGATCTGCCCAATCGTCCTGTAAATACGAAGTATAGCAACGCAGGTACTGCTCAATGCACTGGTTAACTCTCTCTGTCTGTCCGTTGGTCTGAGGGTGGTAGGGAGAAGTAAGGTTACGCTCTATTCGCAGTATCTGACATAGAGCTAGCCAAAACTTTGAGATGAATTGTGAACCACGGTCAGACAGCAGTGTTTTTGGAATACCATGTAACTTAAAGACATGTTTCACAAGTAATTCCGCTGTTTGTTTGGATGATGGTAGTTTTCGAATAGGAGTGAAATGTGCCATCTTGGTCAGATGGTCCACTGACACCAAGATGGTGTTGAATCCTTTGGAAGGTGGTAGTTCCACTATGAAGTCTAAGGATACTACTTCCCACGGAACCTGGGGTATCGGTAAACTACAAAGTAACCCCGATGGTTTCGTGTTGTCAATTTTAGACCTTGCACAGATATCACAAGATGAAACAAACTTTTTTACGGTTGTCTTCATGTCCGGCCACCAAAATTGCCTAGTGATAGATTGAGAGTTTTAGTCATACCCATATGTCCTGCCATAGGTACATCATGCGACAATTCTAAGATCTTGGTTCGCATAGTAGGGGGTATGTATAATTTATCGTTGTAGTAGAGGAAGCCTTCTGCGTCAGTAGTTAGTTGTGGTGGAGGTGAGTCCAATCCTATGCTGTGCAAAATCTCCTCCTTCAGGGAGTGAACGACTCTGATAATACGTTCAAGTGGTATTATAGGAACTGAGGGAACCTCAGTACAATCTTTCTCGGCTAGTCGTGAGAGTGCATCCGCTTTTTTATTTTTGTCTGCGGGCGTGTAAGTCACTAAAAAATTAAATCTCAGAAAGAATAACGACCACCGTACCTGCCGGTGGGAAAGAGTTCTATTAGTTTGAAGGTATTGAAGGTTTTTGTGATCAGTATATATCAGGATTGGCAATTGAGTGCCCTCTAGGAGATGTCGCCAATTCTCTAACGCCAATTTTATGGCTAATAACTCCTTCTCACCTACTGGGTAGTTCACCTCGGGGCTACTTAATGACTTTGAGAAGAAAGCGACTGGGTGAAGAGGTGAGGTGTTTGTAGGTCGTTGTGAGAGAACTGCTCCTACTGCCATATTAGACGCATCTACCTCCAAGATGTATTGAAGGGATGGGTCTGGATGGCATAGTATGGGGGCAGTAGTAAATCTTGATTTCAGCAGAGAGAATGCTCCACTTGCTTCTTTTGTCCAAATAAATGGTTTCTTCGTGCTTGTAAGTTGTGTGAGAGGTTTCACAATCGCAGAGAAGTTCTTAATGAATTTCCTATAGTAATTAGAGAATCCTAGGAACCTTTGTAATGCTTTGCGAGTGGTTGGCACAGGCCAATCCAGAATGCAGGATATTTTGCTCATGTCCATTTTGATTCCACTTTTAGATATAATATATCCTAGGAATAGTACTTCCTCTTTATGAAACAAACATTTCTTTGATTTAACATATAAGTTATGGGCAAGTAGTCTTGACAACACAAGTCTCACATGTTTTATGTGCTCAGGTAAGGAGTGAGAATAGATAAGTATATCGTCCAAATATACTACCACACAAACATCAAGCAAGTCTCGGAATATCTCATTTATAAACCGTTGGAAGGCTGCGGGAGCATTACATAGCCCAAAGGGCATTACAAGGTACTCAAACAGTCCGTATCTGGTTCTGAATGCCGTCTTCCATTCATCCCCTTTACGGATTCGAATTAAATTGTATGCCCCTTTTAGGTCCAATTTTGAAAAGAAAGAAGCCCCACGCACCTGTTCGATAAGTTCAGGAATAAGAGGTAAAGGATAACGATCCTTTATTGTGATGGCATTTAATTGTCTGAAATCAATGATAGGCCTAAGGCTAGAGTCCTTATTGCGGACGAAGAAGAGCCCGGCAGCAGTGGAGGAAGTAGAAGGTCGGATGAATCCTTTTGCCAAGTTCTCATCCAGATACTCCTTAAGATGAGAGAGTTCATCCTGTGAGAGAGGATAAACATGTCCGAAAGGCAACTTGCTATTAGGGAGTAGATCGATACAACAATCATAGTCCCTATGGGGAGGTAGCATTTGAGCGTTTTTCTCAAGGAAAACCTCCGATGAATCCTGATAACACTTGGGAATCATGTCATCTGGCAGTACAGACAGGATCCTATCATGTGTGGGGAGGTTGCACGTCGTCTCACAATAGTGAGAAGAGAAAGCTAACGTTTTTGTTTTCCAATCGATGATTGGTTGATGTATGTGTAACCAGGGAAGTCCCAAAATGATTGGAAAATGTGGTGAAGTTAATACATCAAAGGTGGTGGTCTCCACATGACTCTTGTCAGCAGTTACAAGGAGTACCTGTGTCTGACTGGTGATAGGACCAGAGGATAAAGGGGTACCGTTAATAAAACTAACGGAGACAGGTTTGGGTTTTGAAACAATAGGTATTTTATTAAGGGAGACAAAACAAATGTCAATGTAGTTTCCACAGGATCCGGTGTCAATCATAGCCTTGGTGGTGATCCAAGTTTGGTCCCACTGCAATGTTAATTGAACAAAAAGATAAGGATTAGAAAAGGAAGTTGTGAGTCCCCCTAGCAAGACATTTGAACACTCACCCTCTTTCCTGCGGACAAGAGGACAGTCGTTTACCAAATGATTCGGGGATGCGCAGTACATGCAAAGATGTTCGGTTTTCCTCCTGGCACGTTCAGAAAGGGTCAGAGGTGGGCGTATCATTCCTACTTCCATAGGAGTAGGGTCAGCAGGCAACATCCGAGAAGGACTGGAAAATGGTGAGCCCATCTTCTCAGCCTTTCTTTCTCGTAGTCGTCTGTCAATATTGATACTGGTCTGTATCAGTCCCTCTAGAGTGCCAGGTAAATCCGCTCGGGCGAGCTAGTCTTTGACGGCCTCAGATAAGCCGAGTCTAAACTGCGTTCGCAAAGATGTGTCGTTCCACCCTGAATCAGGGGACCATCTTTTAAAATTCGCCACGAAATCTTCAACAGGTCTCCTTCCTTGTTTTAAGGCCCGTAATTGGGTATCAGCGGTACTCTGCTTGTTGGGGTCTTCATATAAACTAGCAAGTTGTGCTAGAAATAAGGGATAAGAATTAAGGAGTGGATCATCCTTTTCAAAGATAGCATCTGCCCAGGCCCGGGGTTCACCCGTTAAATAGGAGATGATGGTACAAACCTTAATTTGGTCAGTGGTGTAGGTTAGAGGTTGTTTTTTTTGTTAAAATCGACATGCGTTTTTAAATTCACGGAATTTGCTCCGATCACCAGAAAACACTATAGGAGGGTTTATCTTAGGCTCACGGGGCTGAGCAACAGGAGGCTGTGTGAGACGGCCAAGCTGCTGTCTCAAGGTCTGATTTTCATTTTGTACCTCTGTAAGCGCAAGGATCAATGCATCTACTTGCTGTTTTAATTGTAGTACATGAGTGGATAATTCTGCTGAATCCATATTTTTTTTAAAGGCTCGTTCAATCTGTAACGTTCATGCGTTTTTGTTAATGGATGGATTTACAGCTGCAGAATTATTACACTCAGTATCCTTGTAGAGAATCTGTTGAACAACATATCCAACTCTCAGGACCTCATCACCGTGTACAGCCTGTTATATACTATATATATTAATAGATGTTAAATGGAGGGATAGAATATATGAGGATATATAGATGAGAGACAGGCTATTATGGTGAGCACTAGAAGTAGTAATAGGAGAGTTGCAGGTGATGGTGAAGCAGATAGGTTCTGATGTCAAGTATAGTGTAGATGGTAAGAGGACACAGATGGAGTATACTTAGACAGAGTAACCTAGTGCAAGGATAGTTGAAGGTAGTCCCAAGAGCTAACAGTCTATGCAGATGATAGTGCATAGATAGATACAGATAGTCTTGGTAGTTGCAGTAGATGACAGTAGGAGATTGGTTAGTAAGAATCCCCTGCGGGGTACTTATCACTTAGAAAGGGTTAGTAGTAACAATGTCCATTGGAGAAGGGTGATCCCGTAGCGAGATACGGATCACCAGCGAGGTTTCCGGCTTCAGGTTCAGCGAGGGAGAATGTCAGCAGCTCCGACTTCACAGGAAGAGGTGCGGTGAACATGTGGTTTGAACGAGCGATGAGTGAAGGCAAACCGGCGATTGAAATAGCCGCTCATAGCGGCGCTCGGCAATGATGTCATCCGGTCTTAAAGGTGTATGCGTCTTTTGTTATACAAGATGGGACGCAATTAGCAGAGGAGAAATATGGAGACAAGGGTACCAGAGGTACCAGAACATTACACCACGTCCCCGGCAGGAGCAGGGATTTTCTTTGTGGAGAAGAAAGACCACTCTCTCCGACCCTGTGTGGATTATCGGGACTTAAATAAGATCACAATCCAAAACCGTTACCCCTTACCCCTGGTACCAGAACTATTCCAGAGACTTCGTTCTGCTACCGTGTTTACCAAGTTGGATCTACGTGGAGCATATCATCTGGTGCGAATCCGGGAAGGTGACGAGTGGAAAACTGCATTTCGCACTCGTTTTGGGCACTTCAGGTACCTTGTAATGCCCTTCGGACTCTGTAATGCCCAGGCCACCTTCCAGCATTTCATAAATAACATTTTTCGAGACTTTCTGGACTTATTTGTCATTGTATATCTTGATGATATCCTGATCTTTTCTGTTACCTTGGAGGATCATCATGGGCATGTAAAGAGTGTTTTGGCCCGACTTAGGCAACATGGCTTATATGCAAAACCCGAAAAATGTGAGTTTAGCCGACAGGACATTCAATTCTTGGGTCTGGCTCTTTCCACATAGGGCATCAAGATGGATCCGCAAAAAGTGTCTGCCATTTTAGACTGGCCAGCCCCCACAGACAAGAAAGGGGTACAGCGGTTTGTGGGTTTTGCAAACTTTTATCGGAAATTCATCAAGATCTTTTCTGCAATTATTTCTCCTATCACCCAGTTGACCAGAAAGGGTATTCGGTTTCAGAGGACTCCTGAGGCACAAGCCGCTTTTGAAACCCTGAAGACCCTGTTTACCTCCGCACCTGTGCTCCGACATCCTGACCCCGCTCTACCTTATGTCCTAGAGGTAGACGCTTCCGAGTCAGGCCCTGTTGCATCCTGTTGCCTTTTTCTCACGTAAACTGTCTCCTGCAGAGAGGAAGTACGACGTGGGTGATCGTGAACTCTTGGCAATTAAAGCAGCTCTAGAAGAATGGAGGTATCTTCTAGAAGGAGCAGCTCATCCAATCCTGGTATACACAGACCATAAAAATCTGGAATACCTGTGAGCTGCGAAACGTTTAAGACCACGTCAGGCCAGGTGGGCTCTTTTTTTTTCAAGATTTTCTTTCCACGTTACCTATAGGCCGGGATCAAAGAACACTAAACCCAATGCGCTCTCCCGCATGTTCTGTGAGGCAGAAGAATCTGTGATTCCAGATACGATCCTGTCTTCAGGGAACTTCCTATTGCTACAAGAAGACTTACTATCCCAAATCAAACAGGGGTCTAGAGGAATGCCACCTCTTCCCGGAGTTACTCTACAAATTAAGGATGGACTTCTTTGGCACAACAATAAGATCTTTATTCCCGAAAGATTCCAGGTCAATATTCTGGGCCTCTGCCACGATCACACACTCGCTGGTCAATTTGGTATCCACAAGACTACTGAACTGCTCCAGCGTACCTTCTGGTGGCCTAGCCTGGAGAAGGACTGTAGGAAATATGTTGAGACCTGTGTCACCTGCATTCGGAACAAGACAACTGTTAAACTTTCAGTGCAAAATAGAAATACATTTTTTATTATTACAGGTCAAGAATTGTGAACTTTGAGGCCTCCATTGACCTTGCTACATATTGAGTCAAAACTCTTTCAGTTTGAAACACACATTGCGTCCATTGTTTGAGATGGTTTTGTTTGCCTGTACTTTGAGATGAGAAGCTGTGTCATCTGCCCCGAAAGGAAACTGTGTTTGACAAACTTTTAAATACAATACTCAGAAAGACAGATAAATAAATCGCTTATCAGAGGTGGAACGGCCTTTGGGGGAAAAGGTTTACATAAGACATCCTTCCCCTGGTCTTGAAACACGAAAAACCAGAGAGGTCGTAAAACTTTATGTTCAGGCCATGACTCAAACAATGGGCGAAACTCAATTTCAGGATAACACCTGTGTTCAATCACCCACCAGCAAATAAGCCATTGTCTAAATCATGAGAGGACAAACAAATAGAAATTAGCCTTGACAAAGACTGGAATTGGTAATACATTCCCATACACTTACATGGTTAAAGATTGTGTCATACAGACAATTGTCCATTGAAAATTAAATGATATCAGAGTCACTTAGGCTGATGAGAACTGCAAATCTCAAAATGAATTTCATAAACTGAAACAACATCTTTGCCCCATCATATACAAAAGGTGTTATGGAACTATGATGTTATGACAACCTCCTACTGAGAAGTACATTATATTCTATCATATAGTAGTGTCAAATGGTCAGACATTTCGCCCATATTTTATCATCCAGTCCAAATCATAAATGTACTGTTGTTAACATAATAATCCCTTAAATGGATAATACTCTAATTGGAAACAAACCATGTATAGAAAAAGTTACATATACAAGCTGTTGTGTATCAATATATATAACTGTATATGTATCTATATAATTCTTACTGCTACTAATTGAAGTCTTGGGTTAAAAAGTAAAATCCAATATATATATATTACATAAGAGATATTAAATATGAGAATGGTGGTATCCAGATTAATCTTTATTCAGATACCTGGTGGATTAAATGGACGTCATAGATGAGAGCATGATTACATTTTATGTTTTTTATAATAGTCTTAAATGGAGAAATCTTTATTTAATTTTAATATACTGGTTAACCAAGAGGTGTCACCCTATGACATCACCAGTTAATGAATAAGATGTCCCAACCAATAGGATAATGTTCATCCCACTGGGTTTGGCTTATGATAATTTTTACTGCCCTTTTGTTCAACACAAAATAAAAAGAAACCAGAGATGTAATAGGGGAACACAACAGACACACACAAGACACAAGACACATCACACTTACAACATACACGCTATTACAATCATGCATAGACTCATCTACACAGACGACTCCATCTTGGTCCACCTTTGAGGGACGCCAAACAAAGCTCCTCCCTAATTGGCCACCATCTTGGAAATGCAGCCATCTTAAGGAACCTGGTAACTACTATTCTAAGCTAAGCGGCCATTTTAAATATGGTAATTATGCCTTGCTGTTATTTGATTATTATTCAATATTGTTTATGTACTTCCTTAAATGTTTTACATTTCCTATTTAAAGGGTAACGAAAGTACAATCCCAGCCGTATAAACCATATGTAGATTTTTCTCTAAAGAGATGATTTTTGTTTTTATAACATTTTTAATATCAGATTAAGCGCATTATTTGCGATTTTACGTCTTCCGTTTTGCATGGCTTATTCTCACTTCATCTGCAGTGGAATGACTTTCGGCCATGTGATTCGCAGACTATTGTGGTCTGATTATATAGAATATTAATTTATGGTTCATACTACACCTGGGAAAAACTGTAAGGTTCTGGCACTCTCAGTGCCTCCTATCACATTTATTCCGGGTGATTTCCATCTACCTAGACAGAAGAAACACATATAGGTGTGTTTCCCTTTAAGGCTGAAGCTGTCATCACCCAGCGCCGGACTAGATGGCTATTTAGGGCGTCGGTTCTCACTCACATGTGTTTGTTCAAACACCAGTACCTGGATACTAATCTTGCTTGAAGCTTCCATGCTTGCAAGCTCTCCTCGCTGACGAACCTCGCTGCGCTGATCCCTGCATCCTGCTACTGGATCATCCGCATCTCCTGAGCGATCCTTCGGCTATCGCTATTAGTGCTAAGTACCCCACAGGGGAAATCTCTATAGACTTGTACTAGGCTTACACTATTTAGCTCTGCATAGCAAGGACTGTCTTTTACATCTGCATAACTAGATTGCTAGCTCTTGAGGCTACTGCTACTATTTCCTGCACTGGGTTGATCTCTCCTGTATGCACCTGCTACTCTGTCATCTGTTATCATACATGATCGCTAACCCTTCCTGCATCCATCTGCACTGTCTCACCTCAAGTGTCTGTCACCTACCACTTCCACTCAAACCTATCCCTAAGACCTTTATCATTGTCTTACCACATGTATATAAAGTCACACTAGGAACCAGCTTAATTACTGTGTGTATTTACTTGCTGAAATAAGACCTTCCATACATGATGAGTCATTGAGGTTGGGATTGGTATCTCAGCATATCTCCTACATGACTACTGACGTGGAACTACTTCTGCAGCTGAAAATCCACACCTTATAAGAAACGCAAGGAGCGTTACAGATTGAACGAACCCAAAAAATGGATTCAGCAGAAGTAGCCACTCAGGTGACACAATTAAAACAGCAGGTATCTGCGTTAATACACGCACTTGCTGAATTGAAAAACGACAATCAGGCTCTGTCGCAGCAGGTAATTAGACTGACACAACTTACCTCTGCACAGTCTCCTGAACCCAAGATAAATCCCCCTTTGGTATTTACAGGCGATCGCAAAAAATTTCGCGAATTTAAAAACGCATGTGAGTTACTTTTTTTGCTAAAACCTCGTACCTACCTTACTGATCACATTAAGGTTTGTACTATTATTTCTTACCTATCAGGCGATCCTCGAGCCTGGGCAGATTCTCTTTTTGAAAAAAACGACCAGCTTCTCAACTCCTATGCCTTGTTCCTGGCAGAGCTCACTAGCCTATATGATGACCCCAATAGGCAGAGTACTGCCGATCTTCAGTTAAGATCCTTGAAACAAGGAAAAAGGCCTGTAGAAGACTTTGTCGCAGAATTCAAGAGATGGACCCTTGATTCAGGATGGAATGATGCATCTCTGAAAACCCAATTTAGGCTTGGCCTATCAGAAGCCGTCAAGGACGAGCTCGCCCGAGCAGAGATGCCAAAAACCCTGGATACATTGATACAACTCAGTATCACCATAGATAGAAGACTACGAGAAAGGAAGTCTGAAAAAATGGAAATGCCATTATCCAGTTCTTCTCAGAATTCAGCTATTGACCCCACTCCTAAACCCACTCCAGGTAACCACAGACCCCGGCTACCTAAGGAAAAAAGGAGACCTAGTAGATATGGTGATCCTGCCTGGTCATGGTCCGAGCCTGCCTCAAACAGTCGACCTTGTCACTCTGACACATCCCATTTGGACCCTGATCCTACAGAGATGGATGAGGAGCCTATGGAGATTGGTGCCATACATGCTAGGTTGTCCTCACAAGAAAAAAGAGATCACAGGAGAATCTGTGGCCTTTGTTTTTATTGTGGTGAAGGGGGACATTTCATTACATTCTGCCCAACCAGACCCCATAGGCCTAAGGCTCTCCCAATGGAGGCCAGGCGAATCCGAAGGGTCTTCCCTGAAAAACAGCCTGGAAATTATCAAGGCTGTTGCCAGCCCTGTCCCCGTTCTATATCAGTGAAGGACACCCAGAAATTAACAAATATTGGAATAGATATTCCTTCAACTCCAGTGAACTTTATACCACGTTCAAAAAACCCTCCTGTACCACCTCCTGAGGATACTCCTATTTTTGCAAGCACATTTCTGGCTTCCGATGAAAATACAGAGATTCTTGCACCTGACTGCGTACGTGCTTCTAATGGCACGGTGGTATGTAGGAAGGATCTGAGGATGTTTGAAGAAGCATTGGTTGCTAGGTCTACTAGGATTACTTCGGATGGTTATGCGTCCGATTCTAGTGAGGGGTCCATGTAGCAGACACCCTAACAACAAGTGATCCGATTCTCATCGGTTACCAACCTGATCCGATTTTTATATCGGCAACAAGGGATCCGATTCTCATCGGCTACCAACCTGATCCGATTTTCATATCGGCAACAAGGGATCCGATTCTCAGATCGGTTACCAACCTGATCCGATTCTCATATCGGCAACCATTTTTTTTTTTTTCGATTTTCATATCGGAGACCAGTCTTATCCGATTCTCGTATTGGCAACCAGTATTATCCGATTCTCATATTGGCAACCAATTTTTTTTTTCTTCCCGATTTTCATATCGGCAACCAGTCTTATCCGATTCTCGCATCGGAGACCAGTCTCATTCCGATTCTCATATCGGCAACAAAAAAAAAAAAAAAGAGAAATTTTTTTTTTTTCCTTCCGATTTTTGCATCGGCAACCAGTCTCATGTGATTCTTATATCAACAACCAGCCTTAGAGGCCTTCCGGAGCCGGCCTTACGGGGGGGGTAATGTAAGGTTCTGGCACTCTCAGTGCCTCCTATCACATTTATTCCGGGTGATTTCCATCTACCTAGACAGAAGAAACACATATAGGTGTGTTTCCCTTTAAGGCTGAAGCTGTCATCACCCAGCGCCGGACTAGATGGCTATTTAGGGCGTCGGTTCTCACTCACATGTGTTCGTTCAAACACCAGTACCTGGATACTAATCTTGCTTGAAGCTTCCATGCTTGCAAGCTCTCCTCGCTGACGAACCTCGCTGCGCTGATCCCTGCATCCTGCTACTGGATCATCCGCATCTCCTGAGCGATCCTTCGGCTATCGCTATTAGTGCTAAGTACCCCACAGGGGAAATCTCTATAGACTTGTACTAGGCTTACACTATTTAGCTCTGCATAGCAAGGACTGTCTTTTACATCTGCATAACTAGATTGCTAGCTCTTGAGGCTACTGCTACTATTTCCTGCACTGGGTTGATCTCTCCTGTATGCACCTGCTACTCTGTCATCTGTTATCATACATGATCGCTAACCCTTCCTGCATCCATCTGCACTGTCTCACCTCAAGTGTCTGTCACCTACCACTTCCACTCAAACCTATCCCTAAGACCTTTATCATTGTCTTACCACATGTATATAAAGTCACACTAGGAACCAGCTTAATTACTGTGTGTATTTACTTGCTGAAATAAGACCTTCCATACATGATGAGTCATTGAGGTTGGGATTGGTATCTCAGCATATCTCCTACATGACTACTGACGTGGAACTACTTCTGCAGCTGAAAATCCACACCTTATAAGAAACGCAAGGAGCGTTACAAAAACATAATCTTGCTTTATTTTACTTTCATCATTTAGCTAAATATCACATTGCATTTATCGTTTAAGTTGGTATTTCATGTAAGGTTATCTCTTTGTGTCACTCAAGTATGATCATTTATGGTGAAAATATGTCTTGCGAATAAATATTCTTATATATATATTCCCTACTGTAGACTGTTTCACTAAGATTGGTATATGCTTTTAAAAAGAAATTAACTGATAAAAAAACTCGAAAATTGCGTGGTATACTATGAGTGTCTGAACAAAATTGATTGGGTTTTGTTTTTAGTTATTAAATTATTTGCCGTAATCGGCTGGAGGCACTGCATCATAATTTTATTGATAGTTCAGACACCGCCTTTTAGTAATAAATTAAAAATAGTCAAATTTTATACCAAAACGCACAACACAACCAGAACTAAGTCTTGGGGTCTACTCAGACCTTTGCCAATTCCAGACAGGGTCTGGAAAATGATATCCATGGATTTCATTGTGGAACTGCCCCCATCCGAGGGTCACACTACCATCTTTGTAGTCGTAGATCAACTATCCAAGATGGCACATTTCCTGCCAATGAAGGGTACACCATCAGCCGCAGATACTGCCAAAATGTTCATCAAGGAGATTGTAAGATTGCATGGAGTTCCTACTAACATAGTGTCTGATCGTGGGGTCCAATTTACCTCCAAGTTTTGGAAATCCCTTTGTGAAAAATTGAGAATTCAACTATCCTTTTCTTCAGCTTACCACCCACAGACCAATGGCCAGACAGAAAGGACTAATCAGACCTTGGAGCAGTATTTACGCTGTTTTTCCTCTTATTCACAGGATGATTGGGTAACGCTGTTACCACTGGCCGAGTTTGCCTACAATAATTCCGAACATTCTGCTATTAAGCAAACCCCGTTCTTTGCCAATTATGGCTACCATCCTTCCTTCCTGGTCACCACAGTTCCCGAAGGGCCTGTTCCTGCTGTCCAGGACACCGTTAATTTTTTTACTTCCAATAACAGATTACTACAGGAAACTATGGCCAAAGCTCAAGAATGTAACAAGAGGTTCTATGACAGAAAGAGAAGAGGAGAACTGATCTTGGAACCTGGTGACAAGGTATGGCTGGCCACAACCAACCTAAAACTAACCTGCCCGTCAAGAAAACTTGGGCCCAAGTTCATAGGCCCCTTTCCAGTTAAAAGGAAAATTAATGATGTGACCTATGAATTACTGTAACCTGAGTCTTTTAAAATCCTCCCTGTCTTCCACGTATCATTGCTGAAATCTACATTTCCAGACCCTTTCCCTGGACGGATCAATGGGCCTCCTGAACCCATGCTAATTGATGGAGAAGAGGAATTCGAAGTAGAATCCATTATTGATTGCAGGAAAAGAGGCAACCTAGTCCAATACTTAATTAAATGGAAAGGTTATGGACCTGAAGATAATTCCTGGGAGCCAGTAACCAATATTCATGCAAAGGACCTAATCCAAGCATTCAAACTTAATCACCCTGAGAAACTAGCCCGTTTGGGCATCCGGAGGCTGCCCATTGGGAGGGGGCAATGTAAGAAGAGGTTTTGTCAGAAGGCTCTGGCAGAGGATGAGTTAAACTCACAGGCTAATCCTGGCTCCACCCTTCTCATCAAGTAAGAGCACTATTTAAGCTGGATCAGCACACAGGTTCAGTGCTGCTTTGTCTTCAGCCTTGTTGACTTGAACCTGCTACCTGTATCCTGTTTACCAGTACCAGACCCGGCTTGTCATGACTATCCTCTGCTCTCCGCCTGCACCGACCTCGGCTTGTCCCTTGACCTCCGCTCCAGTCTGCTCCTTCTGGCTCCTGTATGACCGTTTGGCTTCTGACCCGGCTTGTCTCACTACGCTCCTGCCACCAGCACCAGTTGCCTGCATACCTGCTCTGGACCTACCCGGCTATCCCTGTCTGTGGACATCAGCCTGCTTCCAGCTACATCAGGCACTCGTGCTACTCTATACTCGGCACCTCCTGTCTGCACTATCAGGGGTCCCGAGTCAGAGGCGTAAGAGAGGCCTTCCTCACCGTTCAGGCTCACCTCCAGGTACATGATAGCATGCACCAGTGACGTACACCGCATGTAAGGTAAATATCTCCTAAACGGTACATGTTTAGGAGATATTTACAGTACCTATAGGTAAGCCTTATCATAGGCTTATCTATAGGTAAAAGTGTCAGAGGAGTGTTTACTTCCTCTTTAAAGCTGGATTGTGTTTATGTCACAATGTAACCTGATTTGTTTCTGAATATGATCAATAAAAAATATTGAAAGAAAAAGTTAACCTTAGGGGGCACAAAAACACAATAAAATTACCCAATGTTTTTGTAAAATATAAAAGCCGAGGTTGCACCAAGTAAATAGAAACCCACCATGTAAACCTGAAAAATGTCAGAACCCTATATTTTACATAGACGCTACTTTAAAAGCCCTCCTTAGGTCATCAGCTTAGCGTTACAAAGGAGGTCTGGTGCTAGAAATATTGCTCTAATTTCGGCGTGTGCAGCATGTAACATAGGTAATGCAATCAATGTTTTCAGGCATAGGCACCCCACTGTGTGCGTTTATGTTTGTACATGTGTATATGAGGGTGGCCTAATTTTTTTTTGGGGGGGGAGGGGGGGATTTATGTACTTGGGTGTAACTACATTTTTTACAATTAAAAAAAAATGTTTTATTTTTATTTTTTTTAAACCCATGTCCCCTATGTTTTTTTTTTTTTTTTTTTTTTTTGTGACATGTTCTCTTTATTGAGACATACAGGGTCTAAAATACCCTGCATGTCTCCCCTGTGCTCCAGTGAATGTAATGCAATGCACATTGCACTGCATTACATTTATTCCCAGCATTGATGGCCGTGGAGACTGCAAAGGGGACCCTGAAGTGACCTCTGAAGCTCCAAAACCCCCAACCAGCAAAATGAATGGCTTGCTCAATGGCTCCGGTTCACATACGAGTGTTCTGTCGCCTGAAGCTCAAAAAAGCATGAGATTTTTTTTTTTTTCGGGCAGATTACAAGAGTTTTTGGCCCCATAGAATTCAACAGAAATGCCTGACTTGAGCAGAAAAACGCTTGCAAAATGCTCAAATAGCAGCTCTCCACCCCTAATTTCCTCTCCCACTCCTACCCCTAGTGCTTTATATTGGCTAAACAAAAACACCTAGGCTTGTATTACACTTCTAAAATGCTTAAAAAAAAAGCTTGTAAAAAGCTTAAAAAAAGCCAGAAAAAACGCCAGTAAATCGATAAGCTCAGGTGTCAAGCTTAAAATGAATAAGATGGTCAAACAGCACACATTTTAACATATAGTAAAAACCTTGGATTGCGAGTAACTTGGTCTACAAGTTTTTGAAAAACTAGCAAACTCTTAACTTAATATACAAGCGAGGTCTTGCAATACGAATAGCGCCATCTAAGTGTAGTATGATGACAGTTTTAATGTAAAAAAAAAGTGAAATGACACTCACAATGTTAAAAAAAATAAAAATATCCAGTGTTAAGGAGTCTGGTGCTCATCTGCGTAAAGCCGCTGGTGTATATGTGGCCAGAGTTCCAGGGGAGCTGGTGGCTCCCAGCACTTCCTGGAGAACTCGGAGACACTCCCAGCTGCGTGGGGCGGGCGTAGCATGTGTTCGGAGCACCCGGAAGTGACGTCAACTGTTCCCCAGTGTCTCCGAGTTCTCCAGGAAGTGCTGGGAGCCACCAGTGCCCCTGGATCTCGGGCCACATATACACCAGCGGCATTACAGAGTTTTTTCTTTTGGTGGTATTTGATCACCTGTGCGATTTTTATTTTTTGCGCTATAAACAAAACAATAGCGACAATTCAGAAAAAAAAAACAATATTTTTCACTATCTGCTATATGACATTCTAAAAAAAAAAAAGGTAAAAATCAAAAATACAATTTTTTAACATTTTAGGCCAATTTGTTTTCTGCTACATATTTTTGGTAAAAAAAAAAAAAAAATCACAATAAGCGTATTTTGATTGGTGTGCGCAAAAACTATTGCGTCTACAAACTAGGGGAAAGATTTATGTATGTCTTTTTTTTTTTTTTTTTTTTACTAGTAATGTCGACGATCTGCGATTTTTAACGGGACTGTGACATTGCGGCGGATAGATCAGACCCCTAACTGACATTTTAGACAATTACTACAGTGACATTACTACAGTAATCAGTGCTACAAATATGCACTGTTACTGTAATAATGACACTGGCAGGTAAGGGGTTAACACTGTGGGTGATCAAGGGGTTAAATGTGAGCCTAGGAGAGTGATTCTAACCGTGGCTTGTGAAATGACCACAGAGACCTGTGATCCTATATAGAAGAATCACATGGGCTCTATGATCATTCCAGGGAGAAGAATGGTCAGCTGTGTTTACAACAGCCAACCGTCCTTCTCTCTCAGTGGGGAACGATCGCGGGTGTCAGGCGGCAATCGGAGCCTCCTTCCCCGCGCATCCGAGTCCCCGCTGCTGAGTGGGGGCGGGAGCATGCGCTTGCCCCCTAGCTGCAGGCGCGCGACCAACGTAGGTCTACGTCGGTTTGCGCAGGAGGGCCACACTGCTGCAGTAAATAGGTGGCGGGCAGGAAGAGGTTACAGACATTAGCCAGTGTATTCCAATGGGTAAACCATATAAAGGAACAAAGGGTAAACTTGGCTGGCTAAATTCAAAAGTAAAAAAGCACATCAAAGAGAAAAAACTGCCCTTTACCACTTGCCAACCGCCGCACGACTATCTACGGCGGCGGTCAGCCCCTCACAGGCAAAGTGACGTAGGGCTACGTCACTAGCTTGTCAGGGTCTAGGGAGCGAGCGCGCGCCGCCGGAGGCGCGCTCCCGCGTGGTCCCGGACCCCCGCCGGCCACTCTGCGATCGGCGGGGGAGAGGGAGAAAGTCAGGCAGCTTGTGTAAACAAGCTGCCTGTCATTCTCCCCTCTGTATGAGAGATGATCATATGGATCTACTATGTAGATCCGTTGATCACTCTGCATACAGCTGAAGCCACAGCCAATCACAGTTAGAATCACGCCCCTAGGGACACACACAGCCCAGTGTATTTTTACAGTAACAGTGCATATATATAGCACTGATTACTGTAGAAATGTCACTGGTAACCCCAAAAGTGTCAAAAATGTCAGTCAAGGGTCCGATCTGTCCGCCGCAATGTCGCAGTACCGCAAAAAAAAAAAATCGCAGATCGCCGCCATTACGTGTTAAAAAAAAAAAACAACAAAAATGACAAAAATCTTTCCCTTAGTTAGTAAACGCAATAACTTTTGCGCAAACCAATCAAAATACGCTTTTTGCGATTTTTTTTTTTTTTTTTTTTTTTTTTTTTTTTTTACCAAACATAGGTAGCATAAAACAAATTGGCCGAAAATTTAAAAAAATTTTGATTTTTACATTTTTTTGGGGGGGAATTTCATATAAAAAAAAAGGGAAAAATATTGCTATTTTTGCAAAATTTACGCTCTTTTTTTTGTTTATAGCGCGTGATCAAAAAAATCGCACAGGTGATCAAATACCGCCAAAAGAAAGCTCTGTTTGTGGGAAAAAAAGGACGCCAAATTCGTTTAGGTACAGCGTCGCACGACCGCGCAATTGTCCGTTAAAGTCACGCAGTGCCGAATCGCAAAATACCCCCTGGTCAGGAAGGGGGTAAAATCTTCCGGGGCTTAAGTGGTTAAACAACATAAGGCAGAGGGTACTCTACATTTTAAGGTGTTATAAAGTCAGAAGGTTTTTTACCAGTCTCTTCAGCACACCCTCTAAAACTTACCTGAACCCGATCTCTGTTCAGCGATGTCCACGAGTGAGTTGGCCGGGGCTGAGCCCACACGAGTGCCCCCATGGAAAGTAGCTTTCCATGGGGGCACCCGAAGAGGAGGAGCCAGGAGTGCCGGCAGGGCACCCCAGAAGGGGAGGATCCAGGCTGCTCTGTGCACAAAGCATATAAGTATAATATGTTTGTAAAGGTTCTTTTTTTTCTTTTTAATAAAAATAACACTTTAATGTTTACAAATCAACAGGACCAGACGGCTTACACCTGAGAGTCCTTAGCAGGTCATCACTAAACCATTATTCCTAATCTTTAAAGGACAACCTACTAACTGGAATGGTACCAATTAACTGGCAGAAAGCTAACATGGTACCAATCTTCAAAAAAGGGGTGAGGTACAGTACATAACACAAAACTTCAGGCCAATCAGTCTAACATCAATAATGTGTAAACGATTGGAGAGGATTACAAGGAAATAAAATTCAAGAAATTGCTGATGAAAATAGTATCATTAGTAGTAACCAGCATGGATTTATCATAGATTGTTCTTGTCAGACGAACCTGTTCACATTCTGAGGAAATGAGCTATAATCTGGACTGATTTCCTATGTGTTTACACTGAATGCTGTATCTACAATCAATGTAAACAGGCAAATGAGCCACCTCTATATGATTGTCCATTTGATATACCATTGTTTTAGTCATTTTTTAGTTTAATAAATAAATGCATAATTTTAATAGAATGTGTTTTTTCTATACATGACATACCTCACAACCTTGAAAGTCCTACGATTTAGGAGTAGAGCGTATAAATTTTCTGTTGGGGGTACAGGTCCCCAGCAGTTTATTGTTTCCCGATCTCTTGTTTCTTTCTATCTTTCCAATATATGAATAAGAATGTGGTTGTGATTAGTTGTCCTTGGAACTGATATCTCTTAACCACTTTTATGAAAATAGTATCATTAGTAGTAACCAGCGTGGATTTTTTAATAGATTGTTCTTGCCAGACAACCTGTTCACATTCTATGAGGAAATGAGCTATAATCTGGATAATGGAAAGTCAGTGGATGTAGTTTATCTAGATTTTGCTACGGTTCACCTATAAACGCTTAATCCACAAATTAAGGTCTGTTGGCATTGGCAATAGTGTGTGTACCTAGATAAAAAAAAACAAACTGAATTTTTGTAAAATCTTACCGTAAAATTCCTTTCTCTGAGTCCTCCGACAGTCGCCGCCCACTCATACAGTCTTCACCAATGGGTATTGACCTCTTATCCATAGGAGCAAGCTAGGCATAAGACTTGTTAAAAAAAAGCATTTACATAGACATACCTATGGGGGCTGTCCCATTGATCCAATACCCCCCTGCAATCAGCCATCCCAACTCAGTTTGGTAGCAAGCAGTTAGAGTCCAAGAACCCCAAAAAGAGGGGCGGGGGCGGCGATTGTCGGAGGACTCAGAGAAAGGAATTTTACGGTAAGATTTTACAAAAATTCAGTTTTCTCTTACGTCCTCCGGCAGTCGCCGCCCACTCATACAGTCTTCACCAATGGGATGTCCCAAAGCAGTGTAGACATGAGGGGTGGGAAACGCAACCGTCAGAAAGGCAACGCAGTACCCACATCAGTGAAATGAACCTTACATGAACAGAAAGGTAACCCCCTGGGTAACAAAAAAGGCTCAACAGGAGCAACAACCCAGGAAAGCAAATAACCAAGGGGATAAACAACCCCAACAGCCAGGGACCCGCAAAAAAAAAACAGGGTCCCCTCACGGTACTCCTGCACAGAGAACTTTGCGGCCAAAGGAGGCATCAGCAGATGCCAGAACATCAATTTTGTAAAATTTGGAAAAGGTGTGTACCGACGACCAAGTCGCAGCCTTACACACCTGAGCCACCGAAGCCTGATGCCGGAAGGCCCAGGACGCACTCACTGCTCTGGTAGAGTGTGCCTTGACAGGGAAGGGCGGTACCCGTTCCTTCAACGAATAGGCCTGTACAATTGTCTGTCTGATCCATTTTGAAATGGTCGCCGCAGACGCAGCCATACCCTTCCGAGGTCCTTCAGGAAGGACAAAGAGAGAATCCGATTTCCAAAAGGATTCAGTCGACGACAGATAAACCCTGATCGCCCTGACAACATCCAAGGAATGCAAAGCAACCTCCTTAAGATGCTTAGGATTCGCACAGAGCGAAGGCAAAACAATGTCCTGAATAAGGTGAAAATCAGAAACCACCTTTGGAAGAAAGGACGGGTAAGGTCGCAAGACCACCTTATCCCTATGAACCACCAGGTAAGGGGAGCGGCAAGACAAGGCTGCCAACTCCGACACTCTGCAAACAGAAGTGATCGCTACCAGAAAAACTGAATTTTTGTAAAATCTTACCTTTAAAATTCCTTTCTCTGAGTCCTCCGACAGTCGCCGCCCTTCCATATTCGTCACAATGGGGTAATTATCCTTTGCTCCGTAGGAGTAGCTAGGCAACAGAATATGTCAATATTAAAGCTTTTTAGCATATCCCACCCCCAGGGGGTGGTCCCCTCAGTCAATACCCTCCTGCTTCCTGTATCCATACCTCAGTTTTAGTAGAATAGCAGTAGAGTACACAACAAAACCCCAAAAGAGGGGCGGGGGCGGTGACTGTCGGAGGACTCAGAGAAAGGAATTTTACAGGTAAGATTTTACAAAAATTCAGTTTTCTCTTACGTCCTCCGACAGTCGCCACCCTTCCATATTCGTCACAATGGGGACGTCCCAAAGCAGTGCATACATGAGGGGTGGGAAACGCAACCGCGCCTAAGGCAACGCAGGACCCACGTCAGAGAAAGGAACCTTACCAAAGGAAGGAAACCAGCTGGGCAGCATGAAAAAAACCTTGCTCAACAGGAGCAACAACCCAGGAAAAAAACAAATAACCCAGGGATAAAAAACATCCCAAACAGCCAAGGGCCCAACAAGGGACCCTAAGGTACTGCCGCACTAAGAACCTTGCGGCCAAAGGAAGCATCTGCCGATGCCTGAACATCCACTTTGTAGAACTTTGAGAAGGTGTGAACGGACGACCAAGTCGCCGCCTTACACACCTGGACCACAGAAGCCCGATGATGACAGGCCCAAGACGTACTCAGAGATCTGGTAGAGTGCGCCTTCACAGGAAAGGGGGGAACTTTCCCCCTCAAAGCATACGCCTGTTCAATGGTCTGTCTGATCCATTTGGCGATGGTAGAAGCCGATGCCGGCAAGCCCTTCCGAGGTCCCTCTGGAAGGACAAATAGAGAATCCGTCTTGCGAAAGGATTTTGTCGACTCCAGGTAAACCCTGATCGCCCTAACAACATCCAAGGAATGTAAAGCCACCTCCTTCGGATGTTTAGGCTTCGCGCAAAGCGAAGGCAAGACAATGTCCTCATTGAGGTGAAAATCCGAAATCCTCTTCGGAAGAAAAGAAGGGTTAGGTCGCAAGACCACCTTATCCAAGTGAAGCACCAGATACGGAGACCTGCAGGACAAAGCTGCCAGCTCCGACACCCGGCGAGCCGAAGTGATCGCCACCAAAAAGGCGACCTTCTTGGACAACATAGACAACGAGATCTCCCTGATCTTTTCAAAAGGAGCCTGTTGCAAGGTTCAAGTCCCATGGAGGTAAAGGCTCCCTCCTAGGAGGGAGCAGGTGTCGCACCCCTTGAACAAAGGTGCTAACCAAGGAATTAGACGCCACAGGGCGTTGAAAAAGAACGGCCAGCGCAGAAATCTGGCCCTTAATCGTGGCCAACGCCAAACATTGGTCCACCCCCGTTTGAAGGAAAGCCAACACTCTAGACACCGAGTATGAGCGAGGGGAATACCCCTCGGACTCACACCAGGCAAAATACGCCTTCCAAGTACGGTAGTAAACCTTCCCCGAAGAGGCCTTTCTAGCCATGATCAAAGTGTGAATGACCTCAGGGGAGAGACCCCTATCCTTCAGGACCTCGGTTTCAACAGCCAGGCTGTCAAAGCCAGCGACTGTAAAGCAGGATGGAATATCGGTTCTTGAGACAGAAGATTTTCTCGAAGAGGCAGACGCCACGGAGCGTCGACTGCCAGATTCACGAGGTCCGCGTACCAAGCCCGGCGAGGCCAGTCTGGCGCCACCAGAATCACCGTTTTCGGTTCCGAGGACAACCTGCGAAGGAACCTGGATAGTAGTTGAATCGGCGGGAATGCATACATCAGTCGATACTGATGCCACGGAGCCTCTGACGAGTCTGCCCGAGGATCGCGCGACCTTGCCACGAACCTTCCCACCTTGTTGTTCAGACGAGATGCGAACAGGTCTACATCTGGGCGACCCCACTTTGCGCACAACATCTGGAAGACATCCGGGTGAAGGGACCATTCTCCCTGGTCCAGGGTCTGGCGGCTGAGATAATCCGCCTGCCAGTTCTCCACCCCCGGAATGTGAACCGCCGTGATCACCGGGACGTGCGTCTCGGCCCAAGACAGAATCTCGGCCACTTCCCGAGCCGCTCGGGCACTCCCGGTGCCCCCTTGGTGGTTGATGTAGGCCACCGCTGTGGCATTGTCCGTCTGCACCCGAACCGGACGGCCCTGCAGCCTGCCCGTCCAACGGCGAAGGCAGAGATTTATGGCTCGCAACTCCAGAATGTTGATCGGCAGGGAGGATTCCTCCTGGGACCAAGTTCCCTGGGCGGACAGAACGCCCAGAACACCACCCCAGCCCTACAGGCTGGCATCCGTGGTAATCACCGTCCACGAAAGAGGGCGAAAAAGACTTGCCCCCCGACACCGCCGGGAACTGGAGCCACCACAGAAGATCCCTTCTGGTGCAGTGGCTCAACGAAATCTGCAGATCCAGAGATTGTGGTCGCCCGTCCCACCTGGACAGGATCTCCGCTTGGAGACCCCGCGTGTGAAACTGGGCGAAGGGAATCGCCTCGAAAGCCGAGACCATCAATCCCAAACACCTCATGCCCGTCCGGAGGGACAAGCACGGAACGTCCCTGAGGGACCTGACTTCCTCCTGAAGCGTCCTGAGCTTGTCGTCCGGCAGGAAGACCCTCGCCTGGACCGAGTCCAGGATCATTCCCAGGTAGGGAAGACGAACTGACGGACACAGCGTCGATTTTGGAAAGTTTATCGTCCAACCAAACTCCTGGAGAGTTTGCATCGTGACTGACAGGTCGTTCACTAGACCCTGACTGGTCGCAGACCGAACCAGAATGTCGTCCAGATACCCCAGGACCGTGATGCCCTGGGCTCTCAATAAGGCCAGAACCGGCGCAAGCACCTTGGTGAACACCCGTGGCGCCGAAGCGAGACCGAAGGGCAGCGCCACAAACTGATAATGATCCTCCGCAATCGCGAATCGAAGGTACCTCTGGTGACCCTCGAAAATGGGGATGTGAAGGTACGCATCCTTCAAATCGATGGAGGCCATGAATTCTCCCGGAACCAGGGCAGCCACCACCGATCGCAGGGATTCCATGCGGAACTTGCGAACCCGCACAAAGTGGTTCAGAGCTTTTAAGTCCAGAATCGGACGTACCTTGCCCTCCTTTCGGGGCACAGTGAACAGATTTGAATAAAACCCCCGAAATCTGTCCCGATGAGGCACCGGAACCACCACTCCCTGAGCCCGCAGGTCCCGCACCGCCAGGTGTAGATCCTGCAAACGCTCCGGAGACAGTTGCAGATTTGAGGGAAAAAATCTGCCCGCCGGCCGAGAGAGAAACTCGATCTTGTAACCGGACCGAACGATCTCCTGAACCCACCTGTCCCGAACGCGGGCCAGCCAGGGTTGAAGAAAACCGAGCAAACGTCCCCCCACCCCAGAACTGGGTGAGGGCGCCCCTTCAGGCCGCATTGTTATGGGCAGCGGATCCGGACTGGCCGGATTTCTGCTTACCCGACCACGGCTTCTTTTGGGAACCCTTATAGTGCGACCGAAAGGACCCCTGAGGGGGTCTAAACGAAGCATGCTTCTTACCTTGAGCAACCTTAGCCTTGTGAGACTGGGGCAAGAGCGTGCTTTTACCCCCAGTGACCCCTTTTATCAGCGTGTCCAGGGAGTCGCCAAAAAGGCGAGATCCCGTATAGGGTAAATTAGCCAAAGTTTTGCGAGAAGATTGGTCCACAGACCAACATTTCAGCCAAATCAAACGGCGTGTCAACACCGCCACGCTGTGCACACGTGCAGTCAAAGGAATTACATACAATTCCGCATCACACAAATACATGACACCCTGATGAATCTGATCCACCATAGCCAACGTTGTCGGCGGGGCAGAATCAGCCACCAGGACGCGCCGAAGCACCTGCGTCCAATCCGCGACAGCCTGAGCTGCCATAAGGGAAGCAAAAATAGCCTTTAGCATGGAACCGGTAACCGAGTAAGTATGGCGGGCAAGAGACTCCAGCCTCCTGTCCGTAGGGTCCCGGAACACCGGGGCATCCTCCGCCGGAATCGCAGTGGATTTATTCAAAACCGCCACCGCGTGATCCACCGGAGGTGGCACACACCAGCGTTCATCAGTGGCGGGTGTGAAAGGATAACGTAGCTTGAACCTACTGGGCACAGCAAAGGGTTTTTTCAGATTGCGCCATTGTTCACTAACAGCGCGCTGAAAATCCTCAGTGCAAGGGAAAACCTGTGACGTTTTGCGTCTCCGCTGCGTCCCATAAGAAGCCAGGACGGCAGGCGGACACGGTTCATCCTGCAAATGCAGCGTTTGTTTGATAGAAGCAACCAATTCATCCATGATTGCAAGCTCTTCAGACGAGCCAGGGGGAGAATCATCAACCCCTTCAACCTCTGCCTCCCCTTCCGACCCTGCAAGGTCCAGGGACGAACGGGACCCCGATAAGGGGACCCCAGTCATAGCAGCCCCATCACCATCGCCCTCTGAATCAGAGGAGATTGAAACTCTGGGCCTTTTAGTGGATTGAGCAGCCACAAGCATCTGCACCTGAGCAGCCAGGTTAGCCACAATGGTGGCCAAATCGCCCCCTTCAGGGGAAACAGCAGCAGCCCCTTAGCCTCCCAGCAAAGTGGGAGGAAATTTGTTTTCCTGAGAATCCATGCCCCCAAAAAAAATAGCCGGACAAAAAAAGGGTAACTGCCCCTTTAAAAGCGCGGCGAGCGCAGCCCACCGCATACACACACCAGCACAAATTGAACCCCACAGGGAAAAAGTACAAACTCAGGCAAGGAATACAGGAATAAAGGAGGATAAAACCTGGAGAGATCGCTGCTGCTGTATCGATCGGTGTGCCCAGGGAAAAGGAAGTGATGCAATCAAGGCCGCTCCTATAAAGCCTATGGAAGGCTACAAAAAAATGGCCGCCGGGGGAGGAAGTAAAGGCAGAGACCCTGCAGTGATAACATGAGGCAGGAGCGATCGCCGCCAAAATGGCGGCGCTTGGCGCCAAACGCCGCTCCCCGCACATAGTGAAACACCTCACATGCCTGCAGTATAATAAAAAATGGCGGACCGCAGCAGCGGTCGCCGCATGTATGCATATACACGATCAAATCATGCCCCACAGCACACAGCCTGTCACACAGTAATAAAAGCACACAGTCTGAACACAGAAACCAGTGCAGCATGGCCCCCCTCCTTGCAGCCCACAGAATGCAGCCAACACAGACAGGGAGCCCAATAGTGTGAACAGAAGCAGGGTTACACAGTCCCAGACTGACACCCCCGAGACAGGTCCCCACACAGATACACTTACCTCCAAATGTCGTGGGGAACCCGCACAGGCGATCAAGCCGCTGCACATGAGACAGGGAGAGTCGCAGCCAGGAGGCAGCAGAACTGCGGTGCGAAGCCGCATGGAGTCCAGTGAGGTAGCCACCTCACCACAGCATCCCTGCAGCGAACAGGGATGGGTCGTTCACATATGCCAGGAAAAGTACCTGACTGAACGCTCGATGGCAGGCTGGGAAGCCACTGGCCCACAACCTGCGACCAGGGGGGCCAGCCCGAGACCCAGCCCGCACGATCCTCTTCATCAGAAGAACTAACTAATGCTGAAAAAAACAACAGCTAAGTAAAGGGAGAGAAAAAACTCAAATAAAATCAAAAAGAAGATAAAGGCTGAGACAAAATGCCCCAGCACAGAAAACAGCCTGCTATCTCCTGAAAGCTAGACAATGAAACTGAGGTATGGATACAGGAAGCAGGAGGGTATTGACTGAGGGGACCACCCCCTGGGGGTGGGATATGCTAAAAAGCTTTAATATTGACATATTCTGTTGCCTAGCTACTCCTACGGAGCAAAGGATAATTACCCCATTGTGACGAATATGGAAGGGCGGCGACTGTCGGAGGACGTAAGAGAAAGCAACCTTTTTAGACAGCAGAGGTAACGAGATTTCCCTGATATTTTCAAACGGGGAACGTTGTAACACGGACAGAACAAAGTTAAAGTCCCATGGAGGTAAGGGCTCCCTTCAAGCAGGGGCCAAGTGACGCACACCTTGAATGAAGGTGCGAATCAAAGAATCAGACGCCACGGGGCGCTGGAAAAGGACAGCCAGTGCAGATACCTGGCCCTTAATCGTGGCCAACGCAAGGCGCTGGTCCACACCAGACTGAAGGAAAGCCAACACCCTCGCCACCGAGTATGAACAAGGAGAGAAGCCCCTGGACTCACACAAGGCAAAATAAGCTTTCCATGTACGGTAATAAATCCTACCAGACGAGGCTTTTCTAGCCTTGAGTAAGGTAGGAATGACCTCTGAGGAGAGACCCCTGTCTCTCAGGACCTGGCTTTCAACAGCCATGCCATTAAAGCCAGCGACTGTAAAGCAGGATGGAAGATCGGTCCCTGAGACAGTAGATCTTCTCGCATTGGCAGCCGCCATGGAGGCTCGACGGCCAGGTGAACGGTGTCCGCGTACCAGGACCGGCGTGGCCAGTCCGGCACCACCAGAATCACCAATGTTGGTTTCCGAGGCCAACCTGCGAAGGAACCTGGACAACAACTGAATTGGAGGAAAGGCATATACAGTGCCTTGCGAAAGTATTCGGCCCCCTTGAACTTTGCGATCTTTTGCCACATTTCAGGCTTCAAGCATAAAGATATAAAACTGTAATTTTTTGTGAAGAATCAACAACAAGTGGGACACAATCATGAAGTGGAACGAAAATTATTGGATATTTCAAACTTTGTTAACAAATAAAAAACTGAATAATTGGGCGTGCAAAATTATTCAGCCCCTTTACTTTCAGTGCAGCAAACTCTCTCCAGATGTTCAGTGAGGATCTCTGAATGATCCACTGTTGACCCAAATGACTAATGATGATAAATAGAATCCACCTGTGTGTAATCAAGTCTCCGTATAAATGCACCTGCACTGTGATAGTCTCAGAGGTCTGTTTAAAGCGCAGAGAGCATCATGAAGAACAAGGAACACACCAGGCAGGTCCGAGATACTGTTGTGGAGAAGTTTAAAGCCGTATTTGGATACAAAAAGATTTCCCAAGCTTTAAACATCCCAAAGAGCACTGTGCAAGCGATAATATTGAAATGGAAAGAGTATCAGACCACTGCAAATCTACGAAGACCTGGCCGTCCCTCTAAACTTTCAGCTCATATAAGGAGAAGACTGATCAGAGATGCAGCCAAGAGGCCCATGATCACTCTGGATGAACTGCAGAGATCTACAGCTGAGGTGGGAGACTCTGTCCATAGGACAACAATCAGTCGTATACTGCACAAATCTGGCCTTTATGGAAGAGTGGCAAGAAGAAAGCCATTTCTTAAAGATATCCATAAAAAGTGTCGTTTAAAGTTTGCCACAAGCCACCTGGGAGACACACCAAACATGTGGAAGAAGGTGCTCTGGTCAGATGAAACCAAAATCGAACTTTTTGGCAACAATGCAAAACGTTATGTTTGGCGTAAAAGCAACACAGCTCATCACCCTGAACACACCATCCCCACTGTCAAACATGGTGGTGGTGGCAGCATCATGGTTTGGGCCTGCTTTTCTTCAGCAGGGACATGGAAGATGGTTAAAATTGATGGGAAGATGGATGGAACCAAATACAGGACTATTCTGGAAGAAAACCTGATGGAGTCTGCAAAAGACCAGAGACTGGGACGGAGATTTGTCTTCCAACAAGACAATGATACAAAAAATAAAGCAAAATCTACAATGGAATGGTTCACAAATAAACATATCCAGGTGTTAGAATGGCCAAGTCAAAGTCCAGACCTGAATCCAATCAAGAATCTGTGGAAAGAACTGAAAACTGCTGTTCACAAACGCTCTCCATCCAACCTCACTGAGCTCGAGCTGTTTTGCAAGGAGGAATGGGCAAAAAAAACAGTCTCTCAATGTGCAAAACTGATAGAGACATACCCCAAGCGACTTACAGCTGTAATCGCAGCAAAAGGTGGCGCTACAAAGTATTAACTTAAGGGGGCTGAATAATTTTGCACGCCCAATTTTTCAGTTTTTTATTTGTTAAAGTTTTGAAATATCCAATAAATTTCGTTCCACTTCATGATTGTGTCCCACTTGTTGATTCTTCACAAAAAATTACAGTTTTATATCTTTATGTTTGAAGCCTGAAATGTGGCAAAAGGTCGCAAAGTTCAAGGGGGCCGAATACTTTTGCAAGGCACTGTATCAGATGATACTGATGCCAAGGTACCACTAGCGCATCCGAGGCGTCTGCCAGAGGATCGCGTGTTCTTGCCACGAACCTTTCCACCTTGTGGTTCAGCCGAGACACCAACAGATCCACATCCAGGGATCCCCATTTCGCACACAGCATTTGAAATACTTCCGGTGCAGGGACCATTCCCCCTGGCCCAGGGTCTGGCGGCTCAGATAATCTGCCTGTCAATTCTCTACACCCGGAATGTGAACTGCTGATATTGCCGGGACATGAGTCTCGGCCCAAGACAGAATACTGGTCACTTCCTGGGCCGCCCGGGCACTCCTGGTGCCCCCTCGGTGACTGATGTAAGCCACCGCAGTGGCATTGTCCATCTGCACCCGCACAGGGTGGCCCTGAAGACGATCCGACTAATGGAGCAGGCACAGCCTGATCACTCTCAATTCCAATATGTTTATGGGGAGTGAGGATTCCTCCACCGACCAAGTGCCCTGGGCAGACAGGTTGCCCAGGACTCCACCCCAGCCCGACAGGCTGACATCCGTGGTAAGTACTGTCCACAGTAACGGCCGGAAGGATTTTCCGTCCGCCACAGCCGGGGACTGAAGCCACCACAGAAGATCCATTCTGGTTTGGTGACTCAGACACTCTCAGGTCCAAAGACTGAGGGAGCCTGTCCCATCTGGCCAGGATCTCCGCTTGGAGAGACCTCGTGTGAAACTGTGCAAACGGTATCGCCTCGAAGGCTGACACCATCAATCCCACGGACCGCATACAGGTCCTGAGTGATGAGGATTTGTTTTCCCTGAGGGCCCTGACCTCGTTCTGTAGGGTCCAGGGCTTGTCCTCCGGCAGGAACACCTTCGCTTGAGCAGTCCAGAATCATTCCCAAATATGGAAGACAAACCGAAGGAGACAAGGTCGACTTCTGCACGTTGATGGTCCATCCGAACTCCTGAAGCGTCTGAACTGTAGTGGACAGATCGCGCAGCAGGCTCTGGCTGGCACTCGATCTTAACAGGAGATCGTCCAGATATCCCAAGACTGCAATGCCCTGTGACCGTAACAGGCCCAGAACGGGAGCCAGCACTTTTGTAAACACTCTTGGAGCCGAAGCGAGACCGAAAGGTAACGCCACAAACTGATAATGTTCCTCCACGATAGCGAATCGGAGGTACCTCTGATGACCCTCGAAAAAGGGGATGTGTAGATACGCATCCTTCAGGTCGATAGAGGCCAGGAATTCGCCTGGACTCAGGGAGGTCCCCACCGAGCGAAGCGACTCCATGCGGAACTTCCGAACGCGTACAAAGCGGTTCAGAGCTTTTGAAGTCCAAAATAGGACGCACCTTGCCCTCCTTTCTGGGCACCGTGAACAGATTCTAGTGAAACCCCCGAAACCTGTTACGATGAGGCACCGGGACGATCACCCCCTGGGCGAGGAGATCTTGCACCGCCTGATGCAGGTCCTGTAACCGCCCTGGGGTCAAATGAAGATTTGAGGGAAAGAATCTGTCCGCCGGCCGCGAAAGGAATTCGATCTTGTAACCTGATCGAATGATTTCGTGAACCCACCTGTCCGGAATTCGGAGCAGCCAAGGTTGGAGGAAACCACGCAAACATCCCCCCAGGGTGAGGGCGCCCCATCAGGCAGCGGCAGACTGGGCCGCCGCACCAGTCTGGCCGGATTTAGGTTTGCCCGCCCAGGGATTTCTCTGGCCACCCTGGCCCTTGAAGGGTTTTCCCTTGTTCTGTGCCTTGAAGGCACGAAAGGACCCCCGATTTGGTTTAAAGGAGGGGCCCCGCTTACCGCGGGAAAACTTGCCCTTAGGATTCTGGGGTAGCAGAGTGCTCTTCCCCCAGTGACCCCTTTTACCAATTCATCCAGGGATTCCCCAAACAGGCGAGACCCCACATAGGGGATGTCAGCCACCGTTTTCCTTGAAGTCTGGTCACCCGACCAGCTTTTCAACAATATCAGGCGACGGTTAATCACCGCGACACTGGAAAGGCGCGCAGCTAATGGGGCCTCATTCAAGGCCGCATCGTACAAATACATGACTCCTTGATAGATCTGGTCCACCATCGCCACGGTAGTAGGGGGGAGCAGAATCAGCCACGAGGGTGCGTCTTAACACCTTGGTCCAATCCGGCACAGCCTGAGCCGCCATGACAGAGGCGAAAATAGGCTTCAGCAGGGAACCCCCACCATGTAGGCATGGCGGGCAAGGGATTCCATCCTCCTATCCGTAGGATCCCTAAACACCGGAGAATCTTTGGTGGGTACCAGAGTGGCCTTGTTTAATCTGGCCACAGTGTGATCCACCTGAGGGGCCACACACCAGCGCGAATCCGTAGGAGACGCAAAGGGATAAAGGAGTTGAAACCTCTTAGGCACCACAAAGGTGTGTTTTAAATGATGCCATTAATCATTCACAGTAGCGTGAAACTCAGAGGGGCAAGGGAACACCTGCGCCGCCTTGCGGGTCCTGTGTGTACCAAAAGAGGACACAATGCCCGGAGGATTGGGCTCATCCTCTAAATGTAGTGTTTCCTTAATGGCAAGAATTAGCGCATCCATAGCTGCGCGGTCCTCGGCTGTCCCAGGGGGGGAATCATCCACCCCTGCAATCTCCGCCTCCCCCTCAGACAGAGAAGAGCGAGACCCTTCAAGGGGCACGCCACCTACGGCAACCATATCAGATTCAGAATCAGAAGACAAGGAAAAACTAGGCCTTTTTCTGTCAGCACGTTCAGTCATCAGAATATCCACTTTGGACAACAAAGTCGCCACTGCAGCAGACAAAGTAGACAGAGCAGAAGATTCAGAGGAACCTGAATCCCCCACTAAAGGGCCATACACACTATAAGATTTTCTGAAGACTTTTTCCTTTAGACTTACCAAAACCATATAATATGAGGTCAAACCTAAACATTTTCAATTTGTATGCAATCTGGCAGGCCCTTGCACTACATAGAAAAGGTAAATCTGAAGGAAATCTAACCACAAAAGTTGCTTAGTGTGTATCCAGCTTAAGGCTGTGGGAAATTTGCTGTCCTGAGATTCCAGAGTAAAAAAGTTTTTTTTTTTTTTTTTTGTAAGTTACTTGCCCTTTAAGGGCGCCGTGGACCCCCGCAGCACACCACTACAAGACTGTGACAAACAGACCCCTGAGCAGGATAAACTGATAGCCAGAGGTATTGCACACAAGAAAAGGACAGCAGACAGACCCCCACAAGTGTTACCACCGCAGCCGATCTCTTCTGAGCAGAAGGAGGAAGTGATGTCACCGTAAGAGACTGAACTGAGACTGCAGGCCACGGAAAAATGGTTGCCTATAGAAAGTAATTGTGCCGACATGTGCGCGACATGTGCTCGGAACGAACGTTTTGCCACACACAAGATGGCGCCGCAAGGCGCCAAAACACACCACATACAATGCTGTATAAGCGCTCACAGTGAAGCCAGACATGCTGCCCACACCTAAAATGGCGGACCGGCGGTGTTTAACCCCGCAGCGGTCGCCACACGTGTCTGTACCTCCAAAACGCACCCTAAAGTGACACAGGAGAGGGATCCCTACAAATCCACACAGCGCACAGGCTGTGAGAAAAAGACCCCCGCAGGGACCGGGATCAAGGAGCCCAAAAATGCACAGACATGAGGGGATAACACAGACACACAGGACTGCCAGCCCCAGACAGAGGCCCCACACAGAATGTACTTACCTGTACCCGATGGCGTGGGGTGCCTCTCATCGACAGGAAACCGCCCACCCTCAGATGGCAGGGGTGCCGTCAGCCACAAACGCAGGACGCTAGCAGTGCACGGAGAACCTCGGGGAGACGTCCAGGCGAGGTAGCAACCTCGCAGGCTGTGAGACCAGGGATGGGTCGTTTGCGATGCCAGGGCGAACACATAGCCTGCTAAACGCTCGATGGCGGGCTGGGATTCCATCAGGCCCTCTGTCCTGGAAAACCAGGATGACCAGTCCGACTCCCAGCTCCGCAACGCCGTCATCATCTTGAAGAAGAAGTGACTAACTAAAAAGCTGAGAAATAAACAGCTAGTAAATGTGAAGAAAAAAACGCATTCCCTGAAATAAAATCATAAAGAAAAAGAAGAAGGCTGAGACTGTAGCCCTAGCACAGGGAGAGCCTATCTCACTCCTAACTAGGCAGAAGACAAACTGAGTTGGGATGGCTGATTGCAGGGGGGTATTGGACCAGTGGGACAGCCCCCATAGGTGTGTCTATGTAAATGCTTTGTTTTTAACAAGTCTTATGCCTAGCTTGCTCCTATGGATAAGAGGTCAATACCCATTGGTGAAGACTGTATGAGTGGGCGGCAACTGTCGGAGGACGTAAGAGAAAAATGGTTACAGGGGTGTGTCCAAAGTGACAAACGTGGTATAAAATAGCATAGCTTCTGAATGGTCTGGAGTTGTGAGTGGGGTGCCCTGTCAGGATTATTGGGGAGATTAAATAAAAGAAAAATGGAATTATAAAGGCCATACATATTCAATTCAAAATAGAGATTTTGAATAGTACAGCATCCATTTTGTTAGGGGGGGATTGAAAGTTCATATGTTCTGTTTAGGGCTGCCACGACGCGTCGACGTAGTCGACTACGTCGACTACAAAAAATTGTCGACGTGCGAAAAAAGCGTCGACGCGTCAGCACGTGACGTGACGTCACACGCATCTCGCGCGAGTTGCATTAAAGTAGCGGAACAGCAGCGGTAATGGCGACATCTGATCCTGGGGGAGAAAAAGCCAGCAGTAGCAGCGGTTCCACGTCCAGCAGCAGAGTACAAAAGGCTTCCAGCAGCACACCACCAGTACAAAAGACAGCGAGAGCCCGATCACGGTCATCAAGGGTATGGGAATACTTTCAGCAGAGGCCAAATAAAATGGTCCTCTGTTCCCTTTGCAAAAGTGAAATGGCATACCACGGCAGCACAACTGCTATGCATGAGCACCTCAGAAGAAAGCATCCTGGCGCACTGACCACAAAGGACGAGCCATCTTTGTAAGTACTAGTACTACTAATTTCAACAATATAATTAATGCATTGCTAGCTGATGATTGCTTAGGCCGGGCCAGCTCACTTTTCTTAAATGGACTACAAGGCATTTTGCATTTGCAGCCCTCAGTGTCTGTCTTGTGGATCCCTCAGGTCATGATTGACAACAAGTGCAATGATCTGACCATGACCACCAGCACACCTGAGAGCTATTTTGACTGTGACTGCACTCTGCAGCATTATTAATTACAACATTGGCCATGGATATCTCAAAATTCTACTAGAAAAAATACAATTAATATTGTTAGCGTTGAGGCTGAGCATTCATAGATGTGTAAATTGGTAATGTTATTAATTATTATTATTGTTGTTTTTCCTCAGGAAGAGGCAAAGCTGTGTACAAGATTTCTACTTTCATAAAAAGGATGTCACTGCTTGCACACCCCAAGTGGCCATTACACTTACCAATAGCATACTCAACATGATTGTAAAAGATATGAGACCTCTTTCTATTGTAGACGGTCAAGGATTTCGTGAGATGATCAGCACATTTTACCCAGGATACACACTTCCCTCCAGGTCCCATTTCACGAAGCTGATGGAGAGGAAATATGAGGAGAATTTTGAAAGATTGAAAGCGTCAATCAAAGATGTCAAATCCAAAATAGCTCTCACTACAGACGCATGGACCAGTATTGCCACAGAGGCATACTTGGGTGTCACATGCCACTTCATTAATGAAGACTGGAAGCTTACATCCTACAATCTGACCACTATGCCACTTGAAGATCGCCACACAGCTGAAAACATTGCTAACTGGGTGGAAAAAGCAGCTGAGAAGTTTGAGATATCCATGGCCAATGTAATTGCAGTTGTTCATGATAATGCTTCAAATGTTGTCGCTGCTCTGCGTATTTTGGAAGAAAAGCATCCTGGCATCTCTTCTCTCAGGTGTGCTGGTCATACATTGCAGCTAGTTGTCAACCATGCCCTGAGGGATCCCCAGATCAGCAAGACACTGAGGGCTGCGAAGTGCCTTGTGGAACATTTTAAAAAAAGTGAGCTGGCCACTACAAAGCTTAAAGCAAAGCAACAACAAATGGGTACCCCTGATCATGCACTAATAAATGATGTATCTGCAAAAAAACAAGGAGTTAAGTGAAAGCCCTGGTGTGAGGGTCGAACACAGACACCTTGTTTAAAGTGATGAAGGTCTAGAAATGATGAAGAAAAGGAATGAAAATAGTGAATTTAAGCAGAAAAAAGGAGAATGGGGAAAAGTTGAAAGAGAAAGGGAAAGTAAGAGAGCTGAAAGAAAAATGGTAGAGGGAAAAGAAGAAAAAAAAAAAAAAAAAAAAAAAAAAAAAGAGGGAGGGAGTGAAGGGAGAGGGGGAAATAGAAAAAAGGAAGGAAAGAGGAGGGAGGAGGGGGGGGGGGGGGGAAGGGAAAAACAAGGGGAAAGGGGAGGAGAGGGAAAGAAGAGAGAAGCAGAGGGTTGGATGGGGAGGGAAAGGGGGAGATAGGAAGAAAAGTTAGTAGAGGGCTAGTGGGATTTTAACGGTACTTAAATCAACGATGGAAAAACCACCATATATAAAAAGATATAAATTTTATTATTCCATTAAAAATTACATACATAGAGAAGAGAAAAAGATTGTTGTAAAATAAAAAATTGTACAGAATAGATTACCATCATAGTCATATCAATTACATACAGTTCTGAACATTGCAGGCAGTATCGATGTTATGCAAGCTCCGATAACCCCAAAACAGGGTACCGGGCCTTAACCCAACATGTTTCGCGGGTTTCAACACTCCGCTTCTTCAGGGGTGTAAAATTGTACACTATATTGGTTGCCTTAGAGTTCCTGTGCAATAGAAATATGTTATGAGAACATTGTAATCAACAGTTGTATGCAGAGGGGTTATTTGCATGCACAAACACATACAGGTCCAGGGTTCCCACCACCAAAACACATGCAGGGGTATCCACCCAGTGAACGCCTCACCCACGGATGTGGAGGGGGTCATTAGGGTAGCGTGATTTTAATAATAAAGGTTATGTGTGACAATGTCACAATACCTGTATGTGATAGTATCAGTATCTGGTAGGTCATAGAATGCCCATGAGGTTGTATGGCCAGACAAAGTGGCACTTCTTTCTGTTGAGCATAAAAATGTTTATGTAATGCCGTAGCCAAGGGGGGGCTCTAAGCCTTTAAGGACACACAGTTCCATTAAGATTAAAGCTTACCAAACTTGAGTTGGAAGTATGCAAGTGTATCTATAAATACATCATGATGTTCCAAGTAGTTCTTTTTTGGCTCCAAGTTTGCATATAAGCAATTATGGAGGGATGTATGGGTGTTCCGGATAAAGGCTCCCTTTAAGGAGGTAAGAGGCACTTGAATGCCTGTATAGTAAAAAACAGATTGTATATAGATTAGGAGAGCATGAATCTAGGCATATGCAAGTCTGTCATATCCAAAGAATGGCTCCCAGCGCTTACCTCGTGTCTGGTCTGCTAGTGTATACCCCGGCATCTGCAAGGGAATTGTTTGCCCGCCACCTTATGAACATCCCCTCAACCCGGCGTGTATGCGCACCTCCGGGCGGAAGTGGCGACATCGCGTCGGGTCAGGTCTCTAACGGCGCTCGCCAATGCGCAGGCGCGCGCCGTGCTGCGTAATCCACAACCGCAAGAGCAGCTGTACGTAGCCACATGATCAGACATGGGCGGGGACATTGCCCCGTAAGTCTGTCAGTCCAGAGACCACACATCCGTTGGGAGTGCTGAGTGATATCGCCCCCCGCAGTTGGATAGTGGGAAGTAGAGGACAATGAATGTGCATGCCGAAGCTCCAATGTGGAAATCAGATCTTGTATAGATGGAAAATAATTCTTATGAATATTAGAAAAATACAACAATATGACAATAATATATACATATATGAACATGAAACACCAATACTGAAGAAATGTTTGCAAAAATACATATATTAAAGGGTATATTGTAGGATGCTGAGATTGTTCCCAATCATAACAGCACCAACAATAACTAGTACTAGGCATCACACAGAAAGATTTTTTTGTGTGGCCTGTCATATCAAATTATTACAACATAGTCTAAATTTTGGCTTCTGATCTGTAATAGAGAGTAAATATTAGCAAATCCAGGGAAAATATTAAAATAAGAATATAAAGAGGAAGAGGGAAAAAAAAAAAAACAAACATATATTGTAAAGTACAATATATGTAAGGTAAGATTGTTTAAAGTGATCCCTCGATTGAATATGAATCGAGGGAAGCTCTCATGGTCCAAATTTGTCCCATATACATGCAGATCGCGGCTGCAATAGGCGGCCCTATGGAATCCTCCACGGGGGTCCCGGATGGTATTATGCAGAGTACAAGATGTGGTGATGTGTCACCTATTCAGCCAAGAAATGGTTTATAAGTAATCATTTCGTTGATACCTGGGGGTTGTGTAGCATTCAATGTTTCAATCCAATAGCATTCTTTTTGAAGAATGCGCTTGTCCCAATTACCCCCACGGGGATCCTGGGGAATAACTTCTAGGACAAAAAATGATACAACGGAATTATCAAATTTATGATACAGATTAATGTGTCTAGTGACACTGGTTTGATAAGTGCCTCCCTCCGAATGATAGACATGGTCCCCAATTCTTTGTCCTAGTTTGCGAATTGTCTTGCCGACATAGTAAGAGCCACATCGACAAGTCATTAAATAAACCAGTCCCTGTGTATTGCAGTCAGCGTATTGTTTAGATTTTAGCCATTGGCCATTAGGCAGGCGAATACCATTACCACTGTGGATCCAAGGGCATCTGCTGCAGGATCCGCAGGGGTATGTGCCTTTTTTATTGCCATAGTAAGGGCTCTGAGTTGTATAATGACTTTTAACAAGATTATCCCTGAGGGATGTGGCTCTTCTGAAGACTAAATCGGGTCTAGGTTTGACATATTTATTTAGCGTGTAATCCTGTGTGAGGATAGGCCAGTGTTTGCGCAGGACATCACGAAGAATTTCCTCATGTGCGGAAAATCTCGTGATGAACCTCACATTCTCTTGGTCATCCCTAGAGGCGGTTTTATACAGAAGTTCAGATCTTGATTTTGCCTTTGCCCGGTTAAATGCTTTTCTCAAGAGGCTTTTTGAGTAACCTCTGGCCAATAGCCTAGATCTTAGATGATTGGCCTGAGTGTGAAACTTTATGTCGGTTGCACAATTTCTGCGAATTCTGAGGTATTGCGCATATGGTATGCTTTTTATCAGGGGGGCGGGATGGGCACTTGCTGCGCACAGTATGGTGTTGCCTGCGCTGGGTTTTCGGTACAGATCTGTGTCGATATGGCCATTGGGCAGCAGAGAGATATTGAGATCCAAAAAGGAAATTTGATGATGGCTGATGGTATGTGTAAATTTTAAATTGAGATCATTGTTGTCCAATGCTAATAAAAATTTCTCTAAGTCCTCTCTGCTGCCTGTCCAGATCAATAGTAAATCGTCAATAAATCTGTACCAAATGAGGACATGGGACAACCATTGCTCCATGTCCTCATTGGAAAAAACCAGACGCTCCCAGCCACCAAGGTAAAGGTTGGCATAGGACGGCGCGCAGCAAGTGCCCATCGCGACCCCCTGTATTTGCAAATATATCTGTTCTAAAAAAGTAAAATAATTTCTAGTCAAAATAAATCTGAGTAATTCAAGGACGAAATCCATAAGGGGCCAGGTAGTATGGTTTTGTTCTTTTAAGAAGGATTCAGTCATCCGGATGCCCTGCTCGTGCGGGATACTCGAGTATAAAGCCTCGATATCAATGGCTACGAGCAGGGCATCCGGAGGAACTTGAATCTCTTCCAGATGTTTGAGAAGATCAGTGGTATCACGTATGTATGAAGGTAAACCACATACGTGAGGAATGAGGAATGAGTCGACAAATTTGCTGGCATTCTCAGTTAGTGATTCGTTACCGGATATGATCGGTCTACCTGGGGGGGATGAGATGTCTTTATGAACTTTCGGTAACGTATAGAACGTAGGAGTTTTTGGAAACTTAACATTTAAAAATTTGTACACGTCTTTGTCTATTAATCCGGCTGTATAAGCATTGTTACAAAGAGATTTGAATTCTTCAATAAATCCTTGAATGCGTGTGGATTGAATGGGACGATACCAATCCGGGTTTTCCAGGACCTTCATGCACATCTGTTCATATTGACAAGGTGACATGATCACGATGTTGCCACCTTTGTCTGATGGCTTTATCAGTATGTTTTTGTTTGCTTTTAACTGTTTTAATGCAGTTTCTTGTTCGTGTGTTAAGTTGCTAGTTACAGGTGGCCAAGAAGTAGATTTCAGGTCCTGGGAAACCCTTTGGACAAAAGTCCAGATGTGAGGATTAATGGTTAGATCAGGAAATTTTTCTGATTTAGGTTTGAAGGTTTTTTTGGGGATCAAGGTACCCTGTGTGTGGGGGGGTTTTTTTGTGGAGGTCGAGGTATCAAAGACAGAGACCACCTCTGTGTTGCCCTCCTCATACAGGAGAACCAAATCTTTGAGGGCTCTGCTTTCGGCCATGGTAAGATGTTTAGTTTGTTCCGCTATTTGTCGTTCAAATTGTTTTTGTTTCCTATCGGTATCGAATATGTATCTAAACGTAAGGTTTCTTGCAAAAAGGTGCAAGTCCTTAATAGTTTCTGGGGTGTCGATGGATTTTGAAGGACAAAAGCCAAGGCCTAACCCTAGAACATCTTCTTGTGCCTTTGTGAGATTGAAGTCAGTTAGATTAATGATATTAAAATTTTTTTTGGTGTTGTCAGTATTTGAACAGGAAATTAATTTGTTTGTGGTTTTATATAGATATCCAGGTTGCCCTGTTTGGAAATCTTGGTGATTGGGGTTTGGGGTAGCACTAAAAAACCATCCTCATTTTCAGTTTGAGTATTGGAATTAAGGCCTTTTGAGAGGATTTTTTGAACAGTCGGTGTCAAGTTTGGCATTTGTGAGGGTGTGAGAAGTTGTGCATGAGTGTCTGGTTTTTTCTTGCTATTTTTGTTAGATTGGTTAGGTGAGGGGCCCATTCCTCCCCTTCCACGTTTTTGTGATTTAGTGCGATTGTGTGTGGCTGTGACACTGTGTCTTGAGCCCTGTGATAAATGTGATACAGAACTGGAAAGTGAGGAGTCAGACTCCATGTGTTCTTCTGTGTTCTCTGTGGTGTTACGTGTTGGGGGTCTACGTGACCGTGAGGGGTGATTCTTTGTGGTCCATCTGTAGGCATAGCCTTCTACAAAGGCCTGTTTGTCTTTATTGTATTTTTGTTGTTTTTTGGTAAAAATTTCCTTGTTTAAAGCTTCCAACTTGTTTTTGACCTCTTGCCAACTAGTGACAAAGGTAGGTATATCAAATACATGTTCGAATTGAGTGTTCATGACTTCAATCTCCTTGTCCAGCACTACCATGTCTGATTTGTGCTGGGTCACCAGAGCCTTCATTAAGTCTGTACTACATGTATTTAGAATGCCCTCCCATTCTTTTTTAAAACTTTCTGTGGGATCTCGTAAAGTTGGTAAGTTATGTATCCTGAGTCCCTGGGGGCTGATATTATCATTAATATACTTTAAGAAAAACTCGGTGTGCCAGTACAAATGAGACTTCCGTTTTAGTAAACTGTGCATTTTTGTTAAATATACCTGTAAATCTTCCTCAGTTTTGGTTCGTACCCCACAATTGGACTGAATATCTGCCATAAAGCCCGTCCAGGCATTCCCCATTAGGTCCATGGCCGCATATACAGCCGTCAATCAGCAGTACTGGGAAAAGAGCGTTTGAACGTGAGAGATAGAGAGTAGAAATATGAAAAGAAGTTAAATTATAATATCAAAATATGTAAACTTATGAAATAGGAAGTCCCTAGAAAGCTCAAATTACAGATCAGCAGTCATTACAACCTTATCAATGTATAGTCACAAGGTAAATGAAACAAACATTCGGACAAACCGAAACAAAGAGAGCGCCCTCGGGTGTGTTATCCACCCAGATAGATTATATAGATAGATGTTTGTTTGTATAATAGTATTATGGTACCAACATCCCTAATAATAATGCAAAAAAACAAGGAGTTAAGTGAAAGCCCTGGTGTGAGGGTCGAACACAGACACCTTGTTTAAAGTGATGAAGGTCTAGAAATGATGAAGAAAAGGAATGAAAATAGTGAATTTAAGCAGAAAAAAGGAGAATGGGGAAAAGTTGAAAGAGAAAGGGAAAGTAAGAGAGCTGAAAGAAAAATGGTAGAGGGAAAAGAAGAAAAAAAAAAAAAAAAAAAAAAAAAGAGGGAGGGAGTGAAGGGAGAGGGGGAAATAGAAAAAAGGAAGGAAAGAGGAGGGAGGAGGGGGGGGGGGGGGAAGGGAAAAACAAGGGGAAAGGGGAGGAGAGGGAAAGAAGAGAGAAGCAGAGGGTTGGATGGGGAGGGAAAGGGGGAGATAGGAAGAAAAGTTAGTAGAGGGCTAGTGGGATTTTAACGGTACTTAAATCAACGATGGAAAAACCACCATATATAAAAAGATATAAATTTTATTATTCCATTAAAAATTACATACATAGAGAAGAGAAAAAGATTGTTGTAAAATAAAAAATTGTACAGAATAGATTACCATCATAGTCATATCAATTACATACAGTTCTGAACATTGCAGGCAGTATCGATGTTATGCAAGCTCCGATAACCCCAAAACAGGGTACCGGGCCTTAACCCAACATGTTTCGCGGGTTTCAACACTCCGCTTCTTCAGGGGTGTAAAATTGTACACTATATTGGTTGCCTTAGAGTTCCTGTGCAATAGAAATATGTTATGAGAACATTGTAATCAACAGTTGTATGCAGAGGGGTTATTTGCATGCACAAACACATACAGGTCCAGGGTTCCCACCACCAAAACACATGCAGGGGTATCCACCCAGTGAACGCCTCACCCACGGATGTGGAGGGGGTCATTAGGGTAGCGTGATTTTAATAATAAAGGTTATGTGTGACAATGTCACAATACCTGTATGTGATAGTATCAGTATCTGGTAGGTCATAGAATGCCCATGAGGTTGTATGGCCAGACAAAGTGGCACTTCTTTCTGTTGAGCATAAAAATGTTTATGTAATGCCGTAGCCAAGGGGGGGCTCTAAGCCTTTAAGGACACACAGTTCCATTAAGATTAAAGCTTACCAAACTTGAGTTGGAAGTATGCAAGTGTATCTATAAATACATCATGATGTTCCAAGTAGTTCTTTTTTGGCTCCAAGTTTGCATATAAGCAATTGCTTATAAAAGAACTACTTGGAACATCATGATGTATTTATAGATACACTTGCATACTTCCAACTCAAGTTTGGTAAGCTTTAATCTTAATGGAACTGTGTGTCCTTAAAGGCTTAGAGCCCCCCCTTGGCTACGGCATTACATAAACATTTTTATGCTCAACAGAAAGAAGTGCCACTTTGTCTGGCCATACAACCTCATGGGCATTCTATGACCTACCAGATACTGATACTATCACATACAGGTATTGTGACATTGTCACACATAACCTTTATTATTAAAATCACGCTACCCTAATGACCCCCTCCACATCCGTGGGTGAGGCGTTCACTGGGTGGATACCCCTGCATGTGGTTTGGTGGTGGGAACCCTGGACCTGTATGTGTTTGTGCATGCAAATAACCCCTCTGCATACAACTGTTGATTACAATGTTCTCATAACATATTTCTATTGCACAGGAACTCTAAGGCAACCAATATAGTGTACAATTTTACACCCCTGAAGAAGCGGAGTGTTGAAACCCGCGAAACATGTTGGGTTAAGGCCCGGTACCCTGTTTTGGGGTTATCGGAGCTTGCATAACATCGATACTGCCTGCAATGTTCAGAACTGTATGTAATTGATATGACTATGATGGTAATCTATTCTGTACAATTTTTTATTTTACAACAATCTTTTTCTCTTCTCTATGTATGTAATTTTTAATGGAATAATAAAATTTATATCTTTTTATATATGGTGGTTTTTCCATCGTTGATTTAAGTACCGTTAAAATCCCACTAGCCCTCTACTAACTTTTCTTCCTATCTCCCCCTTTCCCTCCCCATCCAACCCTCTGCTTCTCTCTTCTTTCCCTCTCCTCCCCTTTCCCCTTGTTTTTCCCTTCCCCCCCCCCCCCTCCTCCCTCCTCTTTCCTTCCTTTTTTCTATTTCCCCCTCTCCCTTCACTCCCTCCCTCTTTTTTTTTTTTTTTTTTTTTTTTTTTTTTTTTTCTTCTTTTCCCTCTACCATTTTTCTTTCAGCTCTCTTACTTTCCCTTTCTCTTTCAACTTTTCCCCATTCTCCTTTTTTCTGCTTAAATTCACTATTTTCATTCCTTTTCTTCATCATTTCTAGACCTTCATCACTTTAAACAAGGTGTCTGTGTTCGACCCTCACACCAGGGCTTTCACTTAACTCCTTGTTTTTTTGCATTATTATTAGGGATGTTGGTACCATAATACTATTATACAAACAAACATCTATCTATATAATCTATCTGGGTGGATAACACACCCGAGGGCGCTCTCTTTGTTTCGGTTTGTCCGAATGTTTGTTTCATTTACCTTGTGACTATACATTGATAAGGTTGTAATGACTGCTGATCTGTAATTTGAGCTTTCTAGGGACTTCCTATTTCATAAGTTTACATATTTTGATATTATAATTTAACTTCTTTTCATATTTCTACTCTCTATCTCTCACGTTCAAACGCTCTTTTCCCAGTACTGCTGATTGACGGCTGTATATGCGGCCATGGACCTAATGGGGAATGCCTGGACGGGCTTTATGGCAGATATTCAGTCCAATTGTGGGGTACGAACCAAAACTGAGGAAGATTTACAGGTATATTTAACAAAAATGCACAGTTTACTAAAACGGAAGTCTCATTTGTACTGGCACACCGAGTTTTTCTTAAAGTATATTAATGATAATATCAGCCCCCAGGGACTCAGGATACATAACTTACCAACTTTACGAGATCCCACAGAAAGTTTTAAAAAAGAATGGGAGGGCATTCTAAATACATGTAGTACAGACTTAATGAAGGCTCTGGTGACCCAGCACAAATCAGACATGGTAGTGCTGGACAAGGAGATTGAAGTCATGAACACTCAATTCGAACATGTATTTGATATACCTACCTTTGTCACTAGTTGGCAAGAGGTCAAAAACAAGTTGGAAGCTTTAAACAAGGAAATTTTTACCAAAAAACAACAAAAATACAATAAAGACAAACAGGCCTTTGTAGAAGGCTATGCCTACAGATGGACCACAAAGAATCACCCCTCACGGTCACGTAGACCCCCAACACGTAACACCACAGAGAACACAGAAGAACACATGGAGTCTGACTCCTCACTTTCCAGTTCTGTATCACATTTATCACAGGGCTCAAGACACAGTGTCACAGCCACACACAATCGCACTAAATCACAAAAACGTGGAAGGGGAGGAATGGGCCCCTCACCTAACCAATCTAACAAAAATAGCAAGAAAAAACCAGACACTCATGCACAACTTCTCACACCCTCACAAATGCCAAACTTGACACCGACTGTTCAAAAAATCCTCTCAAAAGGCCTTAATTCCAATACTCAAACTGAAAATGAGGATGGTTTTTTAGTGCTACCCCAAACCCCAATCACCAAGATTTCCAAACAGGGCAACCTGGATATCTATATAAAACCACAAACAAATTAATTTCCTGTTCAAATACTGACAACACCAAAAAAAATTTTAATATCATTAATCTAACTGACTTCAATCTCACAAAGGCACAAGAAGATGTTCTAGGGTTAGGCCTTGGCTTTTGTCCTTCAAAATCCATCGACACCCCAGAAACTATTAAGGACTTGCACCTTTTTGCAAGAAACCTTACGTTTAGATACATATTCGATACCGATAGGAAACAAAAACAATTTGAACGACAAATAGCGGAACAAACTAAACATCTTACCATGGCCGAAAGCAGAGCCCTCAAAGATTTGGTTCTCCTGTATGAGGAGGGCAACACAGAGGTGGTCTCTGTCTTTGATACCTCGACCTCCACAAAAAAACCCCCCCACACACAGGGTACCTTGATCCCCAAAAAAACCTTCAAACCTAAATCAGAAAAATTTCCTGATCTAACCATTAATCCTCACATCTGGACTTTTGTCCAAAGGGTTTCCCAGGACCTGAAATCTACTTCTTGGCCACCTGTAACTAGCAACTTAACACACGAACAAGAAACTGCATTAAAACAGTTAAAAGCAAACAAAAACATACTGATAAAGCCATCAGACAAAGGTGGCAACATCGTGATCATGTCACCTTGTCAATATGAACAGATGTGCATGAAGGTCCTGGAAAACCCGGATTGGTATCGTCCCATTCAATCCACACGCATTCAAGGATTTATTGAAGAATTCAAATCTCTTTGTAACAATGCTTATACAGCCGGATTAATAGACAAAGACGTGTACAAATTTTTAAATGTTAAGTTTCCAAAAACTCCTACGTTCTATACGTTACCGAAAGTTCATAAAGACATCTCATCCCCCCCAGGTAGACCGATCATATCCGGTAACGAATCACTAACTGAGAATGCCAGCAAATTTGTCGACTCATTCCTCATTCCTCACGTATGTGGTTTACCTTCATACATACGTGATACCACTGATCTTCTCAAACATCTGGAAGAGATTCAAGTTCCTCCGGATGCCCTGCTCGTAGCCATTGATATCGAGGCTTTATACTCGAGTATCCCGCACGAGCAGGGCATCCGGATGACTGAATCCTTCTTAAAAGAACAAAACCATACTACCTGGCCCCTTATGGATTTCGTCCTTGAATTACTCAGATTTATTTTGACTAGAAATTATTTTACTTTTTTAGAACAGATATATTTGCAAATACAGGGGGTCGCGATGGGCACTTGCTGCGCGCCGTCCTATGCCAACCTTTACCTTGGTGGCTGGGAGCGTCTGGTTTTTTCCAATGAGGACATGGAGCAATGGTTGTCCCATGTCCTCATTTGGTACAGATTTATTGACGATTTACTATTGATCTGGACAGGCAGCAGAGAGGACTTAGAGAAATTTTTATTAGCATTGGACAACAATGATCTCAATTTAAAATTTACACATACCATCAGCCATCATCAAATTTCCTTTTTGGATCTCAATATCTCTCTGCTGCCCAATGGCCATATCGACACAGATCTGTACCGAAAACCCAGCGCAGGCAACACCATACTGTGCGCAGCAAGTGCCCATCCCGCCCCCCTGATAAAAAGCATACCATATGCGCAATACCTCAGAATTCGCAGAAATTGTGCAACCGACATAAAGTTTCACACTCAGGCCAATCATCTAAGATCTAGGCTATTGGCCAGAGGTTACTCAAAAAGCCTCTTGAGAAAAGCATTTAACCGGGCAAAGGCAAAATCAAGATCTGAACTTCTGTATAAAACCGCCTCTAGGGATGACCAAGAGAATGTGAGGTTCATCACGAGATTTTCCGCACATGAGGAAATTCTTCGTGATGTCCTGCGCAAACACTGGCCTATCCTCACACAGGATTACACGCTAAATAAATATGTCAAACCTAGACCCGATTTAGTCTTCAGAAGAGCCACATCCCTCAGGGATAATCTTGTTAAAAGTCATTATACAACTCAGAGCCCTTACTATGGCAATAAAAAAGGCACATACCCCTGCGGATCCTGCAGCAGATGCCCTTGGATCCACAGTGGTAATGGTATTCGCCTGCCTAATGGCCAATGGCTAAAATCTAAACAATACGCTGACTGCAATACACAGGGACTGGTTTATTTAATGACTTGTCGATGTGGCTCTTACTATGTCGGCAAGACAATTCGCAAACTAGGACAAAGAATTGGGGACCATGTCTATCATTCGGAGGGAGGCACTTATCAAACCAGTGTCACTAGACACATTAATCTGTATCATAAATTTGATAATTCCGTTGTATCATTTTTTGTCCTAGAAGTTATTCCCCAGGATCCCCGTGGGGGTAATTGGGACAAGCGCATTCTTCAAAAAGAATGCTATTGGATTGAAACATTGAATGCTACACAACCCCCAGGTATCAACGAAATGATTACTTATAAACCATTTCTTGGCTGAATAGGTGACACATCACCACATCTTGTACTCTGCATAATACCATCCGGGACCCCCGTGGAGGATTCCATAGGGCCGCCTATTGCAGCCGCGATCTGCATGTATATGGGACAAATTTGGACCATGAGAGCTTCCCTCGATTCATATTCAATCGAGGGATCACTTTAAACAATCTTACCTTACATATATTGTACTTTACAATATATGTTTGTTTTTTTTTTTCCCTCTTCCTCTTTATATTCTTATTTTAATATTTTCCCTGGATTTGCTAATATTTACTCTCTATTACAGATCAGAAGCCAAAATTTAGACTATGTTGTAATAATTTGATATGACAGGCCACACAAAAAAATCTTTCTGTGTGATGCCTAGTACTAGTTATTGTTGGTGCTGTTATGATTGGGAACAATCTCAGCATCCTACAATATACCCTTTAATATATGTATTTTTGCAAACATTTCTTCAGTATTGGTGTTTCATGTTCATATATGTATATATTATTGTCATATTGTTGTATTTTTCTAATATTCATAAGAATTATTTTCCATCTATACAAGATCTGATTTCCACATTGGAGCTTCGGCATGCACATTCATTGTCCTCTACTTCCCACTATCCAACTGCGGGGGGCGATATCACTCAGCACTCCCAACGGATGTGTGGTCTCTGGACTGACAGACTTACGGGGCAATGTCCCCGCCCATGTCTGATCATGTGGCTACGTACAGCTGCTCTTGCGGTTGTGGATTACGCAGCACGGCGCGCGCCTGCGCATTGGCGAGCGCCGTTAGAGACCTGACCCGACGCGATGTCGCCACTTCCGCCCGGAGGTGCGCATACACGCCGGGTTGAGGGGATGTTCATAAGGTGGCGGGCAAACAATTCCCTTGCAGATGCCGGGGTATACACTAGCAGACCAGACACGAGGTAAGCGCTGGGAGCCATTCTTTGGATATGACAGACTTGCATATGCCTAGATTCATGCTCTCCTAATCTATATACAATCTGTTTTTTACTATACAGGCATTCAAGTGCCTCTTACCTCCTTAAAGGGAGCCTTTATCCGGAACACCCATACATCCCTCCATAATTGCTTATATGCAAACTTGGAGCCAAAAAAGAACTACTTGGAACATCATGATGTATTTATAGATACACTTGCATACTTCCAACTCAAGTTTGGTAAGCTTTAATCTTAATGGAACTGTGTGTCCTTAAAGGCTTAGAGCCCCCCCTTGGCTACGGCATTACATAAACATTTTTATGCTCAACAGAAAGAAGTGCCACTTTGTCTGGCCATACAACCTCATGGACATTCTATGACCTACCAGATACTGATACTATCACATACAGGTATTGTGACATTGTCACACATAACCTTTATTATTAAAATCACGCTACCCTAATGACCCCCTCCACATCCGTGGGTGAGGCGTTCACTGGGTGGATACCCCTGCATGTGTTTTGGTGGTGGGAACCCTGGACCTGTATGTGTTTGTGCATGCAAATAACCCCTCTGCATACAACTGTTGATTACAATGTTCTCATAACATATTTCTATTGCACAGGAACTCTAAGGCAACCAATATAGTGTACAATTTTACACCCCTGAAGAAGCGGAGTGTTGAAACCCGCGAAACATGTTGGGTTAAGGCCCGGTACCCTGTTTTGGGGTTATCGGAGCTTGCATAACATCGATACTGCCTGCAATGTTCAGAACTGTATGTAATTGATATGACTATGATGGTAATCTATTCTGTACAATTTTTTATTTTACAACAATCTTTTTCTCTTCTCTATGTATGTAATTTTTAATGGAATAATAAAATTTATATCTTTTTATATATGGTGGTTTTTCCATCGTTGATTTAAGTACCGTTAAAATCCCACTAGCCCTCTACTAACTTTTCTTCCTATCTCCCCCTTTCCCTCCCCATCCAACCCTCTGCTTCTCTCTTCTTTCCCTCTCCTCCCCTTTCCCCTTGTTTTTCCCTTCCCCCCCCCCCCCTCCTCCCTCCTCTTTCCTTCCTTTTTTCTATTTCCCCCTCTCCCTTCACTCCCTCCCTCTTTTTTTTTTTTTTTTTTTTTTTTTTTTTTTTTTCTTCTTTTCCCTCTACCATTTTTCTTTCAGCTCTCTTACTTTCCCTTTCTCTTTCAACTTTTCCCCATTCTCCTTTTTTCTGCTTAAATTCACTATTTTCATTCCTTTTCTTCATCATTTCTAGACCTTCATCACTTTAAACAAGGTGTCTGTGTTCGACCCTCACACCAGGGCTTTCACTTAACTCCTTGTTTTTTTGCATTATTATTAGGGATGTTGGTACCATAATACTATTATACAAACAAACATCTATCTATATAAATGATGTATCTGTAAGATGGAACAGTACTTTACACATGATCAGTCGCCTGCTTGAACAGAGGTGGCCTGTGACTGCCACACTTTCCGATCCTGATGTCACACCACGAGGGAAGCGCTTCCTGGATTTAAAACATGATCAGTGGAGCTTACTTGAGGAAGTGGAACAAGTCTTGAAGCCTTTTGAGTGTGCTACTGTTTTCTTGAGTGGAGAGTCCTATGTGACTGGTTCCGCTCTACCTCCTTTGGTAAAAGGCCTCCAGAAATCCATACAGAGCACAATTTGTGAGATAGCGGCAGTCAAGGCTTTCCAAAATGTTGCTGCACAGGAGATGACCACAAGATGGGAGAGGGAAACTAAATTCAGAGATGACGGAGGAGAAAATATATGTCTTATTGCAGCAGCCCTGGACCCCAGATTCCGCAAGCTAAAATTCCTGGCAGCAGAGGATAGTTTAAAAGTTCACCTCAAGGTCCAAGCTCTTGCTCTTGAAGAGAAAAGAAGATATGAGGAAGAGCAAACACATCAACGTCATGTGAGGAACAGGTTCAGTCAGCCAGTGCAATGAGTCCAGACATGAAACTTTCAGAAAAGAGGCAAGTGTCTATGTTGGACTCTTTGCTCGGTTCAGATTCAGATGAACACCACGGTAATGGTGAGGATGACACTGGTCACATCCAAGATCCAGAAATTCACAGTGAAGTTGTGAGGAATGAGATACACATGTACTTTAGTGAGCAGGCCATTCCAAAGGAAGACAATCCACTGAAATGGTGGAAGGAAAATGAAGGGAGGTTTCCCATCTTGGCCATGCTGGCAAAGAGTTACTTGTGTGTGCCTGCAACATCAACCCCATCTGAAAGGCTTTTCTCAGTTGCTGGCAACATTGTGACTAAAAAAAGAGCAAGCCTAACTGCAGAGCATGTCAATATGCTAACCTTCCTCCATTGCAATGCTATATTATAGGTACAGGCCCCCAACCTGTACCTATTGCACTCTCTTGGGTTGTATTGTTGGACTTCTTTAAACTACAAGATGGCTGTTGGCTGCCTTCAGGTAATCTTTCCTCAGTATTGGCCATTATAATTTGCACAGTGTTGAGCTTGCTTTTTGTTGGACTTGGCTCCTTTAAAACTATGTTAGTTTTTAGGTATGTTTTACATTTACAAGTAACACACACACCAAAAAAATACTGGTCAACAATAACACTGTATATGGAAAACGTACCTAAAAAGTAACCAAGTTTTAAAGGAGCCAACTAGTCCAACAAAAGCACTGCTCAACACTGTGCAAAAATAATGGCCAATACAGCAAAAGATTACCTGAAGGCAGAGAGCTGACTTGTAGTTTAAAGAAGTTAAAGTGTTAGGCAGATATGGCATTTTTCATGCCTGATGCCCTAAAGTGTTTGGCACTTTATGTGTCTCACTCTCTTGTATTTTTGCACAAGTGTTGGATGCTAACCTTCCTCCATTCATTGCAAATGCTAGTATATTATAGGTAGGTACAGGCCCCCAACCTGTACCTGTTGCACTCTCTTGGGTTGTATTGTTGGACTTCTTTAAACTACAAGATGGCTGTTGGCTGCCTTCAGGTAATCTTTCCTCAGTATTGTCCATTATAATTTGCACAGTGTTGAGCGGTGCTTGCTTTTTGTTGGACTTGGCTCCTTTAAAACTATGTTAGTTTTTAGGTATGTTTTACATTTACAAGTAACACACACACCAAAAAAATACTGGTCAAACACTGTATATGGAAAACATACCTAAAAAGTAACCAAGTTTTAAAGGAGCCAACTAGTCCAACAAAAGCACTGCTCAACACTGTGCAAAAGTAATGGCCAAAAATAATGGCCAATACAGCAAAAGATTACCTGAAGGCAGAGAGCTGACTTGTAGTTTAAAGAAGTTAAAGTGTTAGGCAGATATGGCATTTTTCATGCCTGATGCCCTAAAGTGTTTGGCACTTTATGTGTCTCTTGTATTTTTGCACAGTTGCACAAGTTAGTGTTGTTGAGCACTGCAGTGCTTTATAATTTATATGGCATTTTGAATGCTTTTGGTTTTGAATTAATGGCATTATTCCTGCCTGATGTTAAAGTGTTGTTTACATTTTATTTTTGCCACTGAAACTTCAACCACATTGAAGTATTTTTTGGAAAAACTTTAATAAAAGTTGAAATATTATATTAGAAGTTGTACGTATCATTTTTTATAAAGTTATTCAAAGGATTATTTAACTAATCAAATAAAGAACACTAGATTAAGCAAAAGAACACTAGATTAAGCAAAAAAACAAAAAATTTAAATAATCGTTAGATTAGTCGACTAATCGTAAAAATAATCGATAGATTAGTCGACAGACAAATTAATCGTTAGTTGCAGCCCTAGTTCTGTTACAAGATGCCTTTACGGAGTCTTAAGTTCTACAGAAGATTTTCTTTGTATTTCTTAAAATCGTAAATATGGGACTTTCTGACATTTCACCTGATAAAAGCCTAACCAGGATGGCACCAGATTTTAAGGGGGGTGATGTCTTTTTGACTGTCTGTATTTTACAATGAACAATAAGTTCAGTATATTTTTTTTAAAGGTTCATTTAAAAATACGTTTTAGAAAACATTATATCATGTGTAAGAAAATATTAGCAATAATTATACGTGTGTGTAGCATAGACATCGTTCTAAGTGTATTATATACCATATTTTGGTTTTATATTTTTACACATAAGAATCTTACTTAGGTGAAGCTAATTACTTCATTTTAGAAACATTTGTGTTTACGTTTTTATGACCGCTATAAATACTATATCCTAGACACAAAGTCTGACAGGGTTTTGACACAGCCAAGTGATTTAATTATTTTTATCTAGTCCTAGGTCAAAGGTTATCAGTTAATAGTGGTACTGTATTATTGTATTCTATATAATGAATCTAATAAGCAATACAATACTGCCCCCTTTGGAGACTACTACTAAATGCAGTCTCAGGGTAAATCAGTAATTTCCAATATATATATATATATATATATATATATATATATATATATATATATATATATATATATATATATAGTATTAATAATATATTCTTATTGGAACGGTGTTACCAGATTCAATCCCTGCCAAGATACATGATGGAGATATTAGATGGACATGTGTGTGTATATATATATATATATATATATATATATATATATATATATATATATATATATATATATATCAATTAATTGATTAAAATAACTTTTTACATATTGATTTGTGGAAATAATTTGAGATTATCCTACCTTACAGATCTTTGCTTATTTACATAAATAGACACTGTTATATTCAGAGCAGTATAAATATTCTGACAGCCCCAGGACTCTGTTTATAAAACGTGTTCATAAATGATATATAGAGGTTGGTATAAGTAGTTCAATCTCAGTATTTGTGGACAATACAAAGCTAAACAGGGTAATAACTTCACAACAGGATATTGAAACTTTACAAGAAGACCTCAACAAATTAGGGGTGGGCAACTGCATGAAGTTCAATGTAGGAAAATGTAAAGAGATGCACTTGGGGGTTAAATATATGAACCTAAGTTACACACAAGGGGGAGAACCTCTGGGGGGAATCAAGGATGGAGAAAAATCTGGGGGTAAGTAAGAGCATGTAAGTATAGGCATGTTTGTTATTTTTATAAAAAAAACAAAAATAAAGCTTTATAACCACTTTAAGGCCCCTTTTACACTGTAGAGTCTGTCAGTGGACTACGTTTTTCTCAGCGGGGGATCGATCCCCCGATCCCCGCTGAGCAGGCGGATGGCAGCTTTGTCTCCACGCTGTGTGCAGAGACAGGGCTGTCAGGTCCCGCTGTTCTCTATGGGGGAATCGGATGAGGACGGACCGTCTGTCCATTCTCATCTGATCTGATCCGCCAGACAGATGGAAAATAGGGGTTCCATCGTCCGGATCTGATGTCAGCAGACATGTCTCTGCTGACATCCGATGCCCCATAAAGATGCATGGGGCATCCGTTCAGATCCGCAAAAAAAAAACAGACAGGCGGATCTGAACGGTCCGCATGTGTGAAAGGGGCATTAACTTTTTATCTGTGGGGAAGAGACGCTTAGAAGGAGATATGATTGCAATATATAAATATCTAAATGAAGCTATATAGTACTTCTATAAAAGTATATAAACTATATAGTAATTCTAGCATTGAGAGAAAACTGTCCATCTAAGGTGGGTAAAGAGGTAGACGAGAAGCGGTTTACCATAAACTGCATAGGGGGTTCTTTGATACCACTTCACACGTATGCAATGTCAGATATCGCATGCGCTTCGCACCACACTGCTGTGCAAATCACATGTGATGTCTGTGCGATGCCAATTCAGCCATGCAGATTGTATGGCTGAATTCGCATCGGATTCGGGCCAAAGTCGCACAGGACCCTTTCTTTGGTCCGCACCAGAATCACACCTATGCGACCTGATTCCTTTCCGAACTGACAGTTCGCACTGCGGTATGCGAATATGCATAATAATAGTAATGCGTATCTGTATAGTATCTATATGCGTATCTGTATAGTATCTATATGCGTATCTGTATAGTATAGTAATGCGAATCTGCGGGTGTCGTTAATTTTGTATGGACACTCCCAGCAGTTCGCATATGGCAGCGTGAACTGCCTGCGCAATTGGGTGCGATGCGGGAACCCGCAGTGGATTTGCATGGTTCCCACATCGCACCAATGTGAACCGGCACTTACTGTTAGAGCGGTAAGGATGTGGTACTCCCTTCCACAATCAGTGGTGTTAGTACTGACAATAAAAATAAAAAACATTTACATAGACATCTTATCACACAGTATATAGGGATACAGGAAATTATTTTTGACATGAACACACACCCACACAGGTTGAACGAGATGGACCGGTGTCTGTATTTAACCTTACCAGCTATGTTACTTCCTCAAGAGTGGCAAACCCCTGTGACACACTACACACAAGAAATACTCCAGTTAGTCCTTTGCTGCAAACATCAATACGAGTCCTGCTATTCCAAATGGACTATGGAGGGGGTCAAATATGAGACAAGTAGCATCAAAGAATGAAACTAAATGGATATTTTCACTGGACAGATTTAAGTTGATTTACTGAAACCGGAGAGTGCAACATATTGCGCATGGCAGCCAATCAGTTTCTAGCTTCTAGCTTGTTTCATTAAGATCCAGTTTTAGTAAATCAACCCCATTGTATCTGAAACGGTGACCACTACAATGATATACAGCTTACACAGGGATCACCAAGTATGGAATATGCTGGATCACTGAGCCCCAATGTAAGGAGCATTCTTCTCCCCAACCATAACACTAAGGTACCCTGAGCTGTACATATAGTAATTATAAGCAGGGGTTCCCTGGGATCGGTAAAGTTATTTCAAGGGTTCCTTCATGGTAAAAGGTTTGAGAAAGCACAGCGTAGGGATGAAGGGCTTTATGAATACAGTATGGGGTACCCCTATATCCAGGAGAACCCCCCTGGGCAGACTATGAATACAGTATGGGGTACCCCTATATCCAGGAGAACCCCCCTGGGCAGACTATGAATACAGCATGGGGTACCCCTATATCCAGGAGAACCCCCCTGGGCAGACTATGAATACAGTATGGGGTACCCCTATATCCAGGAGAACCCCCCTGGGCAGACTATGAATACAGTATGGGGTACACCTATATCCAGGAGAACCCCCCTGGGCAGACTATGAATACAGTATGGGGTACACCTATATCTAGGAGAACCCCCTGGGCAGACTATGAATACAGTATGGGGTACACCTATATCTAGGAGAACCCCCTGGGCAGACTATGAATACAGTATGGGGTACACCTATATCCAGGAGAACCCCCCTGGGCAGACTATGAATACAGTATGGGGTACCCCTATATCCAGGAGAACCCCCCTGGGCAGACTATGAATACAGTATGGGGTACCCCTATATCCAGGAGAACCCCCATGGGCAGACTATGAATACAGTATGGGGTACCCCTATATCCAGGAGAACCCCCCTGGGCAGACTATGAATACAGTATGGGGTACCCCTATATCCAGGAGAACCCCCCTGGGCAGACTATGAATACAGTATGGGGTACCCCTATATCCAGGAGAACCCCCCTGGGCAGACTATGAATACAGTATGGGGTACCCCTATATCCAGGAGAACCCCCCTGGGCAGACTATGAATACAGTATGGGATACCCCTATACCCAGGAGAACCCCCCTGGGCAGACTATGAATACAGTATGGGGTACCCCTATATCCAGGAGAACCCCCTGGGCAGACTATGAATACAGTATGGGGTACCCCTATACCCAGGAGAACCCCCCTGGGCAGACTATGAATACAGTATGGGGTACCCCTATATCCAGGAGAACCCCCCTGGGCAGACTATGAATACAGTATGGGGTACCCCTATATCCAGGCGAACCCCCCTGGGCAGACTATGAATACAGTATGGGGTACCCCTATATCCAGGAGAACCCCCCTGGGCAGACTATGAATACAGTATGGGGTACCCCTATATCCAGGCGAACCCCCCTGGGCAGACTATGAATACAGTATGGGGTACCCCTATATCCAGGAGAACCCCCCTGGGCAGACTATGAATACAGTATGGGGTACCCCTATATCCAGGAGAACCCCCCTGGGCAGACTATGAATACAGTATGGGGTACCCCTATATCCAGGAGAACCCCCCTGGGCAGACTATGAATACAGTATGGGGTACACCTATATCTAGGAGAACCCCCTGGGCAGACTATGAATACAGTATGGGGTACACCTATATCCAGGAGAACCCCCCTGGGCAGACTATGAATACAGTATGGGGTACCCCTATATCCAGGAGAACCCCCCTGGGCAGACTATGAATACAGTATGGGGTACCCCTATATCCAGGAGAACCCCCATGGGCAGACTATGAATACAGTATGGGGTACCCCTATATCCAGGAGAACCCCCCTGGGCAGACTATGAATACAGTATGGGGTACCCCTATATCCAGGAGAACCCCCCTGGGCAGACTATGAATACAGTATGGGGTACCCCTATATCCAGGAGAACCCCCCTGGGCAGACTATGAATACAGTATGGGGTACCCCTATATCCAGGAGAACCCCCCTGGGCAGACTATGAATACAGTATGGGATACCCCTATACCCAGGAGAACCCCCCTGGGCAGACTATGAATACAGTATGGGGTACCCCTATATCCAGGAGAACCCCCTGGGCAGACTATGAATACAGTATGGGGTACCCCTATACCCAGGAGAACCCCCCTGGGCAGACTATGAATACAGTATGGGGTACCCCTATATCCAGGAGAACCCCCCTGGGCAGACTATGAATACAGTATGGGGTACCCCTATATCCAGGCGAACCCCCCTGGGCAGACTATGAATACAGTATGGGGTACCCCTATATCCAGGAGAACCCCCCTGGGCAGACTATGAATACAGTATGGGGTACCCCTATATCCAGGCGAACCCCCCTGGGCAGACTATGAATACAGTATGGGGTACCCCTATATCCAGGTGAACCCCCCTGGGCAGACTATGAATACAGTACGGGGTACCCCTATATCCAGGAGAACCCCCCTGGGCAGACTATGAATACAGTATGGGGTACCCCTATATCCAGGAGAACCCCCCTGGGCAGACTATGAATACAGTATGGGGTACCCCTATATCCAGGCGAACCCCCCTGGGCAGACTATGAATACAGTATGGGGTACCCCTATATCCAGGAGAACCCCCCTGGGCAGACTATGAATACAGTATGGGGTACACCTATATCCAGGAGAACCCCCCTGGGCAGACTATGAATACAGTATGGGGTACCCCTATATCCAGGTGAACCCCCCTGGGCAGACTATGAATACAGTACGGGGTACCCCTATACTAAGGAGAACCCCCCTGGGCAGACTATGAATACAGTATGGGGTACCCCTATATCCAGGCGAACCCCCCTGGGCAGACTATGAATACAGTATGGGGTACCCCTATACCCAGGAGAACCCCCCTGGGCAGACTATGAATACAGTATGGGGTACCCCTATATCCAGGAGAACCCCCATGGGTAGACAGTAAAGAAGGAGTCTAGCAGACACACACAGGGAGAGTGATCAGAAGTATAACATCTGTGCACAGTGACCAATCAGGTTCTTGCTCAGTAAGCTCTGACAATGAAAGCTAACATGTGATTGGCTGCCATACAGAAGTGTGACTAATGAGGAGCCTAGGTTATAGTAGGAGATGAAGAAGAGTCCCATTCAGTAAGAGGAGCCCCAGGTGTGACTATAGAGGAGCCTAGGCTATAGTAGTAGATGAAGAAGAGTCCCATTCAGTAAGAGGAGCCCCAGGCACACACACACAGAGTATACAATCCCACCATAACATACCATAGATGTGTCCGCCTGCTGTGTGTACAGAGGAGTGTTCAGTGTCAGTCATATGACAGTGGGGAGTGTTCAATGGAAGCAGAGGGAGGGAAGTATGAACCCCATGGAGTCCGCACACCTCTTCTCCTGGCTGTTCTGTTCTGCTCTCCTATCCTCAGGGCTGGCCCGCAATGTGCTGATTCTGCTCGGTGAGTGTGTCCGCCCTAGTCACAGCTCAGTGCAGTCAGGGGGGGGCGCTGTTTATTCCACAACCAGACCCAGCTTATGCACACATACCCCCGTTATCTGCACCGCTCTATTCCTCATAGCAATACACATACTTTATATCTCCGTCCGCTCCCATTCTATAGGAGTATACACTTACTGCATTATAATAGATGACTACGCTTACTGTACTAGAACTGTGTCTTCTCCTGAGGAGGGGGAGGAACGCTAGGCGCCATCATAGCGGAGCCCTAATTAGCAGTGCGGTATACGCGTCATCCACGGGAACATGGCGGACAGAGTGGAGACCAAATATAGGGAGAGGCAGCCTCTAGTGGCAGTAACAGAAATCACTGAACTTAAAGAGGAAGTAAACTCTGTTTTTTTTTTTTTCCCTTACCTGCAAAGTAAAGGCATAATGTGCAGCACATACAATACTAGCACATTATGTGACAGTTACCTGCAAACTAAGCCCGCATCATCCCTGCTGGAGGCAGCATCCGTCTTCGCCTGTCTTCCTTCCAGGTCCACAGACTTCTGCTGTGTGACTGGCCAGAGCGGCGAGACGTCACTCCTGGGGATGCGCGCCGGAGCTGCCGTTCACGGCAGAGGGCTCTGAGGAAACGGCACATGCAGCCGTTCCCTCAGAGCGCATACACCGATGACGTCATCCGCACACGGTGTAGCGTGAAGATTGATCTCCCAGAGAGAGGCGGTCTGCCTGCCGCAAATGCGCATGCGCAGGATTTCCACTGAACAAGCCGAGCACCGAGCCTGATATACCTGGATATTATTAACCCACGAGGGCTACAGAGGGATGACACCACCCCTCTCTGGCAGATCGTTTTTCATGCTATCGACAGCGGGCGAAGGTGAGTGGATTTGCGGCACGCTACACCGCTCACCTTCGCCCGCTGTCCATAGCATGAAAAATGATCTGCCAGAGAGAGGTGGTGTCATCTACGCCTCTGCCGCTGTAGCCATCATCTCTGCCTCCGCCCTCTGTAGCCCTCATGGGTTGATAATATCCAGGTATATCGGGCTCGGCTTGTTCGGTGGAAATCCTGCGCATTTGCGGCAGGCAGACCGCCTCTCTCTGGGAGATCGATCTTCACGCTACAACGGTATACTGTACAGTAAATATCTCCTAAACGCTGCAGGTTTAGGATATCATTACAGTACCGATAGGTGAGCCTAATTCTAGTCTTATGCAGGGCTTTTTTTATTGGGAACGTGGGGGAACGCAGTGCCGGCACCTCCATCGCTGAATGTATGTAATGGCAAGGGGTGTGGGGTGTCCTGGAGGGTCTATTGATGCCCCCTGCCAGGGGATCTATTGTCACTGGTGAGAATCTGTTTTTGTATGAGGGTCTATTGTTGCTAGTGGGGAATCTATTGTTGCTGGCGTGTCTTATGTTGCTGGTAGGTATTTGCTGTTGAGGGAGAGGTCTATTGTTGCTGGCTGCTGTGGGGTCTATTGATACTGGCTTCTGGGGGATCTTTTGTTGCTGCTGGGGGTCTAATGTTGCTGGGGTGGATCTTTTTTTTGATGGGGGTGGTATTTTGTTGTGGGTAGTCCATTGTTGCTGTGGGGGGGGTCTATTGCTGTGGGGGGACCTATTGTTTCTGGAGTGGGGTCCATTGTTGCTGGGGAGTCTATTGTAGAATGAGGGGTTTATTGTTGATGGGGTAGGGTCTATTGTTTCTTGGAGGAATCTATTGTGGCTGGCTGCAAGGGATGTATTTTACTGCTTTTCTTGTTATTAAATTCCATACACATTATTTAGTATAAATTATGATATTTGGTTCTGTATTCTCTAAAAAGGGGCGGTAATGGGAGGTGAGTATGTGTGGAACCCAGGGACAGTGTTCAGAAGAGGGTAGGAGGCGGAGACAAGGGGTGACTCAGAAGAGGGGAGTTCCTGAACCTATTCTCTGAGAAAAAAAGCTATGGTCTTATGTAAAGGTACAAACATTAGCAGGAAGTTCACTTCCTCTTTAAAGCGGAGTTCCAGCCTCAAAATCCACTTTGGGCTATCCGATTTTTTTTTTTTTTTTTTTATGTTTACTTACCTGGATATTGAAGAAAATATACTTACCTTTCTTCCTCTTCCTCCCTCTGTGGCCGCGGCCCGCGCTGTCTCTTCCTGCTTGCATTGATTTCTGGGAGCTGAACGTCATTTCTCCCAGGAGTCAATGCGCCTGCACCGGCCCCGCTCGTCAGTTCAGGTGTGGGCGCCTCATTCCCTGCTAAACAGCTTCTGGGCATGCCCAGAAGCTGTGGAGGGATGACGCTCCTGCCCCGGAAGTGACGAACGGGGCCGGTACAGGTGCATTGATTCCTGGGATGATGACGTTCAGCTCCCAGAAATCAATGCAAGCAGGAAGAGACGGTGCGGGCCGGGGCCACAGAGGGAGGAAGAGGAAGAAAGGTAATGTGTGTGTGCCGGCGCAGTGCATTGTGGGACCGAAGAGGACATGGAAGAGGACACGCTGGCTTCAGCTGCCCACACCTGAGATGGCAACGCTGGAGAAGACATTTTCAAGGTAAGTATTTCTTCTAAAAGGTATTTTTTATTTATTGCGCTATAAACAAATAAAGCGACAATTCTGAAAAAAAAACAATATTTGTCACATTCTACTTTAAAACATTCCCAAAAAAATTTAAAAATCTAATTTTTTCATCCTTTTAGGCCAATTTGTATATTGTTACATATTTTTGGTAAAAAAAAAAAAAAAAATCCCAATAAGCATATTTTGTGCAAAAGTTATCGCACCTACAAACTAGGGGAAAGATTTGTCATTTTTATTTTTTTACTAGTAATGGCAGCGATCTGCAATTTTTAGCAGGACTGCGACATTGCGGCGGACAGATCGGACCCCTAACTGACATTTTTGAAACTTTTGGGGGGACCAGTGACATTAGTACAGTAATCAGTGCTAAAAATGTGCACTGTTACTGTAATAATGGAACTGGCAGGGAAGGGGTTAACCCAGGGGCGATCAAAGGGTTAAGTGTGAGTCTAGGGGAGTGTTTTCTAACTTTATGGGAGAGGGACTTGTGAAATGAACGAAGAGACCTGTGATGCTATATAGGAGGATCACAGGCGCTCTGTGTTCATTCCAGAGAGAACGGTCTGTTGTGTTCACAACAGCAGGCCGTCCTTCTCTCTCAGCAGGGAGCGATCGCAGGTGCTCGGCGGCAATCGCAGCTGCCGGCCCCGGGGATCGGCTTCCCCCGCAGCTTAATGGGGGCGGGCGCAGCCGAGCCAGCCTGCCGCAGTATATCTGCAGTGGGTGGTCGGCAAGTGGTTAAAGGTGCTGGAGCAAGTTGTTCTAGGGTAATCCTGATAAATAAAGTAGAACTAAAAGAACAATTTTTTTCTTTTATAGAGGAGGGAAGGGAGGGTTATAACCTTTTTAGATTGTTTTTTTTTATGCCATCTGTGTCCCCATGGAAGACTTTACTTCCTGTCTCATAGCCAAAGCAGCAAGTGAGAGGAAATCCCTGCAAATTAAGGGAATGCCAGGTCACCAGAATTAGTAAAGTGTAAAGGAAAATCCGCGCTTAGGATAAGAGAGGAGGGAGGTGGTAGGGAAAAAAATGAAATCCAATTGGCTGCAGCCCACTTCAGAATATAACCTGCTAGAGATTATACTAGATATGTGGAAAGAAGGAGGAAGTGCTTGGCGCTGCCAATATGTGCGTGAAATGGTAAAGGTGCTTCACTCAATGGTGGGAGATGATGAGTGTAAATATCACAAATGTTATGCACAGATAAGAAATGCAGTAGGTATATAAATAAATAAGTTAGTTCCCAAATGTTCAAAAGGTAAAATGCAATGATATAACATAAAACTTATATTCTAAAAGCCAATATTAAGTGTATATAAAAGCTAAATGGTGACATAAAATATCATAAATACACTGTGGTAAAAAGTAGTGCCCTTCAAGTGAGGGTGAGGTAGTGACGTTGAAAAAAAATATATATTATTAAAGTGCAGTGAATAGTTTATAAAGTAAAAAAGCAAACCAATAAATGGTGATGGAAAGTATGATTCAAAAAATAAATGTATATTGATTAGAGTGACTTAAGTGGCCTAAGAGTGACGTGCTCAAAGAAGAAGTCTCAATCCCAAAAAAAAAAGGGGGAAGAGAGTGCCCAGTTGGGTCCCCCAAATCACAATGGGGTGAACCAAAAAAGTGAAAAAATGAAAAAACGGATACAAAAAATGTGATACAAAAATGGCGACTAGGTGTCTGTTGTACAAGATATCTCCAAAGCAAAGGCGTGCTAGTAGGAGAAATGCGCAAGAGAATATAGTCCAAGAATGCACAAAAAATGCATCAACAGAGTCCTCAAAAGCGCATAAAGATTTAACAGTCCACAATAATGATGAGGTGCCAATATCACTGGTGCCACAGGGTGGATAATTCTAGAGTGAGGACTATGGTGCCCCCCTGTTCAGTGGGTCCGGTGCTCCCCTTTCTAGTAAAATACCGAGCTTACCAGAAAGAACTACCCCCACAGGGGTAGAGCGCAGGTCGATATTATTAGGGATCGCTCCCAAGGAAGAGGGGTCCGGTCACCTGGTCCACTTCAAATGTTCCAGTTCCCCGGGTCACAATTTCTTGGCGTATTGGTAGGGATATCCCAACTTTAGTGCTCCAAAAAAGCCATCCCAGGACATGTGTATAAAAAGATGCCTCCAAATAGTGAAATACCGCTAAACAATTTTTTATTGCATCAAAGATAAAAACAGGTACTCACATAAAAATTGTAGTAACAATCGCTCATATGACTTAGGAGCCGCAAGGTCCTCTCTGGCGGTATAGTGGTGAACGGCGTGCTTTCTCCCGACCGGAGCTGCGTTCCAAGCCGATCAGTACAACAAAAGCGGAAGTGATGCGGTGCGCACTCTACATGTTTCGTCGTAATGACGTCATCAGGCTACTTTTGAGGACTCTGTTGATACATTTTTTGTGCATTCTTGGACTATATTCTCTTGCGCATTTCTCCTACTAGCACGCCTTTGCTTTGGAGATATCTTGTACAACAGACACCTAGTCACCATTTTTGTATCACATTTTTTGTATCCGTTTTTTCATTTTTTCACTTTTTTGGTTCACCCCATTGTGATTTGGGGGACCCCACTGGGCACTCTCTTCCCCCTTTTTTTTTGGGATTGAGACTTCTTCTTTGAGCACGTCACTCTTCGGCCACTTAAGTCACTCTAATCAATATACATTTATTTTTTGAATCATACTTTCCATCACCATTTATTGGTTTGCTTTTTTACTTTATAAACTATTCACTGCACTTTAATAATATATATTTTTTTTTCAACGTCACTACCTCACCCTCACTTGAAGGGCACTACTTTTTACCACAGTGTATTTATGATATTTTATGTCACCATTTAGCTTTTATATACACTTAATATTGGCTTTTAGAATATAAGTTTTATTTTATATCATTGCATTTTACCTTTTGAACATTTGGGAACTAACTTATTTATTTATATATGAAAGGTAATACCCCTTGGTAGGTATAATTCTGCCGGCCAGTCTCCCTTCAATCTGCAAAGAATATACGAGCGCTCGGAAATACAACATCTAGACAGGTTAGTGTTTCAATGGTGTATTCGAATATATGTATCCTGAAGACAGCTTATATACAGTACAAAAAGGGGATGTAACAATTAGTCTTCCCAGACCACTAAAAATACGTTATGCAATTACTTCATCATGCATAGAAAGCAGGAAAGGTGTTCATATATACCAAGAGACAAAGAATGTTTACATTCAGGAAGCAGCCCAGGAAAGACTGAGTCTGAAATAATACCCTTAGAAATCAGGACAGGCTTCTCTCAGTAAAACACAATCGAAGGAAACTTACAATGGAAAAGAATTGAAGGAAGCCCATAGCTTTGAGAATCAGCATCCTATAGAAAACCTAAATTCTTTAAAATAGTTACAGTTCATAAAGGGGGCCTCTGGATAAATGAATTTAAGCATGGCTAAATTAATATCACTTATATCAATCCTCTCATTTGTCATAAAATGACAATTAGAAGTCTTGTTTCCAAAATGCATCATCTTGTGTTGCCTTCTTATAAATACATTGGCCCATTTTTACAAGCAAATATATAAAAAGAAGAAGAAGCAATAAACAAAAGTAACATTCCAGCTTGTCTGATCCATGATAATACAGATCCAAAAAAAATCTCCAAAACTTCTCATGATACCTCGGCCTTTAAGGTGGTAGATACAGTTAGTAACAGTCCATACAAGGGAAAACACTGAAAATGAAGTCAGGTATCAGCAACCACAGTTTGTCTGAGTCCGGTGAAACTGGAAAAGTCATTTTCTACAGGGTCAGGGCGGTCTGTCCCCGTTAGTACCCCCTTTTCTTGACTCTCCTGTTCAAGGTCAGGGCGGTCTGCCCCCGTTAGTACCTCCTTTCTTGCTTCTGGATCCTCCGGCTCAGGTCCTCTCCGCACCAACTTCACTCTAGTGGCATGGATCCAATTAGGGCTGTGTTCGGTCAAAACAGCGGTCCTGGTAACTGCTACCACGGTGGTCTCTGGGCCGTAGGTGAAATCCTTTTGTTTCTTTCTTTTGGGCAGCAGCTTCATCACCACTACGTCTCCTCCTCTGAAAGGATGGGTATTTTCCTGTAAAGAGAAAAGAAAGGTGCGAGCAACTTTTTGTTCCGTACCACTTGATTCAAAGTTTCAATTACTCTTTTCTTAATTTGTCTTTATTTGTGCTATTCATTCTTTCCATTATACCTGATAATAATCTATCTTCAAGATTTTAACTAGTTCCTGGCATATTTTTGATATGAAAGCATGAGCAATATGAGAACTAATTCGAAGCAGGCACCCCCATCCAGGAATAATCTCCTGATTGAGAATGCACGCCACCGTGTGGGCATCTCCCTTTTTGTGGTCCTAAATGCTTCCACTCATCTGCTAAACACGTCCACTATTGAGTAAAAGAACTCTTATTTCTTCCCTGCTTTGGGCCTATATGTGAAATCTATTTGTAGAAGTGTGAATGGGTTTGATGGGTATTGGAGATGCTCATGTTTGGATTGTTTGTTCCTAATACAGGTGATGCATCTAGCAACATATGCTTGCATTAAACTGTCAGTAATACTTCATATGTTCTTTCCCACCCCCTGTGTCCTATTCCATAATACTAGGCAATAAACAGTGGGGCGCTAGCTGCGGGGATACACACAAGAGCTCCCCTCTTTTAGAAAAAGGCTATTCACAACTTTTTCTAAAACATCACCTAAGTCCTTTAAAACCTGTTCTGTAGCATGCGTTTGTAGCTTTGATAATGTGTGATCTTTTGGCCTGGAGCAGGAAATTATCTACAAAAACATCTTCTACTCCTTCTATGGCTGCCTATATATCAGGTTTGAGTGTAACACACCCTTTAATACCAGTAGCCCATTTAAAACTGGGGCCTACCTAGGGCAAATGATGTAGCCATTCCTATTACCATCCCACAAGATGCTATGTGCTATGTTCAGAGTCACTTCAGGCATGCCTTTAGGCCTGGATTGCGACCATCTTTGGACAAAAACTATAGGGCAAAGTCTACCACCATACTCCTGGGCAAGTACACCTGTCATGGTCTTACAATTATCCCTTGCATAAACACAAAACATTTTTCCATGATTTGGGAGGCCCAGTGCAGGCGCTACAACCATAGCATTTTTCAGATACATAAACGTATTAAACATTTCTTGTGACATTTCTGGACCTGTGGTTTGTCTCAAAATGTTATTATAGACAGGAGCAGTCCGGATCCATAACAATCAATGATCCTGTGGGCGGGCAAGACCCACTGTGGGCTGGCAAGACCCACTTCTTATATGACTGACTCTACTATCACCCTCTGTGAGAACAAAACCAAGGTAAAAAAACATTTTCCTGACACCACTGTCATAATTCCTGTGACACTTTGTTTCCACATACATGTACAATTCTTCAATAAACTCACTCGCTCTGACTGGCCTCCACAGAGTGACTACATATGTCATATACATATTGTAGCGGGACTGACCCATGAGCAGGTGTCCATCCCCTCTTGCGTGGTCTGGAGAACTATAGAACAGACAACCAAATTGTCTATTTAGCCCTAAGGCATTTCTACACCAGGTCAGTTACCTGGACTGAAAAACAAGAAACAAAGATGGCTGTGTCTCCTTGTCCAATAGGACGCTTAAAAAAACACATTACTTAAACCAATCACTGTAAAGTGGGTAGCATCGGATGGTATGGCTGTCAGTAGAGATGGCATATCAGATACCACTTGCAGATAAAGAACTAAAAACTTTGTGGCTTAGTGACAATTTTCCAAAAAAACTTTTTGGCTTCATGCTACTCTAACAAAAATCTGGCCAGAAGTTCCCCTCTTTCAATAGAGGATAACCGTAAAAATATCATTCATGAACTATAATCAGATAAAAGTTAATCTGATTTGAAACTTTTGGCTCTGTGCCAACAGGGTCCAATGGTCACACTAATTGCGGTAACTCTTTCTGTCCAAAAATAAATTCTATAATAAATTATCTCAAAATATCCTGCCGACAACGGCAATTAATGTTTGCCTAATAAAATAGTGTTTTCTATTCACTATTATTACTCTTTCCAGAGGTTTCTATGTTTTATACACAATGTATAAATGGAAAACTCCAAAAAACTTTAAAAAAAAGAATTGCATATGTGTGGGAATGCTGGCACTGTTAGTCCTACAACTGTTATGAATTAGGAAATGCTAGCTGCATTTGCAGAAGTGACCCCCCTCTTTTCCCCTCGCGTAAGGAAATGTAGTAGCTTAAAGCGTATATGATAAGGTCTTTAGAGAAGCAAAAATTTTGTGCTTGTCTGACATTACGAAGAAAACTACACCTACCTTGGAGAATGAAACTGTGGGGTACAGGTGTGGTCAGGGGCATTTGTAAGGTAATATTATTATTGTAGGGGGTGCCTATGTTGAAAATGTCCTACTCTTTGATTTGCCTCTTCTGATAAGGCCTTTGGAAATGCGTGCTGACAGGCTGTTTTTCTTTAGACAGATCAAAAAGCCAGCCATATCGCTTTCTGTTATGACTTTTTGAAAACCTTCTAAAGTTTTTGTAGCCCAATCAGAAACTTGCTGTTTTACAATTAACATGTACTGTGACTTTAAATTAACAACAAATGTTTGAATTATAAGACTGTGCTATTCAGCAGTGACACCTAACTGCCCAAAACTCACCTGTCTCACCTGTCTTCTGTGTATAGGCAATCGCTGTGGACTATATCTATGTGTTTAAAGACTTTCACTTTCACTTCTAATAGCTCTACATAGCTTTTTCCTATTCTATTGTACTAATACGGGGCATAAATAAACCAATTCTCCCCGCATGTTCCATGTACTTTACATTACAACTAAACATTTACTAAAATATTTACTTGTATCCTAATATCTCTAAGGCTGGCCACACATGTCCGGACAACTCTTTATCGTACAATTTTCTGTTAGATCCACCACAAACCACATAATAAGAGGTCAAAATTAAACATATTCATTTGTATCCAATTAGGTAGGTGCTTGTACTACATAGCTGAAGGTAAATTTCAAGAAAATTGTAAGAAAATTGTATCGTGTATGGCCAGCATCAGAAATAAACCTTTAGTATAAATTCACAAAACCATAAAAGAAATATGTCTCTAAGATTTACAAATTCACTTAAATGTATCTGGGTCCTTAGACCCTCTTTATGGTTAAAAAACATTCCTGAAAAGCCACTTGGTGTATGTATATTAAACCTTAAAATTTCGACTCTGAATTTCCCTTCTTGGAACAACCCAAAAAAAAAACCCTTTCAGAGTCTTGACTGATACTCCCAGGTATTGTGGCTATCAAGAAGGTTTTCCTACCATTATAGACAAACAAACAATACACATAATAAACATTTATCTTGATTTGTCTGATAACCTACGATCGGTCAGTCAATTTTTACAATAATAATGTGACTGTCGCTATCAGGAACAGTGTGTTATGTTATCAGTCCGCAGGCGCAATTTTTACAAGTCATATATAATTATATATACACAGTTTCCATATATGTCAAACCAGTAATCGTGACAAATAAGTTCCTCTTATTAGACATAAAAGTAAATGAACTTAAATCTCTACACAAAAGTGACAAAACAGTTCATTTAACTTACCAACTGACATTTCATTCTTACAACAGTACAATAAGCAATATAATAAAAAGCACAATAAGCAAAAAACATGCATAGCACTCTTAGCAGGTTGAAGGGAGTATTCCTACCACTATTTAAATTTGCCTAGGCTAATAATCTGACTGTGAGCTACCTCAGCTCAAACAGCTAATAATCTATCTGTGAGCTACCTCAGCTCAAACAGACCTATTCTCCTGTGCTACCACAGCACTAGGGTTCTTAGAAATGTGCCTGCAATCAGGGTGTCATAAGACAGAAGAGTCTCACTTACCTCTGATGGCAAAGTCACATCCCACTTCTGACACCAGTTCTGAAAGGTAATACCCCTTGGTAGGTATAATTCTGCCGGCCAGTCTCCCTTCAATCTGCAAAGAATATACGAGCGCTCGGAAATACAACATCTAGACAGGTTAGTGTTTCAATGGTGTATTCGAATATATGTATCCTGAAGACAGCTTATATACAGTACAAAAAGGGGATGTAACAATTAGTCTTCCCAGACCACTAAAAATACGTTATGCAATTACTTCATCATGCATAGAAAGCAGGAAAGGTGTTCATATATACCAAGAGACAAAGAATGTTTACATTCAGGAAGCAGCCCAGGAAAGACTGAGTCTGAAATAATACCCTTAGAAATCAGGACAGGCTTCTCTCAGTAAAACACAATCGAAGGAAACTTACAATGGAAAAGAATTGAAGGAAGCCCATAGCTTTGAGAATCAGCATCCTATAGAAAACCTAAATTCTTTAAAATAGTTACAGTTCATAAAGGGGGCCTCTGGATAAATGAATTTAAGCATGGCTAAATTAATATCACTTATATCAATATACCTACGGCTTATCACCAGAATTAGTGTCCCCATTGGAAGATTTCCCCTCTTTCTTCCCTTCCCCATTGGGATTTTCTTTTACTTTCACTTTCAATGACAATGGTACACAGGATAAATAGAGAGGGTGGATCTCCTTAACGGGGACACAGACAGCAATAAAAACCTGACAGATGTTTTAATCCATCTCCCCTCTGCCTAAAACTAAAAAATAAGATTTGCCTTTATGATATCAGAAAGTGCAGTCCACAAAGAGCATTTTTACAACCGCTTTTAGGAGCGTCAGGCTTTTTTTTTTTGCAGCCTAAAAATGCCCCTACATGTTCTATGGCCTCGTGCACACATGGGTGTTTTGGAATTGGAAGTGGTATAGATGTTTTAAAGCTGCAAAAAAACCCGGGGCCAGCGCGTTTTGAGGACCGGTGTTACAGCTGTAAAAACGTCTAACACTGCTGAACGCAGCTTAACGCCGGATACAGTCCGGCAGGTCAGGAAAGGGGAGGGACAAGCAAGTGCCCCCCCTTTCAGAACCAAACTAGGCCACACACCCTCAACATGGGGGGGTGGGTGATTTGGGGCAGTGAGGGAACTGCACCCCCCACCCTATGTTGATGGGGACAAGGGCCTCTTCCCGACAACCCTGGGCGGTGGATGTGTGGGTCTGCAGGCAGAGGGCTTATAGAAATCATGAAGCCCCCTTTAAAAAGGGGGCCCCCGGATCCCGACACCCCCCCCATATGTGAATGAGTATGGGGTACATTGTACCCATTCACCCCAAAAAAGGCAGTGTAGTGTAAATAAAGACAGTTATGAGAAGTCCTGTATGGGTATGAGAAATCTTCCTCTGATCTTTTCCTTCCAGTGTTCTGCCTCCGGTCTTCTCCACCACCAAACCAGTCCTCCTCGGACACTGTCTCCTGTGGTTATGCCAGCTCTGCTCTCTGCCAGTTCTTGCATAGCCATGGGGCGTGGCTATCCGGTGATGTCACCTTGAGACCTCACCCCTTGTGTCGTCATGTGACATCAGAGAGTAGAGCTGGCATAATCACGAGAGACAGCGAAGGAGGAGGAATGGGTCGGCAGCAGAGAAGACCGGAGGGAGAAAATCAGAGAAAGATTTTTAATAAAGGACTTCTCAAAACCGTCTCTTGTCTTTATTTACACTACACTGCCTTTTTTGGGGTGAATGGGTAGGAGTACAGATTCAGATAAGCCCCCTGCCCGCAGACAACCACCAGGGTTGTCGAGAAGAGGCCCTTGCCCTCCCAGAGCCCCCCCTGCCCCAAAGCACCCACCCTCCATGTTAAGGGTGTGTGGCCTGGTAAGGTTTGGGGGGGGGGGTGCTCGCTTGTCCCCTCCCCTTTCCTGACTTAATGGACTGCATGCTCGGATAAGGGTCTGGTATGGATTTGGGGGTGGGGCACGCCATGTTTTTTTTTTTTCGGGTGCGAGGTTCCCTTTTAAGATCCATACCAGACTCAAAGGGCCTGGTGTAGATCTTGGGAGGGAACCCCACACCGTGTTTTTTTTTAATTTTTGGCATGGGGTTCCCCTTCATGATCCTCAGAGCACAAGTTGCACTACAAATCAGATCATCATTGGATGCGCCTTCTGTTCCAATGAGTAGACTGAATGTCGGATCAGTTAAGACGGCTCTCATAGGGAACAACTGATTTTGAATAAAGGTAGAGAAACGCTGCTAAAAGCTAATGCGGCTAAACGCGCATTAACGCCAATGCAAAAAGCTACTAAAAGTGCGTTTATACAGCCGCTTTTTCCTGGCGTTGGTAGTGGCTTTGCAGCTCGTTTTTTCTAACGCCCTGTGTGCATGAGGCCTAAAAAGGAATAAAACCTCAAAGATGTCAAACAATAAGTGAAACATCCATCAATAAATAAAATCCGTAAAAACCTAAAGCACAGTTCCACCAAAAAGTGAAAGCTCCACTAATCTGCTTCCTCCTCCCCCCCTCCCAGTGCCACATTTGGCACCTTTCGGAGGGTGGGTGGAGCAAATACCTGTCAAAAAATTTCCATGTAAGGTCGCTGTGGTCATTTATGGCCCCTCCTTCTCCCTTTCCCGCTGCCTTCTGGGAGATGCACAGGTCCCAGAAGACAGTGGGACCATTCAGAAAGCGCAGTGCGACTCGTGCATGTGCAGTAAGAAACAGGCTGAGAAGCTGCAAGGCTCTATTTTCTGTTTCCCCTAGTAAGGATGCCAGCGCCTGCACCCAAAGCCAATGGACGCATCAGCTAGTGGTGCCGACATCGCAGGATACCAGGGCAGGTAAGTGTCCCTATATTAAAAGTCAGCAGCTACAGTATTTGTAGATGCTGACTTTTATTTTTTTTTTAATACAGGCTGGAACTCCAATTTAAATCAAATGTTGTTCCCAATGTGAATTCAGTGATTATTATGTATATCATTCATATGTATTCCACTTGACATAAGAATGAAAGTGCTACACCGCAGTGCCCCCCACCTATCCCTGAAGCCTCTTGCCTCAGAAATAGACCTACTCTAAGGTAAGGTCTATCACGCTTTCCCAAACACTGGGTAAGTAATTGTGCAGTATGCTTCCAAGCAGCCTCTGGCAGATCATCCATCCATTCATCCTGGGACTCGGGATTCAGCCTATATAACAAGTGGGAGAAGCTTCAGGCTAAGTGACATACCCGTATATTGCTACTGTGAACTTGCAACTATATCCACAGGACACAGCTGGTTGTGTTTGCCGGTACCCGGCCGCTTTGTTCAGCCAGAGAATCACAATATCAACAAAGCTGTTATGAATGAATTCATTCAGTTGTTTTTCCTATGCTGTGATCGGCCCACAGCTGTCACATGGTACCTGGGCCAATCACAGCACCCTGTACCATGTGATTAGCTGTAACCAATCACAGATCACTAGTAATCACAGCTGTTCTCTATGTAACCCATTTATGAGAGTACAAAACATTGCTGTTGCAATGATCATCATTGTAGCAACAATCAAAGTGTAAGAGCCCATTCACACTAGCGCGACTTGTCAGGCGACTTGTCAGCCTGACAAGTCGCGGTCCATTGAGAAGTACAGGACCCGTTCTAATAGGAGCGACACAAGTCGCTCCGACTTAGAAAAAGGGTCCTGTACTACATTGGGGCGACCTCGGAGCGACTTGCATAGACTTCCATTATGTGAAGTCCCTGCAAGTCGCGCCGAAGTCGCGCTGCACGTGACTTCACAGGTCGCCCCCCCCCCCGAAGTCGTGTCGCCTCAGTGTGAACCGGCTCTAAAAGAAAAAAAATATCCTTGATCACCCCCAGAGTAGTACAGTGTTACACTAAACTACTCTGACAAAAGTACAGTATGTTGAAAAAAAAAAAAAGTTTTTTTTTTTTTTTTACATACTGCCATTGGTCGGTGTCCTTGATCACCACCACACCAGTCATAAGATGATGCTGTACTGAAATGGTGACAGTATGTTTAAAATAATAATAATTTAACCACTTCCCGCCTGCCCTATAACAGAATGACGGCGGGAATGTGGTTGTATTATCCTGACCGGACGTCATATGACGGCGGCAGGATAACACAGCTCTGGGCGCCCCCCGGGGGCGCGCAGAGCTGCGATCGGTGATGCGAGGTGTCAGTCTGACACCCTGCACCTCCGATCTCGGTAAAGAGACTACTGACATAGCTCTTTACCATGTGATCAGCCGTGTCCAATCACGGCTGGTCACATCGTAAACAGGAACAGCCGTTGATCGGCTTTCCTTAGTTCGTGCCTGACAGGCACGAGTAAAGGAGCGCCGATCGGCGGCTCCCCTGACGGGGGGGGGGGGTCGGCACTGGTAATCAGATCATTGATTACCAGTGCAGACCCTCGGGGGGGGGGGGGATGCCACTAGATCCACCAGGGATGCCCACTATGACCCCAGGGATGCCCACTATGACCCCAGGGATGCCCATTATGGCCACCAGGGATGGCAATCAGGGCTCAGGGAGCCCCCCATTGCCCTCCCCATCAGTGATGCCCACCAGTGTCCCACCAGTGTCCTCCCTATCAGTGCTGCCCACAAGTGCCCATCATTGCCATCCTTTAGTGTCGCCCACCAGTGCCCATTATTGCCCACCAGTGCCGCCCGTCAGTGCCGATCAGTGCCGCCCATCAGTGCCCATCAGTGCCGCCTATCAGTGCCCATTAGAGCCTGTCAGTGCCACCTATCAGTGCCCACCAATGCTGCATATCTGTGCTACCTATCAGTGCCGCCCATCAGTGCCACCCCATCAGTGCCTGTCAGTGCAGTCTCATCAGTGCTCATCAGTGCAGGAAAAAACTTATTTATTTACAAAATTGTATAACATAAACAAAAAAACTTTTTTTTTTTTTTCAAACTTTTCGGTCTTTTTTTATTTGTTTAGCAAAAAGTAAAAATCGCACAGGTGATCAAATACCACCAAAAGAAAGCTCTATTTGTGGGGGGAAAATGACATAAATTTGGTGTAGGTACAGTGTTGCATGACCGCGCAATTGTCATTCAAATTGCAACAGTGCTAAAAGGGGAAAATTGGCCTGGGCAGGAAGGGAGGGAAGTGCCCTGTATTAAAGTGGTTAAACTTTACTTTAATACAGGGCACTTTCACCCCCTTCCTGTCCAAACCAATTTTCAGCTTTCAGGGCTGTCACACTTTGAATGACAATTGCTACATTTTTAGCATTTTTTTCTCACAAATAGAGCTTTCTTTTTGTGGTATTTGATTACCACTGGGTTTTTTATTTTTTGCTAAATAAATTAAAAAAGATTGACATTTTTGATTAAAAAAAAAAAAAAAGCTTTAGTTTCAAAATTTTGTAAATAGGTACATTTTCTCCTTCACTGACGGGCACTGATGATGCGGCACTGGTGAGGAGGCACGAATAGGCAGCACTGATAGGTGGCACTGATGGGGACTGATTGGCATTTGTAATAGGCACCTCTGATGGGGGCTGTGCTGATAATCAATGCACGGATTATCAGCGCAGACTCCCTCCTGTCAGGAACCATGAATCAGACTGAGACAGAAAATGGAGTAAAAATCACAAGTTTAATGTAATGGTAAAAAATGGTACAGAACAGTAAACATAATCAAAACATAAGCCAGCAGAGAAACTCCAGATAGGTTGACAAGGCAACGGCAGGAAAGAATGAACAAGGCAGCTTAAATAGCCAGAAGGGGCTGGCTGCAGGCAGGACTGACGAGCAGATAATTATAATTAGGTGAGCCACTAAGGAAACAATAAGTGCTGACAATTATCCTACAGCTGAGCAGCCTGAGCACAGAGAAGAGAGATGCTGCGAGCCCAGCCCTGACAGAGAGCCACTGATCGACTCTCCTCTACTCGTGCCTTTTCAGCGCGAAATGAGGAAAGCAGATAACTGGCTCTTCCTGGTTACTGCTGTGATCAGCTTTGATTGGTCACAGCTGATCACATGGTAAAGAGCCTACATCATAGAGATCAGATATGCGGTGTGTCAGAGTGACACCCCCCCCCCACACCGCGCGCACGGGTGCCTTATCCTGCTGGACATCATATGATGCCCATTCAGGATAACTGATCCTCTGTCCGGCTGATAACAGAATAATGGTTGATGATGTGGTTAATTTCTTAATTTTCCAAATAACTGTGACAAAAAATTACAATATAGATTAGAATATATGTTAATATATTCAGCTCAAAACTGATAATCTGTTTATTAAGGTGTCTTTCTCTCACGGTATAATTTCCCCACTGTGTGCCTCCTAGGTGTGAATTCCCATTGTTAATTGAGTCACCTATTGTTTCTGTGTGTCTGCAAGGACTGCGTCCACTTCACCTCATTGCCAAACTATTGTGGGCTGTAAAGCTGGCCATACATTATACTACTTTCTTATTCAATTTCCTTTAGATTTACCTTCAACTATGTAGTGAAAGGGCCTGCCTGATTGCATATGAATTGAAAGTGTTTAGGTTTGACCTCATATTATATGGTCTTGGTAAATTGTAAGAATATTTAATAATAAATATCTTGCGCTCGTACTTATGTCAGAATATTTATACTGCTCTGAATATAGCAGTGTATTTATTTATGGTTAATAAGCAAAGATCTATGCGGTAGGAGATTCTCCACTTATTCCATAAATTAATGTCGTGAATTCTTTTTAATTGATTAATTTCTTTTTAAAAGCATATACCAATCTTAGTGAGTACAGTCTACAGTATGGAATATATATAAAAATATTTATTCTCAAGACATGCAAACCCGATATATGACCAAACAAGAAGTGACACAAAAAGATAACTCTTACATAAACTACTAACTTCAAACAATCAATGCAATGCGATGTTTAGCTCAATAATGAAAGTGAAAGTAAAACAAAGTGAAATCAAAATGAAAGCAATATTACCATTTCTTCCCAGGTATAGTATAAGCCATAAATTAATGTTCTATATAAACAGACTACAATGGTCTGCGTAATGCATATCCGAAAGTCACGTCACTGCAGATGAGTGAGAATAAGCCATGCAAAATGGAATACTTAAAATTGCAAATAATGCACTAAATCTGATATTAATAAAAATGTATAAAAACAAAAATCAGCTTTTTAGAGAAAAATCTACCATGGTTTATACGGCTGGGATTGTAATCTCATTACCCTTAAATATGCAATATAAAACATATAAGGAAAGAATAAACAATTGTTGAATAAAATCAATAACATAGCAAGGCATAATTACCACACTTAAGATGGCCGCTAGCTTCAAATGGGCGTTACCAGAGTCCTAAGATGGATGACTTTTCTTAAGATGGTGGCTTCCCTTCAAGTTTCAGATGAATGATGGACAAATAGAGTATGCCTGGATGAGTCTATTGAGGAATGTAATAGCGTGTGTGTGATGTAAGTGAATTGTATGTTGGGCAATGTAATGTGTGTCCTCTCTCATATCCGGGTTGGTCTTTTATTTGGTAAGAACAAAGAGCTATAAAAATTACCATAAGTAAAACCCAGAGGGATGAAACATTATCCCAATTGGTCGGGATATTCTATACCTAAACTGGTGAGGTCAGAGACACACCTCTTTTGATAATTAACCCAATACTTGGTATAATGAAATAAGGATGATTTCTCTATATGTAAGAGTAATCATAAAACACATATAAAACTTTGTCCAGACTCCCAGTACATACATAAATGTCCACCTGTATCTCCATCATTCACCTTGGCAATTAATGCCATTTAAAATTATATAATTTAACACAATATAATATTTTTATATGGGAAATCTGAAATTATCTCAAGACTCCACCTGGTATTTTGTCTCCAGAGGGCAGTATTGTACCGTTCATTAGATTTTGTATTTAACATAATTAAAACATTTTGTTATCTGATGACCTATTGACCTCTAGCTAGTGAATAGCCATTACTTATTTGGATTGTGACACAACTGTCAGACATCTAGACTAGGATAGGAAGATCTATGATACCTCTGAACACTTAGACACAAACTTCTCTAAAATGAGGTAATTAGTGACGAGATACATATGTCCTTACACTTATTAGAAAAAGAATTCTAAGTAAGATTATTACTATGAGAATATAAACCCAAAATGTGATATAACATTCCTAAATATATATGTATATGCCTTACATAATATAATAACATAATTATGGCTAATATCTTCACACACATATAATAATGTATCTATAAAAACATATATAGTTCTCATTTTAAAATGTCTGATGAAAAACACTGAGCCATTGTCTATTGTTAAATACTTATAGACAGACTGGCACTACCATCCCCTTAACATCTGTTATCTGATAGAGATGTCAATGTATCAGCTTATTTATGACAAAAGAAAATAGAAATGTCTGCTGAGATTATAAGACCCTATTGTTGAAATTCTATGCTCTCTTGTAAGCTTGTAAGAGACATTTTGTTTAACAAGTATATATGAACTTTGTTTGACCTTAAAAACAAAATGGAAGTCATGCTGCACCATTCAGAATCTTATATGCATAATATGAATATACATGGCTTTTAAAATCATTTTTATTTTACCTATTATTATTTGAATCACACCCAAAAGTCCCGACAAAATCTAAAGGAAAACTATAGAAAAAAATTGTATAATGTATGGCCAGCCTTAGTTTATATTAGCTGTTCATTAGATGTACTCTTATTACTGTGTAGCAGGATTCCCAGCCTTTTTGCTGGATGTGGGTCTGCCAGGGTTACCGCTAATGACAACAGCACATTTAAGCATTTTCTCCAAGTGTGAGCACTGAGACAAAAAACAGTCCAGCATGTTTGGTTTTGTATTTATTTAGGAACTTGGATGGGGGAAGGGAATGAGTGGGATACTCCTCTGGCTTAACTATACACAATTCAAAGGGACTTTGAGAAAAATGCCTTCTGACCCTGACTTGACGCTGGCTGAATGCCGGTCAACGCCCATTGGCGCTACGTAACGCTGACTTGCTGACTGTGGACTTGAACTGACTTCTGACACTCCCCGGTGATGCAAAAGTCCTCTACACTGCTTCCTTTAGCCTTCCTGGTTGAGGTAGCTATTTGTGAATACTGCTGCAACTCTTAACTCTTTAGGGCCCAAACTGGCGCCCCCTTTACTCTTCAGGGTCAAACTCTGGCATCCCCTTTACTAACACTTCTGCACAGGCTAGCTAGCTAGCTCCTGGATCCCTCTGACCTTCCAGAGTGGTCTCCTATCCTAGGCAGACCCCAGGACAGTTTACAGTACTCACAACACCGTTTTCGTGGAAACTCCAGCCCCAACAGCCCCGCTTGGTCTTCAGCTCACTGGAGCTCTCTGCAGCTCAGCTCAGCCTTCTGTCCTCTTAGGCCAGCCGCCTAGGACACCAGTTCTCTGCTGACAGGAGGAGAGACTGCTGTCACCTCCCTCCCGGGACTCTGCTTCCCGCCAAAGACATCCTGTCATGCTCTCCCCCTAGACTTATACCCCCATCCCAGGATGCATTGCGGCAAATTCTGCCCTCACTGGGATAGATACAAGCCCCGGTGTGCTATTGGCAGTGTTGGTCATGTAACCTAAAAAAAGTAATTAGTTATAGTTACTAGTTACTTCTCCCAAAAAGTAACTGAGTTAGTGACTGAGTTACAGCAGTAACAAAGTAACTAATTATCAGGGAAAGTAACTATTGCGTTACTTTAAAAAAATATTTAAATATGTCAAATAACTTATATGCCCCTTGTATGCGTGGTATTTGGTTAGTGGTACCTGCGTGGTATTTGCTGAGAGTGGCATTGTGGTACCTGCGTGGTAAACTGCTGGTGTATAGGGTGGGTGGGTAGGTGTATTTGGGGGTCAGTGGGTGTATAGGGTGGGTAGATAGGTGTATATAGGGGTCAGTGGGTGTATAGAGTGGGTGGGTAGGTGTATATAGGGGTCAGTGGGTAGGTGTATATAGGGGTCAGTGGGTGTATAGGGAGGGTGTGTAGGTGTATATAGGGGTCAGTGGGTGTATAGGGAGGGTGGGTAGGTGTATATAGGGGTCAGTGGGTGTATAGGGAGGGTGGGTAGGTGTATATCGGGGTCAGTGGGTGTATAGGGAGGGTGGGTAGGTGTATATAGGGGTCAGTGGGTAGGTGTATATAGGGGTCAGTGGGTGTATAGGGTGGGTGGGTAGGTGTATATAGGGGTCAGTGGGTGTATAGAGTGGGTGGGTAGGTGTATATAGGGGTCAGTGGGTGTATAGAGTGGGTGGGTAGGTGTATATAGGGGTCAGTGGGTGTAAACACAGCCTTGAATAAGCTCTACCAGGATGGTAAATGTCCACTAAGGTACCTCGTGACCATCTGCATCAACCCAGCTGGACAATATTTTATCATACTTCTTGGGACAGTTTCTGCTTTCATACCTTATTTTGTACAATAGTAGCAAGGTGTTGACCACTTTGCACCAAGAAGCCCAAGTAGGAGGGTCAACAGACTTATACCTTAACAAAAATTTCTCTTCTCGCATAGAACAGTGCAAAAGTATGACATAACTTGGTGTACCTATCTCCAACAATATCTTCCATATTGCTTGGTAATAAAACAAGAGGGCCCAAGGGTACAACAGTGTCACATATATCACTCAGAGCGTCAACCACTAACAGTATGAGCGGAGCTTAGGGAAAGACCACACTATATGCCAAAATGAACTGATTTCGGTAGTGCATGAGGTACACATAGGGTCTCTCCCAGGGTAAATAGTGGCCAGTCTTTGGGGAGTATAGTATGCCCTGTGAAGAAATTTTGATTGTAGGAACCTGTTCCTGGCTGAGATTATGGATTGAATGTAGGAGGACATTTGTCCCACTCATCTTCACTAAGGGTAGGAATGTCCGCTTTCCATTTATAAAAGGTTTGGGTTAGTCCAGCGTCATGGGCTACAGACAGTCGGAGGTAGAGAGAAGATAAGGGTTTCGCCATCTCTTTGGAGGACCGGAGGCGCTCTACGGGATCTAAAACTAGGACAATGGGGTCGGGGAATTGAGCCCTGATAGCATGCCGCAGTTGCCAGTAGTGGACCTGCAGGGAACTGGGTAGCGAGTATGTTCTACGCAGGTCTGGGAAGAGGATGATCCTACCATCTGACACAATATGTTTTAGAGTGATTATTCCCTGTTTAGCCCATATGTATGGGTCAGAAATTGAGTGTGAATGTGGGAGAAATGGGTTTGACCATAGGGGTGTATGCAGGGAAATATGGGATGGTTTCCTGTATTTGGCCTGGGCTTGATTCCATACCAAGTTGCTTAAGGCCGCATAGGACCCCAGAATGGCCGCCTCCAGAGTCACCGCTGGATTCTTTCTAAGCTGGGAGAACCACCACTGGGCGGTGACCAACACCGCTGCCCACAAATATAATTGGAAGATCGGAAGTGTCAAACCACCGCTATAGCGGGAAGTATAGGGTCAGTAAAGATAGTAAAACTTACATAGTTTGTCACCGTTGCACAGGTGTGTGCGAGTTTAAAGTGTGACATGTTTGGTATGTATTTACTCAGCGTAATACCATCTTTTATATTGGGTATTGTGTTTTTGTGCATTAAAATTGAAAAAAAGTGTACTTTTTCTCCAAAAAATTTTGTTTAAAAAAAAAAAACACTGCGCAAATACCGTGTGACATAAAACATTGCAAGACCCACCAGTTTATTGTCTAGGGCCTCTGCTTTAAAAAAAATATACATAATGTTTGTTCTAACTAATTTTCTAGTGAAAAATACAGATTTTTTTCTTCCCGTAAGAAGCACACCTGTCTAAAGCTAAGATCAGCTAGTAAAAGTGTTTACCCTGAAATGTGAGGAGTACAATCATTGCACAATGTGCTAATTCAGCGCTTGCACAGCAAAAACAGTGAATACTTGTTGCGACATAAACCACGTCTTTTACATAAACCTTTAAAAGATGCCATTTAAAACTTGTACTTCTCCATTGCTTTGGTTGGCTATTAAAGTATAAATTTTACCAAGAGAAGGTTCCAACAGAAATTACTAATTGTCTCTCTAGCCCTAGAACTTTGAGTCACTCACCTGGAATTGGTACACAGCTAGTAATGTCAGAGAAAAACAGTAAACATCCTGATCTGCACATGTGTGCTGGGTCAGTGGTTAAGCTATCAGGCCTTTTGCACACTGCAGCTTGAAAAAACTTACTACAGCCTTTTTTTTTTTTAACTGATCTAAAATGCAGCCCATTGTTCACAATGTGCCTGCACACACAGGCACGTAAACAAGTGCTGCGTCTTTTTAACCGCTTGCTGACCGCCGCAAGTACATATACTGCGGCGGTCAGCCCTGGCCAGGCAAAGTGACGTACCGGTACGTCACTAGCCTGTGAGCCAATAGGGGGTGAGCGCGTCGCCGCCAGAGGCGCGCTCCCGCCCCCGCTCGTTCATGGACACCTCCGCGCGAGTGACCGGCGGACCTGATGTCCGCCGGTCACTCGCGATCGTCCGCTGTGAAGGGAGAAAGGCAGGCGGCTAATGTAAGCAAAGCCGCCTGTCATTCTTCCCTGTGTAACAGCAGAGATCATACGGTCCTGCTATGTAGAACCGTAGATCTCTGCTGTTACATGTAAAGCCACATCCCTGCACAGTTAGAAACACGCCCCTAGGGACACACATAACCCCTCCTTCTCCAATAAAGTTAACCCCTTCCCTGCCAGTGTCATTTTTACAGTAACAGTGCATATGTATAGCACTGATTGCTGTAGGAATGTCACTGGTACCCCCAAAAGTGTCAAAAATGTCAGTCAAGGGTCCAATCTGTCCGCTGCAATGTCGCAGTCCCGCAGAAAAAAAATCGCAGATCGCTGCCATTACTCGTTAAAAAAAAACAAAAAAATTACAAAAATCTTTCCCTTAGTTAGTAAACGCAATAACTTTTGCGCAAACCAATCAAAATACGCTTATTGTGATTTTTTTTTTTACCAAACATATGTAGCAGAAAACAAATTGGCCAAAAATTTTTAAAAAATTTTGATTTTTACATTTTTTTGGGGAATTTCATATAAAAAAATGTGAAAAATATTGTTATTTTTGCAAAATTGTCGCTATTTTTTTGTTTATAGCGCATGATCAAAAAATCGCACAGGTGATCAAATACCACCAAAAGAAAGCTCTGTTTGTGGGAAAAAAAAGGACATCAAATTCGTTTAGGTACAGCGTCGCACGACCGGGCAATTGTCCGTTAAAGTCACGCAGTGCCGAATCGCAAAATAGGGCCTGGTCAGGAAGGGGGTAAAATCTTCCGCGGCTTAAGTGGTTAAAGGGAAGTTCTAGTCAAAAATGACATTTTTCCTATTAATAGTACATAGTTTCATAGTGAGGTTGAAAAAAGACATCAGTCCATCCAGTTCAACCCATAATGTGTGTGTGTGTGTGTTTGCTGATAACCGTACATTGTATACCCCTGTATGTTGTGGTCTTTAACCACTTTACCACCGGAGGATTTTGCTGTCTTCCGTCCAGGCCACTTTTTGCGATTCGGCGCTGTGCGACTTCAACTGACAATTGCGCGGTCGTGCGATGCCGTACCCAAACGAAATTTATGTCCTTTTTTCCCACAAACAGAGCTTTCTTTTGGTGGTATTTGATCACCTGTGCGATTTTTACTTTTTGCGCTATAAACAAAAAAAGAGCGTTTATTTTGAAAAAACAACAATATTTTTAACATTTTTTTATATGAAATTCTCCCCAAAAAAGATGTAAAAACCAATTTTTTTAAAAATTTTTGGCCAATTTGTTTTATGCTACATATGTTTGGTAAAAAAAATCGCAATAAGCGTATTTTGATTGGTTTGCGCAAAAGTTATTGCGTTTACTAACAAAGGGAAAGATTTCTGTCATTTTTGGTGTTTTTTTTTTAACGCGTAATGGCGGCGATCTGCGATTTTTTTTGCGGGACTGCGACATTGCGGTGGACAGATCGGACCCTTGACTGACATTTTTGACACTTTTGGGGGTACCAGTGACATTACTGCAGTAATCAGTGCTATAAATATGCACTGTTACTGTAAAAATGACACTGGCAGGGAAGGGGTTAATTTTATTGGAGAGGGAGGGGTTAATGTATGCCTGGTGCTTACTGACGTGTAGGGGGGGAGGTGACTGTGTGAGTCATGGACAGATCGGATCTCCAGCTATGCTGAACAGTCCGATCTGTCACTCCCTGTCACTATGGGGATCCGCCCGCTGTGTTTACACACAGCGGGCGGATCTCCAGACTCGATCCCCGACGATCGGGTAAGAGCAGCGGCGATCGCCGCTGCTCCTCCCCTGGCCCGACTCCCGCTGTGAATGAAAACAGCGGGAGCGAGCCTCCGGCGGCGCGCAAGCGCCGCCCAGAAGGGGGAGTGTCCAATCACGTTAATACTACGTGACTGGACGATAACGAACCACTCTGCCGCAGTAGTATTACTGTGAGCGGTTGTAGAGTGGTTAAGGTGCCCATCTAATCGTTTTTTGAAACTATCGATGCTCCCTGCTGATACAACTGCTTGTGGAAGAGAATTCCACATCCTTAACCGTTCTGACAGTAAAGAACCCCTTACGTAGTTTAAGGTTAAACCGTTTTTCTTCTAGTGAGTGGCCCAGTGTCTTATTGTATTTCCTTTCTCTGAATAGGTTTTTCCATATGCTCGGGTCGCCAGTGCAGTATTTGCACATTGATATCATATCCCCCCTCAATCGTCTCTTCTCCAGAGAGAATAGGTTCAGTGCTTGTAGTCTTTCCTCATAGCCGATGTCCTCCATTCCCCTAATTATTTTTGTTACCCTTCTCTGGACTTTCTCCAGTTCCAACACATCCTTCCTGAGGACCGGTGCCCAGAACTGGACAGCATACTCCAGATGTGGCCGGACCAGAGTCTTGTAGAGTGGGAGAAAAATCTCTTTATTTCTGGAGTGAATCCCCTTTTGTATACATGCCAGTACTCTGTTGGCTTTGCTTGCAGCGGCTTGGCATTGCATGCCACTGCCAAGCCTGTTGTCCACTAGGACCCCCGGGTCCTTTTCCATCTTGGATTCACCCAGAGGTTCCCCCCCCCCCCCCAGCAGATAGCTTGCATTTGTGTTTCTGACACCCAAGTGCATTACCCTACATTTTTTAACTCTAAATCTCATCTGCCATGTAGTTGCCCACCCCATTATTTTGTTCAGGTCTGCTTGCAAGGTTTCTACATCCTGCATAGAAGATATTGCCCTGCTTAGCTTTGTATCTTCCGCAAATACTGAGATTGTGCTAGATATCCCAACCTCTAGGTTGCTTATGAACAAATTAAACAGGATTGGTTCCAGGACAGATCCTTGGGGGACCCCACTTTCCACATCTGCCCAATCTGAGTACCTCTGGACTCACCCCTAGAGCCAGTTCTCTATCCAGGCACTCACCCTATGGTCCATACCTACGTACCTTAGTTTGTACATTAAGCGTTTGTGGGGAACTGTGTCAAATGTCTTTGAAAACTCCAGATACACCACACCCACAGGCCTTCCTTTATCTAGATGGCAACTCAATTCATCATAGAAGGTTAATAGATTGGTCTGGCAAGAACGATTTTTCATGAATCCATTCTGATTATTAGGAATAATACCGTTTTCATTACTAAAGTCTTGTGTATATAGTCCCTTAGCAACCCCTCCAATATTTTGCAGACTACTGATGTTAGTCTAACCGGCCTACAGTTCCCCCGGGATATATCTCGGCCCTTTTTTAAATATTGGTTCCCACGTTGGCTTCTTTCCAATCAGCTGGCACTATACCCGTCTGTAGACTATCCATAAAGATCAAGAACAATGGTCCTGGCTATCACCTGGAGTTCTTTAAGAACCTTTGGGTGCAAGTCATCCGGTCCCGGTGATTTATTTGTTAACTTTCTCTAATTTAGTTCTAAGTCTATCTTCTGTTAGCCATGGCGGTACTTCCTGAGGTGTATTATTTATTTTAACATTACAAGCTGGGTTAGTGTAGCCCCCCAATTCTTTTGTGAAGACTGAAGAGAAGAAATTATTTAGCACTTTCGCCTTCTCTCTGTCCTCTGTGGTCAGATTCCCTTCATCATCTTTTATGGGGCTAGTGTGTTCTGGCCTCGCTTTCTTACTATTTACAGTATATACTTAAAGAATTTCTTGGGTTTTTTTTTTTACTCTCTTCCGCTATATGTCTCTCGTGTTCTATTTTAGCCGCCTTGATTTCACCTTTACATTTCTTATTACACTCTTTGTAATGTTGAAATGCTGCCAATGACCCCTCAGTCTTGTATTTTTTAAAGGCCTTTTCTTAATTTTAATGTAGCGGGCATCCTCCCATTTACAATTGTTCATTAGTAGACTGTATAACATTTTGAAGGAACTCGGCTCCATCTAGTGGCCAAACTGCCACACTGCAGCTTGGTGATGTTCATCAGATACTACGATACCCACAATTCAGTGGGAACACCAGGGTGCATTGCTTCACCGCACAGCCTTTTGGGGGAAGCTTTATAAAGGAAGGGAGGAGCCAGGCTCTCTCTCTTGTCTCCTGACACAACAGCTAGAATGAAGCAAGTGCTGTGGGCTGATGCTGCGGACTAGGCCTGAAGCCTGAGCCTGAAGTGACGGAGTGGAAGCATTTCATCTGCAGTAAAGGAGCCTTCCCAGAGAACCCATTGATGCTCTGCAGAGACTGGTGTTGCCCACATCTAACCACAAGCGCGGCTGGTGACAGAAATCGGAGGTGGAGAGCTCGGGAAGAAGAAAGAGAAGAAAGTAACTTTAGCCGGTGCTAACTACACTTCAGATAGTACGCAGTACACTCAGCGGCCTAGTGCACCTTCCAGGAGACTAAGCATTTAAACACAAGTACATAAGGTGTCAGGGGCCTATATATGCACCACTAAGAAGATTAATACGCCCAATTACGCAGTAACATTGCGGGTGATTGTAACCTTTTTTTTCTCACCCCTTTTGACTATATATCCTTACTTTTGGATTACAAATAGCTTGTGCACCAACGATTGCTAGCGAAGATTCCAAACCAAAAGGAAGGAACTGTGTATGGGATTCAAATAGGTTCTGCCTACCTGATACAAGAGACTAGACGTGTGTAAAGTATAGCCTGAATTGGGTAAAAGAAAGCCTATGAGTTATCTTTTAGTTGCATAAGTATACAAAAATAGCTATCTTAATCATATTGTTTATTATTGTGTCAATAACTTTATCTTTCTTAGTTGACTCTTGTGATGTCTTTTGGAGTCAACTTGTACTTTAACTCTCAGTAAAGCTACTTTGGTTAAGCAAAAGTCTGTGTGTTGCACCTTGTGTCACCCAGAGGGACTGCGGCTGGAGAAAGGTAACAAGTTATTATTACTTATTGGGGTGATATATCCTGAACTGTGTTCTCCTGTAGCCATTTGGTATTATAGTCCCATTTCGTGTCAGTTGTGCCTAGGGAGGGTTCGAGCCAATTTCAGGGGTTGGAAGGCAGGACGTAGACCCAATAATCTAATCAGCAGCTCCTGCGGGGGTGGTGCTACACGTGGGGGCTCGTCCGGGATATCTACGGTCCTGCAACAGTTCCCTCTCAGTGACAAAATCGCTGTTCGCACAGAAATGGACCCTGCCGCTGCAGCCCGGTGGTGCAGAGAAGAAAATGTCCTTATCGGCCATGGTCTGGTGATTGGAATCAAGGGAGAGAACTGGACAGAGGAACAACTACTCTCAGTTCTGAGAACATATTCCAAGGACAGGAAACTTTGGGTGATGGACATGAGGACAGATACCACCAATCAACACACCTACGCATTGTGTGAATGGAAGAAGGGGGTCCCAGATCACTTCAAGGGCACCAGCATAAAAACTATAGATCAAGTAGAGTTATTCCTGATACATCCAGAAGGTGAAGAGGAAGACCCTATACCCACTACTACAGGGGGACTGAGCACAGAAGAAAGTGCCAAAAAGGAGGGATTCAGTGCACCACCTTTGACTACCCTTAGCTCAGAACTATGCGCTGTCCTGGGGGAAATAGTAGCCAAATGTAACAAGGATCCTCCAAACTATCTGATGGCTGGATACAGGAAGCTCAGGACTTTTTCTGGGAAGCAACCTGTACCCTCAGTGGAAGATGGATTCGAGGAGTGGCTAGATAACGCTACTCAGGCCTTGGAGGAGTGGGAGATACCAGAACAGCATAAGAAGCAGCGAATCACAGAGAGTTTGAAGGGGCCTGCATTGGAGGCCGTACGCAACCTCAAGCTAAGCAAGAAGGATTGTACTGCACAAGACTATCTGGATATTCTACAAGATGTGTTTGGCCGGACAGAAAAGGTTACTGAACTTCTTTACCAACTGGAGCACTGTTACCAGAAGGAAGGAGAAAAACTGTCTGAATTCATCGGGCGTCTGGATAGGATCATACATCAGATTCTGTTAAAAAAAGGGTTGGATCCCCGGAAGGTGGATGAGACTTGAGCACAACAGGTGCTGAGGGGAGCTCAACCTCTAGACCCTATTGCTATACTGTTGCGAACTCGCCAGGACGGTGGCATCCTGGAGTACCCTGATCTGATCAGGATGGTCCGGGAAGAAGAGGTCATGTTGGATAACAAAAGGAAGAGCCAAGAACGGGAAACAACCGCCCGAGTTAGAGTGATAAGTGCGGAAGAAGGCGACTCACAAGTTGAGCTCTTAAAGACTCAGGTGTCACAGCTAATAGAAATGGTATCCATCCTGAACAGTCAGGCATCTGCTCTATCTAATAGAAACACAGAAGAGAAGCCTGCTAAACACCCTAGTTCCAGTGTTGAACCAGAACAGAAACCTAGGAGGCCGATAACCTGTTTCAATTGTGGAGGGGTAGGGCATGTCAGAGGAGTATGTCCCAGTCCAGAGGAGGCTGCCTTCAAACACCGCAAGCCGGCGGAAAACTTCAGAGGGCTCCGGTGAAGGAGTCAACCGGGCGCCCAACAGTTTTAATGGACTCCAAGAGATCCCTTAAATTTAAGAGCCACAGTCAGGGAGTAAGGCCCTCTTTAAATGCCTCTCATTCCACGACTTGGGCCGATAAGAGGCGGGAAATCAATGCACACCAGGCCCAGGAGGAGATGAGGCCCGGTAGAAACTCAAAAAGGAAAGGAGTACGGGTGCAGGTAGCTGAGCCCGGCAGAAGGGCTACTCCAAAAGAATTTCCTGTCAAGCTAGTGGGGCCTTCCCCTGTAGTCTCAATCCAAGTGGAAGGAATTTATACAAAGGCTTTACTGGACACAGGAGCCCAGGTGACTCTCCTGTATAGGGATTTCTACGATAGACACCTCAAACATCTGCCCCTGCAGAGGCTGGAAGACCTGGAGATATGGGGTATTGGAACACAAAGTTTTCCCTATGACGGGTATTTGCCAATCAAATTAACTTTTGACCCCTCCTTGGCCGGCAAAGCTGAAACCTTCGATACTTTAGCAGTGGTATGCCCTCGCCCACCAGGGGCCAATAAGAGTTCCCTCATTATAGGGACCAACACTGACCTAGTCAGGCGATTGCTGACACAACTAGTCCAGGGACAGGATGCCCCAACTCTGAAAGTTCATCCCATGTTAAGGCAGGCCTATCAACGTCTAGGTCTGGAACAGAAGGCCCCTGCCGAAGGAGTTGGAAAGATCTGGAAGCTGGATAAAACAGAGAAGGTGTTGCAGCCGGGAGAGGTGACCTGCTTGAGGGCTTCTGTCAAGCTCACTTGGAAGCAGCCAGGCCCTTTCATGGTTCTTGAATCAGGCCCATCGGAGGCACAGAAAGGGATAGAAGTGATCCCCGAAGTGATCCCATTGAAGGCATTACAGAAAAGTCATGGGAAGGTTTTGGTGAGTGTCAGAAATACTGCTACTACTCCGGTGAAGGTGCCGGCCAGGGTGCTGTTGGGCCAGGTGAACCCGGCCACCCCAGTTGCCCCATCAGATTTGAAGAGGGAAGACGGGGGCGAAATCACCATAGAGGAGCTCTGCTCTGGAAATACGGCCCTCCCACCGGAATGGAAGAAGAGAGCCAGGGCCCAACTGATTCGATGGAAAGAAATATTCCCTAGAGATGAATTCGATGTGGGGTGTGCAAAGAGTGCCACCCATAATATCCGTCTACATGAAGATAAACCCTTTCGGGAGAGAGTCCGACGGGTTCCCTTGGGTGACTTAGAAGATCTACGGGAGCAGTTGGGGGAACTCAAGAGAACAGGGATTATTCGAGAATCCAGGAGCCCGTACGCTTCTCCAATAGTGGTAGTCCGGAAGAAAACTGGGTCCCTGAGGCTCTGTATCGACTACCGAACACTGAACAGAAGGACTATTCCAGACCAGTATACCACCCCCCGGATTGAAGACGCTTTACAAAGTTTGTCAGGGGCCAAGTGGTTCAGTGTGATGGACTTGAAGAGCGGATACTACCAGATCCCCATGAACCCTGAGGATAGGGAGAAGACAGCCTTCATCACCCCCGTGGGGTTCTTTGAGTTTAACCGCATGCCTCAAGGGTTGTCAGGAGCCCCAGCCACCTTCCAAAGACTGATGGAGAGAACTGTTGGAGATATGAACCTGATAGAGGTACTGGTATACTTGGATGATATTATTGTGTTCGGCAGAACCCTAGAAGAGCATGAAGAGAGGTTGGAAAAGGTCCTAAAGAGGTTATATGAAGAAGGCCTGAAACTTTCTCCGGAGAAGTGCCAGTTTTACCAGTCCTCGGTCCATTACCTGGGTCACATTGTGTCTGCAGAAGGAGTGTCCACCGACCCAGAGAAGCTGGATGCTGTTACTTCCTGGCCGAGGCCCACAAATGTGACTGAGCTCCGATCATTCCTGGGTTTCTGCTCCTATTACAGGAGATTTGTGGAAGGGTTTGCCAAAATTGCCCGACCCCTCAATGAATTACTCAGAACCGAAGGGGAAGATGATGTTCCAGAACTAGTCAAACCAGTGAAACCCGCCATGGGGCCTAGAAAGCCCAAGGAATCTATTCAGGATCAGTGGACCTCGAAATGTGAGGAAGCCTTCATTCAGTTGAAGAAGAGCCTGACCACTGCCCCTGTGTTGGCCTACGCAGACCCCTCAAAACCCTACGAACTACATGTCGATGCCAGCAGAGATGGGCTAGGTGGGGTGTTGTACCAGGAGCATGACGGTCACCTGCGGCCCGTTGCTTATGTGAGCAGAAGTCTGATACCTTCCGAGAGGAATTACCCCACAAACAAGCTGGAATTCCTGGCCTTGAAGTGGGCTGTAGTAGACAAACTGAAAGATTACTTATATGGAGCAGAATTCATAGTCAAAACGGATAATAATCCACTTACCTACCTGCTGACCACTGCCAAACTGGACGCTACAGGACATAGGTGGTTAGCCGCTCTCTCTAGCTTTATGTTCAGTTTAAAATACCGACCAGGTGTTGGGAATAGGGATGCAGACGCCCTCTCCAGAAGGTCTCATGCCCCCAACGATCCTACTGAAGAATGGGCTCACTTGACCTCAGAGGGAGTGCGCGCCCTATGTCAGGGAACGGAATTTCGATCCAGTGGAGGAGCAAGAGCCGAAGAGATTGGGGTCTCAGCTGCTGGAGTACCCAGGTGTTATTGCAGGGTGACCCAGGTTGAAGAAGGTTTGCCTAGGCTATCGAAAGGGGACTTGAGGAAGGAGCAGTTAAAAGACCCTTTGGGGAAACTTTTGCTGAAGGCCATAGAGACTCAGCGCCCTGAGCTGCTTCTAACAGACTCCCCTCGGGAAGCCCGATTGTTGCATAAAGAATGGGATCGGCTACAGATACGCCAAGGGGTGGTCTACCGAAGGGGCCCCTCTGATGATCTGGAAGAGAAGTGGCAACTGTTCCTACCAGCTAAATTCAGGGAAGGAGTCTTGGCTGCTCTCCATGACAATCATGGTCATCTGGGGCCTGAAAGGACTTTCCAACTTGTGAGAGACAGGTTTTACTGGCCCTGTATGCGGGGTGAAGTTGAAGGATACTGTCGTTCTTGTGCTTGCTGCATCCAGAGGAAAACTTTGCCACGTCAAGCAGCCCCAATGGGCCATCTGCAAAGTCAGGGGCCTATGGAACTGGTGTGCATTGATTTCCTTTGCCTGGAGCCTGACTTGAGTGGTCAAGGGAATGTCCTTGTGGTAACAGATCATTTCACCAGATACGCCCAGGCGTTTCCAACAAAAGACCAGAAAGCCACAACAGTGGCCAAAGTATTAGTGGAAAAGTTCTTTGTGCACTATGGTTTACCGCAACGCCTCCATTCAGATCAGGGAAGAGACTTTGAAAGCCGGCTGATTAAGAAGTTGCTAGACTTGTTAGGCATCCAAAAGACTAGGACTACTCCCTACCACCCACAAGGGGATGCTCAGCCTGAACGGTTTAACCGGACTCTTTTGAACATGTTGGGGACCCTGTGCTCAGAAAAGAAACAGCACTGGAGTAAACATGTAGCTGCCATCGTACATGCCTACAATAGTACTGTCAGTGATGTTACAGGATACTCCCCATACCGATTAATGTTCGGGCGGGAGGCTCGGCTGCCAGTGGACTTGGCTTTCGGCATATCACCTGATCACACCTCAGCAGCATCTCACAAGGGGTATGTGGACCGGTTGAGGAAGAGCCTAAAAACGGCCTACGAAAAAGCCCAAGTCTCATCTGATCAACGGGGGCTGAGAAATAAAAGAAACTTTGACCTGAAAGTTAGGATCCAGGATTTGCAGCCAGGGGATAAAGTGTTGTTGAGGAACTTGGGTATCCCTGGGAAACACAAGTTGGCTGACCGTTGGAAATCCCAGCCCTATGTCATCTGTAAGCAGCTGCCAAACCTTCCTGTGTATCAGATTAGGCCGGAAGGGAGAGTGGGCCCACTGAAGACTTGGCATAGGAACCACCTATTACCTCTCTCAGAAGCAGTTCGCCTACCTCCTGACCCAGTCTCACATGAAGTCCCTTCAACGTCTCAAGGGCACAGGCCAGTTACCAGATCTCAAACAGCATTTCCAGATGTGAGGGATGGAGATTCTCCAATTGAAGATCTGGAAGATGAAGAGGAGGTACCTGATTGGATGTGGTCATCTCAGTTACCAGAACCCATGACTGAGTACCTGTCTTCATCCGAACTGGTTGAAAGAGGAACCCTTCGGGCAGAAGCTCCTGAATTTGTGCCTTTCCACATGCTTACAGAAGAAGTAGCTGATGGTGAAGATCCTGAGGAGGAGGTTGCACCTTTCTCTGAAGAAGAATTAACTGCTTCTGAAACCCCAGAGTCCAATGCGTTGGGACTAGAGGAGGAAGCTCTTGAAGAATCCCCAAGAGCGGCTGGTTCCAGCACTTCTAAGATTGTGACTCCCAAAGAACAGAGGGAAAGAAGAGTCATTCACCCACCCAAAAGACTAACTTACGACCAATTGGGGAAATGCTCGGAAGAAGCTGTCCTTACTTCTAAGAGAACTCTTGATCAGCCTAGTTCTTCCACTGCAGATTTAGTGGAGGACAACCCTAGCTCACCCCCAGGCACATCTGTACAAGCCACTCAAGTGTCGGGGGTTTGGGAACAGAACCACCTTCTCTCCCCCAACAATTGGTGGGAGGTTCCGCTGTCGGCCCTGTGTTTTAATGTGCAGTTGTTGGGTTTGAACTCTGCTTCTGATAAGGGACATGGTTTACCGTTGTGCATGAGTTAATTGTTTTTTTTCCAACGTATGTGACAGGATACATGCTGTCGTTATCTTTGGGGACCAAAGTTTCTAAAGTGGGGGGAGTGTGTAGCGGGCATCCTCCCATTTACAATTGTTCATTAGTAGACTGTATAACATTTTGAAGGAACTCGGCTCCATCTAGTGGCCAAACTGCCACACTGCAGCTTGGTGATGTTCATCAGATACTACGATACCCACAATTCAGTGGGAACACCAGGGTGCATTGCTTCACCGCACAGCCTTTTGGGGGAAGCTTTATAAAGGAAGGGAGGAGCCAGGCTCTCTCTCTTGTCTCCTGACACAACAGCTAGAATGAAGCAAGTGCTGTGGGCTGATGCTGCGGACTAGGCCTGAAGCCTGAGCCTGAAGTGACGGAGTGGAAGCATTTCATCTGCAGTAAAGGAGCCTTCCCAGAGAACCCATTGATGCTCTGCAGAGACTGGTGTTGCCCACATCTAACCACAAGCGCGGCTGGTGACAGAAATCGGAGGTGGAGAGCTCGGGAAGAAAGAGGCCGTTTGGTGAGCAGGGCACATGCCCAAATCTGTTTCTCGCTTGGAAGAAAGTAACTTTAGCCGGTGCTAACTACACTTCAGATAGTACGCAGTACACTCAGCGGCCTAGTGCACCTTCCAGGAGACTAAGCATTTAAACACAAGTACATAAGGTGTCAGGGGCCTATATATGCACCACTAAGAAGATTAATACGCCCAATTACGCAGTAACATTGCGGGTGATTGTAACCTTTTTTTTCTCACCCCTTTTGACTATATATCCTTACTTTTGGATTACAAATAGCTTGTGCACCAACGATTGCTAGCGAAGATTCCAAACCAAAAGGAAGGAACTGTGTATGGGATTCAAATAGGTTCTGCCTACCTGATACAAGAGACTAGACGTGTGTAAAGTATAGCCTGAATTGGGTAAAAGAAAGCCTATGAGTTATCTTTTAGTTGCATAAGTATACAAAAATAGCTATCTTAATCATATTGTTTATTATTGTGTCAATAACTTTATCTTTCTTAGTTGACTCTTGTGATGTCTTTTGGAGTCAACTTGTACTTTAACTCTCAGTAAAGCTACTTTGGTTAAGCAAAAGTCTGTGTGTTGCACCTTGTGTCACCCAGAGGGACTGCGGCTGGAGAAAGGTAACAAGTTATTATTACTTATTGGGGTGATATATCCTGAACTGTGTTCTCCTGTAGCCATTTGGTATTATAGTCCCATTTCGTGTCAGTTGTGCCTAGGGAGGGTTCGAGCCAATTTCAGGGGTTGGAAGGCAGGACGTAGACCCAATAATCTAATCAGCAGCTCCTGCGGGGGTGGTGCTACATTAATATGCATTTTTATGTTGGAGTTTAGCCACCCAGGGTTTATTTTTGCTCTTTTAAACATATTCCCCTTTGGGATGCACTGGCCAATCCCTTTAGTATGTTCTTGAAGCACTCCCATTTTTCCTCTGTGTTCTTTGTTCCTAGGGATCTATCCCATTTGATACTGACTAGCAAAGAGCGCAGTTTTGGGAAATTGGCTCTTTTGAAATTCAGTCTCCTTATATTACCCTTGTGTTTCCTATTTATTTGCTTTATACTGAAACTAATTGACCTATGGTCACTGTTTCCTAAGTTGACCCGTATTTCTATATCCGTGAGCAGGTCTGTATTGTTGGTAATCAGTAGATCAAGTACCGCATTGTTTCTTGTCGTGCGTTTACCTTCTGACCCATGAAATTATCCTGCAAAACATTTAGGAACTGCCGAGCCTTGTATGAATGCGCGGTTCCTTCTGCCCAGTCTATATCTGGATAATTTAAGTCCCCCATTATAATTACATTTCCCATTCTTGCTGCCATTCCAAGCTGTGATAGGAGGTCCGCCTCCCCCTCCTCCCTCTGGTTTGGGGGCCTAAAGCATATGCCCAATATTACCTTCCCCCAGAGGCGTAACTAGAACTTTCAGGACCCAGGTGCATGAAATCATGAAGGATTTTTACACTTTTTTTTTCACATTCTGCTATATAACACCCCCCCCCCCCCCAAAAAAAAAAATAACAGTCAAATGTTTTCATAATTTTTAGGCCAATTTCTATTCTGCTACATAAATTTTATTACATAAAAAAAATCGCAATAAGCGTATTTTAATTGGTTTGCACAAAAGTTATCGCATCTACAAACTAGCGGAAAGATTTATGTCTTTTATTTTTTTTTACTAGTAATGACGGCTATCTGCGATTTTTTGTGGGACTGCGACATTACGGCGGACAGATCGGACCCCTAACTGACATTTTTTACACTTTTTGGGGCACCAGTGACATTACTACAGTAATCAGTGCTAGAAATATGCATTGTCACTATATTAATGACACTGGTAGGGAAGGGGTTAACCTAGGGGTGATCAAGGGGTTAAATATAAGCCTAGGGTAGTGTTTCTATCTGTGGGGGGAGGGGCGTTTGAAATGATCATAGAGACCTGTGATTCTATATAGAAGGATCACAGGCGCTCTGTGATCATTCCAGGGAGAAGAACGGTCAGCTGTGTTCACAACAGCAGACCATCCTTCTCTCAGCGGGGAGCGATCGCGGGTGGTCAGCGGCAATTGCGGCCGCCGGCCACATACACTGGCATCCCCGCTCGCCCCCTAGCACCAGGCGAGTGACTGACGTAGTATTACGTCGGTTTGCGCAGGAGGGGCTGCCTGCCACAGTAAAACAGCAGTGGGCGGTCCTTAAGTGGTTAATGTTATGTAATTTCTTTGATTTGCCTCCTTAGGATCAGTAAAATCTGACCTGGGGAATGGGACCAGTAATAGTGATGGTGGGCAGAGGGGGGTATGGGATCAGTGGCAGGACTGGTGGGGAGGGGGGAATGGGACCAGTAATAGTGCTGGTGGGGAGAGGGGTGTATGGGATCAGTGGCAGGACTGGTGGGGAGGGGGGAATGGGACCAGTAATAGTGCTGGTGGGGAGAGGGGTGTATGGGATCAGTGGCAGGACTGGTGGGGAGGGGGGAATGGGACCAGTAATAGTGCTGGTGGGGAGAGGGGTGTATGGGATCAGTGGCAGGACTGGTCGGGAGGAGGGAATGGGACCAGTTATAGTGGCGGCGATGGTGGGGAGGGGGTGGGATCAGTGGCGGAAATGGTGGGGAGGGGTGTTGGGATCAGTGGCGGCAATGGTGGGGGGGTGGGATCAGTGGCGGCAATGGTGGGGGGGGGTGTAATCAGTGGCGGCAATGGTGGGGGGGTGGAATCAGTGGCGGCGATGGTACGGAGGGGGGTGGGATTAGTGGCGGCAATGGTGGGGGGTGGGATCAGTGGCGGCAATGGTGGGGGGGTGGGATCAGTGGCGGCGATGGGGAGGGGATCAGTGATGGTGGTAAGGGGGGATCAGTGATGGTGGCGAGGGGGGGATCAGTAATGGTGGTGAGGGGGATGGGGGGGATCAGTGATGGTGGTGAGGGGGGAGGGGGATCAGTGATGGTGGAGGGGGGATCAGTGATGGTGGTGAGGGGGGAGGGATCAGTGATGGTGGTGAGGGGGGATCAGTGGTTGAGTAGGGGTGGGATTAGTGGTGGTGCCAACCTCCCCCACCTCTGCCTCTTACTGATCCCACCCCCCCCCCCCTTCCACCACCAAGGATCTCTGTTGTAGAAGTGATGGGGGGGATAGGGATGAAATCTGTAGTGTGGGATCAGTAAGAGGCAGCAATGGTGGAGGTTAGCAATTTGTCACTGACACTTAGGCTCCATGTACACGGGACGTTGTTAAAAGTCCCTTTGAATGCTGGAATTTTTAGGACGTTTGAAACGTCCGTTCGGTCGCGTTTGTACCCGCGTTTAGCGGGCGTTTAGCAGCGTTTGCGGGCGTTTGCGTTTAGAAGCGTTCCTAGAGGTCAAAAAAATCATTCCCCTTTAAAATGGAAAAAACGCGAACGCTAAACGCGGGTCATCGCGTTCAGACGCGTTCGGACGCGTTTGTGCGTTTGAAACGCCGGGAAACACACGTTCGAACGCAAATAATTGCGTTCTAAAAACAGTCCCTGAACGCAACTGCCTGCAAATGACTGTAAACGACCTGGTGTACATGGACAGATAAGATAAAATGTAGATGGGTTCAGGGGCTTCTGAAAAAAACGCCCAACTGCTCCTAAACGGCCATTTCCAGCGTCCCGTGTACATGGAGCCTTACATGTCCTTCAGTCGATTCCCCTCATTCACTGGTCACGAAAAGGGACTCCACAGTCCAGGGATGCATGTGAGTCACATGCAGAGGAGAGATCCACCCCCTTTTGAATGGCTGACTCTACTTCAGTATCTGTGAAACTCCGCCTCTCTACTCCCTGCTCTCTACATGGATTGGCTGGCTGGCTCTCTCATTCATCATCACAGTAAGAGCTCAGCTCAGCCTCCTCCTAACAGCCGGCCACAGCATTCCCCCCCTCCCCCCCGCGTGGCACAAAGAACTGACTGAGACTGATTCTGAGGAGGGAGGGAGGCACTCACTCACACATCCACATCCAGAACTGGCAGGCGCTGGCGGGCCCCCCACGTTAGAAGAACGGAGGCCGGCGGGCCCCCCCCACAGTGGCGGAACTCCAGGGCCCAGCGTGACTGCTGCGACTCTGATAGTTCCGCCACTGCTTTCCCCATAGTGCATTCCCTTTGAAGTTCTACTCATAGGGATTCTACCTCCTCCTTGGCTCTATTTGTGATGTCATCCCTCATATTTACCTGCATACTGTTCTTAATATACAGACATACCCCTCCCCCGTTTTTACCTTCTCTATCCCTGCGATAAAGGGAATACCCCTGAATGGTCGCCTTCCAGTCATGAGAGCTGTCAAACCAAGTCTCAGTTATCCCCACAAAATCTAAATCCTCCTCATACATTAGCAGCTCCAGCTCGTAATTTTGTCTGGTTGCATACTATATCCTCGTTCAATGTGTAGCGGGGTTAAATATGCCTAAAGAACTGTTGATATGTGAGAAGGAACAGGCTCCCTCTAGTGGTAGCTGCATGGAATTTCCCGGGCCGTGACTTCTTTTTTTGGCTAGATGAAGAGACTACATCTCCCAGTGGGCATTGTAAGATCCAGGGTGCACGGCTGCACCGCACAGAGTTATGGGGGAAGTTATTTAAAGGAAGGGAGGAGCCAAGCTCGCTCTCTTCTGCGCTGGACTCCGAGGAACTAAGAAGCTGGAGCTGAGGACTGATGCTGGATATTAGGCCAAAGCCTCTAAGCCTGCAGTGACGACGTTGAACCGTCCCATCTTAAGCACGAGACACATTCCCGGAGCCTCTTACCGCTGTTCGCAGAGACCGGAGCCGTCCACTAGAAAGACCCCGCGAGGCTGCTATCGAGCCAAAGGACTGAGATCGCAGTGGAGCGCGCGAAAGGGAAACTCCTGTGGTGAGAGGGCACTTGCCCAAAAAGACTGACTTTGTCTGTCAAGGAAGTGGCTTTACTTACATATAGCGATAGCGCAATAGAAGGTGAGATAACCTGGGGTAGATTAGCATATCACTTCAAGACACTCTTAGACAATCAATAATAACTTTAAAGGAGCCGCCAGAGGCCTACCGCACTCACGGAAGTTACCGCTCAGCTACACAGACACCCTGCAGTAACAATCAACGGTCCACTGTTCTTTTTTCTCTCTCTTGATCTTCACTCCTAATGCGGATTACAAATATGTATGTAAATATGAAGTGGTGGCGCTGCTTATAAAGTGCAAACAGGTATATATAAATATATAAAATGAAACAAATATAATGTAAAAACACAGATGTGATTGAGGAATAAAAATATAAATATAAATGGTGGATATGTAAATAATACCACAATATAGTGAAATTCCAACATAAAATGGTATTGGGAATGAGTTAATATGAAATATATGAAAAAATATGAAAATATAATAATAAAATGAAGTGAAATATAAATAACCACCAGAGTGCGTAGTATAAAGAGCAAAGTACTAAAATATATATATCTCTTAGTATATACCTAAAATAATAATATCAGCATGTTGCAATAAAAATACATAGGCAATGATATAATATAAAAAGTGTGCAAAAAGTGCAACAATTAAATTGGGTGTGCGGGAAACTTTTCCAGAAAAAAATGAGTAAAGTGCGGGAAACTATTTTTACAAAGTGCAACAAGAAGTGATGTGATCTAAATTCATGTGATAAATAGTCCGTATAATAATAAAGGTGCAAACAATATTATGGGCAAGCTCAATGTGCAAAGAAATATGAACTCCAAGGTAGAAATGAGAAATGGTATTAGATCAGATCAGCTATTAAGATAAGTCCATATATAGATGGTTGTGCCCCGAGGAGTGGTGAATGGATAAGTATCCAGCGGTGACCCCCAAGGTGGGTGACTGGCGAGTGGCGGGGAAACCTCTAGTAGAAAAACCTACTCACCAGATGTACCCACCCCACACAGGGGTATAGGGCAGGTACTGTAGTAATATCCTGTTGGTCCTGGCTCTGGGTAGTGGTTCCCTTCCTGGGGGAGATGTAGTATAGGGTCCGCAGGGATATCATAAAGTGAGATCCTATCCGGTAGTAGGATATCCAACGATCCGTGGGGTAAACTTAAACTCTGTTGGAGAGCCCATTAACAAACCCAACTCAAACTCTGTTGGAGAGCCAGTGAGTACTCACTGGCTCTCCAACAGAGTTTGAGTTGGGTTTGTTAATGGGCTCTCCAACAGAGTTTAAGTTTACCCCACGGATCGTTGGATATCCTACTACCGGATAGGATCTCACTTTATGATATCCCTGCGGACCCTATACTACATCTCCCCCAGGAAGGGAACCACTACCCAGAGCCAGGACCAACAGGATATTACTACAGTACCTGCCCTATACCCCTGTGTGGGGTGGGTACATCTGGTGAGTAGGTTTTTCTACTAGAGGTTTCCCCGCCACTCGCCAGTCACCCACCTTGGGGGTCACCGCTGGATACTTATCCATTCACCACTCCTCGGGGCACAACCATCTATATATGGACTTATCTTAATAGCTGATCTGATCTAATACCATTTCTCATTTCTACCTTGGAGTTCATATTTCTTTGCACATTGAGCTTGCCCATAATATTGTTTGCACCTTTATTATTATACGGACTATTTATCACATGAATTTAGATCACATCACTTCTTGTTGCACTTTGTAAAAATAGTTTCCCGCACTTTACTCATTTTTTTCTGGAAAAGTTTCCCGCACACCCAATTTAATTGTTGCACTTTTTGCACACTTTTTATATTATATCATTGCCTATGTATTTTTATTGCAACATGCTGATATTATTATTTTAGGTATATACTAAGAGATATATATATTTTAGTACTTTGCTCTTTATACTACGCACTCTGGTGGTTATTTATATTTCACTTCATTTTATTATTATATTTTCATATTTTTTCATATATTTCATATTAACTCATTCCCAATACCATTTTATGTTGGAATTTCACTATATTGTGGTATTATTTACATATCCACCATTTATATTTATATTTTTATTCCTCAATCACATCTGTGTTTTTACATTATATTTGTTTCATTTTATATATTTATATATACCTGTTTGCACTTTATAAGCAGCGCCACCACTTCATATTTACATACATATTTATATAGCCTTTTTTGGCTATATTTTAAGTGAGGCTGCAGCTTACTTGTGCACGCATTTAATTTATCCTCTGACATCCTTAGCGCGGATTTATTTATATTCCGGATTACAAATATATCTGCGCAGTTCCAGTGCTAGCGAAGATTCAAGAAGAAGAGGGAAGAGGACTTTGGGGAAGGGACTCAGATAGGCCTACTTATCTGGTACTGTGTCTAGCATCAATGAGGGGGTAGTGTGGGGTATTTCTTTTATCTTTTAGAGCTGATTTAAGTGACCCATTTTAAGAAACTGTGTTTCATTGTATCTCCCTTGTTCAATTTGATATACAGTAAATTAAGCTTTGGTTAATTACAATCCTGTGTGCTGTTCTATTGTGTCACCCAGAAGGACTACCACCAAGAAGGTAATAAGTCACTGTTGCATACTGAAGTATTATATTCCAACCTGTGTATTCCTTTTATAGTCCAGTCCTATTCTGGGTCAGTTGTGCCTGAGGAGGGATCGAGCCAGTTCTATAGGGTTGTTAGGCAGGGCGTAGACCCAATAACATAATCAGCAGCTCCTGCGGGGGTGGTGCTACAAATGTTTTTAGGCTGCACTTGCGATTTGTCCCCCTACCCTCCTTGGGTTTAGGAACTGTGAGTACCCTACCGCTAGTGTTCCCATTACTGCCCGCTGAACCTTGCTCCCCGCTGGCTAATTCTACATCTGTACCCTCCCCCCCCCCCCGTCACCTAGTTTAAAAGCCCCTCTAACTTTATGGCCATCCTCTCACCCAGTACAGCTGCACCCTCCCCATTTAGGTGCAATCTGTCCCTACCATAGAGCTGGTGGCCGACTGAGAAGTTAGCCCCGTTCTCCAGGAACCCAAACCCTCCCTACTACACCAGCTTCTCGTTAACTTCCCTAATCTCCCGCTGCCTCTCTGGTGTGGCTCGAGGTACAGGTAGTATTTCTGAAAATACTACCTTGGAGGTCCTAGTCCTCAATTTAGCTCCTAAGTCCCTGAAATCGGTTTTTGAACTCTCCATCTCCCTCTGACTTTGTCATTGGTACCCATGTGTACCATGACAGCTGGGTCTTCCCCAGCCCCACCCAATAATCTGTCCACCCGATCCGTGATGAGCCGAACCCGAGCGCCCGGTAAACAACAGACTGTTTGGCACTTTCTGTCTTTTTAATAGATTGCCCTCTCTGTCCTGCTAATAACTGAGTCCCCTACCACCAGAACCTGCCTTTCCTGACCCTTAGCCTTGTTCTCGCCCTCACTGGAGGAGTTCAACCCCTGGCAGCTAGGGGGGTCACTCTGTTCTAGCACTGCTGGTCCCCGACTGGTTTCCCCAACATCATGCAACAAGGCGTATTTATTGGGATGCTCCAGCCCAGTACTGGCCTCCTTGCCTTGTTCCCTTCTACCCTTCCTAACTGTCACCCAGCTACTCAGCTCTGGTGCCTGCACCCTTGTCTCACTGCCTGCCTCTGTGCTGGCACCTGACGGGTATGTTCCCAGCTCTCCTTCAGCATGGAGATTCTTCTCAGTGTTGCCAGTTGCCTCCCTAGTTTCAGGACATGAGCTTCCAGGCAAGCAACGTGCTTACATTTTATGCAGCTGTATTTGCCCTTAATCGCCTGATCGAGGAACGTATACATGCCACAAGATGTACACCGAGTCACATCTCCACACCCGCCAGGCATTTTACCCGCTAATCTAATCTAATGGGGATTTGGAAATTAACTTTGTCCTGTGTAGCTGTTTTCTAGCTTCCTGACTAATTTCTCACACACAGGTACTTTACACACTCGGGAACTCGCACTCAGGTACTCCGATACAGGTACTCGCATGCAGGTACTCATATTCAGACACTCAGGCACTCACACTCGGTACTCAGGTATTCACTCTTAGGTACTCGAGTACTCACACTCAGGCACTTACACTCAGGTAATCAGGTACTCACCCTCAGGTACTCACACACTCAGACACTCACACTCAGGGGCTTGCACTCACGTACTCAGGCACTCATGTAATCAGGCACTCATGTACTCAGGCGTTCACACTCAGGCACTCATGTACTCAGGTGCTCACTCTCAGGCACTCACACTCAGGCGCTCACACTGGTACTCAGGTACTCACACTCAGGTACTCAACCTCAGGTACTCACACTCAGACACTCTCACACTCAGGTACTCGCATACTCAGGTCCTCACATACTCAGCCACTCACGTATTCAGGTACTCAGACTCGGGTACTCAGGTACTCAAGTACTCAGGTACTCACACTCAGGGGCTCGCTCACAGGCACTCACACTCAGGTACTCACATACTCAGATACACACTCTCAGGTACTCACACTCAGACACTCTCACACTCGGTGCTCACACTCAGACACTCTCACACTCAGGTACTCAGGTGCTCACACTCAGGCACTCACACTTGGGTACTCGCACACTCAGATACTCACATTCGGGTACTCACACTCCGGTACTCACACACTCAGGTACCCACACTCGGGTACTCACACTCCACCCTCAGTCAGTCTAGTCAAAGTCTCAGTCCTTACTTACCTAATCTGTGTCTCTGTGGTCCTGTACAGCCGCCCCTGTAACTTAACACTGACACTTGCAGGGCTAACGGTGAATCCTCCTCCCTCAGTCCGTCTGTCAGTCTCCTACCCTGCTCCCGCCGCCTATATTTTCACTTACCAGCCGCCCTTGGTCAGCCTGTCCCTTGGATCCCTCGGTCCCACCGCTCGCCCAATCATTCCCTGCCTCTTTCGGTCCAATGATCTCCCGCCGCCTCACAGTCCGGGGGGAAGGGGGGGTCCGTTCAGAAGAGCAGATCGTTGCTCTCACTCTTCCCATGCTGCACCCTCCTCGCACTCTGCACGCGCGCTGACAGTTCTCCCGCCTTCTCCGCTCCATACAACATAGCACCACCTGGCGTTGGTGCTTTGTTAAATATCTTTATCTTTGATATTGTTTAGGGATAGACCGATGTGTTTTTTTCAGGGCACAACATATCGGTATCAGTCAATATGGGCCGATATTTTGTACATTTAAAGTTTTGAAAAATAAAGACAATTTTTGACACACATCTGGTACTGAACATGTTCATTTTTGTTTAATGCTTAATGGCTGACTTGCTGGCACCCGGTGGTGAATGGCTGGCTTGCTGGCACCCTGTGGTGGGTGGCTGACTGGCTGGCTGGCACCCTGTGGTGGCTGGCTGGCTGGCACCCTGTGGTGGCTGGCAGGCTGGCTGGCACCCTGTGGTGGGTGGCTGGCTGGCACCCTGTGGTAGGTGGGTGGCTGGCACAGGGTCTGTGGGTGGCTGGCTGGTACAGTGCCTGTGGCTGGTACAGGGCCTGTGGGTTGCTGGCTGTCTGGCACCCTGTCTGTGGGTGGCTGGCTGTCTGGCACTCTGTCTGTGGGTGGCTGGCTGTCTGGCACCCTGTCTGTGGGAGGCTGGCTGTCTGGCACTCTGTCTGTGGGTGGGTGGCTGGCTGTCTGTCACCCTGTGGTGGATGGCTGCCTAGCTGGCACCCTGTGGTGGGTTTGTGGCTGGCACAGGGGCTGTGGTGGGTTTGTGGCTGGCACAGGGGCTGTGGGTGGTTGGCATGTACAGGACCTGTGGGTGGTTGGCTGGTACAGTGCCTTTGGCTGGCAGGTACAGGGCCTGTGGGTGGCTGGCTGGCTGGTACAGGACCTGTGGATGTGGGTGGCTGGCTGGCACCGGGCTGCTGGGGGTGGGTGGCTGCCTGGCTGGCACCCTGTGGTGGGTTTGTGGCTGGCACAGGGGCTGTGGTGGGTTTGTGGCTGGCACAGGGGCTGTGGGTGGTTGGCTGGTACAGGGCCTGTGGGTGGCTGGCTGGCTGGTACAGGGCCTGTGGATGTGGGTGGCTGGCTGGCACCGGGCTGCTGGGGGTGGTTGTATGGCTGTGATACACTCCTAAGAGACTAGTCCTGACTCCAGACGAGGCTGTCCAAGGTGAGGGAGGCGGCCTAAGAAGGTAGAATGATGTCACAAAAATATCGGCCAGTTCCGGGGCCGATACCGATATATCGGGGAAAGTGCATATCGGCCGCAGATATATCGGCCTTGCCGCTAATCAGGTCTATCCCTAATATTGTTCATTTTATGGCTAGCTGCTTGTGTAACTTAGAAAGTCTTATCTAAGCTGGACAATCGGCTTGTTCCTGTTCTTCATCGACAACGCTATTTCCCTTTATCTGAATTGGCTAAGCTGTCTTTCACTTCCTGATTAGGTTGTTGGTCTTTCTTAGACAGGCATGCCTAGACCTGCCCAGCCCCACCCCCATCCCTCCTATCCTTCACCATGATCTCCTCCTGTCTTCATAGCTTTGTTTGGGCTACCAGCTTCTCCTGAGAGAGAGAGGGGGGGGGGGGTCACATGACCCGCACAATATATGAAAGAAAAAAGGTACAAAGGAACATTTGTGAAAGTTTAGAAGGATACAGATCCATTTCTATTGCTCATTACATGTAAGTAATGAGTTTTGGGCTCCTTTTCCACTAGTGTGACTTGTCATGAGACTTTGGACACACAAGTCCCAAGCCAATTGATTTCAATTGCACCAGTTCCCATCTATGCAACATTGAAAATCAGCGACTTTGAAAAGGTGCTTGCACTACTTTGATGTGACTTTGATCCAGAGAGTGTAAATTTGGATCAAAGCTGCACTCAGTCGCGCTGTGTAAATTGCACAACTTAAAGAGTCGCACTTGTGGAAACATAGTGACTAGGCTAGAGTGCGACTTTGATGCGACTTTGAGTACAGCTTTGATCCAGCTTTACACTCTTTGGATCAAACTTGCATCAAAAGTTGCATCAAATAGTGTAGGTAGCTTTTTCAAGGTCGCTGATTTTCCATGTCGCATAGATGGAAACGTGTGCCATTGAAATCAATGGGCCCTGACTTCTCATGCGACTTTGTGCGTCCAAAGTTGCATGACAAGTCATACTTGGAAACAGAGCTTTAGTCTACGTTTCCACTTCTGCGATTTAGAGTGTGACTTTGTTGCGATTTTGATCCAATTTTACAATCTCTGGATCAAAGTTGCATCAAAAGGTGCATCAAAGTAGTGCAGGTACCTTTTCAAGGTAGCTGATTTTCAAAGTCGCATATATGGGAATGGGTGCCATTGAAATCAATGGGCTGTGACTTGTCATGCGACTTTGTGTTCAAAGTTGCTTAACAAGTCACACTAGTGGAAATGTAACTTTAGTCTACATTTCCACTTTTGCAATTTTAGAGTGCAACTTTGATCCAACTTTACACTCTCTGGATCAAAGTCGCATCAAAAGTTGCATTAAACTAGTGCAGGTACCTTTTCAAGGTTGCTGATTTTCAAAGTCGCATAGATGGGAACAGGTGCCACTACACTGACAGCCCCCCCCATTTTCCCATGAATTATTAGGATGTACAATGCATCCTTACTGATGAGAGATCACTGGGCTGGAACCTATGATCTGCTCCTCCCATTCTGTATATGCCCACTGGCTACACAAGAACAGTGCCCCTCCCTGGAAGTGATGTCACTGGCTTTTAGTAACCACACCCACTTGCTGCTCTTGGACTCAGCAGGAAGAGGAATTGAAGTCATGTGACAGCACTGAAAACTGCAGAATAAAGGAAGAAAAACTGGGATTTTTTCATTTTGACACATAAGTGCATGCATTAATGTTTGCAGGGGGGGATTTAAGGAATTAGACTGTACTCCTGCTTTAAATAAAAAAAAATATATAGAAAAATCTACATTTCCCGTCATTTTTCTGCGGCGGTACGCCCAAATATGCGCATATGAGCATAAATATTCATGGATTCTTCCTAGGAATATATTGTACATGCAAATGTGCTTACGCACAACGCTAATACCTTTACCCACTTGGCGCCTGCACTATAGCCGAAAGATGGCTACATTGCGGGCTTAAAATGCCGGGAGGGCGTACATGGACGTCCTCCTATTCTTGCGCTGCCTGTTCACACCTTGAGACTCAACTGATCACAGATCGGAGTAAAGGCCAATCACAGCTGATTACGGAAGTAAACAGTAAACTTATCAGCTTGTCAGCGTAAGGAAAAGAAGAAAGACGTTAACCGGCTTCTATTAGAGGGACATTGCTGCTAATCAGTGCCCCCCAGTGCCATCTATCAATGCCTATCAGTACTGCTAATCAGTGCCTCACCTATCAGTGCCCACCAGTGCCGCCCCATCAGTGAAGAGAAAAATTACCTGTTCGAAAATTTAAAAAAAACAAAACGTTTTTCATATTTTGTTATAAATGTAGCAGGTTTTCCAGGCATTAGGCCTGATGTGGGTCTGCCATGGTTACCAGTGACACCTTCAGCCCATTTAAGCTGAATACCCAAGTGTGAGATTGGAGACAATGACCATTCCGGCATCTTTGGTTTGTTTTGTTTATTTGATAATGAGATTGGAGAAGGAAATTAGTGGGATACTCCTCTGGCTCAGCTAGGTACAACTGGGACACTCTGAAGAAAAAAGTGCCTGTTAGCGCTGTCTTGACGCCGGCTGGCTGCTGACCAACGCTTGCTGGCGCTTGAAAAGTACTGGCTTGCTGAACTGTGTTTGGACTTGACTTTTGACACTCTGGTTAGCTCAAAAGTCCTGCATACAGTTCCCTCCAGTCCTTCCTGACTGAGGTAGCCACTTGTAACTGCTTGTCCTGCTGCAACTCTCAACACTATACACTACACGCTGCACGCTTCAGGGCCCAACCACTTGCGCCCCCTTTACACTTCAGGGTCCTCTCACTAGGCACCCCCTCTGCACTTCAGGGTCCTCTCACTAGGCACCCTCTTTGCACTTCAGGTCAACACTGGCACCCCCTTTACCGCTAGCTAGCTCCTGGATCCCCTGGACCTTCACTGGAGTGGTCCCCCCTCTCTAGGCAGACCCCCAGGGGCAATTTGCAATACTCACGAACTGGGAATGCTTTGCTGAAACTGGACCCCTCTCTGCTCCGCTGGTCCTCCGCACACCGGATCCTCTCTGCAGCTCAGCTCAGCTCTACTCTGTCCCCTCAGGCAAGCCGCCTGGGACACCCGATCCTTCTGACAGAAGGAGAGACAGCCGTACTCTCCCTCCTGGGACTCTGTTTCCCGCCAAAGGCTCTGCGTCATGCACTCCCCTCAAACTTATATCCACTCCCAGAATGCTGTGCGGCAGAATCTGCCTTTCTGGGGTAGATACATGCCTGAATGTGCCATTGATTGGATTTCCTTCACTGCCCAATGAGAACCCTCTTATAGAGCACAGTGGGGAGACTCCCCAGTCTCAACAGCTACACCTGGGAGACATGACAGTCCAGCTGAAAATTATGGCCCTGCTGTTAGGCAGCCAAGGCCCATTATACTTTACCTAGCACCTACCGTGTAGGGTGCTACATAATAATTTTTTTTTTGTTTGTTAAAGCGGAGTTCTGTCCGAAAATACTTTTTTTAACTAAAAATACCCCTTTAATACTTATCAATCGCCCTTTACATTACCACTAATCTCAGATTTATAAGTAGTACAGTATTTGTTGGTATTCAAATTCTTACTTTTAAAATCGCTTTCTGAGCGCGGCCATCTTCGTTGTGGGCATCTGAAGCCGCTGTGGAAGCCGCTGTGTCCTTCTTCCTGATTGCAGTGCATGAGAGGAGCGGCCGGCGATGCTAATTGCCTCCTGGGATTGATGACAAACATCTCCCAGGATGCAATGCAAAGACGTAAGTGACGTCCAGGGCTGCGGCTGCAGAAGGGGGAGAAGGGGGAAGTTGAACAAACTATCCTCTTAAAATAAGGTAAGGGACCCCAAAAAAAAATTTGAAATGCCCATTTCTTCTTTAGCATACTGTAAGGGATTAGCTCGGTGGCGGGTGTGGATGACCCCTTGGGGGGTGCGTTTTCCCAGAGAGGTAGCCGACAAGTGCTTGCAAACAAACAGTGTGGTTTATTAAATGGTGTTTTCTTCACCAGGCTGTATGCAGCAAAACATCCAAAATAAAATAAAACAGAAAATAAATCCTTGCCTCTGTGGGCGGCTACCTTCTCACAACTGGAACCTGCCTAAGTGTCTGTCTCCAACCTACCGTCGGGCAGACTTCCTTGTCCTCCAGCGGACACTCAATAGTCCTTTTATAATAGCTTCACAGGGCAACACAGTCCTTTGTTTCTTTCACATCAACAGTTCGTCTTCTCACCTTTGAGACGTATTCACCCTTGGTTACCGTCCCGGGCACACATCACTCCGGGGGGTCTTCTCCCAGGCCCACACATCCTGTCGGGAGGCACACGCTGACTGTCCTCCTGCTCCCAGCCCACATGGCTTCAGGACACAGCTTCTGGAGGCAGCAAAACAATAGGAATTTCTCTGAACAAATTATAGAGCCTTAACTCCCTCATTCTGAACAGGTGAAGGCCTTTCAACTTCCTGCTGGCTAGCTCTGTAGCCAACACCCTAAATTAATTAATGGACTTTCTAAATCAGGTGGAAATGTATCTCCTTCCTGTGACTACATTCCCAGATTTAGCTGACTTCCTGTTACATACCCCCCCCTCTTGTTTCAACCCTAGGGTTGGGACACAGATTTCCAGGCACGCATGTGTCAAGCACTGCTGACTCACTGATAAGCCTCCTATTATCCTCAAGCTTCCGGATGAAACTGTTTTGTCATCTTCATTGACGAATTTCTCATAAATGCCACACAGTTTGTCTCTCATCTCATATACACATTCTTCAACTGCATTTTTGGCATCATTTCGCTCCTTCTCGTTTCTGTCATCTTCATTGACAGCTTTCTCATAAATGTCAGACAGCTTGTCCCTCATAACCGTCTGTCCAATCCACCACGGAGGACCGTGATCCATAGGCAACTCAATTGGGCTAGTCTTAATGTCTTCAACATTCTTAAGACGCCTCTCTCTGCAATCCATAAATGTTTTCCACAAAACTTTGAGAACCTTTGCTTCACTAAGCTTTGTTCCAAGTAGGGACTCTTGACATCCCTCTGTGACTTGAGTTGCCTCTCCATACAGCTGTACACAATCATTGACTTTTTGTTGTAAAAGGGAATGATCTTCCTTCTTGAGCTTTGCTTGCTCTAAGATGCTGTGCAGAGGATTTTCCAATTGAGACAACAGGCTGTCACACATTTCTTCAAAGTGACCCCTGTTCCTTTTCCCAGAGATATCAATATCATTCAAACATTTCATATTCATAGGCAGATCTGAAGCATTTGCACTCATCAACTTCTTAAACTTTTCGCCCTCCTGAGCGAGTCGCAGTAAAGGCCTACTATTTGATTTGATATTCAGTTTATATTTCTTGCCAAACTCTTCACAGAAGTAGCCAACCAGAACATCATCAACTTTCCTTCCACCAACATAGGGGTCAAAGGCAACAACACAGTTGAACCCAGCGATCTGGGTGGTATCCATTATAGACCTCCTCTCTGCATCAGTGAAGAAGCATGGAACTGCAACACATTCTTTTACAGGTTTCTTCAATGCACTTTCTGCTGAACTATTTGACCGCTCAAGGTCACCTAGTTCCTTTTCTCTATCTGAATTCCACATGGAATGTATCTCAAGATCACGATCAAACTTCTGCCACCCGTCTTTCACCAGTTCCATTTTGGAAACACTCCCTGAAAGGCACTTATTCATTTGCTTCACGTTTTCACCAACAGCCTTAGTTTTCTCCACTAGGTTTTCAGCCTGAACTGAGAAATCACCACATTTCTTACTCAGCTCCTTTGTTTGCTGAAGCTCTAATGATACATTTTCCAATGCTTGAAGTTTTTGAAGGAACGGTTTATTCCAAAGGGGTGATTCAAGCCACATGTCGTCACATTTCTGAGGCTCACTCAGGACAGACCCCAAAACACTGATCCTTTTAAAAACTGCATCAGGCACACTATCCCCTCTTTGGGACAGATCCTCTGTTGCCTGGAATTCCTCTTCCAGTTCCTGCAACGGAATCTTCATCTCTTCTAGTTGCTGTTCTAAGGCTCGCTTAGACTTTTCTAGCTCCTGAACGCTTTTCACAACATCATCCTTGGAGCTGACCAATTCTTCCATTTCTGTACGCAGCTGTTTAACACTTTCTAGTTCAGCCTTACACTCTAGAGCTTCCTCCAAAGAGCGAGCCAAGAACAGGGCTTTGCTCTCGTTATCACGCACCTCCGTTTCTGCACGTGCGCGTTCTTCTGCATATTTTGCAGACACATTCTTCTCTTCACCAAGCATCTGATCAAACTTCTTTTTCACATCTTCAACACACTGTAATGAACCAACGCTTTCTTCCATGCGTTTTTTCATAACCGCTATCTGAGCTTGCAATGTTGCGACTTGCTCTGATAGGTTTTTCTTTGCTTCCGCCTCCTCTTTTAATTGTTCCAGGAAGCCATTTTTCTCATCTTCCATTTGTTTGAGCTTTGTGCTAAAACTCAGCCTTTGACACCTCTCTTCCTGTAAGAGTTCCTGCGTGTCTTGCAGCTGCGATTCCAAGATAGAAAAATCTTCCGCAATTTCTCTAGATTTGCTGTCTGCTTGAGAAAGCTGATTTGTAACATTGTCCAACTCAACCTGCAGTCGGTTTGCCTTCTCTGACAGCTTAGCACACAATCGGTCACCTTCTGACACCTTGACTTGCGATTCCAGAAGCTGTGCCTCTACTTTTTCCCTCTTATGTTCACAATCTTCTTTTCCCTGCATAAGAGCCTTCACCTCATTGGCTAGCATCTGGGAATAAGAATGTAATTCTGCCACACAGGCTTCTTTCTCCTTTAACTGCTGCTGGACACGTTGGGCTTCCCCTTTCCAACTTTCACAGTCCGCACGCCATTCATCTACCACATTGCTTAAAGTAGTGAGCTCATACACAGTACTCAGTAATTTAGCCTCTCTTTCACTTTTCTCTTTGTCGCTGAGAGACAATGTCGCTTCCAGAGCAACATTCTGTTCCTGCGACTCCTGCAGGTCTATTTTTGTAGCTCCCAAAGACTGAAGACTTTTTTCCAGCTGATTACGCAACTCCAACATATCAGCCATACTTTGCTTCTGCAAAGTCTGAATTTCACTTTCCTTTTCCATGAGGATGGTATCTTTCTCCATTATAGTCTCTCTGCGTTTTTGCAACTCGACCAAAAGAAGAGCAGTGGATTCTTCCCACTGTGACACATGAGACTTGAGTAGTTCATTTGTTTCCTGCAAGTTTCTATGCTCCATTTTAAGCAATTCCAAGGCTTGTTCCTTTTCTTCCATTTTCCGTTGCAAGGCATCCAACTCAGCCCTGCACACATACTCGGTTTCCTCCAAACCGATGGCCTCCATTGGCTGCTGGCGTCTCTGTTTCCAGCCTGCCATGCTCTCTTGATGAGCCTTTTGTTGAGCTGCAAAGCTCTGCTGAAAATCCGCATTTGCCTGCTGTTGAGCTGCATTTGCTAGCTGTTGAGCTGCATTTGATATAATCAGATGTTTCAACATCTCCTCCATTTTGAGTTTACTTTTCATCTGAGCACACTGCGTCTCCATAGCGGTTTCATCAGTGTTGCTAGGGACAACAACCTTCCTCTTTAGTAGACTCTCTTTAGGCATGGATGGGGCTGGTTCAGACGGCAACATCCCCTCCATCCATAGAATCCGGTCTCTCATTTCATCTATCTTTGCATTTTTCAGGCGTTTGGACCGCCCCATCTTCAATAACTCCACAAACAAATTTTTCACAGTCCAGCAAACAATTTTCAGACCACTGTCTCTTCAACACATGTAGTTTTTCTCTCTCTTGCAGGATCTCTTTTCCTGCGCACACAGTTTGTGCAGTCACTTGCACCAGACACAACAAAGTTCATCAAATAATTTTGAGACCGCTGTCTCTTTAAAACACTTTTTTTTTTCTGTCAGGATCTTCTCTCCTGCACACATAGATTGTGCAATCTCATGCACCAGACAAAGTTCATCAAACATTTGCACTTCCTTGCAGGGATCTTCGCTTCTGCCCACTGCATACCTCCACCATATGTAAGGGATTAGCTCGGTGGCGGGTGTGGATGACCCCTTGGGGGGTGCGTTTTCCCAGAGAGGTAGCCGACAAGTGCTTGCAAACAAACAGTGTGGTTTATTAAATGGTGTTTTCTTCACCAGGCTGTATGCAGCAAAACATCCAAAATAAAATAAAACAGAAAATAAATCCTTGCCTCTGTGGGCGGCTACCTTCTCACAACTGGAACCTGCCTAAGTGTCTGTCTCCAACCTACCGTCGGGCAGACTTCCTTGTCCTCCAGCGGACACTCAATAGTCCTTTTATAATAGCTTCACAGGGCAACACAGTCCTTTGTTTCTTTCACATCAACAGTTCGTCTTCTCACCTTTGAGACGTATTCACCCTTGGTTACCGTCCCGGGCACACATCACTCCGGGGGGTCTTCTCCCAGGCCCACACATCCTGTCGGGAGGCACACGCTGACTGTCCTCCTGCTCCCAGCCCACATGGCTTCAGGACACAGCTTCTGGAGGCAGCAAAACAATAGGAATTTCTCTGAACAAATTATAGAGCCTTAACTCCCTCATTCTGAACAGGTGAAGGCCTTTCAACTTCCTGCTGGCTAGCTCTGTAGCCAACACCCTAAATTAATTAATGGACTTTCTAAATCAGGTGGAAATGTATCTCCTTCCTGTGACTACATTCCCAGATTTAGCTGACTTCCTGTTACAATACCGATCACTGCTGGAATCAGTAAAGTGTAAAATTAGGATGGAACTCCACTTTAAGCAAACCTTTAGTTTAGTTTAGTCAGTATGACAAAAAAAATGATAAAAATTTCATATGGGTACATTGTTGCATGACCCTGCAATTGTCATTCAAAGTGTGAGTGCGCTGAAAATTGGCCTGGTTAGGTCATGTCATAAGAGCCCAGTAAGCAAGTAGTTAATTATGTCCAGAAATGCGGACGATCAAACATTAGTACCGTGTGCAAGAGACCTTAAAACCAAAAGGAAACATTTATCATACTGCAGCTTACCAATTATTTCTTTTTTAGGCTTTCTTTTTTCTGTTTTCATCTGGTGATCCAGCCAGCAAGTCTGTTGTTTTACAAAAGCACAAGTCCTCCAGCAGAATGCATTAGTATAGATGAGGAGGAAAAAAAAAAACCCTAACACTGGCGGTTATGGTTAAAATAACCATCTATCATTTATTCATGCTTGAGGTGATTGTAGCCATATTATGGCACTTTTCCACTGCAAGTACCGGCTAGTACCAGCTCGGCTCTACTAGGCCCTGCTTGGCCCGGTTTGCTTTTCCACTGCGGTACCGCATGGTACGGTGTTGTAACGATTCGGTACGGTACGGTATAGGTTTGCTTTTCCACTAAAGTTAAGTGGGTGGGATAACAACGGGGTGGGTGTGATTCTCTGACCAATCAGTGGCTAGTAGTGACTGCATGCAAAGGATTGTGGGATATGGTACCAGTTTGGTACCTGTTGGAACCACAATCGAGTAGGTACTGTTTTTTCAGAGCCGTACCGTACCGTACCATTCGGTTCCATGCAGTGGAAAAGCAAACCTATACCGTACCGTACCGAACCGTTCCGACCCTATACCATGCGGTACCGCAGTGGAAAAGCACAAAAGCGTGCCGAGCCGGTACGGTTCTATGCAGTGGAAAAGCGCCATTAATGCACTTGTGACAAACAATTGAGTACTGTCTGTGATACTTTATTTATTTGTACTTAGTACTGCTTAGACCTTGAAGAAGGGGACTTTCCCCGAAAGATTGTCCTGAAAATTTGTACCCGTATTTTTCGTCGTATAAGACGCTCCGGAATATAAGACGCACCCAATTTTAAAGGAGGAAAATCTAGAAAAAAAAGATTCTGAACCAAATACTGTAGTAAAATATTTTATATCAACTGTATAAAGTTAACAGCAGTTTAAGAACAATTTTATGTCAACCATGTCTTCTCCCCGTGATTCGGGGGCGGAGCTTGTGGAGCCATTCTTCTGCCCATCAATCATGGGCATCCAATAGAGTAGTAGGCGAAGTGGGGGCGGAGCAGGAGCAGCAGTATGAGGTGGGGAGGGCGGTGTCTTCTCCCCGGGATTCGGGGGGTGGAGCTTTGGCGGATCAATTCTTCTGCCCATCAATCACGGACATCAAATCAAGTAGGAGCGGGGCAGAGCAGAGCACGGACAGCACACAGTAAACATTAGGGCTGCGCATCTTCACTTACCTTACGATTCAATGCGATGCGATTACGATTATTAGGGTCGCGATTCAATGCGATTCGATTCAGCGATTTATCACGATGCATCAAGATTACTATGGGGACCCTTTTCTAAAGGGGGATCTATGGGGACCCTGCTCTAAAGGGGGATCTATGGGGACCCTGCTCTAAAGGAGATCTATGGGGAGCCTGGGCCTGCCCTAAAGGGGATCCAGGAGAACTGAGCTCTAAAGGGGGATCTATGGGGACCCGGCTCTAAAGGGGGATCTATGGAATAGATCCCCCTTTAGTGCAGGGTCACCATAGATCCCCCTTTAGAGCAGGCCAGCATCCCCAGAGATCCTTCTTTAGTAGAGCAGGTCCCCCCATAGTTCCCCCTTTAGTAGAGCAGGTCCACCCATAGATCCCCCTTTAGTAGAGCAAGTCCCCTCATAGATCCACCCTTTAGAGCAGGCCACATCAGGTTAGAAGAGTTACCTGATGCTAGTTGTAGTACCGTAGGCCCTGGTAAGGAAGAATGCTGGGCTCTGTAGTCCCCCTAGTTGTAGTATAGCAGGCTCTGGTAAGGAGGAATGCTGGGCTCTGTAGTCCCCCTAGTTGTAGTATAACAGGCTCTGGTAAGGAGGAATGCTGGGCTCTGTACAGAGCTACAGAGCCCAGCATTCCTCCTTACCAGGGCCTACTGTACTACAACTAGGGGGACTACAGAGCCCAGCATTCCTCCTTACCAGGGCCTACTGTACTACAACTAGGGGCACTACAGAGCCCAGCATTCCTCCTTACCAGGGCCTGTTATACTACAACTATGGGGACTACAGAGTCTGTAGTAGTCCCCCTAGTTGTAGTATAACAGGCCCTGGTAAGGAGGAATGCTGGGCTCTGTAGTGCCCCTAGTTGTATTATAGCAGGCCCTGGTAAGGAGTAATGCTGGGCCCTGTAGTGCCCCGACTTACCAGGAAGCAGAGCTGCAGCCAGTTGTGGATGAAGTAGCGGTAGGTGTATGGAGTAGGGCTCAGACAGGTCTCGGGTGATGAGCCTCATGTCGGGAATTTGGAGCTTGGACTCGTGCAGTGCACGGTACAGGCGGAAAGCAGGGCCTCCTCGCTTCCCTGCGGTCAACTCAGGCTGTCTACCAAGAACCGCACCGCTACCAGAAGTGTACCGAGCGGCGTGCGTTGCCATCAACTCTTTTGGGCTCTCCGGCTGGGAAGGCCGCGACTTCGGGCGGCCGGGCTGTCAGAGCGGGCGGTCGGGCAGCAGCGTGTTAAGTGGGCGTGTGTATCCAGGGGGCAGAGAGAGCACCGATAGCTCCGCTCTCCTTCTCTCCCGCGCCGCGAGGAGGAGCTCCGTGTTCCACAAGCCCGGCCGCCGCCAACAACTCATTAAGTGCCAGCGTCGCCATGTCACTTCTGTCCCTGCCCCCGGAACTGACGTCATTAGGTAATCGATTTTTCAATCACCCCGAATCGATGCAGAATCGCGAAGGGTCGCATCGTGATGCATTGATTTGGCGATTATATTCAGCAGGCCTAGTAAACATTGGCCGGAGGAGGCGGAACGTATGGAGCAGGAGGGGCAGATGTGCGGACATTTCAGGGCAGCATAGATTAATACAGTGCCCGGGAGATATGCACAGAAGCAGCGCGATTGTGCCCACACTGCCCAGCAAGGAGTGAGACTGCCCGGGGAGACATGAGGAGGCACAGCCCGCACTGATGGAGGGAGAGGTACCGGTAAGCTCAGCAGAGCGTTGACATGGTGCCCGGGCAGCACGTGGTTAGACTGTCGAGAGGGGGGGACAAGGCGCGCTATAGGAGGGAGAGGGAAGCCCGAACACACACAGCCTGGCCGTGCAGGGAGGGTCAGAGAAGTCTCCATAGCCCGCAGTACATGCCACAAATCCAGCCTGCAGCACACACAGCATAAAAAGAGGACTGCGAGCAAGCACCACACAAAGTTAGGGGCAGTTTTAATGCAGGCAAAATGTGTATTTGTTGTATAAGACGCACCAACTTTGCCCCCCCCCCCAGTTTTGGGGAAGAAAAAGTGCGTCTTATACGGCGAAAAATATGGTATGTTAATTTATTCATGCAAAACCTTTTATCTAAAAAAGGAAAAAAAACTGTTTGCTGGACCTGTGAGATGGAGTTTGGCTTCAATTTGTTAGTACATCTTAGGCCCCTTTCACACGGGCAAACCGATTGGGTCTGCCTGTCAGTATTTCAGGCAGACCTGATCGGACCCTCCATTATCCTCTATGGAGCGGTGGATGTTAACGAATATGTGTCCATTTACATCGACCCCCCCATAGAGGAGAGCAAGCTATGTCTGCTCAGCATAAGCAGAGTGGACACAGACCAGCCATCTACCTGCTCAACGGGGATCAGTGGACAGATTCCCTGCTGGGTAGGTGGACTCCTAGTGGAGCCCTTGAAGACCAGGTTTATAATTCCATCACAATCTGACACTGACCCTGGCCCTTGATACCTGTACACTGAGGTGTCAGATCATACCTCATAGCAAACAGTCTAAGCACTATTTCTCTATCGCTCATTGACAGACGTAGTCTTCTTGATTCTCAAGAGCTGGGTTATGTTGTCTCCGCAGGAGTAGGACTAGGCAGAATGACAAAACGTTCTGGCTCCACCCTAGGGGGCAGTCCCTGAGGGTATATCCTCCCTCTCTCTGCTACAGGGAATCAGTTTTTTTCTGTCTAGTCAGGAGTAAGGACCTAAGCTCCTTGCTGGGATCTTTTTGTCCTGGCAAGACTTTTTTTCTTTAAGAAAAAGACATTTTTTAGGTAGTTTTCTCCAGTGTTTTTTTCCTGTGAGATCTTCAAGCAAAAATGCCGGACTGGGCGACACCTGTGGTCACCCCAGCCGGCCTACGAGCGCGTGCAGACCAGGCATTGCGCTTGGTCGGCCGCGACATATTCAAGTAAGTATGCGGGGCCGGGCGACGGGCTGGATGTGAGATCCAGTGGTCACCCCGGTTTCTGCCTAAAAGGCGCGTGCAGACCAGTGCGCTGAGTCGGCCGCGACGGAGTCCCAGTAAAGGGACTGACTTTGCGAGTTAAAGCTCGCTTGGACGCCAGGACCAGAGAGTCGAGGCGTCCACAAACCCCCACCCCGGTGGAGAGGGTATTATGAAGAGAGGGTGCCTGTCGGTTCGGTATGGTGAGTAAAACGTTCCCTTTTTTCCTCATTTATGAGGCAGTATATATTATGGGCCCCTCCATATATGGTCAGTATATATCTGACACTTACAAGTCCCCCTTGTAATACAGCATGTGTTTGTGGGAAGTGGACTTGGTTCAAGAGCTAACACTCTACCCAGCAGACTGTAACATTACAGCAGACATAGGAGGTATAATCCTACCTTATGTGCAGTGTATCTCTGTAGATCCATATGTCACCTCTCAGCAGAGTGCAGGTGGATGTGCTGGGAAGACGATATCGGCGGTCCGCCGCCATTTTGCCGTAGACCGAATACATATATGTCCTCAGGTCACGCCGGCCGCCATGTTTTTGGAGTCTTATGTCTCTTCTATGGGGGCGGCCATGTTTTGTGAGCCCAGCTTCCTCGTGGAGGGCTGGGAACGCCGGAAGGCGTACACAGGGGGCGGAGCCACGCCTTCTGCCCGGGAAAAAGCAAACAGCTCCTTCCAGTCTGTGTAAGACAGACGCTGGCTGCAGTTTGTTGGAAACTGCACTGCATCGGTTGGTGAGCCTTGGGGGTCCCTCTCTCTCTCTCTGGGATCGAGAAGCAGGTACTCTGAGGGGCGCTATTGCGCTAGGGGGAGACACACAAAAAAAAAAAAAAAAAAAAGAAAAGTTTTTTTGTTTATTGCTGGCAAAGTGTCCTGTATTAACATGGACCCTGCCACTCATGTATCTCCTCCGGATCCCCTCGAGGGGTCTGCGGGATCCTCCAGCACCCCATTGACTATTGAATCTTTGTCAGCTATTATGGAAACTTTTGTGTCCCGGGTGGAAGTGGCTTGTCAGGGACAGGGCGCAAGAAAGCGACCCCGCCTAACCCCTTATTATCTGAAACCTCGGATTCAGACTCTGAGCCTATTTCTGCAGTTGCAGGTACTTCATCTGGTATTGGTGTCTCGGGTCCTGTCTCTTCAGACAGTGAGGAGGATGTTTCGGCATCTGCCATAGCCCGAGAGGAAGCGTTGGTAAACGCACTCATTGTATCTGTTCAAGAGACTTTAAGGTTACAGGGTATTCCATCAGAAATAGCTGAAACTGAGATCCCTTTTGGGACTAAAAAGCGCATCAAAGTGGCAAAGGTTTTTCCATTGCCCAAATGTTTTGGCAATCCAATCGATGAAGAATGGCGTCTGCCAAAACGCACTTTTAATATTTCCAAACGCATTGACAGGATTATCCGTTTGAGGAAACCCTTATTAAGAAATGGACAGAACCACCTGTGGTGGATTCACCTATTGCTAGATTGAATAAAGCCACGGTTATTCCTTTAGAAGACGCTCCGTCTTTTAAAGATCCAGTGGATCGCAAGATAGAAGCTATGTCTCGCACCATGTTTTCCTTGATTGGATCAGCTTTCAGGCCAATAATTGCTATTGGTCTGGTTTCGCAGGCTGTAACTGAATGGACCAAGTGGTTACGCCGGGACTTAGAAGAAGTCCCTCAGGCGGTATCAGATTTGTTGGAACAAATGATACAGGGGTTACAGTTTGTATGTGATGCGGCGTTAGACGCCACTCCATTAATGGCGCGAGCATCAGTCTCAGCAGTGGTTCTCAGGCGTACACTGTGGCTAAAAGGTTGGATAGCTGACCAAGGTTCCAAAAAAGCATTGGCTAATATCCCCTTTTCAGGAGAGCGTCTATTTGGAGCCAACTTAGATGAGATCATTAAGGATCTCACCGGTGGAAAAAGCACCTTTTTACCGCAAAATTTTAAAGGTAAAGGAACTCGTCAAAGACGAGGGCCTTCTTTTTCTGCTCACAAGAGGTTTTTTCGTCCAGCGGGTGAAAAAACTAAGTCCTCCAAAGCTCCTGCAGGAGGCGTCAGGGGTCGGTGGTCGGGCAAGCAAAAGCCCGCCCCCTCCAGACCCGAAGATAAACCATCCAAAGCCTGAAGGTGCGCCCCCACCCATAACTGGGGTGGGGGGACGTCTTCGCCGGTTCCCGGATCCATGGCTTTCCAGAATCCCGGACAAATGGGTTTGCGAAGTCATAAAGTCAGGGTACAAGATCGAGTTTCGATCTCTCCCACCGGCGCGATTCTTCCCTTCCAATATCCGACTATCTCCGGATCGTCTAGAAGATCTGCGGAGAGCAGTCACAGATCTACTACAACAAGGAGTGGTAGTCCACGTTCCTTGGACAGAACGGTTTCAAGGGTTTTATTCAAACCTGTTTACAATACCCAGGAAAGAGGGCAAAGTGCGTCCAATTCTGGACTTAAGAGCGCTCAATTCTTTCGTCAACATAAGAAGATTCAGAATGGAGTCCATTCGCACGGTAGCAGCCTTCCTGCATCCAGGGGATGTCCTAGCGTCCATAGACATCAAGGACGCCTATCTTCACATTCCCATTTTCGCAGGACATCAGCGTTTTCTACGCTTTTCCGTAGAGGAGAACCACTATCAGTTTGTGGCGTTACCATTCGGTCTCGCCACGGCTCCGCGGGTCTTCACAAAGGTGTTGGCCCCTATGTTGGCACTTCTGCGCCAAAGAGGTATATCGATTCTAGGTTACCTAGACGATCTTCTGCTTCATGCAGAATCTCCTCAGACCTTGCTACAAAACATAGAAATTACTATGATTTCTTTACAGGAATTCGGGTGGCTGGTGAACCAGCAAAAGTCATTTCTGGTTCCCACCCAGAGGCTCGAATATCTGGGTCTAATTCTAGACACAGTCAGGACGAGAGTTTTCCTTCCGGTAGGGAAACTCCCGAAAGATTCAATCAGCAGTCCAGTTGTTACTGTCCAACAGCTGGTCTTCCCTTCGGACGTGCATGAGGGTTCTGGGGTTGATGGTGGCTTCATTCGAAGCAGTCCCATTTGCCCAGTCCCATACCCGAATTCTTCAACAAGAGATTCTTCTCAGATGGAATCGGAATCCGGAATCCCTGGACAATCAGATACGATTGAGCAAACAGACCAGAGAGTCTCTGGTTTGGTGGCTTCGGTCTCCAATGCTCAGCCAGGGAAAGTCATTTCTGCCAATATATTGGACGATAGTGACCACGGATGCCAGTCTATCCGGATGGGGAGGAATTCTTGGTCAGTTATCTGTCCAGGGACTTTGGTCCCCGGAAGAATCCAGATTACCGATAAATGTATTGGAACTGAGAGCGATCAGACTTTGTCTGATTCACTGGACCGAGCAGCTCCAGGGCAGCCCGGTTCGGATCCAGTCAGACAATGCCACGGCCGTGGCTTATGTCAATCATCAGGGGGGCACCAAGAGTGTCCGAGCGGCCAAAGAAGTGGCTTGCATTCTTCGCTGGGCGGAACGATTTGTTCCAGCAATCTCTGCGGTGTTCATTCCGGGGGTGGAGAATTGGCAGGCAGATTATCTCAGCCGTCAGACCCTGGATCAGGGGGAATGGTCCCTCCATCCAGACGTTTTCCACCAGTTGTGCCTACGGTGGGGCACACCGGATGTGGATCTGTTGGCATCACGATTCAACAGGAAAGTTCAGAGATTCGTGGCTCGCTCCCGCGATCCTCTAGCAGAAACCGCAGACGCACTGATCGCCCCGTGGGGGCAATACCAGCTAATATATGCCTTCCCTCCTCTCGCGTTACTGCCAAGACTTCTTCGCAGGGTAGAGGAGGAAGGAATCCCAGTAATCCTGGTAGCTCCGGACTGGCCTCGTCGAGCTTGGTACGCCGACATGGTCAGACTGGTGGCGGACGTCCCATGGAGACTTCCTCTCAGGGAGGATCTACTGTCTCAGGGACCGATCTTCCATCCTGCTTTACGATCGCTGGCTTTAACGGCCTGGCTATTGAGACCCAGGTGCTGAAGGACAAAGGTTTGTCAGCTTCAGTTATTCCTACTCTAGTTGAAGCAAGGAAAGCGACTTCCAGAAAGATTTATCATCGCACATGGAAGTCCTACATTGCATGGTGTGAACCTTTGGGGTTCCGTCCTCGGTCTTATTCGATTAGTCGAATATTGGCTTTTCTGCAACAAGGGGTTGAGCAGAAACTGGCCTTGAGTACTATCAAGGGTCAGGTCTCAGCATTAGCCATCTTCTTTCAGAAGCCTTTGGCTACTCATTCCTTGGTGCGGAATTTCATCCAGGGGGTGCGACATCTGGCTCCGCCAGTGCACGCGCCGTTACCCCCCTCCCTAGGATCTTAATTTAGTGTTGTCGGTTCTTCAGAAACCTCCCTTTGAAGATATTAGGGAGATTCCTCTACCCACGTTGTCCCAGAAGGTGGCCTTCTTGGTGGCTATTACTTCTGCACGCAGGGTGTCAAAACTGGCCGCATTATCTTGTCGTTCACCAGATCTGGTGGTTCATAGAGATAAGGTGGTTCTTCGTCCGAATCCATCCTTCCTACCAAAAGTAGTTTCAGAATTTCATCTGAATGAAGAAATTGTATTACCTTCCCTGTGTCCTAAGCCCAGTCATCCTCGGGAATTTGCTTTGCACTCCTTGGATGTGGTCCGGGCGATCAGGGTATACTTGAAAACGACAGACTCGTTTCGCAAGACGGATTCACTTTTTGTGATCCCAGATGGACCCAAAAAGGGGTTGCCTGCATCTGCCGCGACCATTTCCAGATGGATCAGACAGACGGTAGTGCAGGCTTATTCTATTAAGGGTCGGGAGCCCCCGTTCCCTGTTAAGGCGCACTCCACTCGGGCACTTAGTGCGTCATGGGCCTTTCGCCATCAGGCGTCAGTGGTCCAGGTGTGCAAGGCGGCTACCTGGTCGTCGGTGCATACCTTCTCTAAACATTATAAAGTTGATGTAATGGCATCGTCTGATGCCTCATTTGGCCGCAAGGTTTTGCAGGCCGCAATTTGAGGAGACCAGTGGTCTACCTCGAGGGTTTTTTTCCGTTGGAAAAATTTTTTCTTTTAGTCTCATTCTTTGTTTATAATGAGCCTTTAAAACTTCTAGTTTGGCACCGGTTGGGCCTACTAGATTGGATTTGATTTTGTCAATCCCACCCCTCATTTGTGGCACTGCTTCTGGATGTCCCAGCTCTTGAGAATCAAGAAGACTACGTCTGTCAATGAGCGATAGAGAAAAATGGATTTTTGTAAGAACTTACCGTAAAATCCTTTTCTCTTAAGCTCATTGACAGACGTAGTACCCGCCCCTCTATCATTGAGTTGGGTTGGGTTAATTTCTCTGTACTGCTTTAAACAGAACTGATTCCCTGTAGCAGAGAGAGGGAGGATATACCCTCAGGGACTGCCCCCTAGGGTGGAGCCAGAACGTTTTGTCATTCTGCCTAGTCCTACTCCTGCGGAGACAACATAACCCAGCTCTTGAGAACCAAGAAGACTACGTCTGTCAATGAGCTTAAGAGAAAAGGATTTTACGGTAAGTTCTTACAAAAATCCATTTTTTGGAATTGCATGGTGGGGGTTATTGTGGGTTTAATTCTTTCTTTTTTTTAACTTGTTTTTAAGGTGATGATGCTGGCTTTGAGACCGATGTGTATAACAACACGGCCATTCAAACTCCTCACATAAAAGAGCTGGCCAAGAGGAGCCTCATCTTCAAGAATGCATTCACCTCTGTTAGCAGCTGCTCTCCTAGTAGAAGTGCTATCCTGACAGGTCTGCCTCAGGTGAGATCTTGCAATGAGACAAATGTGGAAACAAAGGTGTGAGTAACTGATGTTATTCACGTGACCGCGCCTAGGATTATTAAGTGTAAATAAATATATTACTAAAAACCTCAAATAAATCGAAAAATGAGCTGCTAGTCAAAAAACAACAATGTGTTTGTGAAATGTGAAACAAAAAGGACAGCGCTCAAAAAAACTGTGCAAATTCAGTGCATAAATCACAAATCATCCAAATAAATTATATACCATAAAGTGACTGTGCAAAAAGTGACTATGCAATTATAAATAAATAGTCCAAATACCAAATATATATAGTACTTAGAACTTGAAAGTGCAAGTGCAACTTGTGCAACAAACAAGTAAATCACAGTGCTTGGTGCTCAGAAAGATTGCATCCTTCATGCAAGGGAGAAAAAGAGGAATCAGTCACCAAATGTCCCACACATTTACCAGATGACCCCTTGGGGTCTGACACAGGCAGAAAAAACGAAACAAGGGCGCCAGGTCAGAGTAGTGTTTAAATTAAAAACAAATTTATTGCAATGCACTTACATTTAAGAGAATCAACATCAGCATTCAGGTGAAAAGCATGGATCCCCAACGATAGGTGCTAAGGGGTGGTTGGGACGCAAGCACCCAGCCACAGGTGTGTTCACAGATCCAGGGATAATGGATGGGCAGTGGATTGTCCGGAGATCCCTAGGGTAGGGGATCTCGCTGTGCCTCCTCCTCCTGGGGACATCCGCGGCGCACAGCCGCAAGCTGGATGCAGCGTCACAAGACACTGCCGGTTCCTCCACAGAAGCCGGCAGTAGACAGCTGAGACTGTGGAGAGGGCGTGCCGCAACGTCGTTTCAGAGGATCTACCTCCTTCGTTAGGCTCCTGACCTATGGTTTAGAATACATAGGAAGAACAACAAGAAAATTGTGTATACGTATCAATGAACATATTCATAACATTAAAAAAGGCTTCCATAAACATAGCGTCTCGAACCATTTCCGTCTACACCATAATAGAGATCCATCAGGACTCCTCTTCTTTGGAATAGAGCTTGTATGTACCTTAACCAATGAGATCCAATGATCTAAGCTCCCATCTTGCATGCTTGTTTTAGGTCACTGCTTCCCCAGGTAAAGAACTCAGGGTGTCTGCACTTCTTTTAAATGAGTAGGCAATGGGAACTCATAGGTTTATTTTAAGTTTAGTAACCCAATATCATTTTACGTGCAGCACCAGAACGGTATATACGGCCTTCATCAAGATGTTCACCACTTTAACTCGTTTGATGATGTGAGGAGTTTACCTCTACTGCTTAACCAGGCTGGCATCCGGACAGGTAACTCTGTGTAATTCAAACATAACTAAAATATATATCTCTTATAAGGAATTGAAAGTACCGCTATATACAGTATCTTTGTATATGCCAAGATAGTGGGTGTTAATGATCACATATTGTATACAGTGCCTTGCGAAAGTATTGGGCCCCCTTGAACTTTTCGACCTTTTGCCACATTTCAGGCTTCAAACATAAAGATATAAAACTGTAATTTTTTGTGAAGAATCAACAACAAGTGGGACACAATCATGAAGTGGAACTAAATTTATTGGATATTTCAAACTGTTTTAACAAATAAAAAACTGAAAAATTGGGCGTGCAAAATGATTCAGCCCCTTTACTTTCAGTGCAGCAAACTCTCTCCAGAAGTTCAGTGAGGATCTCTGAATGATCCAATGTTGACCTAAATGACTAATGATGATAAATAGAATCCACCTGTGTGTAATCAAGTCTCCGTATAAATGCACCTGCACTGTGATAGTCTCAGAGGTCCGTTTAAAGTGCAGAGAGCATCATGAAGAACAAGGAACACACCAGGCAGGTCCGAGATACTGTTGCGGAGAAGTTTAAAGCCGGATTTGGATACAAAAAGATTTCCCAAGCTTTAAACATCCCAAGGACCACTGTGCAAGCGATAAAATTGAAATGTGAGAAAATCTAAGTTAAAACTTGCGCTAAAAAATAAGTGCAATTACTACCTGCAGCAGCTGTACACTTAGATAAAACTAAGAATAAGAAGGGGTTTCAATATTAAAACAGCGCTACCAGGTGGGTAAGTGTGAACAACATAAAGTGCATCTGTGCAAAAATACTAAAATGCACTATGAAGCGTTTCATTCCAATCTTGTTTTTTTAACTAAAGGGGGAAGCATTCAGGAGCACGAGTGAGCCCCGTGTGGCCCCCACACACATCCGTCCATTTGCTAGGATTTGGCAGCTGCACAGCTCTGCACACAGCGAGGCTTCTCCCCTTGCCCTGTGTGTCTGTGCTCTGCCCGGTGGAGAAACCCCCTCTCCAGCAAGCAAGCAGCGGCTTCATCTCCACAGACACCCGGCAAGTACAGCGGCACCATTGCAGCAGAGTTATCTCGGAAGAATTCTTGGAGGCTTATTCCCAATGTCCATCTGGGGACACCGAGGCTTATTAGCACTACTTATCTGAGGTTGGAAGCTAGTTTGGAGGTGTCTGCTTGGTATTCTTAAAGGCTTGTGAATTACCAAAATCTGGTGAGTGGATCCCCAAGAGGGCCTGTTGCAAGCACTTGCCACTTTTTTGTGTGGAGCACGATTATCAGCACTTTAAGTGGACTATTCACTATTTTGAACTGCACTTTATTTATTTTTTCCACAATTTGGCACTTTTTTATTACATATATTTTTGTGGTTTTTAATCATATATGTGTTATTATACTAGTATTTATTTATAAGCACAGTATATATTTATGAGAATTTATTTTGTACTCAAGAGCACTTTTATATTAATACGTTATAGTGCATTTTAGTATTTTTGCACAGATGCACTTTATGTTGTTCACACTTACCCACCTGGTAGCGTTGTTTTGATAAAATTGAAATGGAAGGTGTATCAGACCACTGCAAATCTACTAAGACCTGGCCGTCCCTCTAAACTTTCAGCTCATACAAGGAGAAGACTGATCAGAGATGCAGCCAAGAGGCCCATGATCACTCTGGATGAACTGCAGAGATCTACAGCTGAGGTGGGAGACTCTGTCCATAGGACAACAATCAGTCGTATACTGCACAAATCTGGCCTTTATGGAAGAGTGGCAAGAAGAAAGCAATTTCTTAAAGATATCCATAAAAAGTGTCGTTTAAAGTTTGCCACAAGCCACCTGGGAGACACACCAAACACGTGGAAGAAGGTGCTCTGGTCAGATGAAACCAAAATCAAACTTTTTGGCAACAATGCAAAACGTTATGTTTGGCGTAAAAGCAACACAGCTCATCACCCTGAACACACCATCCCCACTGTCAAACATGGTGGTGGCAGCATCATGGTTTGGGCCTGCTTTTCTTCAGCAGGGACAGGGAAGATGGTTAAAATTGATGGGAAGATGGATGGAGCCAAATACAGGACCATTCTGGAAGAAAACCTGATGGGAGTCTGCAAAAGACCTGAGACTGGGATGGAGATTTGTCTTCCAACAAGACAATGATCCAAAACATAAAGCAAAATCTACAATGGAATGGTTCACAAATAAACATATCCAGGTGTTAGAATGGACAAGTCAAAGTCCAGACCTGAATCCAATCGAGAATCTGTGGAAAGAACTGAAAACTGCTGTTCACAAACGCTCTCCATCCAACCTCACTGAGCTCGAGCTGTTTTGCAAGGAGGAATGGGCAAAAATTTCAGTCTCTCGATGTGCAAAACTGATAGAGACATACCCCAAGCGACTTACAGCTGTAATCGCAGCAAAAGGTGGCGCTACAAAGTATTAACTTAAAGGGGGCTGAATAATTTTACACGCCCAATTTTTCAGTTTTTTATTTGTTAAAGTTTGAAATATCCAATAAATTTCGTTCCACTTCATGATTGTGTCCCACTTGTTAATTCTTTACAAAAAATTACAGTTTTATATCTTTGTTTGGAGCCTGAAATGTGGAAAAAGGTTGAAAAGTTCAAGGGGGCCGAATACTTTCGCAAGGCACTGTATATCTGCCTTGTTTCAGTATTTCTAATTATGTGCTTATTTTCTACAGGAATAATTGGGAAGAAGCATGTGGGGCCAGAGTCTGTTTATCCGTTTGATTTCGCCTACACAGAAGAAAACAGTTCAGTGCTGCAAGTAGGACGAAACATAACGCGGATCAAAGTGTTGGTCAGAAAATTTCTGCAAAGCAAAGATCAAAGGTAAAAAGTTGTAATTCAGTTATTTGGAGCGTAGAAAATGTTCACAACAATGATAATCAGCGTTTTGTCCCCATACCCTGCTATGCATTTTTAATTCATTTCAACATTGTACACAGTTAAAACATTGTTTTATGTCACAGTTCCTATACGTGGATTTTTTTTATTTCAATTCAGTCCATAAAATATTAAACAAGAAATTCGGGTTTCATAAAAAAAAAACATTTATGCCTCATGCATCATAAAACACCATTTCTCCTTACAGGAGAAAATCAGCGTTAAAAACTCACCTAAGAGTTTATCAGTGTTTGGGCGTTTATTTCATTGGCCAGAATTTTCATTTATTCTACTAATTGAAATGAAAAAACTCTGAAGTGCTAAACGCAATTAGACCGTATCAAGCATTTTTTTTGCTGCCAAAACTGTTGCTCCTGCTAAAAGTCTGTGATACATAAGCTAACATGCAGAGGAGTTAGAGGCAGGAAAATAAAAATGGCAGATGCTCCTAGGAGCCACTGTAAAAACGTCCAGTGTGCATGGAGTCTTCTACTCTTCTAGGTGGATAAAGTTTCTATCTGATGCTGCATCTGTCTCCTACCAGTTCGAAGACTGAGAACTGAGCAATCAAAAGACACTGATTGCTCAGTTCTCAGTCACCACTGACCAGAGAGCCAGTGACTGAGTTCTCAGCCAGCTCACTGAGAGGCTGATCCATTGGCTGTTCCAGACATCTGGGTGGATCCCGACTGTAAAGTCCAGGTCTTTACCAAACATGGACTGACTGAGTGACGTCAACCGTAGTGGGCTTTAAAAATTGGTCACATGAGTGCAGAACAATTTGCACTCCCGTGACCTACAGGGGAAGTATAGCCAAAATAGCTTTAGCCATACTTCTCCTTTTTTAATGCTCCATTTAATTTTTTAACTTAAAAAGCATGACAGCTGAACCATGGGATTCTCTAAAGAGAATTATTTCCTTGCAGCTTGCAAGCTTTACTGTGCAGATGGGAGAGTATTGCTCCCCCAAAGATTGAGTAAATACGCACTGAAATAAATTAAACTGTACATCCAGAGTTGCACAAACATCTTGTTTTGCACATTTGGGGGCTAATTTACTGAAGGCAAAAATACAAGTTCGATTGCTCCAAAGTTTAGTAAATGGGGTAAAGCATTACTTTGCAAAGAATACCCAATCACATGCAAAGGAAAAAAAAAACAGCATTTCTCTTACGTCCTCCGACAGTCGCCGCCTCTTTATATACGTCACATATGGGGTATTAGACTTTGCTCCGAAGGAGTAGCTAGGCAACAGAATATGTTAACATTAAAGCTTTTAACATATCCCACCCTCAAGGGTTGGTCCCCTCAGTCAATACCTCCTACTTCCTGCAACCATATCTCAGTTTCAATGTCTAGCTTGTCAGGAGTGGCTGGCTCTCTCTGTGCTGGGGCTTTGTGCCCCAGACTCTTTCTTCTTTTTTGATTTTTTGTTTGAGTTTTCTCTCTACCTTTACTTAGCTGTTCTTTTTGTCAGCATTAGTTAGTTCTTCGGATGAAGAGGATCATGCGGGCTGGGTCTCGGGCTGATCCCCCTGGTCGCAGGTCGTGGGTCAGTGGCTTCCCAGCCTGCCATCGAGCGTTCAGCCAGGTAACGCTCCTGGCACAGTGAACGACCCATCCCTGTTCGATGCAGGGATGATTGGTGAGGTGGCTACCTCACTGGACGCTGTGCGGTTTCTTAACCCCCATTCTGTGCGTCTTGTATGCGACTCTCCCTGCCTCATGTGCAGCGGCTTGTTCGCCTGTGCGGGTCCCCCACGCCATTGTGAGGTAAGTGTATTTATGTGGGGACCTGTCTGTCTGGGGGGGTGTCAGTCTGGGACTGTGTAACCTGCCTCTGTTCACACTGTTTGTCTCCCTATCACTCGGCTGCATGCTGTGGGCTGCAAGGGGGGGGGGGAGCTGTGTGACACTGTGTGTGTCAGCCTTGTCAGTGTGAGAAGCTGTGTGCTGTGGGGCATGTTTTGTGGCATGTTTGGGCACTATACAGCGATCGCTGCGGCGATCTGACATGTTTTTTTATACATGGATGACATGTGTGCATTACTGTACTGTGGAGCGGCGGTTTCGGCGCCAAACGGCGCCATTTTGCCTACACTCGCTCCGGCCGCATGTTCTACATGCATGGTGGCCATTTTCTTGTAGCCTCCCATAGGCTTTCATAGAGCGCCCTGGCAGCATCACTTCCTCTTCTCCAGGAACACCGATCGAGGCAGCAGCAGCGGCGAGGGTCTCCTCAGGTTATATCCTTCTTATCCATTGCCTGTGTCAGTTTTATTGTCCCTGTGGGGGTCTCATTGTGCTTGTGTGTGGTGCGGTGGGCTGCGCTCGCCGCGCTTGTTAAAGGGGCAGTTAACCCTTTATTATGCGGCATTTGTAATAGGGGCAATGGATTCTCAGGAGGGCAAATTTCCTACCGCCTTGGTGGAAAGCCAGGGGACCGCTGTTTCCCCCTCAGGGGGGGATTTAGCCACTATTGTGGCTGGCCTTGCTGCTCAGGTGCAGATGCTGGTGGCTGCTCAATCTACTAAAAGACCCAGAGTTTCTCTTTCCTCTGATTCTGAGGGTGAAGGTGATGGGGCTGTTATGGCGGGGGCCTCCTTATCGGGGTCCCGCTCCTCCCTGGATCTAGTGGGGTCCGAGGTGGAGGCTGAAGTTGAAGGGGTTGATAATTCTCCCCGTGGCTCGCCTGAAGAGCTTGCAATCATGGATGAATTGATTGCTTCCATAAAACAAACGCTGCGTTTGCAGGATGAAGTGTGTCCCCCCGCTGCCTTGGCGGCTTATGGGACGCAGAGAAAACGCAGGACGCCGCAGGTTTTTCCCTGCAATGATGATTTTCAGCGCGCTGTTAAGGAACAATGGCGCAATCTGCGCAAAGCCTTTTGCTGTACCAAGTAGGTTCAAGCTGCGTTATCCTTTCTCGCCTTCCACTGATGAAAGGTGGTGTGTGCCACCCCCAGTGGATCACGCAATTGCGGTTTTAAACAAATCCACTGCGATTCCTGCAGAGGATTCCCCTGTGTTCCGTGATGCCACGGATAGGAGATTGGAGTCTCTTGCCCGGCATACTTATTCTGTTACGGGTTCTATGCTTAAGGCTCTGTTTGCCTCTCTCATGGCGGCCCAGGCGGTCGCAAGTTGGACGCAGATGCTTAGGCGCGTCCTAGTGGCCGATTCAGCCTCGCCGGCGACCCTGGATATGGTGGATCAAATCCACCAGGGTGTCATGTATCTGTGTGATGCGGACTTGGACCTAGTCCCGTTGGCTGCACGTGTGCACGGCGTGGCGGTGTTGTCTCACCGCCTGGTTTGGTTGAAATGTTGGTCGGTGGACCAGTCTTCACGTAAGACCTTAGCCAATCTGCCTTATGATGGGTCTCGCCTTTTTGGGGAGTCCTTGGATGTGTTGATTAAGGGGATCACCGGAGGTAAGAGCACTCTCTTGCCCCATTTCCCCAAGGCTAAGGGGGCTTCTGGGAAGAAGCATGCTAATTTTCGGCCCCCTCAGGGGTCCTTTCGTGCCTTTCGGTCGCACTACAAGGGCAAACCGTTCAAAGGTCAAGGCTCTCAGAAGAAGCCCTGGTCTGGAAAACAGAAGTCCGGTCAATCCGGATCCGCAGCCCATAACAGTGCGGCCTGAAGGGGCGCCCTCACCCAGTTTTGGGGTGGGGGGACGCTTGCGGGACAGATGGGTTCAGGAGATCGTTCGATCTGGTTACAAGATCGAGTTTCTCTCTCGGCCGGAGAGCAGATTTTTTCCCTCAAATCTTCAACTGGCTCCAGAGCGTTTACGGGACCTGCACCTGGCGGTGCGGGACCTGAGGGCTCAGGTAGTGGTAGTTCCGGTGCCTCATCGGGACAGATTTCGGGGGTTTTATTCCAATCTGTTCACCGTGCCCAGAAAGGAGGGCAAGGTTCGTCCAATTCTGGACTTGAAGGCTCTGAACCGCTCTGTGCGGGTTCGCAAGTTCCGCATGGAATCCCTGCGGTCGGTGGTGGCTGCCCTGGTTCCGGGGGAATTCATGGCCTCCATCGATTTGAAGGATGCGTATCTTCACATCCCCATTTTCGAGGGTCACCAGAGGTACCTTCGATTTGCCATTGCGGAGGATCACTACCAGTTCGTGGCGTTGCCTTTTGGTCTCGCCTCGGCTCCGCGGGTCTTCACCAAGGTGCTTGCACCGGTTCTGACATTATTGAGGGCCCAGGGCATTTCTGTCCTGGGGTATCTGGACGACATTCTGGTTCGGTCTGCGACCAGCCAGGGTCTGGAGAAGGACCTGTCTGTCACGATGCAAACTCTGCAGGAGTTTGGTTGGACGATAAATTTTCCAAAGTCGACACTGAGTCCGTCGGTTCGTCTTCCCTACCTGGGAATGATTCTGGACTCGGTGCAGGCGAAGGTCTTCCTGCCGGAAGACAAACTAAGAACTCTTCAGGAGGAAGTCAGGTCCCTCAGGGACGTTCCGCACTCGTCTCTGCGGACGTGCATGAGATGTCTGGGATTGATGGTCTCGGCCTTCGAGGCGATTCCCTTCGCCCAGTTTCACACGCGGGGTCTCCAAGCGGAGATCCTGTCCATGTGGGACGGGCAACCTCAATCTCTGGATCTTCAAATCTCGTTGAGTCATCGCACCAGAAGAGACCTGTGGTGGCTCCGGTCCCCGATGGTGTCCGGGGGCAAGTCGTTTCGTCCTATCTCGTGGACGGTAATCCCCACGGATGCCAGCCTGTCGGGCTGGGGTGATGTTCTGGGCGTTCTGTCCGCCCAGGGGACTTGGTCGGAGGGGGAGTCCTCCCTTCCGATCAACATTCTGGAATTGCGTGCGATAAATCTCTGTCTTCATCGCTGGACGGACCGGCTGCAGGGCTGCCCGGTTCGGGTGCAGACGGACAATGCCACGGCGGTGACCTACATCAACCACCAAGGGGGCACCAGGAGTGCCCGAGCGGCTCGAGAAGTGGCCGACATTCTGTCTTGGGCCGAGACTCATGTCCCGGCGATAACGGCGGTTCACATTCCGGGGGTGGAGAACTGGCAGGCGGACTATCTGAGTCGCCAGACCCTGGATCAGGGGGAATGGTCCCTCCACCCGGCTGTCTTCCAGATGTTGTGCGCAAAGTGGGGTCTTCCAGATGTGGACCTGTTCGCGTCTCGTCTCAACAACAAGGTGAGAAGGTTCGTGGCAAGGACGCGCGACCCTCGGGCAGACGCGTCGGACGCGTTAGTGGCCCCGTGGCATCAGTACAGGCTGATGTACGCGTTTCCACCGATTCAGTTGCTGTCCAGGTTCCTTCGCAGGTTACACTCGGAACGCAGCACGGTGATTCTTGTGGCACCGGACTGGCCTTGCCGGTCCTGGTACGCAGACCTCGTGAATCTGGCGGTCGACGCCCGTGGCGTCTGCCTCTTCGAGACGATCTCCTGTCTCAAGGACCGATATACCATCCTGCTTTACAGTCGCTGGCTTTGACGGCCTGGCTGTTGAGACCGAGGTCCTGAAGGAGAAGGATCTCTCCCCAGAGGTCGTTCATACCTTGATCAACGCGAGGAAGTCTTCCTCGGGGAAGGTTTATTACCGTACTTGAAAGGCCTATTTTGCCTGGTGTGAGTCCAGGGGGTTTTCACCCCCCACGTACTCGGTTTCCCGAGTGCTGTCCTTCCTTCAAACGGGTGTCGATCAGCGTTTGGCGCTGGCTACGATAAAGGGTGAGGTGTCTGCGCTGGCCGTTCTGTTTCAACGTCCCGTGGCTTCCAACTCCTTGGTTGGCACTTTTGTTCAGGGAGTGCGGCATCTGGTTCCTCCTAGGAGGGATCCTCTGCCCCCTTGGGACTTGAATCTCGTTCTATCTGTGTTACAACGTGCTCCTTTTGAACAGATCAGGGAGATCTCGTTGTCTATGTTGTCCAAAAAGGTCGCCTTTTTGGTTGCGATCACTTCGGCTCGCAGAGTGTCGGAGCTGGCGGCTTTGTCCTGCAAGTCTCCGTATCTGGTTGTTCATTTGGATAAGGTGGTCTTGCGACCTAATCCTTCTTTTCTTCCGAAGCGAGTTTCGGAATTCCATCTTAATGAGGATATTGTCTTGCCTTCGCTGTGCGCGAAGCCTAAACATCCAAAGGAGGTGAGATTACATTCTTTGGATGTTGTTCGGGCGATAAGGGTTTACCTTAAATCGACTGAGTCTTTTCGAAAGACGGACTCCTTGTTTGTTCTTCCAGAGGGTCCTCGGAAGGGCATGGCGGCGTCGGCCTCTACCATCGCCAAATGGATCAGGCAGACCATTGAACAGGCCTATGCTTTGCAGGGGAAGGTTCCCCCTGTGCCTGTGAAGGCGCACTCTACTAGATCTCTGAGTACGTCTTGGGCCTGTCGTCATGGGGCTTCTGTAGCCCAGGTGTGTAAGGCGGCGACCTGGTCGACCGTGCATACTTTCACAAAATTCTACAAAGTAGATGTTCAGGCATCGGCGGATGCTTCCTTTGGCCGCAAGGTTCTTAGTGCGGCAATTCCCTAGGGTCCCTTGTTGGGGACCTCTGGCTGTTGGGATACGTTTTTTATCCCCTGGTTATTTGTCTTTTCCTGGGTTGTTGCTCCTGTTGAGCACTTGTTTTTCCTGTAGCCCAGCTGGTTTACTTCCTTTGGTAAGGTTCCTTTCTTTGATGCGGAGACTGCGTTGCCTTTCGGCGCGGATGCATTTCCCACCCCTCATGTTTGCACTGCTTTGGGACGTCCCCATATGTGACGAATATGAAGAGGCGGCGACTGTCGGAGGACGTAAGAGAAAACTGAATTTTTGTAAAATCTTACCTGTAAAATTCCTTTCTCTGAGTCCTCCGACAGTCGCCGCCCCCGCCCCTCTTTTGGGGTTTGGTTGTATACTCTACTGCTATTCCACTGAAACTGAGATATGGTTGCAGGAAGTAGGAGGGTATTGACTGAGGGGACCACCTTGAGGGCGGGATATGTTAAAAGCTTTAATGTTAACATATTCTGTTGCCTAGCTACTCCTTCGGAGCAAAGTCTAATACCCCATATGTGACGAATATGAAGAGGCGGCGACTGTCGGAGGACTCAGAGAAAGGAATTTTACAGGTAAGATTTTACAAAAATTCAGTTTTTTGCTTGAACATGATTGGACAATGGAAGCTGGCTCTGGAACAACTACACTTGCAGAGTGCACCATCTATTTACCTTTTGTAAATCAACCACTTGTTTATTCATAAGGTGTTAACTCATAATGAGCCCTTATGAGTAAACACTAAAGGTGCAAAACATGTCAAGGTATTTTGCAATGCTGGATATACACTGCTTCGTGACTGAATAAACAGCCACCCAATCTGCCAGATGCCACTGGGGACTTGTGCTTTTTTATAAGTTAGGTATAGCAGGACCAGGCAAAGTCAAGAACCAGTGGAGTTTGTTTCATACGTAGTAAGACTTGCAGTCAGGTCTCTGTTGTAGCAGCAGGTAATAATTCTAATACTCTAATACTCCAATTCTTCTGTGTTATAGTAAAAGAGAAGCTTGAAGTCTAGCTGCAGCCATTTTAACTGTGGGCAGCTGAAGTTGCTGACTGTTCACTTCCTGGATATACATATACCCCCCCCCCCCACACACACACACACACTGCTCAAATAAATTAAGTCCCGGTTCACACTTCTGCGATGCGGGAACGCTGCGAATGTGCAGCGCGTTCCCGCATCGCATCCGCACCCCTGGCAGTTCACACTGCCATATGCGATACGCAGGGGGTGTCAATTGAAAGTCTCCTACCGACAGACTATGGGCCAGAAGATACTGGAGACCTGGGGACATGCTGGCATTGAGTTAATGTAATGTAATATAATGCTACAGCCCTTCTCTCCCCATCCCCCCCCCCCCTCTCTTGTTTCTGTGTCTAACTGTGTTGATTCATGACACATGGACAATGGTCTGGACTGGAGACATCTCTCCGCAGGGGGGTGTGTATTGAGAGACTGCCTGTTTACCATACTCTCATTAGGTTATCTGTAGCCTGTTTCAATGTACAATGTTCAGTTCCCATTGGTTGTTCCGTGTCCCCTTCCCCCCTCTGGCAAGGCTAAGGGGAGTGTCCCATAACTGTGGGTAAAACTGTATGTCTTGGAATTTAATAAACAGTTTAAGCTCTGCATGTTTAACCCTCAACGCCTGTGTGGATTGTCTCGTGATTGAGGAGTTAAGGGCTGGGTATGGCTAATCTGCAGGCTGCGGGTGCGTTTGGAGGACAGGAGACACAGGTCTGGCGGATGTGCCCACCTGGGGTACTAAGATCCGTTACAACCACTTACCGCAAACTGACCTATATATACGTCGGCAGACTTTGCGGGGGTATACCGGGATGATGCCTCTAGCTAGAGGCACCATCCCGGTACCGTGGTTAACAGCCGACAGTCAGCTTTCCGTCGGTAATGACCGCTGCAGCTCGGGAGCCGCTCGATCGTTACCCGGGTGAGCGGGAAGGGACGTCCCCCTCCTCCCGCCGCCTTCCGTGACTTTGAACGGGCCTCCCATCCCACTGGGAGACCGAGCACCCAGCCGGCGCGTCCGCCGGCTGGATGGAGTCCCGATCTAAGCCGGCTTCGATCGTGTCTCCGATGACGTAACCCAGAGGCGGCAACCATGACGTCACTTCCGGGTTACTCTGCTGCAAAAGGCGGCAGATTTAAAAAACGGCTGTATGCAAAAATGCCGTTTTTGGCGTTTTGCATACATGAAAGTGTAGTGGAGGGGTCTAGGGTCTTTTAGACCCTCGATCCCTCCATAAAGAGTACCTGTCACTGCATATTTTTGTCACAAGGGATGTTTACATTGCTTGTGACAGCAATAAAAGTAATCAGATTTTTTTTTTTTTAAAAACCTGTAATAAAGTTAAAAAAATAAAATAAATAGGAAAAAATAAAATAAATACATTTTAGCCGCCCCCGTCACCGTTAGCTCGCGCACGAAAAAAAAACGTATACGGAAGTCGGGCCGCGAATGAAATCGCTGTTCAAACCACACATGTGAGGTATCAGCGCGATCCCCAGAGCGTGTGCAATAATTTAAAAAAAAAAAAGAGCTACACTCTATCTCTAAACTGATAACCTTTAAAAAAAATGAAAGCGTCGCCTATTGAGATCTCTATTGACCGTAGTTTGTCGCCATCCCCCGGGTGTGCGCAATTTTAAACCGTAACATGTTTGGTATCTATTTACTCGGCGTGACATCATCTTTCACAATATACAACAGACTTTACTGTTTAGTATTTTTTAAATGCAGTGAAATGGGATTTTTCAAACATTTTCCAAAAAAATGGTGTTTTAAAGACCGCTGCGCAAATACCGCGTGACAAAAAATATTGCAATGACCGACATTTTATTCTGCAGAGTCTTTGCTAAAAAAATATATATAATGTTTGGGGGTTCAAAGTAGTTTTCTAGGAAAAAATACTGATTTTAACTTGTAAACAAAAAGTGTCCGAAATAGGGCTGGGGCTTAAGTGGTTAATCTGAGTATAGCATCAAGTCACGTAAACTCCTGGGATATTGATCTGGTCAGTTAAGTAGCAGAGGGTGTTTTGAATTAGTTTCAGCTGCTTTGGGGTTAATGAAATTAACAACAGGTACACTTAATGGGCAACAATAAGACGACCTCCAAAACATGAATGGTTTTACAGGTGGAGGCCACTGACAGTTTTTTTCCATACTCATCTTTTCTAAATGTTTTTCACTAGTTTTGCATTTGGCTGGGGTCAGTGTCACTACTGGTAGCATGAGGCGATACCTGGACCCTATAGAGGTTGCACAGGCAGTCCAGGATGGAACACCAATACATGCCATTGCCAGAAGTTTTGCAGTGTCTCCCAGCACAGTCTCAAGAGCATGAAGGAGATTCCAGGAGACAGGCAGTTACTCTAGGAGAGCTGGAAAAGACTGTAAAAGGTCCTTAACCCATCAACAGGCCAGTATCTGCACCTTTGTACAAGGAGGAACATGATGAGCTCTGCTAGAGCCCTACAAAATGACCTCCAGCACCTCCTGGTGCATGACAATGCCTGGCCTCATGTGGCAAGAGTATGCAGCCAATTCCTGGAGGATAAAGGAATTGATACAATTGAATGGCCCCCACGCTCGCCTTACCTAAATCCAATAGAACACCTCTGGGACATTATGTTTTAGTCTATTGGACGCTGCCAGGTTGCACCTTAGTCTGTTCAGGAGCTCAGTGATGCCCTGGTGCAGATCTGGGAGGAAATACCTCAGGACACCATCCGTGGTCTCATTAGTAGCATGCGCTGACATTGTCAGGCATGCATACAAGCACGTGTGGGCCATACAAACTACCGAGTACCATTTTGAGTTGCTGCAATGAAATTTCAGCAAAATGGACTCGCCTGCTGCATAATTTTTTCACTTTTATTTCTGGGGTGTCTTTGAATTCAGCCCTCTGTAGGGTGATCATTTTCATTTCCATCAAACGATGTAGCATCCTTTTATTTCTAACACATTACCTAGTCCATACCAGTATAGATACCCAGCATTATATTTTTCCCCATTGAGATCTGATGTGTTTTCAAAGTGTTCCTTTAATTCTTTTGAGCAGTGTGTGTGTGTGTGTGTGTGTGTGTGTGTGTGTGTGTGTGTGTGTGTGCATACATGTGTGTGTGTGTGTATATATATATATATACAGTATCTCACAAAAGTGAGTACACCCCTCCATGTTTTTTTAAATATTTTTTTATATCTTTCATGTGACAACACTGAAGAAATGACACTTTGCTACAATGTAAAGTAGTGAGTGTACAGCTTGTATAACAGTGTAAATTTGCTGTCCCCTCAAATTACTCAACACACAGCCATTAATGTCTAAACTGATGGCAACCAAAGTAAGTACACCACTAACTTAAAATGTCCCATTTAGGCCCAATTAGCCATTTTCCCTCCCCCTGGTGTCATGTGACTCGTTAGCGTTATAAGGTCTCAGGTGTGAATGGAGAGCAGGTGTGTTAAATTTGGTGTTATCGCTCTCACTCTCTCATACTGGTCACTGAAAGTTCAAAATGGCACCTCATGGCAAAGAACACTCTGAGGATTTGAAGAAAAGAATGGTTGCTCTACATAAAGATGGCCTAGGCTATAAGAAGATTGCCAAGACCTTGAAACTGAGCTGCAGCACAGTGGCCAAGACCATACAGTGGTTTAACAGGACAGGTTTCACTCAGAACAGGCCTCGCCATGATTGACCAAAGACGTTGCATCAAATTGGTCTGCATGGCTGTCATCCCAGAAGGAAGCCTCTTCTAAAGATGATGCACAAGAAAATCTGCAAACAGTTTCCTGAAGACAAGCAGACTAAGGACATGGATTACTGGAACCATGTCCTGTGGTCTGATGAGACCAAGATAAACTTATTTGGTTCAGATGGTGTCAAGCATGTGTGATGGCAACCAGGTGAGGAGTACAAACACAAGTGTGTCTTGCCTACAGTCAAGCATGAGTATCATGCTGATGATGGTGGTGAGTGTCATGGTCTGGGGCTGCATGAGTGCTGCCGGCACTGGGGAGCTACAGTTTGGGGGAATCATGAATGCCAACATGTACTGTGACATACTGAAACAGAACACGGTCCCCTCCCTTCAGAGACTGGGCCGCAGGGCAGTATTCCAACATAATGACCTCAAACACACCTCCAAGACGACCACTACCTTGCTAAAGAAGCTGAGGGTAAATGCTATGGACTGGCCAAGCATGGCTCTAGACCTGAAACCTATTGAGCATCTGTGGGGCATCCTTAAATGGAAGATGGAGGAGCGCAAGGTCTCTAACATCCACCAGCTCTGTGATGTCGTCCTGGAGGAGTGGAAGAGGACTCAAGTGGCAACATGTGAAACTCTGGTGAACTCCATGCCTAAGAGGGTTAAGGCAGTGCTGGAAAATAATGGTGACCACACAAAATATTGACACTTTGGGCCCAATTTTAAAATTTTCACTTAGGGGTGTACTCACTTTTGTTACCAGCAGTTTAGACATTAATGGCTGTGTGTTGAGTTATTTTGAGGGGACAGCAAATTGACACTGCTATACAGTGGGTACGGAAAGTATTCAGACCCCCTTAAATTTTTCACTCTTTGTTATATTGCAGCCATTTGCTAAAATCATTTAGGTTCATTCTTCTTCCTCATGAATGTACACATAGCACCCCATACTGACAGAAAAACACAGAATTGTTGACATTGTTGCAGATTTATTAAAAAAGAAAAACTGAAATATCACATGGTCCTAAGTATTCAGACCCTTTGCTCAGTATTTAGTAGAAGCCCCCTTTTGATCTAATACAGCCAGGAGTCTTTTTGGGAAAGATGCAACAAGTCTTTCACACCTGGATTTGGGGATCCTCTGCCATTCCTCCTTGCAGATCCTCTCCAGTTCTGTCAGGTTGGATGGTAAACGTTGGTGGACAGCCATTTTTAGGTCTCTCCAGAGATGCTCAATTGGGTTTAAGTCAGGGCTCTGGCTGGGCCATTCAAGAACAGTCACGGAGTTGTTGTGAAGCCACTCCTTCGTTATTTTAGCTGTGTGCTTAGGGTCATTGTCTTGTTGGAAGGTAAACCATCGGCCCAGTCTGAGGGCCAGAGCACTCTGGAGAAGGTTTTTGTCTAGGATATCCCTGTACTTGGCCGCATTCATCTTTCCCTCGATTGCAACCAGTCGTCCTGTCCCTGCAGCTGAAAAACACCCCCACAGCATGATGCTGCCACCACCATGCTTCACTGTTGGGACTGTATTGGACAGGTGATGAGCAGTGCCTGGTTTTCTCCACACATACCGCTTAGAATTAAGGCCAAAAAGTTCTATTTTGGTCTCATCAGACCAGAGAATCTTATTTCTCACCATCTTGGAGTCCTTCAGGTGTTTTTTAGCAAACTCCATGCGGGCTTTCATGTGTCTTACACTGAGGAGAGGCTTCCGTCGGGCCACTCTGCCATAAAGCCCCGACTGGTGGAGGGCTGCAGTGATGGTTGACTTTCTACAACTTTCTCCCATCTCCTGACTGCATCTCTGGAGCTCAGCCACAGTGATCTTTGGGTTCTTCTTTACCTCTCTCACCAAGGCTCTTCTCCCCCGATAGCTCAGTTTGGCCGGACGGCCAGCTCTAGGAAGGGTTCTGGTCGTCCCAAACATCTTCCATTTGAGGATTATGGAGGCCACTGTGCTCTTAGGAACCTTAAGTGCAGCAGAAATCTTTTTGTATCCTTGGCCAGATCTGTGCCTTGCCACAATTCTGTCTCTGAGCTCTTCAGGCAGTTCCTTTGACCTCATGATTCTCATTTGCTCTGACATGCATTGTGATCTGGAAGGTCTTATATAGACAGGTGTGTGGCTTTCCTAATCAAGTTCAATCAGTATAATCAAACACAGCTGGACTCAAATGAAGGTGTAGAACCATCTCAAGGATGATCAGAAGAAATGGAAAGCACCTGAGTTAAATATATGAGTGTCACAGCAAAGGGTCTGAATACTTAGGACCATGTGATATTTCAGTTTTTCTTTTTTAATAAATCTGCAACAATGTCAACAATTCTGTGTTTTTCTGTCAGTATGGGGTGCTATGTGTACATTCATGAGGAAGAAGAATGAACTTAAAAGATTTTAGCAAATGGCTGCAATATAACAAAGAGTGAAAAATTTAAGGGGGTCTGAATACTTTCCGTACCCACTGTACAAGCTGTGCACTCACTACTTTATATTGTAGCAAAGTATAATTTCTTCAGTGTTGTCACATGAAAAGATATAATAAAATATTTACAAAAATATGAGGGGTGTACTCACTTTTGTGAGATAATGTAGATAAAATCGCATGTAAATCCAAGTGTCAAACAATATGGAAGAGAGAACGTTTCAACCAACAAAGTGTCCGGCTACCAAGTGTGGCGACGTCAAATGACTTGGCTCCTACCGACATGTTTCGTCATCATAGATGTCATCGGGGGCATGGTCACATAATACGTTGGTCGCTATTTATATATGGTAAAACCTGGAAATAAAAACAAAAAATATGCTCTGTCGCAGTACTAATGACACAGCAGGAGCAGGTTGCCAGCAGCGCATGTGCGCACCCTAAATTCGGAAGTAGCAGAAGAAGTACAGGTACGCGATACTGCCTGTAGTAGCCGCCACCCCACAGTAAGTGTACGTGGGACGGTCGGCAAGAGGTTAATGCTGTCTCTTTTTACACAGACCAGTTTTGGGCTCACATTTGTATAAAGCAGAGAGGGATATCATCACGCAAAAATCTCTTCAAACACATCCACAGGTAAAAAAGCTACTCACATTATTTAGTGTCTCCCAGACACCCAGGGATCATCTGCCAGTAATTTTTAAAATTACCACTGGCCATCGCTCTGGAGGCAGGAGCCGATGCTGTCTGTATATGGACTTGGAGACCCGAGATAACCTCTCGCCCCTACTCCATATAGGTTTAGTCTCCCAAATAGACATCATCAGGAAGTTAAGGACTCCACTTTAATTTCAGGCACTGGCAATTTTTTGGCACATTTACTTGAATGATAATTTTTGACAATATTTACATCAAACATTTTATTTACCGTAAACATTTTTTATTTAGTTTAGTGGTTTGGATATATCCAGCACATGCAGATTTAAAGAGAGTAGCACACTTTTTATTATAGGAAGAGAGAATGAACTACCACAGCACTCCACAGTTCAACAAAACTACCGTTTTTTTTTTTTTTTTAAATTGTGACAGCTAGTGGTGGGGAGAAGATCTCGCTGTCAGATTGTGGGGAAGGGGGGTGTCGATTCATTTGTAACATGTTACACCCTGAATATGTGTGTAACATTGGGTGTAACATGTACAAAAAGTGAACTTATCCTTTAAACTAAATTAACTTACCTCTAATAAAGTCAAAATATGTAAACCATAAGAAAGATTTTAGAGGTCATGGGTTAAAATATGGTAGCTGTTTATTTTATATATAAAAAGTGCATTTTGTCTAAACATTGAGACCTGGAATGTGTTCCTGGTAGCTACCCAGTCTCTTGATCACTCCCCCACATGTTCACCCTTCCCTTATTTTCATGCCATTTTGATCCTTCCTTCTCATCCGTCTGCTTCCGCAACTCACCCACTGTGGGCTCTTTGGGGCGCACTAATGGTTGCGGGTCCCGAGGCTGGGCATGATGGAGGCTCTGCCCCCCCCCCACCTCAACCTGCTCCTTCCTGTCGCCTCGAGATCTCACATCGTAACCCCTTTTTGTGTCTCTTTCATCCTGCAACGTAATAACGGATTAATCCACACCTCTCCCCCATCCTTTCCCAGAACCCAGGGGCGCTGGGGCAGCTGGCTGCCCGGCCCATCTCACGTTACCCTGTTAATGTACCTTCCTGAAGAATGACCACGCTGTGACACCTCCCTCCCCTGCATACCCCACCTCTGCCTTACCCTCTTGATACGTTGTACATCCTTGCCCCCTTTTAATACATAAGTCATATAACCAACTTGCTCTACCTGGTTACCCACTATAGGAGTTCCTTCTCTTTCATATATCCATCCCCATACCCGCCACTCCCCCTCCCACACTCTGTCCCTTTCTCAGCTATGCTGCCTCAATAAGGTTAATGGAAGCAATGTACTATACAGACAAGGTGCTAATATTTGCTCATTGTATTATATTCTGCAGAATCACTCAAATAGATATTCAATTTAGTTCTGGATGATGTTTCAGACAGAATCGGTTCCATTGTATTACTTTGACACCAGATTATGTTATTGTTATTTATATTCCTACCTGTTCTATGACCTTTTATATTCTAAAAAAATATTTGAAACATAAGTTATTATTTAACCATTTCAAGCCCGGACACTTTCACCCCCTTCCAGTCCAGGGCAATTTTCAGCTTTCAGCACTGCCACACTTTGAATGCCAATTACTCAGGCATGTAACACTTTACCCAAATGAAATTTTTATCATTTTGTTTAGACTGATAGAGATTTATTTTGGTAGTATTTAATCATCACTGAGTTTTTTTGCTATGTAAATTAAAAAAATACCGAAAACTTTGCAAAATAGCATTTTTTTTGTTTTATTTTATAACATTTTGTAAATATTCTTTCTTCATAAATTTAGGCCAAAAGAAAAAAAAGTGCATTTTGGTGACAGTACTAGAATAAAAAATGTAGTGTAATTAGAATATCACTAGGAATTGTTGCTTGGTTTACTAAAGGAATAGAGACTGTGAACTCTGGTATTGCAGTCGATCCAGAGCTTAGTAAATGAGGGGGAGCTTTGCTGATGTCCATCCATCCAATCGTGTGCAAGTGAAAATGCAGGTTTTTTTTGTTTGTTTTTGCCTTGTGTAGCCCTGCTCCCAGGGGAGTGGCTTAATGCAGGTATATCCTCTTCACTTCGGTTGCCCTGAGCCTGCTCCAACCCAACTGACACTATTGGTTCGGTCATGTTAAATGATCAAGACCACAAGAGATTGCAATAAGCTCGTCTCCGCTCTGGTGTCCACTACTAGGCCTCCGGCCTACTCCTCTGCGATCCGCAGCAGCTCTTCCCCTTCTTCACAGCACGCTGTCCTCGAGACAAGAGAGCGAAAGTTGATCCCGCCCCCCTTTAGAAAGACACTCCCAGCAGGCTCCGTGAGTCACATTGCTCCCTGATAGAAGAGTCCTTTCGCATAGCAGTCTATGGTCCTGGCTCCTCTCGGAACTATATCTCCCATAATTCAAAGGTCACTGTCTTTGCAGAACTTTAATAACAAACAACAGTCTGAACAATACTAGCCGTGCGACCAGGCTAGACTTACATTGCGTACTTTTTCTTATAAAGGAAAGCTTCATCTCATCTGGAGCAACTGCACTTCCAAAGTGCACAATCTATTTCCTTTAGCATATCAACCCAAATGTATAGCACCAGCCTCATGTACAGTACAGTACATTAATGATGTTTTTGAGCCAGGGACATCATGCTAAAACAAACAGTCCCCATTGCAGAACGTTTGGTTCAATGCCTCTTCCAAAAATACACAACAGGTTTTTGGTTAATGAACGAGAGCAACAATTAATAAGGTCTGGGCACTCTATCTGCATGTGGTCATCCAACAATTCTCATCCCTGTCACTGATGGAGTAACTAGAGTACTGGTGTCTAGCTACCAGTGGGTTGTGCCCTTGGTGATGTCACTTAGGGGTCTAGTTATAAAAAGATCACTGTATGAATGTGACAATTGTTGGCAGAGCTGCAAAAATAAAAAATTGCTGTATTTTGTGTAATATGAAGGAAATAGGGGTCATTTAAGATGATGATAAAATAACACCTCATGCGATGGAATAACCATTTTTGACAAATTATAGGTTTCAACACCAATGTTCACTTCATGTAAAACAAGAAAGATTACACATATTAGTGACCTTTTATGTTTGTAAATTGAAAAATTTTTAGAGAAAATTATCATGAGGAAAGGAGTAGATCTTTTTTTTTTTTTTTTTTTTTTTACCGACACAGGAGGTTTCATATTATTTATTGTAAAGCACAAAACAGGCATTTTTAAAAGTGATGAAGTTATACATTGAAAAAGTACATTTTTATCACAAAAGCATTCTTTGACCACATAATAGTTGCAAATATATTTGCTGGAATGTGTACATCTACACTAATACTAAAAACAAACCAATTTTGTCATTTCTACACAGAAATATAGCCTCCTATCAGTCAGTAGTGATAGTTTCTGTACATTTTTCAAAAAACATTTTTTTTTAAACCAAAACAAAAAAATTAAGATCTTCATCAAGGCGTCTGCATCCAAACATTTAACAAAGGTTTTCCCCAACACAATGAAGCAAATACTGTACTGTCCACTTCGCATTACTGGCCCTGAGGCGCAGGAGGGTGCTGTGGCATTGTCTGGGGACTCGTGGTCTGTGCGTAATATGCAGCTTGTTGTCTGTAGTATTCTGCCCAGGCAGCACTGTAATCAGGCTGGCCAGCAGGTGGTGCTGCACCTGCAGCTGGAACCGTTTGGCCTTGCTTTTTGTAATATTCTTCCCATGCTTTGGAGTAGTCTTGAGGTGGGGCTTGCTGGCCCATTTTTTTGTAGTACTCTTCCCAAGCTTTTGTGTAATCCACTTGGCCACCTTGAGGGGCAGGTGGAGCATCCACTTGTCCATTAGTTTGGGTTGGAGCTGGTCCAGCAGATGGAGCTGCAGGTGGCTGAGGTGCTTACTGCTGGTAATAGTGAGCATAATAAGCTGCCCATGCTGCAGAATTGGGGTCTGTTCCTGCTTTACTGGCTGAGCTGGCTGCTGCCAATGTGGGTATGTGTTGCCCCAGCCCTGGGGGGCATATGGCGCGGGGGGACCATGTGGTTGTGGACCTGGGGGCCCTGGGTTATATGGCTGTTGGTTGTATGGTCCCATGGGAGCACCGGGGCCTTGGGGTCCAGGAGGTCCATGAGGGCCTGGCACACCTCCAGGAGGTCCATGAGGAACTGGGGGCCCTAAAGGATTAACTGGGCCCCCTATTTTTTCTTCAATTAGTTGCCTTGCATAGTCTATCTGTTGTGGAGAGCCACGGACAGTAAATAACTTCATGTTTGGATCTGAATTTGGTGGAGAGTTTCTCTGAAGCTCTATTTTGGCTCCCGATTGTTGGCTTATGTTCTTGATAGTTTCACCACCTTTTCCAATGATGAGCCCAGTTTTTACTGTGGGAACTGCAAAGTTAAATTCCTGCAGACCACCTGGGGGGCCCATATTCCAGTTTCCTTGTCCTCTACCCCTTCCTCTGCCACCTGGACCAGGACCACCATTATTTCCGGCCTGGACACTGCGTAGTAAGTCTGTTATGATCTCTGCAGCATGTTGACATCTGTCTGGAGGACCTGTGATCTGTGCTATTCTTTCGGGAGTTGAGCCATCATCTGGTTTAAACTGGATTCTGACGCCTGCATCACTCTGAATTCTCTTGATCATTTCACCATTCCTGCCTATTACAATTCCAACAGCAAACCGAGGTATGGGTACATCAATTCCTTCATTCCCGCCTATTCTTGAGCCACAATCATTTCTTTGCTCTCTGAAACCTCCTTGATCACGTATTAATTCTAACACCATATCCTTCGCTTGCTGCACTTTGTAAGGATCTCCTGTAATTCTTAATGGCTTGTCTGCTCCTGTGTTTTGGGGTCCATCCTGAATCATGACCATCTTGACTCCTGCACGTTCCTGAAGTTGTTTAATAGTTTCCCCTCCTTTTCCAATGACTAGTCCAGCTTTACCAGCCGGAATCATGATTTCCTGAACTGCATTCCCAGGGCCATCTCCATGGTATCCGGGAGTGGGCCTTCCCTTTTCAACAATTTGATCAAGCATTCTCTTTGCAGACTGGACAGAATCAGGGGTTCCAGTTAACATGCAGGATCGGTCAGGCATTCCACCACTATCTGGAGCAATCTGAATCTTGCAGCCAGAATCCTGCTGAATGCGTGATATCTGTTCACCACCTCTACCAATGATGAATCCAACCATTCCATCTGGAACTTTGTACTCCTCAGTAAGAACAGACCTCTGTTGTTGATGCATAGGAGGCCCTGCAGGTGGAAACGAGTCATTTGTTGGAGCTACTTTCTTTGCCTCTGGCTGATCTCCATCATCTAATGGTCTCTTCTGCCCTGTAAAGTTATAGTCGTTTGAATTCATAGGTGGTGGTGCTGTATCTCCTCCTATTTTTGCAGCAATCTGTCTCGCTCTCTGCAATGCGTCCAAGAAGGCATCGTTGACCCCTCCGGCGTTTCCCGCGTTGGGTGGAGGGACGGTGGAGTAGTCGCTCATGTTTCTTTTAGCGGGTCTCTCATCGCCTGCACTGTTGTGTGAGTGTCTAGAGCGGCCGCGCAGTGTGAAGGGAAGAGAGAAAATGGCGCCCGAACTCCCTCGCGCTGTGGTGGTAACCGGAGTAGATCTTTTAACCTCTTGTCGACCGCTGCAAGTACATATACTGCGGCGGTCAGCCCCTCACAGGCAAAGTGATGTACCGGTATGTCACTAGCCTGTGAGGCTCTGGGGAGCGAGCGCACGCAGCCGGAGGCGCGCTCCCGCGCGGTCACGGACCCCCCCCCCCCCCGCGCGTGTGAGCGGCGGACCCGATGTCCGCCGGTCACTCACGATCGTTCGTGACAGCGGGAGAAAGGCAGGCGGCTAGTGTAAACAAGCCGTCTATCATTCTCCCCTGTGTAGAAACAGTGATCATACGGTTCTACTATGTAGGACCGTTGATCATTGTTCCTACACTTCAAGCCACAGCCAATCACAGTTAGAATCACGCCCCTAGGGACACACACACACAGCCCCTCCCTCTCAAATAAAGTTAACCCCTTCACTACCAGTGTCATTTTACAGTAACAGTGCATATGTATAGCACTGATTACTGTAGTAATGTCACTGGTAACCCCAAAAGTGTCAAAAATATCAGTCAAGGGTCCGATCTGTCCGCCCCAATGTCGCAGTACCGCAAAAAAAATCGCAGATCGCCGCCATTACGCGTTAAAAAAAAAAAAACAACAAAAATGACAAAAATCTTTCCCTTTGTTAGTAAACGCGATAACTTTTGCGCAAACCAATCAAAATACGCTTTTTGCGATTTTTTTTTTTTTTACCAAACATATGTAGCATAAAACAAATTGGCTGAAAATGTTAAAAAATTTTGATTTTTACAATTTTTTTGGGGGAATTTCATATAAAAAAATGTGAAAAATATTGTTATTTTTGCAAAATTGACGCTCTTTTTTTGTTTATAGCGCATGATCAAAAAATCGCACAGGTGATCAAATACCACCAAAGGAAAGCTCTGTTTGTGGGATAAAAAGGACATCAAATTCGTTTAGGTACAGCGTCGCACGACCGCGCAATTGTCCGTTAAAGTCACGCAGTGCCGAATCGCAAAATACCCCCTGGTCAGGAAGGGGGTAAAATCTTCCGGGGCTTAAGTGGTTAAACTTGGGGTGTAGCACATTTTACACTATTCAGTAACTTGTAATAAAAGCTAATATTTGATCTTTTTTTTTCTCACAGGCCGTTCTTTCTCTATGTTGCTTTCCATGATCCGCATCGCTGTGGACACTCCCAGCCTCAGTATGGAGCATTCTGTGAGAAATTTGGAAATGGGGAACCTGGAATGGGACGAATTCCAGATTGGAAACCACAGTATTATACGGCTGATCAAGTTCAGGTGAAATCTACTGAAACTATGATTCTTCAGTAATAAAGACTGATCTGCAGATGGCTTTGACATATTCTAGAGGGTGTTTTATATGGTGAACACTCTAGTGTGGTTGTTAGTAAAAAAAATTACAAGTGTGCCCATCCTGTGCATAGCAGGGTTTGTTTTTGAGAAAATTCTGTATTTGCACAAGTTCACAGAGCTATGAGTGGTCTTCACATTTTATAAGTCCAAGATCAGATTTTAAGTTTAAAGCAGGGTTAGGCTATAAAAAAATATCCCAAGCTTTGAACCTCTCATGGATCACTGTTCAATCCATCATCCGAAAATGAAAAAAGTATGGCTTAGCTGCAAACCTACCAAGACATGGCCGTCCACCTAAACTGACAGGCTGGGCAAGGAGAGCATTCATCAGAGAAGCAGCCAAGAGGCCCATAGTTACTCTGGAGGAGCTGCAGAGATCCACAGCTCAAGTGGGAGAATCTGTCCACAGGACAACTATTAGTCATGCAGTCTACAAATCTGGTCTTTATGTTCGAGTGGCAAGAAGAAAGCAATTGTTGAAAGAAAGCCATAAAAAGTCCCGTTTGCAGTTTGCGAGAAGCCATGTGGGGGACACAGCAAACATGAAAAAAAGGTGCTCTGGTCAGATGAGACCAAAATTTAACTTTTTGGCCTAAAAGCAAAACGCTATGTGTAGCAGAAAACTAACACTGCACATCACCCTGAACACACCATCCCCACCGTGAAACATGGTGGTGGAAGCATCATGTTGTGGGGATGCTTTTCTTCAGCAGGGACAGGAAGCTGGTCAGAGTTGAAGGGAAGATGGATGGAGCCAAATACAGGGCAATCTTAGAAGAAAACCTGTTATGCCCCGTACACGCGTTCCGATTATCGTTCGACAAAACTTGCTTTTTACCTGGTCTCACTAAAATCTGATCGTTAGTACACAGCTTTCGACAGCCGATCACAACAGTTGATCCAACAAAATCCGAAAGGACAAACAGGACAACTTCTGTCGTACGACATCTTCTCGAACGATAATCGTTTCGTCAGTACAGTATTCGTACGCTAAAGTCGATCGACAAATACCACGCATGATCAGAAACAGTAAATAATCTGCAGGGGTCAGACGTATATACATCACTTCCGTTACGTAGCTAAGAAAAATACACTTGGTCAGTGAATCGTACAAAGAAAGTCGGATGGTTTGTACGCAGAGTTGCTTTCGATTTTAGTAACATACAACAATTATGAAACTTTAGTTGTACGATTATCGTACGATAATCGGAACGTGTGTACAGGGCATAAGAGTCTGGAAAAGACTTGAGACTGGGGTGGAGGTTCACCTTCCAGCAGGACAACGACCCTAAACATACAGCCAGAGCTATAATGGAATGGTTTAGGTCAAAGCATATTCATGTGTTAGAATGGCCCAGTCAAAGTCCAGACCTAAATCCATTTGAGAATCTGTGGCAAGATTTCAAAATCTGCTGCTCAGACACTCTCCATCCAATATGACAGAGCCTGAGCTAGTTTGCAAGGAAGAATGGACAAAAATGTCACACTCTAAATGTGCACAGCTGATAGAAACTTGCCCAAAATGACTTGCAGCTGTAATTGCAGCAAAAGGTATTGGATCGGGGGGGGGGGGGGGCGACTGTATACAAATGATGCCACACTTTTCAGATTTTTTTTGTAAAACATTTTTAAAACCATTTGTTATTTTCCTTCCACTTCACAATTATGTGCCACTTTGTGTTGGTCTGTCACATAAAGTCCTAATAATATGCATTTATGTTTTTGGTGTGGAAAATTTCAGGGGGTATGAATACTTTTTCAAGGTACTGTATTGTAACTTACCCAGTCCTTAGAAAAGGTGGCTGCATAATAGTTTATTTTTTACTTTCTTTTCATCTGGTGATACTGCCAGCAAAATATTCTTATCCTTACACATCGGCATGAGCATCAGAACTGGACCATGGAGCAATGGAAGAAGGTGGCCTGGTCTAATGAATCACTTTTTCAACATGTGGATGGCTGGGTGCGTGTGTGCCTACCTAGGGAAGAGATGGCATCAAGATGCAGCATGGGAAGAAGGCACGCTGGCAGAAGCAGTGTGATGCTTTGGGCAATGTTCTGCTGGGAAACCTTGATCCTGCCATTCATGTGGATGTTACTTTGACATGCAATAATAAATTGGTGTGTAAACAGAGTATTATATTACTTACATCAGGATGCAGCATCCCAAGCAAACGTATTCACAAACAAGAAAGAATAGAGGGGAGGAAAAACTGCACCCTAAAGCAGAAATCCTGCTCTAAACAAAAGAGGGACTTTAAATGTTCCTAACAATAGGAAGAAGATCAAGAAAAATTTGATATAAAAACAAAATTTTTATTTGAATTTAAAAGAAGCGCTATGTCAATAAAAACATTTGAAAATAGCTGGTTGTATCAGACAATTGCAACAAGCGTATGGAATAAACTCTTTTCGCGATATTTTGCTTCTTCAGGATTCCCGATGAGAGATGACCAGCTGAAACAGATAAAATGCATGCAGCAATAACAAATCATCAAAAAAAAATATGAATGACGCAAAGACATAAATGGAACAAAATACAAAACCAAAACAAAAAAGACCTAAAGGAAGAAAAAAAAAAAAAGATGGCACCTGCGGTAGCCCCACCGGTGTTCCAATATGGTGCCCGCTGTATTTCCAGTTCTTTCCAGAAATTACATTATCGCTGGTGACTTGCCTGTGTGATCTAGACACCACCGGATGTGTGGAGTGCCCAAAGTCCGATCCATGGAGGGCCCCACCTCACAACTTACAGGTTTTAAAGAATCTGCTACTGGTGGCTTGGTGCCAGATACCACAGAATAACCTCAGGTGTCTAGTGGCATTCATGCCTCAATGGGTCAAGGCTGTTTTGGCAGCCAAGGGGGGACATACTCATTAGATGGATGGTCATAATGTTAAGGCTGATTAGTGTATAGTGGTATATAGGGTTACATAGTGCTATTAACTTTGTCATTTCAAAATTTGATCAAAGGAGAAGTACAGCCATAGCTCGTTTGATTGTTATTCTCCTGTGGATCACAGGAATGCAGTGTGTTCTGCACTCGTGACCCATTTCCAGCCGAAAGCGGCTGGCTGGCGTTGTAGTTGGCTGATGTCACAGAGCCGGTCCAGGCTGGGGAAAGATCACAACCATATGCTTGGGATCCACCCAGGAGCCTTGACCAGCATCTGGCTCAGCCTCTCAGTGAGCCGCTGAGAGCTTGAGCCAGCTGCTCCAGCCCCCTCCACTGCCCAGAGCTCCAGTGAGCACGGGGGAGGGCAAAGCAGACAGTAGTGACTAGCAGTCACAGCTCTCTGCTCAGAGCAGTGGAGAGAACTGAGGGATCAGCAGTGTTTGAATGCTCAGTTCTCATCCTTTGATATGGTGGGGACAGATCCAACTAGGTAAGTATGATTTTTTTTAAAAATTGGACAACTACGAACTGTTCAAAAGTTAGTGGTATTTAGCAGAGAATGTAAAATCTAACCAGTAAAACCATGTTTATTGGAATTTATTTATCCGTATGGGTCACAACGGGCAATAAAAATAGATTTAATTTCATTAATCTTAGAAAATCAAAGGCCAGCTGAAGGAGTGGTAGTGTGTTTCCAATACAATACACATCTTGTCTGTACACATCTCAGTAAATGTAATTCTAGAGATTGTAATGCCTTATTGTCCATTAACCACTTTATGTCTGCTCACATTGCTGCTACTGCAACAATGTGGCTCGTTATCGTCCAGCGACCTAAACTTACGTAGCTGGACTCCTCCCTTTGTGGGCGGCGTGCTTCCGCTGTGTTCAGTCACAGCGGGAGTCGGGCCAGGGGAGGAGCAGCGGCAATCCCCGCTGCTCTTTCCCGATCGTCTGGGAATCGAGTGTGGAGATCCGCCCACTTGTGTAAACAAAGCGGGCGGATCTCCTAAGTGACAGGCAGGGTCAGATTGCAGGGTTCAGCATAGCTGAACCTGCGATCTGTCCCTGTGTCACTCAGTCACCTCCCCCCACACACGTCAGTAAGCACCAGGCATACATTAACCCCTCCCTCTCCAATAAAATTAACCCCTTCCCTGCCAGTGTCATTTTTACAGTAACAGTGCATATTTATAGCACTGATTACTGCAGTAATGTCACTGGTACCCCCAAAAGTGTCAAAAATGTCAGTCAAGGGTCCGATCTGTCCGCCGCAATGTCGCAGTCCTGCAAAAAAATCGCAGATCGCCGCCATTACTCGTTAAAAAAAAAAAAAAACACCAAAAATGACAGAAATCTTTCCCTTAGTTAGTAAACGCAATAAATTTTGCGCAAACCAATCAAAATACGCTTATTGCGATTTTTTTTTTTACCAAAAATATGTAGCAGAAAACAAATTGGCCAAAAATGATAAAAAATTTAGATTTTTACATTTTTAGGGGGGGAATTTCATATAAAAAAATTTGAAAAATATTGTTATTTTTTCAAAATTCTTGCTCTTTTTTTGTTTATAGCGCAAAAAGTAAAAATCGCACAGGTGATCAAATACCACCAAAAGAAAGCTCTGTTTGTGGGAAAAAAAGGACGTAAATTTTGTTTGTGTACAGCGTCGCACGACCGCGCAATTGTCAGTTAAAGTCGCACAGTGCCGAATCGCAAAAAGTGGCCCAGATGTAAGACAGCAAAATCCTCCGGTGGTAAAGTGGTTAATCTTAGAAAATCAAAGGCCAGCTGAAGGAGTGGTAGTGTGTTTCCAATACAATACACATCTTGTCTGCACACATCTCAGTAAATGTAATTCTAGAGATTGTTTGTAATGCCTTATTGTCCATTAATTGAAAAAAATTATGGTTTTGACTTGATTCCAAAAACTCGGTATATCTGGGCAGGACTAGGCAGGATTTGGTTGTTTGTCATATCCAGCAAAGGGAGGAGAAATGAGGGAAGAGTTTATGTAGGGTTTTGGTTACACTGTGGGTCGTCTGCAGAATCCTGTCTTTTTGTTGATCTGTAAAAGTAATGTCTAAGCTAGGTACATTTCCCATTTTGCAAAATACAGTGATAGACAACAATTTGAAATGCTCCCAAGCCAATCCTCCAAACTCTGAGGGGATTATCACTGGGGCTTACTCCATGTGTGGATGAGATGTTTTAGTTGAGTTGTTTTAGACCTACTATGAATGTCTTAAAGAGGCTGGAAGATTCAAATGGATCATACGTGATCCAGATTAAACTTCCCCGATTCAGGCAATGGATGGAAAGCTCCATCTCTGGAGAAATTTTTTGACCAACATGACCGTAAAATAGAGCAGTTGGATACAGAACAAATTTACACAGATGTCTGATATCTCAAGCCTTGTATATGCATTTTATTTCTGAAAATATTAGTAGTTTTTACCTGAACATTAACCCCACATTTATTTTTCTTCAGCTTACTGTCCTTAAAATAGAATCTTTTAAAAAAAAATAACAGTTTATACTGTCACTGGCATTATCTGTAAAATGAGACCACTGTGTTTTGTTTATTTTATTTCAGGTTCCTTATTTCATTCAAGACACACCCAGTGCCAGGGCAGACATTGCCGCACAGTATACAACAATTGGCCGGATGGACCAAGGTTAGTGGTAGTTCTTTCCCATATTTTTTCCACCCACTGTGGCTCAGATTTAGAAGGTAAAATATTTGCATGGAAAAATATATACAGTTAGTGTTAAAAAGAACAGCAGTGTGTGTAAAAAAGTTTAAAAAGCTCAAAATCCTTAATAGCTTTTATTTCCATACACATAAATGCATTGGGAACACTGCACAGTCTATTCCAGATCAAAACATGAAAAAAACTGTTTCAAATGTATTACAGAAAATGAAGAAAAAAGAAAATTAGGCAATGTCTGCATTTTTCTTTACAATCTCAAACAATTACTGTATAAACTGAAAAATGTAGCTTTCCTGTGAATTACTGAACTAAAATTTAGTTGTATAACCACTGTTTCTCAGAACTGATTCACATCTGTGTTGCATGGAGTCCACCAATTTCTGGCACCTGTGAACAGGTACAGTCAGGTCCACAAATATCAAATCCATTGTGATGGTGTATAGAGCCAAAAACATTAGAATTGTGTCGATGTCCCAATATTTATGGACCTGCCTGTATTTCAGACCAGGACGATTGCACTACATTCCACAGTTCCTCTTCCATTTCTTGGTTTTACCTTAGAAACCGCATTTTTGATGTCACAAGTTTTCTATTGGATTAAGGTCTGGGGATTGGTCTGGCCACTCCATAGCGTTAATCTTATTGGTCTGGAACCAAGATGCTGCTCGCTTACTAGTGTGTTTGGGGTCGTTGTCTTGTTAAAACACCTATTTCAAGGGCATTTAATCTTCAGAGTAACACAACATGACCTCTTCAAGTATTTTGATGTATTTGGACTGATCCATGGTACGCGATAAATAGGCCTAAGCCCAGAGTATGAAAAACATCCCCATATCATGATGCTTTCACCACCATGCTTCACTATCTTCACAGTGTACTGTGGCTTGAATTCAGTGTTAGGGGGTCGTCTGACAAACTGTCTGTGGCCCCTAGACCCAAAACCATCAATCTTGCTTTTATCAGTCCACAAAATGTTGCACCATTTCTCTTTAGGCCAGTCAGTGTGTTCTTTGGCATATTGTAACCTCTTCAGCACTTTTTTTTTTTTTTCAACAATGGGACTTTGCGGCTGCTTCTTGCCGATAGCTTGGCATCACATAGTTGTCTTCTAATTGTTACAGTACTCACAGGTAACTTTAGACCTTCTTTGATCACCCTGAAGCTGATCATTGGCTGAACCTTTGCCATTTTGGCTATCCTTCAATCCATTTGAATGGTAGTTTTCTATTTCCTTCCACATCTTTCTGATTTTGATTTCCATTTTAAAGCATTTGAAATCATTTTAGCTGAACAGCCTATCACTTTCTGCACTTCCTTGATATGTTTTCTCCCCCTCCAATCAACGTTTTACTCAAAGTATGCTGTTTTTCTGAACAATGTCTGGAACGACCCATTTTACTAAAATTTTCAAAACGCGAAATGCACTATGCCCAGCATGGGCATTTGTCCTTAAATAAGGGCCACCTGTTGGACACCTGTTTTTTCACAGACAGAAAGACCTCACTAATTGAACTCCATACTGCTATTATTTTCACGCCCCTTTAAATTAATGGATTTATTTACACAGAACCAGCAGCATGCATGTCATGACTGTTGGGTCTGTTGGTTTTTCTATTACTCTACTACACCTACTAGTAAACGATTTGCAATGTTAGTTATGCTTATGTTGGACTTTGGACTGCTATTATTTTGAGTGTTTGTGCGTGTATGTATGTATGTGTATGTATGTGTATATATATATATATCACAGCCTTCTGACTTAGAGCTTTTACTTTTAATCTTGATATTAGTAGCTAGTCACATTCAACTGGACTTGTTTAGTAATGCCGTAGTAATGCTTTAGTAATGCAGAAGACCTTCAACAACATTTCTGAGTGACTTCCTCAGTTCAAACAAATATTGGATATGTACTCCTTTTTACCTACATGGATAGTCACCATGGTGTTGACAAATGTGTCGGATGTTCATCATCTAGGAACTTGATTGGATGTAAGAAGTTGTGAACTCACCAAGTACTAACAAAATCTAATTACCACAAAGCCATGAAGTCTAGAACCTTGACTTGGACAATTAAAAGCCTTCACAGACAGACTATAGAACTTTTCTGGCTATTAGTCATTTCTGTTGGTAAAGCTGACCATAAACTAGTGGATTTTTCAACGACCATTTCCAACGTTTTGTACAATTCTCAGTACATTTTGATAACTTGACTAATGTCATCCGAAAGTACATCAAAATGTTGTCTGCTTTCAACATTCGATTTTGTAAGGAATAAAGAAAACTACATCCACTGTTAGGGTCCTTTTACACTGATGCGCTTTTGATGAGTTCCCATTGACTGGAAGGTGCAGCATGGAGAGAGACTTTTTAAAGATGCAGCATGGAGGGAGGAACTTTAAAAATACAGTGCACCTAGAGTGTGAAGAGTCAAATGATTTAATGGGGAATAATTTCATGTACTTTTGAGGCCTTGAAAAAGAGCAGCAAAAGTGCACCACTGTAAAAGGAGCTTCGGAAATTTTTGAGTAAAATTATCCATCCTGCACTGTTGTCAAAATCAAACACTGATTTGACCCCATTTACAATTAGGAAATCAGACTCTCTTAACCACTTCCGGCCCATATAATGTCACATGACATCCTTGGGTTGAAGTGGTTATACCGGAATGATACCGGCAGGCATCATCCCGGTATGAACATTTTCAGCCGGTGATTCCCTCTTTACCAGAAGTGATTTGAGTGGCTGAAAAGCCACTCGATCACTGTGCCTGTTGGTACTACACAGAGAGAGAGAAACTGAGGTTGTTCCTCCCTCTCTGTGACCCCAGAAACTATATGCGATGAGAGTCCCATCTGTGTCTAATCGGCTGCATTGGAGCCCAGAGGAGAGATCTGGGTTCTAATAGACCCCAGATCTCTCCATAAATAGGACCTGTGACAGCTCATTTCACAAGGGAAGTTGTTCATCCCTTGTAAAAGCTATTAAGTAGATGAAAAAAAAAAATAGGACGGTAAAAAAAAAAAACGTTTTGAATGAAAAAAATGTTTAAGCATCCCCATCACCCCTTGCTTACGTGAAATGCAAACACATACGTAAGTCCCGCGCGCATATGTAAGCGGTGATGGCACCACACATGTGGGGGATCGCCGCAAATGTTAGAGCGAGAGAAATTCATTTTAGCTCCAGACCTCCTATGTAACTCTAAACTGGTAACCTGTAAAAGCTTTCTAAGCATCGCTAATAGATTTTTAGTAATTTTCTAGCAAAAAATACTCATTTTTACCTGTAGGAGAGAAATGTCAGAATTGGCCTGGGTGGGAACTGGTTAAAGCAAGAATCTTTTACAAAATTCTACTAGTTTATAGCCAGTTTAAACCAGGGATTCCAAACACCAGTGGAACCCATGTGTTGTAAATCAAACTATATAAAATACATTATTCACACTGCAGTCTTGTGAGTGAGAAGAGAGAAGCAGCACAAATTGTCTAGTCTAGCAAGGAGAAGATTTTACAACAGATACATAGATTAAACATGAACTTCACACAGACATAGAAAAGCAATATTTGTTCAAGTTACAGATCAGTTAAAAAAAAAATAAAGTGTTTGTAGAAAAACAAAAACTCTGAATATATCAGAACTTGTTTCCAAAAGCACATTGCCCCCTTTTATTTCTATGTCAGACTGCTGTTAATAGTAGAAGATGTCTGATGATCCTGCCATAGACAGACTGTTTCATCCGTTGGCTGACCCTGCAGCATTGAATTGGTAAGCATTGCTGTCAGCCCTGAATGGGAAGTCGTAGTTGGGCGAAATGTCAACACACTGGCCTACATACGCACAGTACTCTCTGATAATCTCCCAAATGCTAATGCTCATAGGAAAAAAAGCACAAAAAAGCAGCATGAGAAGTGCCTATGAGAGCCATTTTGGCATTCCAAGCAATAATAATTGGAAAGCACTTTGCACACTGAAAACAAAGTTGGACACTTATTTACAGGGAACAAACTACATACAAAAATTTAGAAATTTCATACTTATGTATTTTACATAGAACTAGCATTTGCACATAAATATGTTTGAAGTCCCACTATACAACAAAACTCTAACAGCGGGTGAATCAGCACTTGTTTATATGATCTGCAGAACAGAGGGTTGACCTCATAAGTGTGCTGATTTCCCACCATTGTCCAGTCAAGGCCGGAGCAAGTCCTGGACCAGGCTATGCTGCTTAACTGAAATGCAGTGTGCAGACAGTTCCAGGCCAGACTGTGCTGTCTGAAACAGGTTTGTAAATCAGATTAGTATAACAGAATTACACAAACTTATAAAAAAAAAATTGTTAGGTGAAACAATTCCCATACATTTATTTCAACCATGTATTCAACAGTTTGCCTCAACTTCAGCTTTAACCACTTAAGCCCCGGAAGATTTTACCCCTTTCCTGACCAGGCCCTATTTTGAAATTCGGCACTGCGTGACTTTAACGGACAATTGCGTGGTCGTGCGAAGCTGTACCTAAACGAATTTGACGTCCTTTTTTTCCCACAAACAGAGCTTTCTTTTGGTGGTATTTGATCACCTGTGCGATTTTTTTGATCATGCGCTATAAACAAAAAAAGAGCGACAATTTTGCAAAAATAACAATGTTTTTCACATTTTTTTTATATGAAATTCCCCAAAAAAATGTAAAAATCAAAATTTTTTAACATTTTTGGCCAATTTGATTTCTGCTACATATGTTTGGTAAAAAAAAATCGCAATAAGCATATTTTGATTGGTTTGCACAAAAGTTATTGCATTTATTAACTAAGGGAAAGATTTTTGTAATTTTTGTTGTTTTTTTTTTTACGAGTAATGGCAGCGATCTGCGATTTTTTTTTTTTTTTTTTTTTTTGCGGGACTGCGACATTGCGGCGGACAGATCAAACCCTTGACTGACATTTTTTACACTTTTGGGGGTACCAGTGACATTACTACAATAATCAGTGCTATACATATGCACTGTTACTGTAAAAATGACACTGGCAGGGAAGGGGTTAACTTTATTAGAGATGCAGTGGCTAAGTGTGTCCCTAGGGGCGTGCTTCTTACTGTGCAGGGATGTGGCTTTTCATGTAACAGCAGAGATCTACGATCCTACATAGCAGGACCGTATGATCTCTGCTGTTGCACAAGGAAGAATGATAGGCTTTGTTTACATTAGCCGTCTGCCTTTCTCCCTCTGTAACTGACGATCGCGAGTGACCGGCGGACATCGGGTCCGCCGGTCGCTCATGCGGAGGTGTCCGTGAACGAGCGGGGGCGGGAGCGCGCCTCCGGCTGCGCGCTCGCCCCCTATTGGCTCACAGTTGAGTGACACACCCATACGTCACTTTGCCTGCACGGGGCTGACCGCCGCAGTACATGTACTTGCAGCGGTCGGCAAGTGGTTAATACAAATAGAGCAACCCACAGAGAAATGGTCTCTGCAAAATTAGTATTACAGGCATTATATGTCTCTGTTTTAAAACAGACCTGTTTTATTCCATGTAAACTGAGCCAGGAAAAAGGGTGGCACAATTTTTAACAGACCTTTAGAAAAGACTGTGATCTGCAATCATGTGTCAGTCATATGGATCATGTGGCTACCTAACTTCAAAGGCAAATATTTAATCCGGATTTGGGATTTTTATTTTTTTTGTTCTGCTAATAACCCTAGACCTTGTGAACATTTTGTTTTGCCAAAAAGGTCCCCAAAATAATAAAAGCCTATTTTGTGTGTTTACAATTTATGAATCAAAAAGAGAACAAAAAAGAGAGAAGGCATTTTTTAGTGTAGTAGTTTAAATTCTAGGTGTATAGTAGTGATGACAAATACAGACTCGCCTGCATAAGTCACAATAGAATGCACAAATAAAGTAAAATGCAAGGCTTCCAGAGACTTCTCCTGTATCGGCAAATTATCTAGGAAAATTCCAGGTTGTTGCCCAGTATAATCCTATCATTAATATTATAAGTGATGTGTATTAGCCATTACAGAAAGGACAAACCGAGTATCTACATACAGTATATTGTAGTCGGTGTAGAAGATGGTTTGGTGGAATAAGCACATTTATTGGGCTGATTATGGCAGTGGTCAAACCAGCTAAAATGAATTTTGGCAGTTTGTATGAAGATATTTTCTGGATGTATCAAAGTGAGACACAGTTGGGTTGATTTACTAAATCTGGTGCAGCTGTGCATAGAAACCAATCAGCTTCTAACAGATTGTTCAATTAAGCTTTTGTAGCACACTCCTAGGTAGGCGCTAGTGAGGAGCATAGTTTTGAGCTCTGTCTGCTTGCCAGAGGGGCTGTAGGTAAATCTATATTGTTCTCTGCCCACCAGAGAGCAGAATCTGTTAGTGAGGTCTGCTCATTGTGCTCAGTATGCGATTCATTCAGTCTAGAGAGTGTTTCACACTGCTCCAATAGGGAGGCATGTTGGACAGTCAGAGGAAACCTTACGAATGGGTGCATAGGCTTTTTATACAGTCCTAATGGTTGGCAGAAGGGAGGTCGCCTTGGTGCATGTTGGGGTACTGTATAAAAGCCAGGAGCACATGTGCTTGGGGTCTTTTGTTGGAGAGCAGAGTCCCGAAAGGAGGAGGCGGCTGCCTTCTCCTCTGTAGAGGTGCCATGCATTTGCAGGAGGTCGTCATAAAGGCCAGAGGAGCGGTTGAGAGGAGCTGAACCCAGAGGTACAGGGAAGCTGACTGAGAGGGGAGACACTGGAGGTCCAGCTTCTGCAGTATCGTGCGTTCAGGAACTCGTGTCAAGGGGCCTGACCTGAGGGGGGCCATCCTTGCTCCTAGGATAGTTGGTGGACGGGTGTCAGCAGAAAGGTGATGCTAGTGAGAGTGTCCTGAAGATAGTATAAGGTTAATTAAGTCGGCTTATTAGAGAGTAAGACACTTAACACCATCCATACAGTGTGGATTAACAGCCTGGCTGTTTCTGATCACTAAACAAGTTTTGAAGATAGAAGTCCTCATCTATGTGAATAGTTCAAACAGAGTATCCTACTATTCCTATCTCCTATCCAATAAACAACGAAAAACCAACACCCCTAGACTGTTTATTTCTGGGAAGAGCCAACAGGAGCAAGGAGGGATCCAGGAGCTTTATCTAATCATAACCGTGTGCTAGTAACCAGGGGAGCCCGCAGAGTCAGTATCCAGTAGTCCCTATGGGGCAGTACTTCACTTTGACAAAACAACCTGGAAGCTGATTGGTTTCTATGCAGGGCTGCACCAGATTTTGCACACTTCAGATTTAGTAAATTAACCTCAGTGATTTTTGGGGCTAACACACAACCCTTTTTCAGAAAATTAATAATAATGCATTTATTTCAAAGTATTGATTTAAATTTTATAGCATTTTATTTAATCAAAGGTATTGTATCTTGAAGACAAATATACCAATACAGAAAACAGTTACAAATCTTAAAAGTGGAAAAAAACTAGCCGTAAATTTACATAAAAGTAACAAACACCTAGATGTCAACAATTCAAAACCACACTAATAAGATCAAATAAAGCATTAGCATGTAGAAAATACAGCGTAACGTGTGAATTATTTCTAAAGGAGCATGGCTATGTTGTGAAGTAGAGACATTTGAGCATTTCTGGTGGGAGTGGCTACGCTGAATACTATGGAGATGACGACAAATAATATGGAAGTAAAAAAGGGTAGAAAATAGAAAAAAGGGAACCAAGATCTAATTACCATGACCTACTAACCTTTGTAACATTTCCATATTTGAATTTTCATATTTAAAGCACCGCACCTTACATAAAAACGTGAATGCATGTTTTAATGAATGGGCCATGAGGTAGCCTTGAAAGGTACTGGAACTTTTTGATGCCTTGATGAAATCACATTGAGATACGGTATATTTCACTACTTGTCTTGATACAAATTGCAAAAATTAGTTGGTTTGACTATTGTTATAATCTGCATCGCTATTTGGTGCAGTCTGTGCATATACCCCCATAGTTTCTTCTATGCCCTAACTTCTACACCCAAGCATTTGTATTTTCTTTTGGTTCAAGTATATTTTATGGACTGGCAAACGTGTGCCCATCGGTGCAATGGATAGATCAGTTTGAAATTGGACAAGTAAAAGAAACCTTAGTAAAGGACATGTTGTAAAAGCTTACCTTCTGAGTGTAAATGAAAGACACCTGGCGAAAGGCGTGCATCCAGGCATTTTTTTCCATCTAGCTAGAAGAGGCATTGGTCAGCAGGATTTGGAAGTAAGCATAATATCGGGATTAAAAAGTATAAAACTCTGCGCTTATGTTCTATTTGGATGAAAAGGAGGATGTGTGCAAAAATATAAAAGTATATATATAAAGTGTAAAAAGTGTATATAAAATATAGTTAGGCTGCAGCCTCCCTAGATTATAGTCCGGAGACTATATATGAATGGTAATGAAAAGATAGGGTGATGGCGCTGCCTAATAATATAGGTGTTAAAGGGTGCTGGGGGGAAACAAAGCCCTAAAGGTGTAGCTTAGTAATATATAAATGTGATGGCAATGTTAAATATTTGATGTACAAATTTTGACATATAGAGTGATGTGTGCATGTAGGTGTAAATATAAAAAATATAAAAAGTGTGGTAAATCGTGATATAAGAGGTCTAAATGAACACCAAGTCTAAAGGAAAAAAAGGCTATAACGGATATTGATCAAAACATAAGCTGTATAAAGTCTTAATCATGCATATAAAAATTGGTAATAAATTAAAGTGCTCTGTGCATAACAAAGTGCCCCAACTCTACCACACACTGTGGTATGGAGGTAAAGTGAAAATAGGTGCAGGCAAAATATATAGCAACCAATAAGAAACAACAACGAAAAAGTCCAATATAAGTGCTTGGTATCTATGTAACAAGTATAGTGACCAAGTATAATGAGCAAAGTTCAAATGTTGATAGCAGGTGACAATACTCTTATGATAGACTATAAGGAGTGACCCCGTGGTGGGCGGTGAGGTGCTGGGTGATCCCACTAGTAAAAAGCTCACTCACCAGAAATACCCACCCCACACAGGGGTATAGAGCGGGTATGTAAGTGTATCCTACGGCTGGAGAGATCCTGATGTCCTCGCCTACTCCTGAATGGGGACGTCCTGGAAGTGGTCTGGAGGGTCCTAAAATGGAAGGTTCCCCAGGGAGAGTGGTCGGGATCTAATGGGCTCCTGTCAGTGGGAAGTGGGCGTCCAAATATCCACGGGGTGTCACTCGCAGTAATGTACCAGGGGGTAATAACTAAGGCACATAGTGTGATGCCGTATGAACAGTTTAATGTTTAAAACGTCTGAGAGGTACTCACATTTACAGAGGAAGGCATACAGTCATATAGGTGGAGCGCGAATGCGGTCCAAGCCTCGATCTCAACTAACCGGAAGTGATGCGACACGCTGTACGCGTTTCGTAGTAGATACGTCCTCAGCAGCGTCGGGTCACTTCCGATGTCATCCCTTATATACATGCGTTAACTAAGCAACGAATTGTTAACAGGTCTGGTACGTAATCCGGAGGCAGGGCTGTACACCGCGGACTACGGAAAAATTGAGGTATTTTGTACTATAGATGTAAGACAAAAGGAGATATACAAATATGACCGAACAGAACAGGTACGGCACTTACAATAAATAAATACTCCGTATTTGTCCCGTAAGTCTCAAATAGATATATATGTTGGACCTGGACTGCAAAATATATATTTCTCTAGCGCTCATTGACAGACGTAGTCCTCGGTGATACAGCACCTTCGGGTTATGTTGCCTCCACAGGAGCAGGACTAGACAGGAAATTAAAAAGCTCTGGCCACACCCTAGGGGCAGTCCCAGAGGGTATATCCTCTCTCTCTCTGCCTCAGCAAATCAGTTATTTTCTGTCTAGTTAGGAGTAAGGACCTAGATACCTTGCTGGGATCTTAGGTCCTAGCAAGATTTTTTTCTTAAAAGATTTTTTAGACAGCTTTTTTTCTCCGGTGTTCCTGTGAGATCTTCAAGCAAGAAAGCTGAACTGGGCGACGGGCTGGATGTTGAGATCCGGTGGTCACCCCAGTTCAGCCTACGAGCGCGTGCAGGCCATAGCTCCGCGCTGGGTCGGCCGCGACAAAGTCCCATTAAAGGACTGACCCCGCGAGTTAAACGTCTCGCTGAAACGCCAAAGACCATGAGTCACGGCGTCCATATCGGTCGACAGCCCTCCCGCCCCGGTGGAGAGGGGTACTGTCAGGAGTTGGTGCCCGCCTGGTTCCGGTATGGTGAGTAGTATGTTCCCCCTTTTCCCCTGACGGGTCTTGTGGTGAACGCGGGCCCCTCTCTGTATGGTAAGATAGAGTCCCTCTCTATCCTATAACATGACACAGATCCTCCTACTTTGAGTGTGATTTTATGTGCAAAAAGCCAGGAGGCTTGGTTTGGGAGCTAACAATCTAATTGTATACATGTTAAAAAGATTGTAATCAGTGGCATTCTGGGAATCTTACGGTGATAAGAATAAGCTACCTACCAGTCAGAAGCCACGGACATGTAGACTGCCTTCCTAATCAGATCTCCAGCTATTAGCAGGCCTCCCGAATGGCCATGCGGTCCGCCAGGGCTGGTACCGCCAACCACGCCAAATCCCCATGCAGAGAGAGTGTTGTGTGCCCTGCAGCACACCGCTATTCAGTACAGGCCGCCGCCATTTTTTTTTTGCTGGATCGCACGAGCCGCCATTTTGGCGTAGCCTCGTGTCTCCAGCATGGGGGCGGCCATGTTTGAGGTGATCCAAACACCTCGTGGAGCTAGGGGAGGCGCCGGAAGGCGTGCAGAGGGGCGGAGCCGCCTCCTTTCTTCCTGGGCAGCCAGCCAAAAGACTTCCTGTTTGTCAAGACAGCGCTGTAACCTGTTGCAGTTAGACTCTGAGCATCAAGTGGTGAGCCTGGGGGTCTATCTCTCTCTCTCTCTCGATCGATAGGGATCCCTAGCAGGTAACACTAAGGGGCTTTTTGTGGCGCTGGGGGTCTGAAAAAAAAAAAAAAAAGTTTTTTTATTTTTGAATTATATTATCCAGGAAGTGACTGGAATTATCATGGACCCTGCCACACATATTCCCCCACCTGTTTCCCTCGAGGGGGCCACGTAGAGTCATTTACAGCAATCTTGGAGTCTATGGTGGCTCGGGTGGAGGCGGCCTGTCAGGGACGGGGGTCAAGGAAGCGACCCCCGCCTACCCCTATACTATCTGACACCTCTGACTCAGATTCAGAGATGGTCACTGCAGTTGCAGGTTCCTCTGCAAGGGCTGTTGTCTCAGGTAAAGCCCCCTCAGACAGTGAGGAGGACGTTTCTTCTCCCGCTATAATTCAGGAAGAAGCATTGGTGGACGCACTAGTTGTGGCAGTGCAGGAAACCTTAAAACTTGAGGCTTTACCGGCAGAGGCAACTGAAACAGAGATTCCTTTTGGTACTAATAAGCCCATCAAAACGGTGAAGGTTTTTCCTGTACCCAAGTGTTTCGGTAATCAGATTAAAGGAGAATGGGAGCATTCTAAACGTACCTTTACTATTTCCAAGCGTATTGCTAACCGCGATCCGTTTGAGGAATCCATCATTAAGAAATGGACGGTACCACCAGTGGTGGATCCACCTATTTCCAGGCTGAACAAGGCCACGGTTATCCCAGTAGAGGACACTTCGTCCTTTAAGGATCCGGTGGATCGAAAGATGGAAGCAGTCCCGCACCATCTTCTCTCTAATAGGGTCAGCATTTAGACCAGTAATTGTTATTGGTCTAGTTTCCCAGACACTTACGGAATGGGCGAGAATGGTATGCCAAGACCTTAGGGGAAAAGATATTCCCCAGGAGACATCTGATTTGATGGAACAGATTATACAAGGGCTACAGTTTATCTGTGACGCAGCCTTGGACACTACTCCCTTATTAGGGCATGCATCTATGTCATCGGTCATCCTCAGACGTGTGCTGTGGTTAAAATGCTGGTCAGCTGACCTAGGTTCCAAAAAGACCTTGACAAATCTCCCTTTTCAGGGGAATCGTCTATTTGGGGCCAACCTAGATGAAATCATTAAGGATGCCACTGGGGGCAAGAGCACTTTTTTGCCACAGGCTGCTAAAGCTAAGGGACCTCGCAACAAGCGAGGACCTTTCTTTACCGCCCATAAAGGGCGCCCGGCTGGTACAAGCGGGAAAGGCAAGACTCCTCCAGGAGGGTTCAAGAAGGGCTGGTCGGACAAGCAGAGGACCAACCCAGCCAAACCCGAAGCAAAGGAGTACACAGCCTGAAGGTGCGCCCCCACCCGGTTTCAGGGTGGGGGGACGTTTTCACCGGTATTCAGGACATTAGATCAAGCATCAACCACTACTACCGGTGCGATTCTTCCCTTCCAACATTTAAGTACTACAGGAAGCGGTAGTTACCGTTCCCTGAATAGATCTTTTCCTTTACCTTTTCCTAAGATTAGTCCCTATACTTCACAGGAATCGGATCTGGTTGACCAGATAGGCCAAGTAGCCTCTAGTCGGGTGACTTCGGTCCCTGAGGTTCAACCAGAAAAGCTCACCCTTCCTGATAACAATCAGGTATCTGATAAATGTGTGGGAACAGAAAACGACCAGACTTTCTCGGATGGTCGGGGCCAGATAGCTCTAGGGACGCCTGGTTCAGATTCTATCAGCGTCAGTGGTCCTAGAAATTCTAGGCTGGCCTCCTCAAGCCGGCCTGGCCGACTTGGACATGCTAGTCGCAGACGTTCCGTGGGAACTTCGTCTCAGGGAGTGTCTGTGGTCTCAAGGACCCATTTACCATCATGCTTTACAGTCGCTGGTTTTAATGGCCTGGCCATTGAGACCCAAGTACTGAAGGACAGAGGTTTGTCAGCTTCAGTCATTCCTACCCTTATTAAAGCAAGGAAAGCGACTTCCAGCAAGGTCTATTATCACACATGGAAGACTTATATTGCGTGGTGCGAATCTTTAGGATTTCCTCCACGTACCTATTCGGTGACTCGAATATTGGCCTTTTTGCAACAAGGGGTTGAGCAGAAGCTAGCCTTGAGCACCATCAAGGGTCAAGTTTCAGCATTGGCAATCTTCTTTCAGAAGCCTTTAGCTACCAAGTCCTTGGTGCGGAATTTCATCCAGGGGGTGCGGCACCTGGCTCCACCAGTCCGCGCGCCCTTACCGCCCTGGGATCTTAATTTGATTTTGTCGGTTCTACAGAAACCTCCCTTTGAAATCATCAGGGAGATTCCCTTGCTTACTTTATCCCAGAAGGTGGCCTTCTTGGTGGCTATTACTTCTGCTCGCAGGGTGTCAGAACTGGCTGCATTATCATGCCAGTCCCCATACCTAGTGATTCATAGGGATAAGGTAGTACTTCATCCTAAGCCATCTTTTCTTCCTAAGGTGGTTTCAGATTTTCATCTGAATGAAGATATTGTACTACCTTCCTTGTGTCCACAGCCCAAGCATCATCGGGAACATGCGTTGCATTCCTTAGATGTGGTTCGGGCAATCAGGGTATACCTGAAAGCTACGGAATCATTCCGTAAGACGGATTCACTTTTTGTGATCACGGATGGCCCCAGAAAGGGTTTGCCTGCATCTGCCGCGACCATTGCTAAATGGATTAGACAAACGGTGGTACAGGCTTATTCTATTAAGGGTCAGAGTCCTCCGTTCCCTGTTAGGGCGCACTCCACTCGAGCGCTCAGTACTTCCTGGGCCTTTCGCCATCAGGCGTCAGTGGTCCAGGTATGTAAGGCGGCCACCTGGTCGTCGGTACATACCTTTACAAAGTTCTATAAAATTGATGTGACGGCATCAGCGGATGCCTCATTTGGCCGCAAGGTTTTGCAGGCCGCAATTTGAGGAGACCGGTGGTCTACCTCGAGGGTTTTTTCTGTTTGAAAAAAAAAAAAAAATTTTTTCTCTTTTTTTGTTGAGTCTCATCAAGGATGAGCATTGTAAACTTCTAGTTGGCACCGGTTGGGCCTTCTAGATTGGGATTTGATTTTCATTTTCCCACCCCTCATTTGTGATACTGCTCTGGGACGTCCCGAAGGTGCTGTATCACCGAGGACTACGTCTGTCAATGAGCGCTAGAGAAAAATGGATTTTTGTAAAATCTTACCGTAAAATCCTTTTCTCTTAGCTCATTGACAGACATAGTCCCCGCCCCTCTGTTTTTTGAGTTGGGTTGGGTTAAAATCTCAAGACTGCTTTTTCACATAACTGATTTGCTGAGGCAGAGAGAGAGAGGATATACCCTCTGGGACTGCCCCTAGGGTGTGGCCAGAGCTTTTTAATTTCCTGTCTAGTCCTGCTCCTGTGGAGGCAACATAACCCGAAGGTGCTGTATCACCGAGGACTACGTCTGTCAATGAGCTAAGAGAAAAGGATTTTACGGTAAGATTTTACAAAAATCCATTTATTTTGGATACATTCAGAGCCTAAGCGCATTGCATGTACAGTATATAGTCAGGGAGAAAACATAAAAAATATATCATAAATGTGGGTAAACCACCCCAAATCCTTAAATAACATATTATACATTGTGCATGAAGTTTATTATAGATGAAATAAAGATAAAACTAAAATTATATTTAGTTTATATATTTTTTAAATTATATGTATTGAATGTGCAGTTTCAGAGAGCACATATATATACATGTGTATACATGCGCACCCATGTGCACATACTTTTTTCATATATGTGATATTTATTGACATCTCCTGTTTATATATGTCTTTTTTACATTTTTATATATTCATCCTTTTTATATATTCATTCTTACATATCAAATTATATTTTTTATATTTTATGATACCTTGTCCAATAGAATCTAATGATTTTAATACATTTTATTTATCTTGTCAATATTACTTTATCGTCTTTTTAACATTTTCATAATTCTTATTATACACCATTAGATGTCCTCCTTCACCCTCTTTCTATTAATTCCATCTCCTTCATCACCAAATATTTTAAATTTTAGTTTTATCTTTATTTCATCTATAATAAACTTCATGCACAATGTATAATATGTTATTTAAGGATTTGGGGTGGTTTACCCACATTTATGATATATTTTTTATGTTTTCTCCCTGACTATATACATGCAATGCGCTTAGGCTCTGAATGTATCCAAAATATATATATTTTGCAGTCCAGGTCCAACATATATATCTATTTGAGACTTATGGGACAAATACGGAGCATTTATTTATTGTAAGTGCCGTACCTATTCTGTTCGGTCATATTTGTATATCTCCTTTTGTCTTACATCTATAGTACAAAATACCTCAATTTTTCCGTAGTCCGCAGTGTACAGCCCCGCCTCCGGATTACGTACCAGACCTGTTGACAATTCGTTGCTTAGTTACCGCATGTATATAAGGGATGACATCGGAAGTGACCCGACGCTGCTGAGGACATATCTACTACGAAACGCGTACAGCGTGTCGCATCACTTCCGGTTAGTTGAGATCGAGGCTTGGACCGCATTCGCGCTCCACCTATATGACTGTATGCCTTCCTCTGTAAATGTGAGTACCTCTCAGACGTTTTAAACATTAAACTGTTCATACGGTATCACACTATGTACCTTAGTTATTTCCCCCTGGTACATTACTGCGAGTGACACCCCGTGGATATTTGGACCCCCACTTCCCACTGACAGGAGCCCATTAGATCCCGACCACTCTCCCTGGGGAACCTTCCATTTTAGGACCCTCCAGACCACTTCCAGGACGTCCCCATTCAGGAGTAGGCGAGGACATCAGGATCTCTCCAGCCGTAGGATACACTTACATACCCGCTCTATACCCCTGTGTGGGGTGGGTATTTCTGGTGAGTGAGCTTTTTACTAGTGGGATCACCCAGCACCTCACCGCCCACCACAGGGTCACTCCTCATCTGGGCCACAAGAGCACTTATTTTTGCACTCCTGTGACCCAAATAAGGCTAAAGCCTGCTCTCAGCCAACATCACAATGCCGGTCCAGGCTCTGCAGGGATCCCAACTTAAAGATCGGGATACATCCAGATGCCTAACTTAAGCTCACTTAGCCTCTTGGCATGCCGCTGATAGCCTGAGCCAGCCACTGCTGCCCCATCCACAGTCCAGCACTCCAGTGAGGGGCGGGGCAGGGCAGAGAGTTGGTGACTGATCGCTCATTTCTCGGTCTCTAGAGCCAGCGAGGGACAGCTGCAGTGTAAGACTGATGCTGCACCCATGTAGGCGAGTATGTATATTTGTTTGTTTGCTGTCCCACTCTTCTCCATTTAGCGCTTTTTGTAGATTTTGAACATATCCAGTCAAATCTGAATGTAAAGCTTGCAACTAATGAAAGTATAACCATATCTTGGACTGTCCCCCAAATAAAAATCTCATAGGGTGACAGATCATGTGGCCTTTTAGAGCTGTTCTTCCTGAGGATAGGACCACGAGTACACCCTTTTCCAGTATCTGCCATTATATTGACATAGCTATTCTTCAGGACTCCATTGAGTCTGTCAATCTTTCCACTGCTTTTGAGGGTGATGGGGAATATAGAAAACTTGCTATAAATTGAGAGCTTCCCTTATCTCTGCCAATATCTTTCCTGTGCAAAGAGTACCTCTGTCACATTCTATTAATTCTGGTATCCTGTACCTACAAACTTTTTTGCAGTAGTTTTTGTATTGGCTTTGGCTACTGGCTAGGCTTTTGGCCATCCTCAAAACATATCAACAGAGACTAATATTTTTTTTATAAGTACTTATAATTGATATTTGAATGGAGCCTATCTGGATCAGCTGAAAAAGGATAATCTGATTTGGAAAAATACTGTTGGGGAATTTGGACAAACCTCCACGCATTGTACAGTACAAAAGTGGAACACGAAGCACAAAACCTGTCTGTAAGTGTGCTAAATCTGGGTGCAATACAATAATATTAGGCCCCTTGATTGCCTCTTTAGAGAAGTGGCTAGTACTGTGTGCTAGTTGTGCAATTACTGGATATAAGCTACTAAGGAGCCACCATCCCTGTTCAACACACCACTGGCCCTGCCCATTTTGGGTGGCTTTACCTTTAATCAACTATCCTTCTCTTCCTTAAGTGCTTGGTCCTGCAACTGAATTAGTGTCTCTATATTCCACTGCTCTTCCTGACGGGAATCAGTCCCTAACATCTGGGTGAACCCTATAGTGGAGACTTCCTCTACTGCTACTTTCATAAGGGCTGCTTCTTTTGCTGCAAGATCAGCTAGATTGTTGTCTATGGCTGCTACGCCACTACCTCTCATATGTACCTTTACTTTTAAGATGGCTGCATCTGCTGGTAAGGAAATTGTATGCTTTCCATACAGGCCCAGAATCATGAGCCACACCAAAGCAGATGTCTGAGTTTTATAGCCTGTTTCCATAAACTTGACTCAGGGAGGTTACTGCAAACTATGTGTGTGGCCATTGTCAGTTGCATAGTTGCCAACAGTCACAGATTTCTCAGGACAAACCCAGAAATCTGACTGATGTCCCGGGAAAATCCCTTGTCCCGGACAGAATCCCGATAATTTTGCTCTGTCACGAACGATCAGGGAGATCCCTCCTCCTACCTTCTCCACTTCCAGAAGGTCAGATGCTGCCTGGCTGTTTGCAGATTGGTCAGTCCTGAGTGAGTAGGCGTGGCCACCAGAGGGTGATGAGTCCGGCTGCGTGCTGTGGTAAGGGGAGGACCATCCTCTCCTGTCACTGTTTCTGTCTGAAGATGAATCAGTGCTGCACTCACTGGAAGAAGCAGAGCATAGGCGTGCGCAGCCTATGGCATTAGAGTGTGCACCTCAAACCAAAGCTCAAACACATGTGCGTGTGTATATGTATATGTATGTATGTATATGTATATATATATATATATATATATATATATATATATACACACACACATATACACACACACATTTATTAATAAATGTAAACAAACATTTTAAGCGGTATTAAAGTGTGCCCCCATCAATGCAGAGTGACCAGCGTGCCCCCATCAATGCAGAGTGACCAGCGTGCCCCCTTCAATGCAGAGTGCCTAGCGTGCCCCCTTCAATGCAGAGTGACCAGCGTGCCCCCTTAAATGCAGAGTGACCAGCGTGCCCCCTTAAATGCAGAGTGGCGAGCATGCCCCCTTCAATGCAGAGTGACCAGCGTGCCCCCTTCAATGCAGAGTGACCAGCGTGCCCCCTTCAATGCAGAGTGACCAGCGTGCCCCCTTCAATGCAGAGTGACCAGTGTGCCCCCTTCAATGCAGAGTGACCAGTGTGCCCCCATTAATGCAGAGTGACCAGTGTGCCCCCTTCAATGCAGAGTGACCAGTGTGCCCCCATTAATGCAGAGTATAGAAGAGAGTAAAGCGCCTCTTGAGTGTGGTATACAATTTAATGACAAAAATTATAATAGTGAGTCCCATCTAGGTACTCATTAACGTGTGTGGCGTGGCATTGTGCTCCGGAGGCTGGAAGTCTGCTCTGTTCTGGTGTAGTCTGACCGTCTGGGAGGGGTCTGGAGGCTTTCTCTGACGACTTCCGGGTCGACTCGGTGAAAGAACTTTGAGTAGCTTGAGCAGCGTCCGGCAGCGTCTGACGTCACATGCAAAGAAGGGCAGTGAGGGCGATCCGGGCTTCACAACGCATTTGGGAGCATGCGTCAAATGCCAGGTTCGGGCATGCGCACTCCTTTTTCAAGACTTGAAAAAGAGTGCGCATGCCCCGAACCTGGCATTTGACGCATGCTCCCAAACGCGTTGTGAAGCCCGGATCGCCCTCACTGCCCTTCTTTGCATGTGACGTCAGACGCTGCCGGACGCTGCTCAAGCTACGAGACTACACCAGAACAGAGCAGACTTCCAGCCTCCGGAGCACAACGCCACGCCACACAAGTTAATGAGTACCTAGATGTGAGTCACTATTATCATTTTTGTCATTAAATTGTATACCACACTCAAGAGGCGCTTTCCTCTCTTCTATATTCCTGATACAGAGCCGCTTCGCTCCTCCGGTCAGCTGCCCTGAGTGACAACCTATCCATCCATCCCAGGGACCACCTCGGATACACACCTCTCTCCCCCCCTCTCCCTCTGAATTTAAGAGAGCACACCACCACTGTTTGCTTAAAACCGGCACACGGATTCTTAATCCCCACCTTGTGCCCAGGTTTTCTATGACTTTATTTATGTTGTATTCCCTATGTGCTGGTGTCTCCTTTTGATTTATCCCGCCACCTGTTCTCATTTGCAGCCACTGTATTGACTAGCACCTCCTGAGAGCGCCATAAACATTCCTTAATATCCATTAATGCAGAGTGACCAGTGCTAGTGGCAGTTATCTGTAAAAAAAAAAAATAATAATAAAAATAATTCCACACAAATCACTTCAGGCTCTCTCTCTGGCCTCTCTCCCCCTCCTTCTTGCTGAATGCTGATGGGTGATGGCTGAATGATTGCTTGCTGAGTCTGACTGACTGTGGTGGTCCTCCTCGCCATGTGGCCGGCTTGCTCGTTCTCTGCTCACTGCTCTGCCTCCTCCTGAGTCCTGCCTGGTTCTCTCCTGCGATGGCTGCGCTGGGCGGACGCTGCACAGGCAGTCCCTCCCCCAGCCCCAGACCAGACAGTCCCTCTCCAGCCTCCGCACCGCACGCCTGTCTCCCCCACCACTCTCCACAGTGGGCGGCGCTGGCTCGGATTCAGTCTGGAGCTGAGCTGCGCCAAGTGAGCCAGCCCAGGGGCAGAGGAGAGCCGCAGCCCGCAGAGCAGACTCATCGGCGGCTGGCGGCCATGGCAGGCACAAGGGTGATTAGGGTGTGCCTGGGCACACCTGGCGCACCCCGTGCGCACGCCTATGAAGCAGAGCCTAAACTTGGGAACTTCAAAAAACTGACAAGAGCAAAGCTGCCAGCATGGTAAGTACACTGACCTGTCTACCAACCCCCACCCACCTTTAAATACACACACGTTTTACTTTCACATTGCATGCACAAACAAATACACACACGTTTTACTCTCACATTGCATGCATACACAATTACTCCAGCTACTTTGGCCTTCAGTTTGAAATTCCCTTTTCAATTTACTGTAATTTTCTCTTTATTGAGTAGACTCTATAATCTGATAAGTAGGCGGAGATTAATTATGCAGAGTGGGCAGAGCTTCAGGGAAGTGGGTGTGTGGTACATTTTCAAGTAAGTAATGGATAGCTGTGCTGCAAAGTGTCCCTGGAAATGTTTTTCAAATGTTGGCAACTATGCAGTTGTATTATCTAGATCCATCTACGCAAAGGTATGTGTCACGTTCTTAAAGAGGGTCTTCATTACTGGTGTTACTGACCACCTTTCTTGTTGCATTAGTTCAAGCCAGTTGTGACTATTACTGTTTGTGCCTATGTTCATGTCACTAGCGTTGTGATTTATTTCTGATTGCGTACCTCCTACTTTTTTGTGTTCTGTATATGGGCGAACGCCCGTAGGGCGGCAAAACGCCAACAGTTCAGTGATTGACAATCAAAATAGTATCAATACAGTACAATTGTACACATAGGTAGAAATATTAATGCATAGTTATCTGTGATGAAATCCACATAGGAAGGCCATCAGAAAAGACAGGTGGGTGTAGCTGTCCTACGACCGGATCTGGCGATGTGGTCACCACAGGCACATGTAGTTAATGAAGTCACTTTGAGCTAGAACACTCAACATGTTTCGCAAAATTGCTTCGTCTGGAGTTTTCAATTCATCACTCTATCTAACTGGAGTACATATGATGACAATACAATCACATAGGAGGAAACGCAGAGCAAAATAATCCTATAGTTTTGGACAAGAGTCCATTAGCTATATTCACAGATTGGTGTGTTGCACTAATCTATGCAAAAACACAACGGATGATAACCACAGTAATAGCCGGCCTATATTTGGTAAACATGGGGGCCCATGCCATAAAAAACCATAGATACAGGTCATAGAATATATATATATAAAGAGATCAAAATGCTGGATCACAACATGCTTGCGATGGGTATAAATGCAAAGAAAAAAGGGAGGTGGGGTCAGAGGAGCCAGGAGCCATCTAAAGTGTCTAGGAATCATAAACCTTGATTCCGATCAGTAAAAAAGTTTTTTATGATTAGCAAAAATCAATTATCCAGCGACAACAACAATCAGTCCATATAAATAAAGGTATAGTCCGACTGATTGGGAAGCCAAATGGCTCCACCAAGTGGTGGTTTTGAGAGGTGCAAGACCCAAGATTAAATTGATAATTTCCCAAGGAGAGACAAAGTCTGTAGAAAACAAAGGCATACATCTCGTGCAGCAGCTAACACCAAATAGACACCCGTGGATTAGGATCATAGATACCAAAGAGGTGTATCCACATTTAGCAAGAGGAAAAAAGAAAATTGAAAAAAACAAAAAAAAACAAAGAGGAAAGAAACAATCTCAAAACAGATGGATGTATTAAGAAGATAGAAGAGGTATTAGTAAAAACCATGCAACATAATAAAAGGATAGAAAAGTGGATAAATAGAAAAGGAGAAGGACAAGGGCCGCTCACCGGTTATAAAATGGACTCATGAAAGTCCATAACTCAAGTATCTTATATATAGCCCACTTAGCATGGATAGGGTAAAATGTATATTAATAAAATGTATAGTAATAAAATTTTATTCTTATTTTATCCTTGTGCATGTTTTTTTACTGTCCTATTCAACTCAAGTTATAAGGATGTGACACTTCTCTACTGTTTAACTTGCACCCAGAGAACTGCATCTGGTAGTGCAATTGTCTGATTCAAAACTGTATATAGGAGAAGTATAGGAGGATTCAGAATGAAACCGCTTTTAACTGTGAGATTTGAAGGCACAAAAAGCAGTTGGGTATCTATAAGATCTGTTTGCTCACACATCTCATATTTACTTGGTTAAAGATGTATTGTAAAGCATGAGGAACATACAAGGTCATGGGTGTTCCTAATAAAATCTGTTATTTTGTCTAGCAGTAGGGCACGAGCTGCAACTGCTCTTATACATCATGGTGACCCTTTAATCACTGAAAGAGGAGTGTATGTGTGGGGATCTATGGGAATGCCATCATCCCAATAGATACAGGAACAAAGAAAACCCTCCACAATGCGGGACTATTATAGGCACCACGGACAAACACCATATAGGCACAAATTATATAAAAAGTATACATTTTAGACACAAAGATTTGGATGTTTAATTTCTTCATGTATTTTACCTAGCTGATTTTTTTGCTGCTATATTTACCTAAAGCCCCATTCTCTTTGTTTCTTAGTAATCAATTTTAAAATATATCAATAACATGTATACTTTTTTATATACTTTGTGCCTATGTGGTGTTTTGTCCGTGGTCATGGGCATCCGCAGGTAGGGGCAAGAGGGGGCAAACACCCCATTCGTGGAATCTCAACTTTCCCTTTCAAGTGGTTGTTATGTCACTTTATAGCATCCTGTCTGGTCTGTTTAATAATCCTGTGTGCCTGTGTGTCTGTGTTTTAAAAAATAAGCTGTTCTTTACCAGTTTTCAGAGGAGCGAGCGCCACTCACGTGACCCGCCAACTCTCTCCTCTTCCCGTCTGAAAGCTGCCTGCAGCGGGCGAGGCCGAGGATTCCTCACTGATGTCAGTCGGGAGGGGGAGAGGAGGAGAGAGGCGGCGGGTCACGTGAGCGGTGAGTGGCACTCTGAAAAATTGTAAAGAATGGCTTATTTTTATAAAACACAGACACAGGGCACACATGATTATTAAACAGACTGTAGACAGGATATGAAACTTTAAATGACATTACAGCAGCAGGAGTGTGGGGTGGGGGGGGGTTGTTTGGTGGTCACTGACACAGAAATTGACTGGCAGGGAGGGTGGGGGGAGAGAGGACTGCGGATGATGGAGGCACGTACACTGACCACAGTGTCAGGGCTCAGCAGCCATGGTATACCGTGGTCAGTTTACAGAGGTAGGACATAGCCAGGCAGGATCAGCCAGGTATTTTAGGTGATAGAAGGGAACAAATTACACAGCAAAGCTGTATAATAACATGCTTTAAGGGAACAGGATCCATTTTATTATTTTTTTAGGTTAACAAATGCTTTAAAAATAAATGCTGGTGTTTGCTCTTTAAAAATAAATACTCAAAATAAGTATAATGACTAAGCCCCTCCCCTTCATGACATTGTTGAAAAGGGGCGTAGCATGGGTGACCTTAAAATAATGCCCCCCTCTGAAAAAAGTTCTGCGGACGCCCATGTCCGTGGTGCCTACAATAGTCCCGCATTGTGGAGGGTTTTCTCGGTTACTTTATTCACTGAATCACGTGGTGTGGAGATATACATTACTGGTCGGTCTCTCTCGCTCTCATCCATTACGTCTTCATTTAAGTCTGATATTTCTTTTAATTATCAGGCAATGGATAAGGAAGGGATATCCAATTTTCCGTATTGAACCGTATTCTCTAGGCCTTCTTTTGACATGTCTTTGTAACTCTTCTTAGTATCAGGTTTAACTGAAGAATTCCTGTCTGACAAGAGCCTGGCAGCCATAAAAGAGGGAGGATCATTCCGGTCCTCTAGCCAGACATAAAATAATTTACCTGCTTTCTTATCAAACATTTTTTTTTTTTTTTTTTTTTATAAATTCTTTTTATTGATTTATGCAAAAGCAAAACATGGCCTCAGGGGCATACCCCGGCCAATAACCACAACACATAAAAACACAAACATAACCCAACCACTGGAGGTCACTAACAATGACCCCCCACACACGAACTGCTCTGTACCCACCATTTAGTTACAGCGCATGAAAAATGGTTCAGAAACAAAGTCAGGAAACCTTATTGTCTCTCCCCTCGCGGCTCACCCCACCGGAACCCCGGCTCCGAGTCCCGCTCATTTACCGTAGATGTAACCCATACCTGCCAGAACTTTTCATATTTCTTAGGGCAATTTCTGGAAATATAGGTCGCCTTGTACAATGGCACCACAGCATTAACCAGTCCCTTCCAAAAGCCCATGGTTGGGGGGAGGTGTGATTTCCACTGAAGGACTATCGCCTTCCTAGCATAGAACAATAATATACCTATTAGGGTGCGTATCGCTCTTGTCAAACATTTTAATTAGTCCCTTATCTTCTGCTAATTTAGACTCTGCTTCCCTCATAACTACTGATGGGGTCTGGACAAAAGCATATAACTGAGGACTATAAACGTAAATAAAAACATGCGTTTAGATCAATGGTGCCTTCTGGTCTCAAAAGGTTTTGGTGTATTCTATGTTCATTATTCAGATTTATCTAGAACAGGCCAGAGAGATTACAGAGTCATCCAACCAGGATTAAGTTATGCCACATCTGTGGTTTGGATCAGCAATCAGGGAGCAACCAAAAGTCTCAAAGCTCCAAAGAAATACTGGCCAGATTCTGACTTGGGTAAAACTTCACATTGCAGATGGGACTTTCTCAGTTGAAAATGTCTGGATTCAGGAGAATGGTTTCTTCACCTAGAGCTGTTTAAAGTCCTCTGTTGCAGGTGGGAAACACCTGACAGGGACCTCCTGACTTCAGGTTCAACAAAAAACTGAACATGCTTTCTCCAGTTTCTGGGATCCTTTTAGCCATGGTAGTGGATGCTTTGATGACTTGTGTGGAATCAGCTCAATGTCAACTACGCCTTTAATCTAAATACCCTGTCTTGACTGCTTTACTGGATCGAGGTGGAGGATATTCCAGTGATACACATCACACTGAACTGGCATAGGCATATGTGGCAGTTTGATATCATCAGATTACTGGTGGACACCCCTAGGTTTTACCAGATTGCCTGGATCTTGCGTCCCAAGGAAAGGTTTAAAACTCTGCTTCTCAGTCGCTGGCTTTAACAGCCTAGCTTATGAAGCTCAGGTCCTAAAAACACAGGGACTTACCAGATTTGGTCATCCCTACACTTCTCAAAGATAGGCAAATAACTTCTCTCTAAATCTACCATCACACCTGAAAATCATTTTTCTCATGGTGAAAGGCAAGGAACATACAATCCCAGTAAGTACTCTGTGGGACGTACCTTGTCTTTTTCCAAGATTCAAAATTTAGTTTGGATTCCATCAAGCACCAAATTTTCAGTCCTGATATTCTTTCAAAGACCTCTTCCCTCTCACACCTTAGTGAGATTCTTCATCCAGAATGTTGCTCAAATTACCCCCAACCCCGGTCCCCCAGTGTTGCTGTCGGATCAGACTAGTTCTGTCTTTCCTTCAGAAACTGCTCTATGAACCTATCCAGGATATTCCTTCTCTACTCTTAACTCAGAAGGTTGCCATCCTGGTTAACATTATCTCTGCAAGGTGAGTTTCTGAGTTGGTGGCCCTAACCTGTAAAGAACTTTTTTCTTTTGCTACATATAGGTAAGGTTGTCTTGATGCCTTGGGCCCTTTTCTTCCCAAGTTGATTTCTTTTTTCCTAATCCAGGACAACACAAGGAAATTTCCCTCTGTTGTCTGCATGGGGTATGTACTGTTCATGACTATCTCTTAGCTATAGCTTCTTCTAGATGGACTGGCTCTCTTCATCATTCCTGAGGGTCTCAGTAAGGTACAGCCTGCTTCGCGTTCCACCAATTCCAAGTGGATTCGTTCGCTCATCATTGAAGTCTATAGACTTAAGGACAGATATTATCCCTTCTTGTCAAAGCACACTACTCTAGATTAGTTAAGAGTTTCAAAGGATTTTCACATCCTACATCTGTTTCTCATAATTGCAAGTCTTCCACCTGGCCTTCCATTTGCACGTTTGTTAGGTTTTACAAAATGGATGTCCAGGTCTCAACTGATGCCAGTTTTGGTCTTAAGGTTCTTCAAGTGTCTGTAAGCTTTATTTAACCCCCTCTGTTACCTTGTGGGCCTGTTAGTATTTTGACTTTGTTGCTCATTTCTGCTTTTGAACATTCCAGTGTCTCACAATTACTTCTTCCCTATGTCCCTTAAAGAACAATTAGGACCACAGGCTTTTTGATTTGCCATAGAACCATTTTATTGGAGTTCATAAAGAGGCACAGGTCTCACTCATCTGTTATGATCAATTCCTGTACTTGCTTTTCCACAGAACTAAAGCATGATGGTAGTGAGAAAGGTTATACCTGGCTGTCTTACAGCTTTGTTTGTCAGTGTCTGATCTCCTGTTGGCATCAACATTATCCAGTGTCTCACAATTACTTCTACCCTGTGCCCCTTAATGACTATCAAAAGATTTTATGGTAAAAAAAAATCCTGTTTTTAATATACAAAAAATGTAGCACTTTAATAAATACTGTATGTTTAGAACATATGATCAGGCCCTGGCACAACCCTGATAATAGGATATTGTTGTCAACATGACAAGACATCACAAATGGGTATAGTTTCTACTTTTCCTGTAAATGTTGAGTTTTATCCCATATTCGTAGCCTCTTTATTGTTCAATGAGGCCATCTACTGCATCAAAAGACAAATAGGGAGGCAGAAGGAGCCAGGCTCAAGATCACAGGAAAAGTAGAGAATTTGATATAGAGTCAACTGCCTAGATATGAATTTACTACCGGTAATTCTTTTGAAATGTAGTGGACCTGAACTCCTTCCTTTGCATCTTTTTATTGATATTCTTTGAATTTTCAAAAACCTTAGGGTATTTTTCAAACATATGGCCAGTTTATAACAGTGCTTTGATTTTGGCACCTCTCCAATACCTTAGCACTGATCCAGTACACATAATATAGTAAAGTTGTGGCTCTGGCAATATGGTTTTGAAATTGTCCCTACACACATGGCACTACTAGTTTTTTAAATTATTAAAGATATTAATACAGTGTTGCATCCTAGGGATGCCAGTTTACTTTTTGCCTAGATGCTGTATGTAAAACAACCTCACTGACACATTGATAATAGAGACCAATAATCTCTCATTGTGCATTACAGGAATAGGTCTGATCCTCTCTGAACTGCGTAGTTCCGGACATGAGAATGATACTCTTGTAATATTCAGCTCTGACAATGGAATCCCATTTCCTAATGGACGTACTAACCTGTATTGGTCAGGAAGAGCAGAGCCCTTATTGATCTCTTCTCCTCGTCATCCAGAGCGCTGGGGACAATTCAGTGAATCCTATGCAAGTCTGCTTGGTAAGATACTTTTCCTAAGTATTGGTAGTAGGGACAGATTTTGCTCTAATTAATTTATAAATGTCATATTCACATATTTTACGTTGACAGTTCAATTGCCACTGCACATTACAATGTGTAAACATAGTATTGGAAAATGCATATATGGTAGAAGTGCTCATGTAATAGTGATTTCTGAATACATCATATCATATCACCATGAATAACATTTATGTGCTTATTATAATTTCAATTGGGGACTCATGAAGGGCCATGGTAGAAGGGCCACGGTAGAAGTTGGTATAAAAATAAGGAAAGAGAACAACAGAGAGAAAGTGTGGGGTAATGTGATGGAACTTTAGTAAATTTCTGTTAAATGTGACTTTTGCATATTGACATGGTCTGTGGCTCTAGGTTATTGTGAACTATATCTCCATACAGCTTTCATATACTGAGCACCAGGGAGGGCTTGGCTAATGTGCCCAGCATTACCTTTTGTTGCTGGTATGCAAGAGGCCAAAGTATATAGATGTTTCTCTATTTAGAAAATAACTTTGGTACTAAAGAGCTTTAAGCATAGGTGCAAATTTTATTCCCCCACCAGTTCTTAACTGATGTGGCCTCCAATGATCAAGTGCCTTATTAGAGTAAATATGACTACCATATTAGAGTAAATATGACTACCAAAGGTCAATTTGTTTGTTTGTTTAAATACGTTCCCAAAATTATTCAACATAATGGTATTTTGTATCTTCTGCTCGGTAGTAACAGTATTTGGAACAACATTAATCCTTTAGACCCGGTGTAACGTTAGAATTCCATACCTCGTTAGATTACCATACCCGCGTCACTTCCTGTCCGAAACAGCTGAGCAGCGTAACAGTGCGCATGCTCAGAGCCCCGAAAACACAATTGAACAGCTGCGAAGTTGAGGAGTGCGCATGCTCAGAGGGAATTAAATAATCACGGTATTGTGTGTAATGTTATACTTGCGGCGGTTACATAAAAACAGTCGGCTGCAACATCAATCATCTCCTCTGCTATCCCTGTCACCTCCCTGATGTCGTCTAGTAAATATAAAAGCGGCGGCGGGTGTATGAATTCGAAATGACGGAGATGTCGGCTCCGTGATGCGCTTTTATATTTATTAGCCGAGAGCAGGGAAGTGAGAGGGGAAGGAGCGGAGATGATTTATGTTGCAGAGGAGCTGTTTTAATGTAATAGCGGCAAGTGTAAGTACCGTGAGAAATCCATACCCTCCGTAGGTGCACCGGAAGTGGCGAGGGTATGGTTTTCTCACGGGTATGTTTTTTTCCACACTAGCGCGACTTGTCAGGCGACTTGTCAGCCTGACAAGTCGCGCTCCCTCGCAGTCCATTGACTGCTACAGGACCCGTTCTTATAGGAGCGACACAAGTAGCTCCAACTTAGAAAAAGGGTCCTGTACTACTTCGGGGCGACCTCGGAGCGACTTGCATAGACTTCCATTATGTGAAGTCCATGCAAGTCGCTCCGAAGTCGTGGTGCATGGGAATGCACAAGTCGCCCCCGAAGTAGTACAGAGTTGTGTCGCCCCAGTGTGAACCGACTCTTAGAATAATAATGTAAACTGCTGTGCAATACAGCACCCCATAGCAAAGCTAAGCCCTGCAGTTTCTAAAATGTATTCTTTGTGCATGGCATGACAACCTAGTCCCTACTATTGAGAGCATACATAGCTAGGTAAGTACATATTGTTCTCTTAATGAGTGTGGGTACTTGCGCTCAGGAAAATTGGCACACTAAATCTATGTATGAGAATAAGCTGCTGCTGATCAAAAAAGGGGAACCTTTTTATAGATGTGTGTGTGTATATATATATATATATATATATATATATATATATATATATATATATATCAGATATCAGCGCTGCTATAAAACTTGTGCCCAAATGCCAACAATAAAATACTAAACAATATAATGTGCAAACTTGTGCCTTAAAGTGCTCCGAATCACAGTGTAAATGAATATTCACAATATTAATATGTGCATACTTCAACAGATACTGTGTAAAATACAAAATGGGGGAAGAATAAATGGACTTTGAAGGCACCATAATAAAAAACAACGCTTTATTTTGGATAGGTATTAAAACCACAGAAGTATATGTCGACCGACCAAAAATGGGCGGAGACCATTGATCAGAGGATACAAGTGATGGGTGAATGGGGGAAAAAACCTCACCACCTAGGACATACAATGCAACGAACAATACAAAATATACATTTGGATGATAAACAAGGGAAAAAGGACGCTATACGCTGCAAACGAGCCGCACCACGGTGCAGGCAACGCAGAGCGTCCTGTACAATACAGTAACAGCTTCCAAAGGGAAGTAAACCAATATGTCCAATTGCTCTACATGTTTCGCCTGGTGTTCAGACTTCATCCGGAGCTGTTTGGAATATAGATTCCATAGGAAGATGTTGCTGGAGCCAACCAAAAGGCACCAGGAGGGTAGTAAACCAATAGTATGATTAGTAATCACGAGGGGTGACCTGCTGAGGCAGCTGGAGGAGCACGCACTGCTTATGGCCAATTAGAAAGATATCAGGTAATCAAAATATAGAGTATACCTGTCCCATACATAGCCGGACATAGGGCATAAGATAAAATAGCAGGCAATTCCTCCAAGGAGAGAGCAGCATGCAGCGCGTCCTCCAGAGGAGGAGCTAAATAGGTTAACCCAGGAATTCAGGAGCTTATGTTACTGCCACACTACTGCTGCCAGCATTAAGTGTTGGTGTATGGTCATACCACCCGCTTTCTATCCATCCTATCTGAGGAGGGGATTGATACTACAGGCTCATTTACCCCATTTGTCCGGTGAGTGGGGAACTGAGAAGGGAGGACACAGCGGAGGTACCAAGCACTGAGCACTTTGTGTAGAACTGTCAGCAATACATATCATCTGAGCACAGAGCACTTTTCTGATTTATGTGGAACTGACATCAATATATTATCAGAGCACTGAGCACTTTGCATTAATTGAAGGACATTGTTTATCAAATTATTATGATTATTTCTTGCACTTTAAGAGTATAATATTTGCCACTTAATGAGAATATCAATTATTTAATATTTATTGGTATTGTACACAGTATCTGTTGGAGTATGCACATATGGTTACTACTGTGAATATTTATTTAATATTTATTGGTATTTACACAGTATCTGTTGAAGTATGCACATATTAATATTGTGAATATTCATTTACACTGTGATTCGGAGCACTTTAAGGCACAAGTTTTGCACATTATATTGTTTAGTATTTTATTGTTGGCATTTGGGCACAAGTTTTATAGCAGCGCTGATATATATACACACACACACATATTGTTCTCTTAACCTCTTCCTGACCACCCGCTGCCTATTTACTGCGGCAGGGTGGCTCTCCTGCGCAAACCGACGTAGGTCTACGTCGGTCTCGCGCAGGAGGCTAGGAGGCGAGCGTGCGCTGCCGGCGGCACGCTCCCGCCCCCCAGTCAGCAGCGGGGAAGCCGATGCATGGGTCAGGCGACTCTGATTGCCGCCTGACACCCGTGATCGTTCCCCACTGAGAGAGAACGGTCAGAAGTTGTAAAAACAGCTGACCATTCTTCTCCATGGAATGTTCATAGAGCCCATGTGATCCTTCTATATAGGATCGCAGGTCTCTATGGTCATTCCACAAGCCACGCCCCTCCAATTAGAATCACTCCCCTAGGCTCAAATTTAACCCCTTGATCACCCACAATGTTAACCCCTTCCCTGCCAGTGTCATTATTACAGTAACAGTGCATATTTATAGCACTGATTACTGTAGTAATGTCACTGGTCCCCCAAAAGTGTCAAAAATGTCAGTTAGGGGTCCAATCTGTCCGCCGCAATGTCGCAGTCCCACAAAAAAAAATTGCAGATTGCCGCCATTACTAGTAAAAAAAAAAAAAGACAAATCTTTCCCGTAGTTAGTAGATGCGATAACTTTTGCGCAAACCAATCAAAATACGCTTATTGCGATTTTTTTTTTTTTTACCAAAAATATGTAGCAGAAAACAAATTGGCCTACAATGGCCTAAAAATTTAGATTTTTTTTTTTTTTTTAAGAATGTTTTATAGCAGAATGTGAAAAATATATATTTTTTTCATAATTGTCGCTCTTTTTTTTGTTTATAGCGCAAAAAATTAAAATTGCAGAGGTGATCAAATACCACCAAAAGAAATCTCTATTTGTGGGAAAAAAAGAACGTAAATTTCGTTTGGGTAAAGCATTGCATGACCGCGCAATTGTCAGTTAAAGTCACGCAGTGCCAAGTTGAAAAAAGTGGCCTGGTCATTAAGGGGGCAAATCCCTTCGGTCTTAAAGTGGTTAAGGCAACAGAACCAAAAATTACAATACATCTACAGTATACCACAGTCTGTCACTTTTCTTAAAGTGGTTCTAAATGCTCAAGGTTTTTTTACCTTCATGCATTTTATGCATGAAGGTATAAAAAAACATTCGCTGTGCAGCTCTTCCCCCAGCACCCCCTAATGCTTACCAAAGTCCAATCGCAATCCAGAAGCGTGCATGAGAGCCTTGGCTCTCCGGGGACTCCCTCCTCATTGGCTGAGACAGCAGCGGGAGCCATTGAGCCAGTGAGAAATAAAGGGTGGGGCTGAGCCGCAGCGCTGTGTGTGACTGGACATGCAGAGCAGTGGCATTGGAGCGACCCTGCTTGGGTACCCCCATTGCAAGCTGCTTGCAATGGGGGCACTCGGCAGAAGGGAGGGGCCAAGAGCCCTGGCAAGGGACTCAAGAAGAGATCGGGGCTGCTCTGTGCAAAACCAAGGTAAGTAAAACATGTTTTTTTTTCTTTTTTTTTAATTGTCTTTATTATCATTTTAACCGCTTGACCTCTGGAAGATTTAAACCCCAGGGGTGACCAGGCCATTTCTTGCAATACGGCACTGCGTTACTTTAACTGACAATTGCGCTGTCATGCAACGCTGTACCCAAATAAAATGTATCCTTTTTTTTTATACCAAAAATAGATCTTTCTTTTGGTGGTATTTAATAGCCTCTGCGTTTTACATTTTTTGAGCGATAAACAAAAATGTTGAAGAAAAAAAATAAATTTTTTACTTTCTGCTATAAAACATTCCCACGTCAATCAAATTTCTTCATCAATTTGTGCCAATATGTTTTCTGCTACATATTTTGGTAAAAAATAATCCCACAAAGCGTATATTGATTGGTTTGCACAAAAGTTATAGCATTGTACAAACTTTGAGATGCTTATGTTTAACCACTTGCCGACCGCCGCCCGACTATATACGGCGGCGGTCAGCCCCTCCCAGGCTAGTGACGTACCGGTACGTCACTAGCTTGGGAGCGAATAGGGGGGTGAGTACGCGACGCCGGAGGCGTGCTCCCGCCCCCGCTCATACCCGACGAAGCCGGCGCGTGTGACCGGCGGACCCAATGTCCGCCGGTCACTCGCGATCGTCGAGCAGAGAGGGAGAAAGGCAGGCGGCTAGTGTAAACAAAGCCGCCTGTCATTCTCCCCTGTGTAAAAACACAGATCACTCGGTCCTGCTATGTAGGACCGTTGATCTGTGCTATTACACCACTAGCCACATCCAATGACAGTTAGAAACACGCCGCTAGGGACACACTTAACCCCTCCCTCTACAATAAAGTTAACCCCTTCCCTCCCAGTGTCATTTTTACAGTAACAGTGCATATGTATAGCACTGATTACTGTAGTAATGTCACTGGTACCCCCAAAAGTGTCAAAAATGTCAGTCAAGGGTCCGATCTGTCCGCCGCAATGTCGCAGTACCGCAAAAAAAATCGCCCCCATTACGCGTTAAAAAAAAAAAACAACAAAAATGACAAAAATCTTTCCCTTAGTTAGTAAACGCAATAACTTTTGCGCAAACCAATCAAAATACGCTTATTGTGATTTTTTTTACCAAACATAGGTAGCAGAAAACAAATTGGCCAAAAATTTAAAAAAATTTTGATTTTACATTTTTTTTGGGGGGGAATTTCATATAAAAAAATTTGAAAATATTATTTTTGCAAAATTGTCGCTGTTTTTTTGTTTATATCGCATGATCGAAAAATCGCACAGGTGATCAAATACCACCAAAAGAAAGCTCTGTTTGTGGGGAAAAAAAGGAGAATTTCATTTGGGTACAGCGTCGCACAACCGCGCAATTGTCCGTTAAAATCACGCAGTGCCGAATTGCAAAATACCCCCTGGTCAGGAAGGGGGTAAAATCTTCCGGGGCTTAAGTGGTTAACCACTTAAGCCCCGGAGGATTTGGCTGCTAAACGACCAGAGGGTATTTTGCGATTCGGCACTGCGTGACTTTAACGGACAATTGCACGGTCGTGCGACGCTGTACCTAAACGAATTTGGCGTCCTTTTTTTCCCACAAACAGAGCTTTCTTTTGGCGGTATTTGATCACCTGTGCGATTTTTTGATCACGCGCTATAAACAAAAAAAGAGCGTAAATTTTGCAAAAATAACAATATTTTTCCCTTTTTTTTATATGAAATTCCCCCCAAAAAAAATGTAAAAATCAAAATTTTTTAATATTTTCGGCCAATTTGTTTTATGCTACCTATGTTTGGTAAAAAAAATCGCAAAAAGCGTATTTTGATTGGTTTGCGCAAAAGTTATTGCGTTTACTAACAAAGGGAAAGATTTTTGTCATTTTTGTTGTTTTTTTTTTTAACGCGTAATGGCGGCGATCTGCGATTTTTTTTTTTGCGGTACTGCGACATTGCGGCGGACAGATCGGACCCTTGACTGACATTTTTGACACTTTTGGGGTTACCAGTGACATTTCTACAGTAATCAGTGCTATATATATGCACTGTTACTGTAAAAATACACTGGTAGTGAAGGGGTTAACTTTATTTGAGAGGGAGGGGCTGTGTGTGTCCCTAGGGGCGTGATTCTAACTGTGATTGGCTGTGGCTTCAACTGTATGCAGAGTGATCAATGGATCTACATAGTAGATCCATGTGATCATCTCTCATACAGAGAGGAGAATGACAGGCAGCTTGTTTACACAAGCTGCCTGACTTTCTCCCTCTCCCCCGCCGATCGCAGAGTGGCCGGCGGCGATCGGGTCCGCCGGTCACACGCGCGGGGGGGTCCGTGACCACGCGGGAGCGGGAGCGCGCCTCCGGCGGCGCGCGCTCGCTCCCTAAACCCTCACAGGCGAGCAACGTAGACCTACGTCACTTTGCCTGTGAGGGGCTGACCGCCGCCGTAGATAGTCGTGCGGCGGTCGGCAAGTGGTTAATTAAAATGTTTTTTTTTTTTTTAACTAGTAATGGTGTTGATCAGCGACTTATAGCGGGCCAGTGATATTGCGGTGGATAAATCAGACACTGACACTTTTTTGACACTTTTTGGGGACCAGTGACACTAGTACAGTGATCATTGCTAACAAAATATGCACTGTCGCTGTACTAATGACACTGGCTGGGAAGGGGTTAACATCAGGGGGAGATCAAAGGGTTAAATAAGTGCCTGACCAATGCTTTACTACTGGGGGGGGGGGGGTGCTTGTACATGCAGACACACAGGATCCATGCCTTTTGTACAAACTGAACAGCATCTGCCTTGTTTACATAGACAGGCCTCCGTTCTGCCTGTGTACTGAAGCATGGAAGGGAACCAGTGGACATGGACTCCCGCTGTGGGAAGGGCTCAATTCCGGCTGTAGTTCGTGGGAATTTCCATATTTTTAGGCTTCAGGGGTGAAACTTCGGCCAAGAATAAAAAAAAGAGATTTTTTTTTTTTAACATCCACTGCTCAGATTTTAACAGGCTATGAGTATAGGGAACTCTGGAGGACTTACCAAAATTTTCCATGTGGTGATCAAACTTCTTTAGGGGCAGTATTAAACCCAAAAACAAGCTTTTTAACACTGACATAGGTGGTTACAATGTCAGCTTTTATCGATTTATTATTTAGCTTATAACCTTTTTATAAGCAGTTACAGCAAACCTTTTTTTCATTTTTTGGGATAAAGTGTTAACTGGAGTTCAGCTTTATTTTGCTAATTAAGTCCAGCTAAATCTGCTAGCCAAATACTACCCTCTCCCAAGACTGACAATGCTGCTGTCCAAAGATGTCTGCTTAAGGCCCCTTTCACACAGGCAGACCGTTCAGATCCACCTGTCAGTTTTTTTTGGCAGATCTGAATAGTCACCCCATGCATCTCTATGGGGCATTGGATGTCAGCGGAGACATGTCAGATCCGATCTGATCCGTCAAACCTGGATGGATGGAAACCCCATTTTCCATCCATCCAGTGGATCGGATCAGATGGGATCGTATGAGAACGGACAGACGGTCCGTTCCTATCCGATTCCCCCATAGAGAAGAATGGGGACCTGACAGCTGTGTCTCCACACACAGAGCGGAGACGGAGCTGTCATCCTCCTGCTCAGCCGGGGATCGGCGGATCGATCCCCCGCTGAGAAAATCTGAGTCCGTGTGTGAAAGGGGCCTTACTGTTTCATCCAGAATGCAAATATTATTATTATTATTATACAGGATTTATATAGCGCAAACAGTTTGCGCAGCGCTTTACAATTTGAGGGAAGACAATACAGTTACAATACAATTCAGAACAGGAGGAACTAGAGGGCCCTGCTCGTTAGAGCTTACAATCTAGAAGGGAGGGTAAAGTGAAATAAAAGGCAATAACTGTGGGGGATGGGTTGATAGAGAAAAAGGAGGTACATTTGTTAGGGGTTGGTAGGATAGGCTTCTTTGAAAAGGAGGGTTTTCAGAGATCGCCTAAAAGCTAATAGAGTGGGAGATAATCGCACGGATAAGGGTAAGGAGTTCCATAGGATTGGAGAGGCTCTGGAAAAGTCCTGTAGGCGAGCATGGGAGGAGGCGACGACTACCCTAAGACAAGAAGTGTTACTGGCTGGATTACTAGGTGAAATACAGGTAAAAAAAAGTCTAAAAAAAAAAAAAGGAATGCAGCCAGCACATCTAAGGAATAGTAAGCTGCAATATATTCCAGTTTTGTTCTGGGGTTTATTACCGCTTTAATACAGCAGCTTGTAACTCTGGATAAGGTAGTCTGATTGACACAAGGTTTTACGTTTTTAAAGTAAAAGATACACGAGTTAAAGCCCAAATCCAGCTAAGATAGCAACAGGTTTTTTTTGTTTTGTTTTTTAAAAGTATTTAACCCAATAGAAAAAAAGACTTTTGCAGGACACAAAGGAAGTGGAAAAATAATGGACCTACTGGCAAAATCAACAAGTTATAAAACAGTTATTGGGGGGAATCAGAATAAGGGCTGTGTTAATGTTGACAAACTGCAATGTATGTGGTATTTTTTTTATTTTGGCCATAGTTATAATTTCATTAGGCTTCAGTTATATTTTTGTTTCCATTTCTATGGTTGGTTGAAAACTAGTACACGCATTTCTGACTTTTTAGGTTTTGAAAATGTAAAATTGAAGCCCTAGTCAAAGTAATAAATTAACACACATTAATACTTGTAATGAATTGGGTAGTAAATCTTCCTTTTTTTTTTCCTACTTGTTTAGATATTACCCCAACCATTTTAGATTGGTTTTCGATCCAGTATCCCAACTACAAGATCTTTGGTAAACCTATACAGCTGAGTGGCAAATCCCTCCTTCCTGCTCTGGAGTCAGAACAGCCCTGGGCAACTGTATTTGGCAGCCAGTCTCACCATGAGATTACCATGTACTATCCAATGAGATCAGTCCAGCACATGCAGTATCTTCTTATACATAACCTAAACTTTAAGATGCCATTCCCTATTGATCAAGATTTTTATGTATCACCTACTTATCAAGATTTGCTAAACAGGACTGTGTCTGGACTGCCCACAAACTGGTTTAAAACGCTCCACACCTATTATTATAGAGATCGCTGGGAGTTGTATGACCGCTCAAAGGATCCCGAAGAGCTAAGAAACTTGGCTGGTGATCCAAACTACCATGACATATTGTTCACTATGCAGGGAATGCTGAAGAAATGGCAGTGGGAGACTTCAGACCCCTGGGTCTGTGCACCTGATGGAGTCTTAGAGGAAAAACTAGATCCAGAGTGCCGTCCACTTCACAATGAACTTTAACATGCCAACATCTGTTCAGTGACAACTTAAAGTTGCTTATACTGTAAATAATAGGAAAAGGTCTTCATGTCTGGAGAACCATAAAACCCTCAGAAGTAAGTAAGAGGTCAACGGGGCAAGTTGGCCATGTTCCAAGGAAGATAATGGACTCAATTCCACTGTAGTAAAGAAAAAAGCCTTTGGAGTTCACGCTTTCGACTGTCAAACTGTTCTAAACAGTTGCCCGGTTTTCCAATATTGCCCTTGAAATGGTGTGCAAATGGACATGTGGAGACAGTGTGGCAACAATAGAACAACTGTTCTTTTACTTTAACAATGAAATTCAGTTATATAAAAGTCTAGTAATCTATATAAAACATTGACCTAGGCATGGTGGATGATCAACTACACCAGAATCTAGTATTTTAGTGTAGCATGGTTCCTGCGGGTTAAATTACATGATGTTTTCTTATATCTCTGAGAATACAGTGAGAAAATATATCCAACAAGTTCCACAGTTACTACAAATCCAATGGCAAAATCCTTTCTTGGAAAATGATTGAGGGACACGAAATTCGGAGACAGTTTGGTTATACCTCCACGGGAGGATTTGGATACTTAAGCCCCGTACACACGCGTCGAAAATTGGCAGGGAATTTTTGTCCAACGTCCGACCTGCCGATTTTCGGCTTGTTAGTATGATGCTTCCGACAACCGACTCCGACTTTTCGGCGGAAAAAAATCTGGTGTGCAGGCTATACAATTTTTGTCCGCCGTTAAAACACGATCGATTTTCGTGCAGTCAGTACAGATTTCGACAAGGAAAAATCTTATGAGCAAGACTGGGCATGCTCAGTGAAGAAAGAACACAAAGAAAGCAAACCAACACATGACATCACTTCTGAAGCAGATTTTTGTTGGGCGAGAAAATTTGTGTGCAGTCTAGGCACATTCCAACCAACAAAACACCACTCTGGACAAAAGACGGACGATCGGTCGGCCAATAATCATTGCGTGTGTACGGGGCTTTACAAACAAAACCAGTCAGCCTGGTTAAACCCCTCTCACTCCCAGAATGATTTAATTTTTGTAGCAAGCAGTGCAGAGAGCAAGTACATGGGGTGGGATCTGTGTCCCTCAATCAAGTTCCAAGAAAACGATTTTATAGTAAGTGCAAAAATCCTATTTTTTTCTCCTCATTGAGGGTTGATACAATTGAAACATCCAAAAGCAGTCCAACTGAGGGGTGGGCAACAGAATAAAGAAAATGCTAACAGGGACAACTATAAAAAGGCTGGTAAAATATACAAATCAATTCACGCCACAGATTAAAATGAGTCCGCAGTCAAAATAACCATTAAGGTTGAAAAACTAAACAAAAAACTACCCTAATTAAATTAATGTTAATCTAGAATCACATCAATAAATACTCTGTAAAAATTGATCAATAAACAATGTGCTACGATAAGTATAATTTCACATGTCTAGCGATCTTCATCTCTTAATATTAAATAAATAAAAAAATAAATTGACAATAAATAAAATGTTCAAAAAATTCATCAACATAATGATTAGTCCATAGTTCACCATTAAAGGGCACCATTAAAGTTGCAAAAAGTATGTGCAAGTAAAACATTTAATCTGTGCAAAAAAAAAAAAAATTGCGCCCATCCCAGTGAGTTATTTAATATTTAACCCTTCAAGGTGATGGACACTGGGTGCCTGTTTGCTATTCGGCATTGCACTACTTTAACTGGCAATTTCGCAGACATGCAACACTGTGCAAAAATTAAATTTATATAGTTTTGTTTTTTTTTTTCACACAAATAGAGCTTTCTTTTGGTGGTATATGATCACCACTGGTTTTTCTTTTGGTGGTATTTGATCACCACTGGTTTTTCTTTTGGTGGTATTTGATCACCACTGGGTTTTTTATTATATAAACGAAAAAAGACCAAACCTTTTGAAAGAAAAAAAACGTTTTACTTTCTGGTATAAAAAAATTAATAAAAAAAAAAAAATCACATTTCTCCATAAATTTAGGCCAAAATGTATTCTGCTACATGTCTTTGGTAAAAGGGGTTTAAGAAAATCCCAATCAGTGTATAATAATTGGTTTGCTTGAAAGTTATAGCGTCGACAAACTATGGTTCTTGTCACCAGAAATGCCAAATACATACAGTAGATGTCACATGTCCTATAAATTCCCACACAACTGGAATGTGAAATGAGCACACCTATACAACAGTTTCAAACCAATGAATATGTACTATACCTTTGACATGCAACCACAAAGTTATGATAAATGTTTAATGAATGCTTTTTATCTCTCTTTCAAATTACTTTTGATTAAAATAAAAATTATCAAACACATTTCCAGTTGCTCAGTCCAACCTAAATGTAATTTTGTTTTGTATTGAACTGCAGCAGGTTCAATACTAGCTAGACTTTCCCGGTTTCTTCCATGTTGAGTTAGTGTTAGTATTTTTAGGAGACAGGACTAAGGACAGTCTTAATTGTTTTAGACTTCTAAAGACCAGGGGAAAAACTTTGTACTATAGTTATATGAAGTAAAATTATGTTGATTGAACTTTAATTTATTGAAGAGGTAAACTGCCTGTGGATGGTGTCAAGTCAGCAGGTGACCATTCTGTCTGTTTTCAACAAAGCCTAAAGCCTCGTACACACACATCGGAAATCGGCAGGGAACGACCGATCTGACGATTTTCGGCTTGTTAGTATGATGCTTCCGACAACCAACTCAGACTTTTCGGCCGAAAAAAATCTGGTGTGCAGACTATAAAATTTTTGTCCGCCGTCAAAACGCGTCCGATTTTCGTGCAGTCAGTACAGATTTCGACAGGGAAAAATCTAATGAGCAAGACAGGGCATGCTCAGAGAAGAAAGAACACAAAGAAAGCAAACCAACACATGACATCACTTCTGAAGTAGAATTTTGTCGGGCGAGAAAATTCGTGTGCAGTCTAGGCACATTCCAACCAACAAAACACAACTCTGGACTAAAGACGGACGACCGGTCGGCCGATAATCGTTGCGTGTGCACGGGGCTTTAGTCATCTGTAGGAGGCAAAGAAACTGACTTCTGAAAATGCCCTGTACTCCTAGCCTCTATGTACATCCCACATTGCAGATACTAATCACCAGACAGTGATGTCACATGAGGGTAGGAAGAGTCAAAATACACGCAACAGTACTTGCTGGAATGCAGGAAAGATGTACAGAAATATTAGGTCTTTCAACAAAATACAGGTTCTCTTTAACCATTTAAGGACCGAAGGATTTGGCTGCTTAATGACCAGGCCCTATTTTGCAATTCGGCACTGCATTACTTTTACGGACAATTGCGCGGTCGTGCGACGCTGTACCTAAATTAACTTGACGTCCTTTTTTTCCCACAAATAGAGCTTTCTTTTGGTGGTATTTGATCACCTGTGCGATTTTTTTTTTTTTTTTTTTTTTTTTTTTTTTTTTTTTTGCGCTATAAACAAAAAAAACGACAATTTTGAAAAAAATACAATATAGTTCACATTCTTTTATATGAAATTCTCAAAAAAAAAAATGTAAAAATCAAAATTTTATAACATTTTAGGCCAATTTGTTTTCTGCTACATATTTTTGGTAAAAAAAAAAAAACAATTGCAATAGGCGTATTTTGATTGATTTGCGCAAAAGTTATTGCGTTTACTAACTATGGGAAAGATTTATATTATTTTTATTGTTTTTTTTTTTTTTATTTACTAGTAATGGCAGCGATCTGCGATTTTTTTTTTTTTGCGGGGACTGCGACATTGTGGTGGACAGATCGGACCCCTAACTGACATTTTTCACTTTTGGGGGTACCAGTGACCAAAACTACAGTAATCATTGCTAAAAGTATGCACTGTTATTGTACAAATTACACTGGCAGGGAAGGGGTTAACATTACTGGTGATCAGTGGGTTAAATGTGTCCCTAGGGGCGTGCTTCTAACTGTCAGGGGGCATGGCTTGTAAAGTAATCAGAGACATGCGATCCTATGTAGCAGGATCACATAGCCTCTGAGATCAGTTCAGGGAGAATGACAGACCGCTGTGTTTACATCAGCCATCTGTCCTTCTCCCTCTGCTGCGGGAGATTGCGAGTGGCCCAGCTAACGAGCTGGGGCAGGAGCACGCTGGCGGCAGCGCACGCTCGCCCCCTACAGTCTCCTGAACGAGGGACGTAACATAACATCGCTTTGCCCAGGAGCGGCTGCCTGCCACAGTAAAACTGCGGCGGGCAGTCGTTATGTGGTTAAATTCAGCTGCACTTGATTCTGTATTTAACCACTTTACCACCGGAGGATTTTCCTGCTTTACGTCCAGGCCACTTTTTGCAACTTGGCACTGCGCGACTTTAACTGACAATTGCGCGGTCATGCAACGCCGTACCCAAACAAAATTTACGTCCTTTTTTTCCCACAAACAGAGCTTCCTTTTGGTGGTATTTGATCACCTCTGTGCTTTTCATTTTTTGCAATATTAATAAAAAAAGAGAAAAAATTTTGCAAAAAAATTGACATTTTCTACTTTGACAGTTAAAAAATATCCAATATATTCAATTTTTGTCATATATTTAGGCCAAATTGTATTTAACTACATGTCTTTGACAAAAAAATCCTCATTGAGCATATTTTTAAAGGCTTTAAGACCGGAAGATTTTACCCCATTCCTGACCAGGCCATATTTTACTTTAACGGACAATTGCGTGGTCGTGCGACGCTGTACCCAAATTAAATTTATGTCCTTTTTTTCCCCACAAATAGAGCTTTTTTTTGGTGGTATTTGATCACCTGTGCGATTTTTTTAAAAAAAAAAGAGTGACAATTTTGAAAAAAAAAAAACAATATTTTTTACATTCTGATATATACATTCACAAAAAAAATTAAAAATCTAAATTTCTCTTACGTCCTCCGACAGTCGCCGCCTCTTCATATTCGTCACAATGGGGGTATTAGACTTTGCTCCGAAGGAGTAGCTAGGCAACAGAATATGTTAACATTAAAGCTTTTAACACATCCCACCCTCAAGGGGTGGTCCCCTCAGTCAATACCCTCCTACTTCCTGCAACCATATCTCAGTTTCAATGTCTAGCTTGTCAGGAGTAGCTGGTTCTCTCTGTGCTGGGGCTTTGTGCCCCAGCCTCTTTCTTCTTTTTTGATTTTTGTTTGAGTTTTTTCTCTACCTTTACTTAGCTGTTCTTTTTGTCAGCATTTGTTAGTTCTTCTGACGAAGAGGATTCGTGCGGGCTGGGTCTCGGGCTGATCCCCCTGGTCGCAGGTCGTGGGTCAGTGGCTTCCCAGCCTGCCATCGAGCGTTCAGCCAGGTAACGCTCCTGGCGCAGTGAACGACCCATCCCTGTTCGGTGCAGGGATGATTGGTGAGGTGGCTACCTCACTGGACGCTGTGCGGTTTCTTAACCCCCATTTTGTGCGTCTTGTATGCGACTCTCCCTGCCTCATGTGCAGCGGCTTGTTCGCCTGTGCGGGTCCCCCACACCATTGAGAGGTAAGTGTATCTATGTGGGGACCTGTCTGTCTGGGGGGGTGTCAGTCTGGGACTGTGTAACCTGCCTCTGTTCACACTGTTTGTCTCCCTATCACTCTGCTGCATGCTGCGGGCTGCAAGGGGGGGGGGAGCTGTGTGACACTGTCTGTGTCAGCCTTGTTCAGTGTGAGAAGCTGTGTGCTGTGGGGCATGTTTGGGCACAATACAGCGATCGCTGCGGCGATCTGCCATGTTTTTTTATATGGATGGTGTTATGTGCATTACTGTACTGTAGGAGCGGCGGTTTCGGCGCCAAACGGCGCCATTTTGCCTGCCCTCGCTCCGGCCGCATGTTCTACATGCATGGCGGCCATTTTCTTGTAGCCTCCCATAGGCTTTAATAGAGCGCCCTGGTCTCATCACTTCCTCTTCTCCTGGGTACACCGATCGAGGCAGCAGCAGCGGCGAGGGTCTCCTCAGGTTTTATCCTTCTGTTCTTGCTATATCCATTGCCTGTGTCAGTTTATTGTCCCTGTGGGGGTCTCATTGTGCTTGTGTGTGGTGCGGTGGGCTGCGCTCGCCGCGCTTGTTAAAGGGGCAGTTAACCCTTTATTCTCCGGCATATCATATTGGGGCAATGGATTCTCAGGAGGGCAAATTTCCTGCCACCTTGGTGGAAAGCCAGGGGACCACTGTTTCCCCCCCAGGGGGGGATGTGGCCACTATTGTGGCCGGCCTTGCTGCTCAGGTGCAGATGCTGGTGGCTGCTCAATCTACTAAAAGACCCAGAGTTTCTATTTCCTCTGATTCTGAGGGTGAAGGTGATGGGGCTGTTATGGCGGGGGTCTCCTTATCGGGGTCCCGTTCCTCCCTGGATCTAGTGGGGTCCGAGGTGGAGGCTGAGGTTGAGGGGGTTGATAATTCTCCCCCTGGCTCGCCTGAAGAGCTTGCAATCATGGATAAATTGATTGCTTCCATAAAACAAACGCTGCATTTGCAGGATGAAGTGTGTCCCCCCGCTGCCTTGGCGGCTTATGGGACGCAGAGAAAACGCAGGACGCCGCAGGTTTTTCCCTGCAATGATGATTTTCAGCGCGCTGTTAAGGAACAATGGCGCGATTTACGCAAACCTTTTGCTGTGCCAAGTAGGTTCAAGCTGCGTTATCCTTTTTCGCCTTCCACTGATGAACGGTGGTGTGTACCACCCCCGGTGGATCACGCAATTGCGGTTTTGAACAAATCCACTGCGATTCCTGCAGAGGATTCCCCGGTGTTCCGTGATGCCACGGATAGAAGAATGGAGTCTCTTGCCCGTCATACTTATTCTGTTACGGGTTCTATGCTTAAAGCTCTGTTTGCCTCTCTCATGGCTGCCCAGGCTGTCGCAAGTTGGACGCAGATGCTTAGACGCGTCCTAGTGGCCGATTCGGCCTCGCCGGAGACCCTGGATATGGTGGATCAAATCCACCAGGGTGTCATGTATCTGTGTGATGCGGACTTGGACTTAGTTCCGTTGGCTGCATGTGTACACAGCGTGGCGGTGTTGTCTCGCCGCCTGGTTTGGTTGAAGTGTTGGTCGGTGGACCAATCTTCACGTAAGACCTTAGCCAATCTGCCTTATGATGGGTCTCGCCTTTTTGGGGAGTCCTTGGATGTGTTGATTAAGGGGATCACCGGAGGTAAGAGCACTCTCTTGCCCCATTTCCCCAAGGCTAAGGGGGCTTCTGGGAAGAAGCATGCTAATTTTCGGCCCCCTCAGGGGTCCTTTCGTGCCTTTCGGTCGCACTGCAAGGGCAAACCGTTCAAGGGACAAGGCTCTCAAAAGAAGCCCTGGTCTGGTAAACAGAAGTCCGGTCAGTCCGGACCCGCTGCCCATAACAGTGCGGCCTGAAGGGGCGCCCTCACCCAGTTTTGGGGTGGGGGGACGCTTGCTCGGTTTTCTTCAACCCTGGTTGGCCCGCGTGCGGGACAGGTGGGTTCAGGAGATCGTTCGATCTGGTTACAAGATCGAGTTTCTCTCTCGGCCGGAGAGCAGATTTTTTCCCTCAAATCTTCAACTGTCTCCAGAGCGTTTACGGGACCTGCACCTGGCGGTGCGAGACCTGAGGGCTCAGGGAGTGGTGGTTCCGGTGCCTCATCGGGACAGATTTCGGGGGTTTTATTCCAATCTGTTCACCGTGCCCAGGAAGGAGGGCAAGGTTCGTCCAATTCTGGACTTGAAGGCTCTAAACCGCTCTGTGCGGGTTCGCAAGTTCCGCATGGAATCCCTGCGGTCGGTGGTGGCTGCCCTGGTTCCAGGGGAATTCATGGCCTCCATCGATTTGAAGGATGCGTATCTTCATATCCCCATTTTCGAGGGTCACCAGAGGTACCTTCGATTCGCCATTGCGGAGGATCATTACCAGTTCGTGGCGTTACCTTTTGGTCTCGCCTCGGCTCCGCGGGTTTTCACCAAGGTGCTTGCACCGGTTCTGGCATTATTGAGAGCCCAGGGCATCTCTGTCCTGGGGTATCTGGACGACATTCTGGTTCGGTCTGCGACCAGCCAGGGTCTGGAGAAGGACCTGTCTGTCACGATGCAAACTCTGCAGGAGTTTGGTTGGACGATAAATTTTCCAAAGTCGACACTGAGTCCGTCGGTTCGTCTTCCCTACCTGGGAATGATCCTGGACTCGGTTCAGGCGAAGGTCTTCCTGCCGGAAGACAAACTCAGAACTCTTCAGGAGGAAGTCAGGTCCCTCAGGGACTTTCCGCACTCGTCTCTGCGGACGTGCATGAGATGTCTGGGATTGATGGTCTCGGCCTTCGAGGCGATTCCCTTCGCCCAGTTACACACGCGGGGTCTCCAAGCGGAGATCCTGTCCAGGTGGGACGGGCGACCTCAATCTCTGGATCTTCAAATCTCGTTGGGCCATCGCACCAGAAGGGACCTTCTGTGGTGGCTCCAGTCCCCGATGGTGTCGGGGGGCAAGTCTTTTCGTCCTATCTCGTGGACGGTGATCACCACGGATGCCAGCCTGTCGGGCTGGGGTGGTGTTCTGGGCGTTCTGTCCGCCCAGGGAACTTGGTCGGAGGGGGAGTCCTCCCTTCCGATCAACATTCTGGAATTGCGTGCGATAAATCTCTGTCTTCATCGTTGGACGGACCGGCTGCAGGGCTGCCCGATTCGGGTGCAGACGGACAATGCCACGGCGGTGGCCTACATCAACCACCAAGGGGGCACCAGGAGTGCCCGAGCGGCTCGAGAAGTGGCCGACATTCTGTCCTGGGCCGAGACTCATGTCCCGGCGATGAGACTCATGTCCCGGCGATAACGGCGGTTCACATTCCGGGGGTGGAGAACTGGTAGGCGGACTATCTGAGTCGCCAGACCCTGGATCAGGGGGAATGGTCTCTCCACCCGGCTGTCTTCCAGATGTTGTGCGCGAAGTGGGGTCTTCCAGATGTGGACCTGTTCGCGTCTCGTCTCAACAACAAGGTGAGAAGGTTCGTGGCAAGGACGCGCGACCCTCGGGCAGACGCGTCGGACGCGTTAGTGGCCCCGTGGCATCAGTACAAGCTGATGTACGCGTTTCCACCGATTCAGTTGCTGTCCAGGTTCCTTCGCAGGTTACACTCGGAACGCAGCACGGTGATTCTTGTGGCGCCGGATTGGTCACGCCGGTCCTGGTACGCAGACCTCGTGAATCTGGCGGTCGACGCCCCGTGGCGTCTGCCTCTTCGAGACGATCTCCTGTCTCAAGGGCCGATATACCATCCTGCTTTACAGTCGCTGGCTTTGACGGCCTGGCTGTTGAGACCGAGGTCCTGAAGGAGAGGGGTCTCTCCCCTGAGGTCGTTCATACCTTGATCAACGCGAGGAAGTCTTCCTCGGGGAAGGTTTACTACCGTACTTGGAAGGCCTATTTTGCCTGGTGTGAGTCCAGGGGGTTTTCACCCCGCAAGTACTCGGTTTCCCGAGTGTTGTCCTTCCTTCAAACAGGTGTCGATCAGCGTTTGGCGCTGGCTACGATAAAGGGTCAGGTGTCTGCGCTGGCTGTGCTTTTTCAACGTCCCGTGGCTTCCAACTCCTTGGTTGGCACTTTTGTTCAGGGAGTGCTGCATCTGGTTCCTCCTAGGAGGGATCCTCTGCCCCCTTGGGACTTAAATCTCGTTCTATCTGTGTTACAACGTGCTCCTTTTGAACAGATCAGGGAGATCTCGTTGTCTATGTTGTCCAAAAAGGTCGCCTTTTTGGTTGCGATCACTTCGGCTCGCAGAGTGTCGGAGCTGGCGGCTTTGTCCTGCAAGTCTCCGTATCTGGTTATTCACTTGGATAAGGTGGTCTTGCGACCTAATCCTTCTTTTCTTCCGAAGCGAGTTTCGGAATTCCATCTCAATGAGGATATTGTCTTGCCTTCGCTGTGCGCGAAGCCTAAACATCCGAAAGAGGTGAGACTACATTCTTTGGATGTTGTTCGGGCGATAAGGGTTTACCTTAAATCGACTGAGTCTTTTCGATAGACGGATTCCTTGTTTGTTCTTCCAGAGGGTCCTCGGAAGGGCATGGCGGCGTCGGCCTCTACCATCGCCAAATGGATCAGGCAGACCATTGAACAGGCCTATGCTTTGCAGGGGAAGGTTCCCCCTGTGCCTGTGAAGGCACACTCTACTAGATCTCTGAGTACGTCTTGGGCCTGTCGTCATGGGGCTTCTGTAGCCCAGGTGTGTAAGGCGGCGACCTGGTCGACCGTGCACACTTTCACAAAATTCTACAAGGTGGATGTTCAGGCATCGGCGGATGCTTCCTTTGGCCGCAAGGTTCTTAGTGCGGCAGTTCCCTAGGGTCCCTTGTTGGGACCTCTGGCTGTTGGGATAAGTTTTTATCCCCTGGTTCTTTGTTTTTTCCTGGGTTGTTGCTCCTGTTGAGCAAGTTTTTTTCCTGTTGCCCAGCTGGTTTCCTTCCTTTGGTGAGGTTACTTTCCTTGATGCGGAGACTGCGTTGCCTTACGGCGCAGATGCGTTTCCCACCCCTCATGTTTGCACTGCTTTGGGACGTCCCCATTGTGACGAATATGAAGAGGCGGCGACTGTCGGAGGACGTAAGAGAAAACGGAATTTTTGTAAAATCTTACCTGTAAAATTCCTTTCTCTGAGTCCTCCGACAGTCGCCGCCCCCGCCCCTCTTTTGGGGTTTGGTTGTATACTCTACTGCTATTCCACTGAAACTGAGATATGGTTGCAGGAAGTAGGAGGGTATTGACTGAGGGGACCACCCCTTGAGGGTGGGATGTGTTAAAAGCTTTAATGTTAACATATTCTGTTGCCAGCTACTCCTTCGGAGCAAAGTCTAATACCCCCATTGTGACGAATATGAAGAGGCGGCGACTGTCGGAGGACTCAGAGAAAGGAATTTTACAGGTAAGATTTTACAAAAATTCTGTTTTTTTAACATTTTAGGCCAATTTGTTTTCTGCTACATATTTTGGTAAAAAAAAATTGCAATGGGCATATTTTGATTGGTTTGCGCAAAAGTTATTGTGTTTACTAACTACGGGAAAGATTTGTCATTTTTATTGTTTATTTTTTTTTACTAGTAATGGCGGCGATCTGTGATTTTTTTTTTCTTGCAGGACTGCGACATTGCGGCGGACAGATCAGACCCCTGACTGACATTTTTGACACTTTTGGGGGTACCAGTGACATTACTACAGTAATCATTGCTATAAATATGCACTGTTACTGTAATAATGACACTGGCAGGGAAGAGGTTAACTTTATTGGTGATCAAGGGGTTAAATGTCTGCCTCATGCTTACTGACGTGTGTGGGGGGAGGGGATTGTGTGACACAGACACGGATCGCAGGTTCAGCTATGCTGAATCCTGTAATCTGTCACAGAGGAGATTTGTTTACACAAGTGGGCGGATTCCCTCACTCGATCCCTGATGATCGGGGAAGAGCAGCGGTGATCACCGCCTCTCCTTCCCTGGCCCAACTCCCGCTGTGTCTGAATACAGCGGGAGCGAGCCTCCAGCGGCGCGCGCGCGCCACCGAGATGGGGCGTAGATCTACGTCGCTGGACGATAACGAGCCACTTTGCCGCAGTACTAGCTTAGTGAGCGGTCGGCAAGTGGTTCAAGTGAACTCGTGTCAATTTTACAAAATTAAACATTTATTTAATATATTATCCCTCACAGTTATGTTCAAAGGTTAAATGAAACCTCTGAAGCATCTAGCATAGAAACCTGAAAAGAAAAAAGAAGTCCATGAACAGACAGAGTGTGAACAAAGTATTTCTGTAAGTCAAAACTGTGCTTTCTAGACTTATCACAATGCTATTTGATATTCATTATAGAACTCATTTTTCTTCACCTGTATACTTAAGATGTTGATAGACATCATTTTCACATGACAAGCATTTAACATGAGAACCTAGAGGGGATTCTTCTCAAACTATACCATGAAGCAAAACATCTGTGTAAGGTGCTCCTAGGTAGGTGCTAGATAGAATGTGAGTATAGTTTTGGCTCTGTCTGCCTATCAGAGGAGCAGCAGGCAAATTATATATTGCTTTCTGCTTAACAGAGAGCAGGATCTGTGAGTAGGACAACAACTCACACTAGCTCCACTGCACAGTGACAAGAGGTTTCTGAAAATAATGCTTGTTCCTCTTTATTAAAAACTTGAGATGACTTCATACATCGATCAGGAATGGTAAGGATCGTGTGTATGGTAGCTGAACTTCTATGTTGACATCCTGCTGTATATCCATATTCACATAGATGATGTAGATAATATACTAAAGCTATCACTTAAGATCAACACGTGTACGGTGGCCGGGATGTGAAGCTGCACGGACGCACAGGGCTCTAGCTCTGCTCCTGTCCTCATCCTGTCTTCTCCATCGGCATCCATCCTTTACGCTTACATCCCTTCAACACTCACCCTGGGGTCCAGGAAGACGGGCGGCACGTCGCGGGTTCCTCCGCTCTCACCGGGGAAGCTGCAGTCCGCTAAATCATCCCGGAGTTCCTCTAGGCCTTCGAGTCCCGCGGCGGCCATCTTGGACACAAGGTCTTCTTCCGGCGAAGATGTCTGCTGGTACTCAGACCGCTCAGGGCTCTGGCGGCCCCTCGGATCCTTCCCCGACAGACATCCTGGAGGCCATAAAGGCATGCAAGGATACACTTACCTCAAAAATGGATTATCTCGCCACTGACATCAGCTTGATACGGCATGACCTGGATAAATTCTGCTCCCGAGTGACGGAGGCTGAGGAGAGGATCTCTCAGCTGGAGGATTCTGCTCGGGCTGACTCCACGGAACTTCATGCCCTTCAGATCCAAGTTAAGGCTCTGCAGGACAAAGCCGTGGATACGGAAAACAGACTCCGCCGCAATAACATCCGCATCTTGGGCCTGCCAGAGCGAGCACAGGGCTCTAGACCGGCGGAGTTCGCTGAGACATTCCTGCCTTCACTGCTGGGCCTTCCTGCCATGCCACCTACGTTCGTGGTCGAGTGGGCGCACAGGGTTCCCCCGACCCCCCCCCCCCCCCGGTGCCGGGCGCTCCTCCTAGGCCTTTCCTTCTCCGCCTTCTCAATTACAGAGACCGGGACCGTATACTTGCTGTGGCCAGGGCCAAACAAGAGGTCTGTTATGAGAACGCCAAATTGATGTTTTTTCCTGACAACTCGCTGGAGGTCCAGAGCAAGCGGTGTCAGTTCACTGACATCAGAAAAAGGCTGCGTGACAAAGGCCTGAAGTACAGCCTCCTCTATCCTAGCCGCCTTCGAGTCATCGATGGAGACCGCGCTCGATTTTTTGACACCCCTGAGGCGGCGGCTGCCTGGCTGGATGTTCGTTGAGCTGGCTGTTCACCTGGTTTGCCTTTTCATCTCCTGAACTGTCGCAAGTATTGAGATTGTTTTGTCCCCCCGCAGCCCTGTGCCTCTCCTGTGTCCCCCCTCTTCCTATGTCTTTCTTTTTGCCTGGGCCACTCCACTGCTGACTTTGCCTCCCCTGGACTGCCTGCCCGTTTCCTTTTTTGGTCCCCGTCTTCCCCCTTACTACTCCTCTGCCTGGATGGATGTCCTTATTCACCGGATTTCCCCCCCCCCCCCCCGTGCTGCTGTTACCATTTGTTTGTTTTTTGCTATTTTTCGTGCTGTCTGGACTTGGACTGCCCAGTCCTGCGTTGGAACTGTGCTCTTTTTCATTGACACTGATCCGCAGGCTGCACCGTTAGCGGCCTGTGAACCTTTTTTGTTTTGTTTTGGGTCAAGATCGTCCCCCCGTCTCCCCTGTGTTTATGGGGTGCCCGGGGCACGATAGGGTGAGCCCGTTAGGCTCTGGGAATTTTTTTCTATGTTTTACTGTATGTTTTTGGTTCCTTTTCTTTTTGGTTGTGTTTTTTGATGTTTGATGCATGGATCTTTGCTGCGCTGTTACTCACCAGATGCTTTTACTAGATTGCGCATTCATTGGCCTACACATGATCTCTGTATCTAGATATGGCGTCACTTAAACCCTCTACCTTTTCTGTCCTCTCGTGGAATGTCCGTGGTCTCAATAGCAAATTTAAGCGGGCACAGCTGTTTCAGTATTTTAGATCTCATAGCCCCTCTGTTTTAGTGCTACAGGAGACGCATCTGGTGGGTGACAGGCTGCAAACCCTCAAGAAGCCCTGGGTCCAGCGGGCCTTTCATGCCTCTTATTCCTCATATGCCAGGGGGGTATCAGTGCTGGTGCGTAGGTCCCTGCCCCATGAGGTGGAGGCTGTCCATACTGATCCCATGGGAAGGTTTGTTGTGTTAGTGCTCACCTTGTGGCGGCAACGCTATACTGTGGTGGGTGTCTATGTGCCCCGTCTTTTAAGCCCAAGGTTCTTTATACTATCTTAGAAAAGATTTCCCTCTATGCCCCTGCTAAATTGTTGATTGTCGGGGATTTCAATGCCATCCTCTCCCCTGACCTGGACAGACCGGTGCTGCCCAAGGTGTTCTCTTGTGATTTACTCGACTGGGCGGAGGCGGCTGGGGTCCGGGAGGCCTGGCGTTGGAAGCACCCTGAGCGGAGGGAGTACTCCTGCTTCTCTGCCACGCACAAGACCCTCCTGGTGGAAGTCTGTGCCCTAACACTGGCTATCTATGCAGAGTCCTTTCCTTGAAGTGAGATACAGCGCCTCCTGGCTGCCTCTCAAAGCACTTCTTGTCAGGAAACAGGGCAAGCCACTGAAGTCTGGATGGCCTGCAGGCCTTCTGAGTCAGGGAAGTAGACACAGGGGGTCTCTCAGGGCACCCCCCACCAAATCTTCTGAATGCACTTGTCAACTTGCCACAGTCACTCGTTTCAACTCTTTGCTTTAACTGTGGAAATTTCTCACACAGTATTTGTAATCCACATATAGATCCTGGCCCGATGGCCTAAGGGATCTAGCACAGCAACTGTCTTCCATAAGACCCTGGCCCGATGGCCCAAGGGGTCTGCAATAAAGGTGGCCTTGCGGTTTGCCCGGCGGTCGGTTCGCGGCAAATTTTGCTTGTTCGCTACCCGCCAAATTTGCGAACACATGTCGTAGTTCGCGGTGGCCATACTTGTTTACATTGTGGAGAACTTTGACCCATGACACAGCCGTCAGGTGGAATGGGACAGCCAATTGAAACATTCCAGCACATGGACAGTCCCCCTACCCTATAAATAGACTCGATCTGGTGGCCATTTCACATTACGCTTTCTGCCAGTGTAGGGAGAGGTCTGCTGTGCTCATCAGGGAGAGTTTGCTAGACACATATAGCGCTGTGAAGATCCACAAAAGTCCTTTTCAGGGCTGGTATTTTTTGGTATAGATCTACTAGTATCTTTTGAGCTTAGGGAGAGGTATCCAGTGGTTGCTTTAGGGGCAGTTAGAGATTGGCTGCAGTCACACACAAATCGCTCTGTCAATTTCCACAAAAGTCCTTTTCAGGGCTGGTATTTCGGTATAGGTCTAGTATCTTTTGAGCTTAGGGGCAGGTATCCTGTGTTTGCTTTAGGAGCAGTTAGAGATCGGGCGCAGTCACACACAAATCGCTCTGTCAATGTCCACAAAAGTCATTTAAAGTGCTCCAATGTCGTTTTAGGGTCTATTACAGTCTCTTTACTATAGGGGCAGTTATCCAGTGGTTGCTTTAGGGGCAGTTAGAGATCGGCTGCAGTCACACACAAATCGCTCTGTCAATGTCCACAAAAGTAATTTAAAGGGCTGCAAATTTTTTGGTATTGCTGTGCAGTGCACTAAAAAGGGGGGTGGGGGAGGGGGTTAATCCACAGTATAATATACTTTGTAGAAAGCATATTATAGTGGATAAGTAGTATTATTGTGCACTGTGCAGCATTGTGACTGCTGTGTTGGTGAGACTGAGCATTTCTGCAGCAACACTACACACAGTGGCAAACTCCCTGGCCAATTATTTGTAGAACTGGTGTGATAGACCAGTAGCCCACCAATAGCACATATTGAAGTGGGGTGTTATCTGAGTATACTTTTACAAGTGTATTTGTGTCCTGCAACAACATTGCCTCTGTTGCTGTGTGAAGTCTGATACACACAGCGTCAAACTCACTGGCCAATTTTTTCAACAACTGGTGTGATAAACCAGTGGCCCCCCAATAGCACATATTGAAGCGGGGTGTTATTTAACAGTATACTTTTCTAAGAGTGTATTTTAGTCCTGCAAAAATGTGGCCTCTCTTGCTGTGTTGACTGTGCTACACACAGTGACAACAGTTACTGGCCAATTATTTGTAGAACTGGTATGATAGACCAGTGGCCCCCCAATCGCACATATTGAAGTGGGGTGTTATCTGAGTATACTTTCACAAGTGTATTTGTGTCCTGCAACAACATTGCCTCTGTTGCTGCATTAAGTCTGATACACACAGCGCCAAACTCACTGGCCAATTTTTTCAACAACTGGTGTGATAAACCAGTGGCCCCCCAATAGCACATATTGAAGCGGGGTGTTATTTAACAGTATACTTTTCTAAGAGTGTATGTTAGGCCTGCAAAAATGTGGCCTCTCTTGCTGTGTTGACTGTGCTACACACAGTGACAACAGTGACATTCCCTATATACAAATATAAAACAGGAACACGCACTGAAAGCTGCCAAATGGGCCCTAGACCAAACTGAAATAAAAACCAAACAAAAAGAATTTTTATTACAAGGATTGGACCTCGCAATGAGCCACAACTACTTCTGGCATGAGAAAAAGTACTACAGACAAAAGAAGGGAGTAGCTATGGGAGCAAAATATGCTCCTTCAATAGCGAATATTTTTATGCGCAAGTGGGAAAGTGAGCAAATTTTTAACAACAGACCAAAAGAACTTATGAGTTACAAGAGATACATAGACAATATTTTTATCATTTGGAGAGGTACCCAGAACTCACTAAATCAGTTTTTAAATTTTATGAGTAACAATGACTATGATATCTCCTTCTCTCACACTAGTAGTTCCGAAAGTATTAATTTTTTAGATTTGAGTATTTTTAAGGATTTTAACAGACTTTGCACCAAGACTCACTTTAAAGAAGTAGATGCCAATGGCTACATCCCCATAGGCAGTTGCCATCATCCCAGATGGCTGAACACTATCCCTAACAGCCAGCTAATGAGGATTAGGAGAAATTGTGATAAATAAAGCGATTATGAAGAACAAGCCGACTTAATCATCAAAAAATACCAAGAAAAAGGATACAGAAGGAAAGATCTTGAAAACACCAAAAATAAAGTCAAAAATATCAAACGGAAGGACCTATTCAAGAAGAGAGAAAAGGAAAAGAAAGATTATAGTATGGCCTTTCTGACCAGCTTCTCAAGACAACATACACAAATGGAGAAGATTTTAAAAAAGCATTGGCACCTTCTACTAAAAGATAATGTTCTCAAAACTCTCCTTCCATCTAAGCCACAGTTTATATATATACGAAACCCAAAACATTAAGACTGCAGTTAGCTCACAATGTAGTCAACCCACCCACAAAAATAGGTACGTTCTGGGATCAGGATGGGTTTTTCAGCTGGGGCAGGTGTATGATATGCAGAACCTCCAAATTTAGAAAAAGAAAACACACGACTTTTAAATCTGCTTTTAACGGTAAAACATATCAAATAAAAAAATGTATTACCTGTGCATCCACACATGTGACATACCTCCTCTCATGCCCTTGTGGGTTACAGTATGTTGGTAGGACCACTAGAGAGTTGAGGATAAGACTTAGGGAACATGTTTCAAACATTAGAAAAGGTTTTAAAAACCACAGTCTTTCCCACCATTTTAAATTGGTCCACCAAAGTAACCCCACCTTATTATCTTTTTGTGCAATTGATAAAATTGAACCCCATTGGAGGGGTGGTAACCTAAAGCGAGCAGTGTCACAAAATGAAACACAATTGATCCACCGGTTGGAGACACTCCAGCCTAGAGGTTTGAATGTGGATGTAGATGTGAACTGCTTTTTATCTGATTGGTAGAATTATGGAAAATATTGATTATTACAAATTTCTTACCCTCCTTTAAATTAATTTTATATATTTTTTATACTTTTTAATAATTTTTAACAAATAAATGATTTTAATTCGTTTTTAATAATTCAATATATATGCATTCCTCCATGTCAATTATAATAAAAATATGTAAGAACAATAACTTCCTCCTGCTCCATAGAATTCTCCTTAATTAGTATTAATAGATAATTATATTTTTGCCTCTCATTTTGGTTTTAATAAAATTTATGTCTTTTTAACAATTATAAAATATATAATTCTTAATAAAAAGTTGTTTTAAAATTATGGTAATTTATTATACCCCCAATAATATTAATAAAACTTAATATTATTATTGTTAATCATTTAATATTATTTATATACCTATAATATAATCCTAATTTACCATCTGAAACATGAAATAGCTCTAGGAATTTTAATCATTTGAGCTTTATGGTTTTTATATATCAATAAGAGGATTGTTTATTGCGAGTGTATAATAGGATTCTATATCAATTTTGTAAACAGGAAGTTACGCCCGGATGTAGTAACGTCCATATATATATTTTTTTTAAATAAGTTTATTTGCAAATTATGGTATAGTTGATTAAAATCGCTAGACCAATAATAGACACAAGACAAATGAATTTAAGATAAGTAAAGTTACGTTCCTTAAACAAATCCGGATATGATGTAGGAGAGGCTACGATATAAAGAGCCTCTGTCAACAGGAAGTGATGTCCTTTGAAGACGCTGTGTGTGACAGCGAAACGCGTTGACGCACTTCCGGTTGCGGACGTAACGTCATTTCCGGTCGGGAACTTCCTGTATGTGAAACGCACGCTAATAGCGGCGCCACTCGCTTTGTTTGTTATATGCCCATATAATCTTTTATCCTGTAAGTATTCAATCGTTTTTTGGGGAAATAAAACATACCTTATGTACTTCACGATGTATGGCCCTCTTTTCTTTTAATGGTGATATCGGAGACGATTTCAACACGGAGGTCACATCGGAGGAATCCCATATCAGATCCTGGGCAAATGTGCAATAAAACCAAGGGCTTTTATACAATATTAATCCGGTGAGTGGGGAACCAAGAGGGCACCTTCACCTCACAAGCACCTTTATTCACTTGGCACTTTGGCACCTTTTGGATCATCAATAAGGACTGTATTTCACCATTTATGCACTTTAAACTTTTCACTTGGAAATTATATTTATTAATTTGTTTAGCCTAATTATGCACTATATTTAATTATCACAGAAATTTATGCACTGTAATGTGATTGAAATATTATTATACATTGGATTTATATGATATAGATTGGTTTATTTTAATTATTTTTATCACCAATTTGTTGCTAGCGCTGCATAAATTTGCTTTTATACACAGTGACAACAGTTACTGGCCAATTATTTGTAGAACTGGTGTGATAGACCAGTGGCCCCCCAATAGCACATATTGAAGTGGGATGTTATCTGAGTATACTTTCACAAGTGTATTTGTGTCCTGCAGCAACATTGCCTCTGTTGCTGTGTGAAGTCTGATACACACAGCGCCAAACTCACTGGCCAATTTTTTCAACAACTGGTGTGATAAACCAGTGGCCCCCCAATAGCACATATTGAAGCAGGGTGTTATTTAACAGTATACTTTTCTAAGATTGTATTTTAGTCCTGCAAAAATTTGGCCTCTTTTGCTGTGTTAACTGTGCTACACACAGTAACAACAGTTACTGGCCAATTATTTGTAGAACTGGTGTGATAAACCTGTGGCCCCCAATACCACAGATTGAAGCGGGGTGTTATCTACCAGATATACTGCGATTCTCTAGAGACTTTTGTCACAGGGTAATTAAAAAACATGACAGGCAGAGGAAGAGGCAGAGACGTACGCAGGGGTGGTAGGGGTAGGGCAGGAGCAGTAGGCCGGAGCCTAACTGTGAAGTTTCAAAAGCCGCGTGCAATTACGACAAAGGACGCACCAGACTTGGTTGAGTGGGTCACTCAACCTTCCTCTTCTGCACCCTCCTCATCCTCTCTATCTGCACCCTCTTCGCGCTCTGCTGTGTGCACCCCCAAAGACACCACCACATACCCTCCACTTGAGTCACTGGAATTATTTTCCGATCCATCACAAGACGTTTGCGATGCGAAGCCATTGTTGGCATCAGATCAGGAAGAGGAGGTAGCAACAGCCCCACTCAGCAGTCTAACGACCCAGATCAGCCCAAGGAGGTTGGTCCCCGCTGTTGCTGCCTACTCCGAAATCTCGAATGTTAGTGGTGGGGAAGATTACGTGGATGATGACGAGTCTATGGACGTCACGTGGGTGTCCACAAGAGAGGAAGAGGAAGGGAGTTCAGAGGGAGAGACGGACCGGCAGATAGGGAGGAGAGGCAGGCAGAACTTGCATTGCACAAGAGGTAGAAAGCAGACTGCAAATGTATCAGGAGTGAGCCATCACCCGTGTACAGTCACATCTGGTGCTCCCAGGACGCCGGCCATGGCTCCGCAGTGTGGGCTTTTTTTAATGTGTCCGTTGCTGACAACAGTGTTGCCATCTGCATTCAACGCATAAGTTGTGGTAAGCCCAAAACTCACCTAGGGACAACCGCCTTAAGAAGGCACCTAAACTCCCATCACCGAGCCCAGTGGGAGCAACACTGTCAGAACCCACAAAGCCACACTCCAGGCTCTCACCGTCCAGCCCCTTCTCCTTCTGCTTCTCCTTCTCCTCTCTCCTCACATTTGCCCTCCACTCCACCTTCCATGATGCCGTCGTCACGTTATTCTGGAAAAAGGCAGGCTTCTGTGGTCCAAATGTTGGAGCGGAAAAAAATGATGACGCCGGATAACCCTCTTGCCCAACGTTTGACTGCTGGCTTGTCGGAACTGATAGCCTGCCAACTACTGCCATATCAACTGGTGGACTCGGAGGCCTTTCGTAAATTTGTGGCGATTGGAACACCACAATGGAAGGTCCCAGGCAGGAAATGTGAACCCAATGTTGCAGCGCTGCTTAAAACAATACATATAAATAGTGCAATAAATATGTAAACTTGTGTCAATGTGCAAACAAGTGCAAAATATATGTGCAAATTTTGCAAAATCACGTAATAAATACTTCAAAAAATACTTCAAAAAAATATCAAATTCATATAAATCGTTTAGTACATGTAAAGTCCATCAAAGTGCAAATAAGGTGCTCCTGAGCTTACTGTGTGCATAATGGGGATGATCCCCTTGTGGTTTTCTACTTACCACATTGCGCTCGTTAGAAAGCATGGAATGATATTTTGCAGTATGGTCCCAGTGTTCTTTAACAGCCTGGAATCCGTGATCAGGTTGGTGAGACCCTCGATGGTGGTTCTAAAGCATCCCAGAGTTCCCTCATGGAAAAGAATAGCCATCCATAGTGAAGAACGTTTGAACATTTTTTTATTAGAGACAAGAAAAAATACTCACAAACATAGTAGAAATGAAAACATATAGGTCACAGCACGGTGGTTCGCTGCTCCCTCAGCGTGCGCTTTACTGGCCGGAAGTGACGTGGCAGCTAACGTACTGAGCGTACTGGGGACTTTTTTATACACACAAGCCACACCTTCTCCCTTGCCTAGCTCCGAACAGCTACGATCGCTGGCTGGTCTTGTTCTGTTTTTTTTTTAAACTTGTAATTAATTGTACACTCCTTTTTAAAATTAATTAAACACTCCTTTTTAAAACTAATTGCTTCAATAGAAAGTTGACTACTAATAAATAATGAAACAATGCTATTTGTAGCCACTGTTATTTGTAGCCTCTATAAATGCATACTGACCTCTGCTGGTTATTTTTAAGTACTGCATCTATAAGAATGGCTTATGCGTATACCATACACGTTACAATTAAGTTCCAATCCAATTGTAAGTATCTTAAATCCAATATAACTACAAAGCTACTTAATCCATAAAATATAAATAAATAAATATATATATCTAGGGCTATGCTCATATGGTAATTAGTTACACCAATCCATCATTTTTACACAAATCAACAGATATTTAAAATATATTAAAAATATTTTAAAAATATAAATATGTGAATGTTAAATATATTAAAAATCATTAATTAAACAATTGATGTCTAGTTCTACGTTCAATCCTTTAGGTGTCATACTGCCCAACCTATGTATCCATCAGGTTTTGTTTTGGGATATACAGTAGATCTCTTCATATTGGTTCCCCTCCAGTGTTTCTCTATTTTATCTATAGCACAAAAATTAAGTTTACTGGGATCTTTATTATGGTGGAGCCTGAAATGATTAGATAAACTATGTTTTTTGAAACCTATTTTTTATGTTACTAAAGGTTTCAAAAAACATAGTTTATCTAATCATTTAAGCATGTAACCCGTGGCACCCGTGTAGATTTAGTTGTACCGCCACGGATTGCAAGCAGGCCTGCCTCTTCTTCTCCTCCTCCATCATCCTCCCTCTCCTCCTTGGCTGACTCCTCCTCTTCCGCTGCTACCGTCTCTTCTCCTGCGCCGCCCAAGATCCCCAGAACCTATTCCACATGCCAGGTGAGACGTTGCCTTGCTGTGCTGCGTCTGCTGTGCCTGGAAGCCAAGAGCCACACTGGTCCTGCACTCCTTTCAGCTTTGCGTTCACAGGCAGATCAGTGGCTGAGACCGCTGAATTTGTCAGTTGGTAAAGTGGTGTGCGACAACGGTGCCAATCTGCTGAGCGCGCTGAAACAAAATAACACACGTGCCATGCATGCCACACGTCCTGAACTTGGTGGTGCAGCGATTTGTTGGCAAATACCCTGGGGTCCAGGACGTCTTGCGGTAGGCCAGGAAAATCTCAGGCTATTTCCGAAGATCTTACACAGCCATGGCTCGCCTTGCTGAGATTCAGCAGCGACACAACCTGCCCCTCAGGTGTCTTATTTGTGACTGCCCGACGCAATATAACTCAACGTTGCATATGCTCGATAGGCTGCTCCAGCAGAGAAGTGTAGTTAATGACTACCTGTTCGAACTCGGCAGCAGGACAGGTTCTGGGGAGCTTGAGTATTTTTCACCTTTCCAGTTGCTGCTCATGCGGGATATATGCAGACTTCTGCGGCCATTCGATGAGATCACCAAACTGGTCAGTCACGGCCAGGGCGCCATAAGTGACATCATACCTTACGCCTTCTTTCTGGAGCGTGCATTGCGTCGTGTCATTGATCAAGCCGTCGAGGAGCAGGAGCAGGAAGATGAGGAAGTCGCAATGTTGGATGAATTCCCAGGGGGTGCTACTCCATCTGAGACAAATCAACAGCAGTAGTCTGAAGAGGAGTCAGAGGAGGAGGATGGTGCTGGGGGGATGAGGAGCAAGAAAAGCATGCTTTAAACTTTTCTGGGATCCCTAGTGTTATCTGTGGATGGGGGGAGGAGAACGAGGACGACATTATCCTGGATGATGAGCTGGAAGCAGGCCACTATACCGCTTCCAGTTTAGTGGGAATGGGGGCCTACATGCTGCAGTGTTTTAAGGGGGACCCCCGTATAAAACGCATAAAGGCCAAGGACCAGTACTGGGTGGCAATGTACTTAGACCCCCGGTACAAACACAAAATGGCGGAAATGTTACCACAATCACAGAGGGCGGTCAGAATGCAGGACTTCCAGGCCTTGCTGCGGGAAATACTGCATTCTGCTTTTCCGTGAGCTGGCAGAGGAATTTCCAGTCACAGAGAGACAGTTGCGGGTAGCAATCCAACAGCGCCTGCAAGAAGAGGGCGGTTGGAAGATGTATTGGTCACTTCAGATATGAGATCCTTCTTTCAGCCGAACCATCGACAGCTGTACTCCGGATCCAGCATGAGGGAATGCCTAGATCGACAGGTGTTCAACTACATCGGGTTAACAGCCAATGTGGACACTCTGAGGAGTGATGAATCCCTGGACTACTGGGTGGGCAGGCTTGACCTCTGGCCAGAGCTTGCACAATTTGCAATGGAAATGTTGGCTTGCCCCCAATCCAGTGTCCTGTCCGAAAGGACGTTCAGCGCAGCAGGGGGGATCGTGACCGATAAGCACACTCGCCTAGCTCATGACAGTGTAGACTACCTCACATTTATAAAAATGAACGAGGCATGGATCTCTGAGGAATTCAACACATGTGACCAGTAGACCAGGTTTCATCGAAATTCCTCCACCCACAACAATTCCTGGTCCTTGGCTTCGCTACATACAGCGGCATAAAAGGCATTTCATGTCCATTGAATGGCAAATTTTTGGTGCCTTTCAGGGCCAACAATTATTTTTTCTGTGAATGCCTATTGTACCTCCAGCCACCAAATACTAAGTTCAAGCTATGTGAGCTAATTTTTGGAGCCTATACAGGCCGACACTTATGGTTCTGTGTACTGTGAACGCCTACCGTACCTCTAGCCATCATAAACTAAGTTGTTTGCTGTCAGTTCAAGCCATGGGAGCTAATTTTTGGAGCCTATACAGGCCGACACTTACGGTTCTGTGTACTGTGAACGCCTACCGTACCTCTAGCCATCAAAAACGAAGTTTTTTGCTGTCAGTTCAACCCATATGAGCTAATTTTTGCAGCCTATACAGGCCGACACTTACGGTTCTGTGTACTGTGAACGCCTACCGTACCTCTAGCCATCAAAAACGAAGTTCTTTGCTGTCAGTTCAAGCCATGGGAGCTAATTTTTGGAGCCTATACAGGCCGACACTTACGTTTCTGTGTACTGGGAATGCCTACCGTACCTCTAGCCATCAAAAACTAAGTTTTTTGCTGTTAGTTCAAACCATGTGAGCTAATTTTTGGAGCCTATAGAGGCCGACACTTACGGTTCTGTGTATTGTGAATGCCTACCGTACCTCTAGCCATCAAAAACGAAGTTCTTTGCTGTCAGTTCAAACCATGGGAGCTAATTTTTGGAGCCTATACAGGCCGACACTTACGGTTCTGTGTACTGTGAACGCCTACCGTACCTCTAGCCATCAAAAACTACGTTTTTTGCTGTCAGTTCAAACCATGTGAGATAATTTTTGGAGCCTATACAGGCCAACACTTACGGTTCTGTGTACTGTGAACGCCTACTGTACCTCTAGCCATCATATACTACGTTCTTTGCTGTCAGTTCAACCCATATGAGCTAATTTTTGCAGCCTATACAGGCCGACACTTACGGTTCTGTGTATTGTGAACGCCTACCGTACCTCTAGCCATCAAAAACGAAGTTCTTTGCTGTCAGTTCAAACCATGGGAGCTAATTTTTGGAGCCTATACAGGCCGACACTTACGGTTCTGTGTACTGTGAACGCCTACCGTACCTCTAGCCATCAAAAACGAAGTTCTTTGCTGTCAGTTCAAGCCATGGGAGCTAATTTTTGGAGCCTATACAGGCCGACACTTACGGTTCTGTGTACTGTGAACGCCTACCGTACCTCTAGCCATCAAAAACGAAGTTCTTTGCTGTCAGTTCAAACCATGTGAGCTAATTTTTGGATCCTATACAGGCCGCCACTTCTGTATACTGTGAACGCCCACCGTACCTCTAGCTTTCAAAAACGAAGTTCTTTACTGTCAGTTCAAACCATGTGAGCTAATTTTTGGAGCCTATACAGGCCGACACTTACTTCTGTATACTGTGTGAGTGCCTAATGTACCTTCAGCCACAGAATACTACGTACATAGCTGTCAGGTAAACCCATGTGGGCTATTTTTTGGTGCCTTTTATGGCCGACACTTACTTCTGTTACCTGTGAATGCCTAATGTACCTTCAGCCACAGAATAATGCGTTCTTAGCTGTCAGGTAAACGCACGTGGGCTAATTTTTGGGGCCTGGAATGGCCGACACTTACTTCTTTATCCTGTGAATGCCAAATTTTTCAGACTGGAAATGAAAAACAATTGGTCTGTAAAGGTTCCGCCAAATTGTGGAATGGATGCGGACCCATTTTACAGATGTGTGAATGGACCCTATATGTATTAGACAAAGTATTTACCGGCTGCTGTCAGTTCTGGCTGATTTATGAAAAAAAAAGATATATTTTTTGCTGTAAAAAAAAAAAAAAAAACAATTTAGGGCAACTTTTTCAATTGCAATATTTCTGTTATGACATTGTCCATGTGCTGGGACTATTTGTGCACAGCTAGTACGTCTTTTGTGGCTGCAAATATGACCTAAAGGTTTTTAAAGTTCGCCTCCCATTAAAGTCAATGGGGCAGCCGCGAACTCGCGGTTCGTGGACTTTTGAGAAAATTTGCAGCTGGCGTTCGCGAACCGGCCCGGCCGATGTTCGTCCATCACTAGTCTTCAAGTGAACATAAACATTTACCAGGAACTTGTATATTCAGCATTATATTTTGCTCTCTTTTGCACTGTCTTGTGGCCAGTTGTGATGGCTAGCCAGCCATGTAAGTACAGTTTGAAAATTGTAAAGGAGTCTCTTTGTCTCTTGTTTGTTATCCTTAAATGTAGTAATCTGGATGAGGGGCTCCGACATAAGCCCCCTGCTCGTCCTTCACTCTTACAGACCAGGCCTGACCTGACCCATCTGGGCGGCGGACCTCTACTCGGTCTATATGAATGGAGCGCCCATAGTTCCACTGGGCCTTTACAGCGGTAAATCCTTCTTTAAGCTCTGGTTCGGGCGAGTCCCGATATGGTTTAGGGACAAAAAGGAAATCCCATATAGACTCACCGCACCGGAAGTCTCTGTATTTTTCACCCAATATCATTACTTCTCTCGGAGCATAGGGGTAATCGTGCCCATATTCAAGTGCCACCTTTCGTTGTATCCACCTTTGCATATGGGAAAGCCGGGGAAGAGTCTTCCTGTTGCCTCTCCCAGGTGGAGAAAATGGGGTTATTACCCGCTGAATTATATTCTCATATGCGGCATTCTGATCCCGAGCCCGGGCAATATTACCAGGAGGGGTTAAATCTGGAATCCTTTTAACCACTTGCCGACTGCCTAACGCCGATCTACGTCGGCAGTCAGCCCCTCACAGGCAAAGTGACGTAGGTCTACGTCACTAGCTTGTGAGGGTCTAGGGAGCGAGCGCGCGCCCCCGGAGGCGCGCTCCCGCGTGGTCACGGACCCCCCCGCGCGTGTGACCAGCGGACCCGATGTCCGCCGGTCACTCGGCGATCGGCGGGGGAGAGGGAGAATGTCAGGCAGCTTGTGTAAACAAGCCACCTGTCATTCTCCTCGCTGTAAAGACACTGATCACACGGATCTAGTATGTAGATCCGTTGATCAGTGTCCTTACAGCTCAAGCCACAGCCAATCACAGTAGAAAGCACGCCCCTAGGGATACACACAGCCCCTCCCTCCCAAATAAAGTTAACCCCTTCAATACCAGTGTATTTTTACAGTAACAGTGCATATGTATAGCACTGATTACAGTAGAAATGTCACTGGTAACCCCAAAAGTGTCACAAATGTCAGTCAAGGGTCCAATCTGTCCGCCCCAATGTCGCAGTACCGCAAAAAAAAAATCGCAGATCGCCGCCGCCATTACGCGTTAAAAAAAACCAACAAAAATGACAAAAATCTTTCCCTTTGTTAGTAAACGCGATAACTTTTGCGCAAACCAATCAAAATACGCTTTTTGCGATTTTTTTTTACCAAACATAGGTAGCATAAAACAAATTGGCCGAAAATGTTAAAAAATTTTGATTTTTACATTTTTTTGGGGGGGAATTTCATATAAAAAAAATGTGAAAAATATTGCTATTTTTGCATAATTGACGCTCTTTTTTTGTTTATAGCGCGTGATCAAAAAATCGCACAGGTGATCAAATACCACCAAAAGAAAGCTCTGTTTGTGGGAAAAAAAGGACGCCAAATTTGTTTAGGTACAGTGTCGCACGACCGCGCAATTGTCCGTTAAAGTCACGCAGTGCCGAATCGCAAAATACCCCCTGGTCGGAATGGGGGTAAAATCTTCCGGGGCTTAAGTGGTTAACATAAGTTTCACAGAATCCCAGCTTTTGAGATAATCCCCCCTCTCTCCATAGCTTCCTTGTCCTCAATTGTCACTGAAATTTCAGGACGTGGGGAGCTGCTCCTAGCTTCTGACCCCCAGTCCCACTCTGTCTCGTCAGCCTATCCCCAATAGTCAATCCCCTCCTCTATGGAACCATATCTGCACTTTAAGGATGGGGATCTTATGGGTACAATTCCTGCTTCCTCCTCACCACTGGTACTAGTAGGTGAGGCTTGAATAGCTGCGGGCCTTGTGGGCTGCTGAATAGCAATGGGAGCAGATCCTGCCACTACTGCTGCGGTAGATGCATCTTCCGGCCACCCTCCGGCCGCTTGTGCTGGCATGCATCCCCTTCCTAGAGAGCTCTGTGACCGAGCCCCCCTTACAGATACTGAGGGCCCACTGTCTGCTGGCATGGCCTCCAGCTTCATCATTAAACGCAGCATGTCCCTCCCGCCTCCGCTGAGGAACTTGGATTCTGTCCCGGTCACCTCCTGAGTGAGTCCTGACTCCCAATTGGCATACAACTTCTTGGGCCGGCCCTCGCTTCTCTCTGCCCGCAGCAGTAGATAGCCACATTGCCCACATTGGACCCACGCTTGCACTTTTAACGTTATGTTAGCACATTGAGGACATACCGCTCCTAGGTACTCCAGGCCGCCCCCATGCACAGCGCAAGTCCGCCTTCAGGCACCATCTGGATGCCTGTGTCCCATACTAGGTGCTCTGGTGTCTGCCTAGCAGAGTTTCCGCCGATGGAAGCAGCAATAGCGGTCACACTCTTCTGCTCTCTCACAAACGCCATGTTCCTCTCTACTACACGTGTCTCCCTCGAAGCCACACCCAAAGGAAGGGGTATTAATAGGACTCCCTTGGTCACTCCTGATTGGCTGGATGTTCCCGCTATCTCCACCCTTTCGCCATTGAGGGCGGTAACTACTCCTGCTAGGTGGGTCTGTGTAAAGCGCGCTCTCCCGTGCGGTACAGTAACTCTTCCCCTGCCATGCTCTCTCACTCTAGCCCACAGGGAAGTTGCTGCAAAGCAGACCATGTCACTTGCCAGACATGCATCCACTCTCCTTACTTGCACCAGGACCACAACTGCGCCTTCCTCAGTTCACACTGATGCGATGTGGGAACACTGCGAATATATCTGCGTGTTCCCGCATCGCATCCGCAGCACAGGCAGTTCACACTGCCATATGCGATACGCTGGGGGTGTCAATTCAAAGTTAACAACATCCCCAGCTCAGATCGCATATCGCAGTGTGATCTGACAGTTCTCACAGAATTCAAACTGTATAACTGTATGGCTGAATTTGCACCGAGCAAACATCGCATGTCATTTTTGGAGCATTGCGCTCCAAATTACGTGTGATCTCTGTGATCCCATCAGTGTGAATCGGCACTAAGACATTTACGATGCGCAGCCATTCTTGGCATTGGATCAGGAAGAGGAGGTCGTGTAGCACCACCCCCGCAGGAGCTGCTGATTAGATTATTGGGTCTACGTCCTGCCTAACAACCCACAGAATTGGCTCGAACCCTCCCTAGGCACAACTGACCCAGAATAGGACTGGAATACCAAATGGCTACACAGATTGGAATATAACACTTCAATAAATAATAATGACCTGTTACCTCTCTCCAGCTGCAGTCCTTCTGGGTAATACAAGGTGACCACACACAAGCTTGCTTTTAAACAGGAAAGTTATTTACTGTAAATCAAATAAACAGTTTCGATACAGTAAAATATGACTTTGTAAAAGGATATACTGATTAATTAATCAAAGATAAGATAAATACTGTGATATCACTCCTCAAGGGCACATTAATTGTTTCAGGAAATGTCTCAGAGCCTATAGGACCACCATCTTAATCACTATTATACTTTTGGAAATAAGGCTCAGCATTCAGTTAGACACAGTACCAGAATGTCAGACCTATCTGAGTCCGCTGTTTCTTCTCTATATCTTCGCTAGCAACGTTGGTGCACTCGCGATTTGTAATCCACATTGAGGATGGGTGATCAATAGAGAGAATGGCAGCAAACAGTTAGTAATCACCGCGGGGTGTCTGTGCAGGATTGGCGGTAAAACTTCTGTACTGGGCCACCTGGTATATTGCCTTCTACTACTCTAAGGCTAATCCTGACTAAAGTTACTTCTTTGATAGATAGAGTCAGTTTTTGGGCAGGTGCCCTCTCACCAACAGGACTGTCTCCCAGGAAGCCTCCGCTGCGGTCTCAGTCTCCGGCCTCTGTCACCAGCCGCGCTAGGTATTTGGGGTGGATGAGTCTGGTCTCTGTAGAACATCGATGGGACCTCCAGGAGGGATCCTCTACTGGAGATGAAACACTGCAACTTAGTCACTTAAGGCCCAGGAGTTTCGGCCTAGCATGCTGCATCAGCCCACAGCGCTGGCATCCTGCTTGTCTCACTGTGTCTTTCCCAAGAGAGTGAGTCTGGCTCCTCCCTTCCTTTATAAAGCTTCCCCCAGAAGGCTGTGCGGTGCAGCAGTGCACCCTGGTACTCTCAAAGCACTATGGGCGATGAAGACTGCTCAACTTCCTGAAAGGAAAATAACATCAAAAGAAATTCCATAGCCGCTGCAATGTGTCCTTTTGGCCACTAGATGGAGCCGAGTTCCTCTCAAATGTCAAGCAGCAGTCTTTTAGAACTTGTATAATGGAAGACCCCGCTACAGTAGCAACAGCTGCCACTCAGCAGTCTGACGACAGTACCGAGATCAAACCAAAGAGGTTGGTCCCCGCTGTTGCTGCCTACTCCAAGATCTCTAATGTTAGTGGTGGGGAAGGTGACATCGATGATGCAGAGGCAAAATTTCTGCAGTACCCAAATACACTATTGTGAAAGTATATTGTTATATAACACCCCCGCTTCAATCTGTCATTTTGGGGGGCCACTGGTCTATCACACCAGTTATAATACTTTTTTCTAATTGCGTTTGTCACTCTTTGTAGTATCGCTGCAGAACCGCTCACCAGTCACAATTCTGCACAATACAAATCCACTATAATATGCTTTCTATATTCATCCAGCATTGTGACTTCCTCATCTTCCTGCTCCTACTCCTCGACGGCTTTACCAATGACACGACGCAATACACACTCCAGAACGAAGGCCTAAGGTACGATGTCAACGATTGGCTGTGACTGACCAGTTTGGTGATCTCATCAAATGGCTGCAGAAGTCTGCATGTGTCGCGCATGAGCAGCCACTGGCTCTGTGAAAAAAAACCACGCTCCCCAGAACCTGTCCCCAGAGTTCGTACAGGTAGTCGTTAACTGCACGTTTCTGCTGGAGCAGCCTATCAAGCATATACAAGGTTGAGTTCCATCGCGTCGAGCAGTCACAAATAAGACGTATGATGGGCAGGTTGTGTCGCCGCTGAATGTCAGCAAGGCGAGCCATGGCTATGTAAGATCTTCTGAAATGGGCCAAGATTTTCCTGGCCTGCCGCAAGACGTCCTGGACCCCAGGGTATTTGACATTGAATCGCTGCACGACCAAGTTCAGGACGTGTGCCATGCATGGCACTTGTGTAATTTTGCCCTGTTTCACCGCGCTCAGCAGATTGGCACCGTTGTTGAACACCACTTTACCAACTGTAAAATTGAGCGGTGTTAGCCACTGATCTGCCTGTGAACGCAAAGCTGAAAGGAGTGCAGGACCAGTGTGGCTCTTGGCTTCCAGGCACAACAGACGCAACACAGCATGGCAACGTCTCACCTGGCATGTCGAATAGGTTCTGGGTATCTTGGGCGGCGCAGCGGAAGAGACGGTGGCAGCGGAAAAGGAGGAGTCAGCTGAGGAGGAGAGGGAGGATGGAGTAGGAGGAGGAGAAGAAGAGGCAGGCCTGCATGCAATCCGTGGCGGTAAAACCAAATCTACACGGGTGCCACAGGTTACATGCTTGACGGCCATCAGAAAGTTCACCCAGTGGGCAGTAAAAGTTATATACCTTTCCTGTCTGTGTTTGCTAGACCACGTGTCTGTGGTCAGATGTATCTTGGCACCAACACTGTGTGCCAGAGATACATTCACTTGCCGCTGAACATGGCCATATAGCTCTGGGATGCTCTTCTGCGAGAAATATTTCCTTCCTGGGACCTTCCATTGCGGTGTTCCAATGGCCACAAATTTTTGAAAGGCTTCCGAGTCCACCAGTTTATATGGCAGTAGTTGGCGGGCTATCAGCTCCGACAAGCCAGCGGTCAACCGTTGGGCAACAGGGTTATCCGGCGTCATAATTTTTTTACCCTCAAACATTTTGGCCACGGAAACCTGCCTTTTTCTAGAAAAACGTGAGGACGCCATGATGGAAGGTGGAGTGGAGGACAATTGTGAGGAGAGAGGAGAAGGAGAAGAGGCTGGACGGTGAGAGCCTGGAGTGACGCTTTGTGGGTTCTGACGGCGTTGCTCCCACTCGGCTCGGTGATGGGAGTCCAGGTGCTTTTTTAGGCCCCTTTCACACAGGAGGACCGTTCAGATCCGCTTGTCCGTTTTTTTTTTTTAGCGGATCTGAACAGTCCCTCCATGCATGTCTATGGGGCATCGGATGTCAGCGGGGACATGTCCGCTGACATCCGATCTGAACCGTCAAATCTGGACGGATGGAAACCCTATTTTCCATCCGTCCAGTGGAGCATCCCTAGGTGAGTGTTGGGCTTACCGCGACTTATGCGTTGACTGCAAAGGCTTCATCATGAGGGAACACATAGACCGACAGGTGTCCGACTACATCGGGTTAACGGCCGATGTGGATGCTCTGAGAAGTGATGAACCCCTGTACTACTGGGTGGGCAGGCTTGACTTCTGGCCAGAGCTTGCAGAATTGGCTTGCCCCTCGTCCAGTGTCCTGTCCGAAAGGACGTTCAGCGCAGCAGTGGGGATCGTGACCGATAAGCTCACTCGTCTAGCTCACGACAGTGTTGACTACCTCACATTTCTAAAAATGAATAAGGATCTCGGAGGAATTCAACACATGTGACTAATAGACCATGTTTCATTCAAATTCCTCATGACAGGCCACAAATATCTGCCACCACCCATAACAATTCATGGTCCGTGTCTGTTATTTTCTCCGTGTTGTGAGAGACACAGGACTCTGGTCTGGAACAACGGATGTTTATTCAGGACTCACTGTACACTACAACATGCATTACAGGACAGCTCTGTATATCAATGCATCTCTTACATGTCTCTAAGATGGCCACTCTGCCCCTTGACCCTTGTCATCACTCCTGGGTGGAGCCAGCCTTAAAGAAACTGTACATGTGAAACCCTTCAGGTATAACACTGTCTTAGGTAAATACAGCGGCATAAAAGGCCTTTTATGTCCGTTGAATGCGTAATTGCTACAGTCTGTCCCAGCTCTACACAGCAACCTCTCCCTACACTGACAAAAGACTTTTGTGGAGAAGATATTAGGGTAACTGGCGCTGCCAAATGCTAAATTAAAATGTAAAAGTGTGTCTCATAGATGTAGGTACATTAAAATGTTCCGAAAAAGTTATTACTGTGGGTGGTGGTCCCTATAATGTAACTAATGGTCTTGATGGTAAGTCACAATAAATATTTAAAGATGTCAATAAATTAATAATAAAAAATTAACCATTCATCAATAAATATCACAAATAAATACTTGATAGCAATACACTAATAAGGTAACCCAATCAATAAAAGCAGTTAAGTATCTCAAAAATTCAAAAAGTGGTGACTCTTAAAACAATTGGTGTGAACACTAGGTGGCAGTGTTGATCAAAATTAAGTAGAGATGTCTGAGTGACTAGAAAGTGCCAGGTGCTATAATTAAGTCAAAAATCTAAGTGAAGTGCAAAAAATGGGTATCTAAGCAAAATCAAATAAATATAGAAACAAGCCAAGTAGTATAAAAATGCATAAGATGTGCCAAGTGGATGATAAAAAACAAATAAATAGGTGAATTTCTGGTGGTTAAATAAATATGAATATAAATAATAATAAATTAGTCCATATTAAAAGTGAGAAAAAAAGTCCAAAGCAAAATATATGCTCGATATAATAGTCCAAAAACGTGCAATATGGTGATAGGACGTGCCAAAGAAAATCGCATGGATAGAGGGGGTGTCTCCTGGTGTGGATCAGGATGTGGGTGCTGGGTGAGGGAATTCCGTGCTCCCCTTCCTAAAAAGCCCGCACTCACCAGAGAGCGGCACCCCTACAGGGGTAACCAGCGTTGGATAATTGGGGTAAAAACCCGGATGAACCTCGGTATTGTTGGTATTTGATCACCTGTGCGATTTTTTGATCACGCGCAGAGCAGCAAGTTTGAAGCAATCCAACGTGCTGATCCCGGCTGCTGCGGGTGGAGCCGATGATGTTTCAGCTGTAGGTGGAGTTGCCCAGTACAGCTCAGAGGTAGGTGAGATAATCCAGTGGTGACCCCGGGGATAGTCCTGTCGCAGTGTTATTAACCAATGAGCGCTCAGCGAGCTGCCCACCTGCCAGGAAGAGAATTCCATCATTCCTCGCATTCCTGCTGCGGCGCTGAGCGAGCAACTTTACCGGGGTCACCCCCCACCGAACACTGCACCGGGGTCACCCCACTAATAACACTGCGACAGGACTATCCCCGGGGTCACCACTGGATTATCTCACCTACCTCTGAGCTGTACTGGGCAACTCCACCTACAGCTGAAACATCATCGGCTCCACCCGCAGCAGCCGGGATCAGCACGTTGGATTGCTTCAAACTTGCTGCTCTGCGCGTGATCAAAAAATCGCACAGGTGATCAAATACCAACAATACCGAGGTTCATCCGGGTTTTTACCCCAATTATCCAACGCTGGTTACCCCTGTAGGGGTGCCGCTCTCTGGTGAGTGCGGGCTTTTTAGGAAGGGGAGCACGGAATTCCCTCACCCAGCACCCACATCCTGATCCACACCAGGAGACACCCCCTCTATCCATGCGATTTTCTTTGGCACGTCCTATCACCATATTGCACGTTTTTGGACTATTATATCGAGCATATATTTTGCTTTGGACTTTTTTTCTCACTTTTAATATGGACTAATTTATTATTATTTATATTCATATTTATTTAACCACCAGAAATTCACCTATTTATTTGTTTTTTATCATCCACTTGGCACATCTTATGCATTTTTATACTACTTGGCTTGTTTCTATATTTATTTGATTTTGCTTAGATACCCATTTTTTGCACTTCACTTAGATTTTTGACTTAATTATAGCACCTGGCACTTTCTAGTCACTCAGACATCTCTACTTAATTTTGATCAACACTGCCACCTAGTGTTCACACCAATTGTTTTAAGAGTCACCACTTTTTGAATTTTTGAGATACTTAACTGCTTTTATTGATTGGGTTACCTTATTAGTGTATTGCTATCAAGTATTTATTTGTGATATTTATTGATGAATGGTTAATTTTTTATTATTAATTTATTGACATCTTTAAATATTTATTGTGACTTACCATCAAGACCATTAGTTACATTATAGGGACCACCACCCACAGTAATAACTTTTTCGGAACATTTTAATGTACCTACATCTATGAGACACACTTTTACATTTTAATTTAGCATTTGGCAGCGCCAGTTACCCTAATATCTTCTCCATTTTCAGATATAGTTTTACTATATTTTTGGGGTAGGCTGCAGCCAACCACACAATTAGATCCATTAGCGCGGAATTCTTTCTTCAAAAGACTTTTGTGGACCTATTAGCTAGCGACTTGGGTCACTATACAGTCTGTCCCTGCTCCACACAGCAACCTCCAGCCACAGAATACAAAGTTCTTTGCTGTCAGGTGAACGCCTGTGGGCTAATTTTTGGGGCCTGTACTGGCCGACACTTACTTCTGTATCCTGTGAATGCCTAATGTACCTCCAGCCACCGAATACAAAGTTCTTTGCTGTCAGGTGAATGCCTGTGGGCTAATTTTTGGGGCCTGTACTGACCGACACTTACTTCTGTATCCTGTACTGTATATGCCTAATGTACCTCCAGACACAGAATACCAAGTTCTTTGCTGTCAGGTGAATGCCTGTGGGCTAATTTTTGGGGCCTGTACTGGCCGACACTTACTTCTGTATCCTGTAAATGCCTAATGTACCTCCAGACACAGAATACCAAGTTCTTTGCTGTCAGGTGAACGTCTGTGGGATAATTTTTGGGGCCTGTACTGGCTGACACTTACTTCTTTATCCTGTGAATACCTAATTTTTCAGACTGGAATCAAAAAGCAATGGGTCTGTAAACGTTCCGCTAAATTGTAGAACGGATGCGGACCCATTTTACAGACATGTGAATGGACCCTATATGTCAGGGGTACTCAAATGTAAACTTGAAAAAGGTCCACTTACAAATTTTCAGTCCGAGGTCCGGAAAAGTGACCGTCAAATTCCAAATACAGAACGCCAACAACAAAAAAAGGCATTCCCCAAAACTTGCCCCCATCCAATGCAGAGTGACCAGTGTGCGTGCCCCCATTAATGCAGAGCGACCATTGTGTGTGCCCCCATTAATGCAGATTGACCAGTGTGCGTGCCCCCATTAATGCAGATTGACCAGTGTGCGTGCCCCCATTAAAGCAGATTGACCAGTGTGCGTACCCCCATAAATCAGAGAGTGACCAGTGACCCATGCCCCCATTAATGCATATTGACCAGTGTGTGTACCCCCATAAATGAAGAGTGACCAGTGACCCATGCCCCCATTAATGCAGATTGACCAGTGTGCGTACCCCCATAAATGAAGAGTGACCAGTGACCCATGCCCCCATTAATGCAGATTGACCAGTGTGCATGCCCCCATTAATGAAGAGTGACCAGTGCGGATTAGAGCACCGCATGATTATAAAAAGTCAAGTCATCAGCGGGGGGGGGCAGAATGGAGAGGATTGGGAGGATCGGAGTGGCTGTGTCTTACACTGGCAGCGCTGCATGATTACAAAAAGCCGAGTTCTTCTGCTTACCCGGTGTTCCGTGAGAATAACCTACCCGTGAGAAAGAACATTTCATACCCTCTGCTGACGTAGGTGCACCGGAAGTGACGAGGGTAGGCATTTCTCAGGGGTAGGTTTTTTTCACGGAACACCGGGTAAGCAGAAGAACTCGGCTTATTGTAATCATGCAGCGCTGCAAGTGTAAGACACAGCCACTCCGATCCTCCCGATCCTCTCCATTCTGCCCCCCCCCCCCCCCCCGCTGATGACAGAAGGAAGCAGACCGCTTCGGCGGTCCAGATTTAAGTCCGTGTGGGTCCGGAGGCGGCCCGGAGTCCGCCTATTGAGGACCCCGGCTATATGTATTTGACATGTATTTACTGGCTGCTGTCAGTTCTGGCTGATTTAGAAAAAAATAATATTTTTGTCTCAGCCCTCTGTCCCCTCAGGCAAGCCGCCTGGGACACCAGATTCCTCTTGACAGGAGGAGAGACAGCCATACTCTCCCCCCTGGGACTCTGCTTCCTGCCAAAGTCCTGCGTCATCAAACTTATACCCCCTCCCAGAATGCTGTGTGGCATAATCTGCCCTTCTGGGATAGATGCAAGCCTGGATGAGCCATTGGCCGGGTTACCTCCACTGCCCAATGAGAGCCCTCATTGAGTAAAGTGGGGAGACTCCCCAGTCTCAACAGCCACACCTGGGAACCATGACAACCTAGCTGAAAATCATGGCCCTACTTATAAGCAGTCAAGGCCTACTACACTTTACCTAGTACCTACATTGTAGCACCCTACATATATAAAAATTTACATTTATTCTTCAAACAGTTTCTGCAATTTTTCTAACTCTAATAAATATAAAAAAAAGTGCGGAAACTTTTTGAAGACCCCTTGTATATATGAAGGGAGGGGAGTAGATGAGAGGGGAGTGGAGTTAAGGAAAATGTAGTGGAGCAGATATGAGTGGGGGGAAGGGAGTAAAGAAGGGAGTGGAGCAGATATGAGTGGGGGGAGAAAAGAGGAGAGGAGAAGGGAGTGGAGCAAATGGGGGAGGGAGGAGAGGAGAAGGGAGTGAAGCAGATATGAGTGGGGAGAAGGGAGGAGAGAAGAGAGTTGAGAAGATGGGGGGAGGGAGGAAAGGAGAAGGGAATAGAGCAGATATGTGTAGGGGGAAGGGAGGAGAGAAGGGAGTGGATCAGATATGAGTGGGGAAAGGGAAGAGAGAAGGGAGTGGAACAGATATGAGTGGGGGGAAGGGAGAAGAGAAGCAAGTGGATCAGATATGAGTAGGGGGAAGGGAGGAGAGAAGAGAGTGGGGCAGATGGGGAGAGGGAGGAAAGGAGAAGGGAATGGAGCCGATATGTGTGGGGGGAAGAGAGGAGAGAAGGGAGTGGAATATATATGTGTGGGGGGAAGGGAGGAGAGGAGTGGGGAGTGGAATAGATATGAGTGGGGGAAAGGGAGGAGAGAAGGGAATGAAGCAGATATGAGTGGAGGGAAGGAAGGAGAAAAGGGAGTGGAACAGATATGAATGGGAGAAGGGAGGAGAGAAAAGAGTGAAGCAGATATGAGTGGGGGGAAGGGAGGAGAGAAGGGAGTGGAATAGATATAATTGGGGGGAAGGGAGGAGAGAAGAAAGGAGTGGAGCAGATAAGAGAGGGGTAGAAGGGAGGAGAGGAGAAGGGAGTGGAGCAGACGGGGGGAGAATCGAAGGGAGGAGAGAAGAAGGGATTGGAGCAGATGGGGGGGAGAGGAGAATTGAGGAGAGAAGAAGGAAGTGAAGCAGATAGGGGCAGAGGGGAGGAGAGAAGAAGGGAGTGGAGCAGATGGGGGGGGAGAGGCGAAGAGAGGATTTAAGAAGGGATTGGAGCACATGGGGGGGGGGCCAAGGGAGGAGAGAAGAAGGGATTGGAGCAGATGGGGGGGGGAGGCGAAGGGAGGAGAGAAGAAGGGATTTGAGCAGATGGGGGGAGAAGCGAAGGAAGAAGAGAAGAAGGGATTGGAGCATATAAGAGAGGGGGAGGAGGGAGGAGAGAAGAAGGGATTGGAGCAGATGCGGGGAGAGGAGAATTGAGGAGAGAAGAAGGGAGTGGAGCAGATAGGGGTAGGGGGTGGGGGAGAGGAGAAGGGAATGGAGCAGGCTTGGGTGGGAGAGGAGAATTGAGGAGAGAAGAAGGGAGTGGAGCAGATAGGGGCAGGGGGAGGATGAGAGGAGAACTGATAGGAGCAGATGGGGGGGGGGTTAGAGGAGAATTGAGGAGAGAAGAAGGGAGTGGAGCAGATAGGGGCAGGGGGGATGAGGAGAGGAGAACGGATTGGAGCAGATGGGGGGGGGGGGTTAGAGGAGAATTGAGGAGAGAAGAAGGGAGTGGAGCAGATAGGGGCAGGGGGGAGGAGAATGGATTGGAGCAGATGGGGGGGGGTAGAGGAGAATTGAGGAGAGATGAAGGGAGTGGAGCAGGTAGGGGCAGGGGGAGGAGGAGAGGAGAAGGGAGTGGAGCAGATGGGGGGGGGAGAGCAGAATTGAGGAGAGAAGAAAGTAGTGGAGCAGATAGGGGCAGGGGGGAGGCATAGAGGAGAAGGGAGTGGAGCAGATGGGAGGGGGGGGGGGTTAGAGGAGAATTGAGGAGAGAAGAAAGGAGTGGAGCAGATAGGGGCAGGGGGGAGGTGGAGAGGAGAAGAGAGTGGAGCAGATGGGGAGGGGGGGTTAGAGGAGAATTGAGGAGAGAAGAAAGGAGTGGAGCAGATAGGGGCAGGGGAAGGCGGAGAGGAGAAGGGAGTGGAGCAGATGGGGAGGGTGGGTTAGAGGAGAATTGAGGAGAGAAGAAGGGAGTGGAGGAGATAGGGGCAGGGGGGAGGAGGTGAGGAGAATGGATTGGAGCAGATGGGGAGGGGGGGGGGGTTATAGGAGAATTGAGGAGAGAAGAAGGGAGTGGAGAAGATAGGGGCAGGGGAAGGCGGAGAGGAGAAGGGAGTGGAGCAGATGGGGAGGGGGGGGGGGTTAGAGGAGAATTGAGGAGAGAAGAAGGGAGTGGAGGAGATAGGGGCAGGGGGGAGGAGGAGAGGAGAATGGATTGGAGCAGATGGGGAGGGGGGTTAGAGGAGAATTGAGGAGAGAAGAAGGGAGTGGAGCAGATAGGGGCAGGGGGAAGGTGGAGAGGAGAAGGGAGTGGAGCAGATGGGGGCAGGGGGGAGAGAAGAGGGGAGTAAAGCAGATGGGGGGGCGGGGGTTAGAGGAGAATTGAGGAGAGTAGAAGAGAGTGGAGCAAATAGGGACAGGAGGGAGGGGAAGAGGAGAAGGGAAGGAGAGGAGTAGTAGGTGTGATTGGTCTTTTATTACTTCCAGATGAACAGATATCTGAGAAGAGCACACATTACCACTAAAGGAGGAGAGGAGATCCAGTTTGATGGAGGAAAGGTCTCATTCGGATTTGATCTATTAAACATCATATTTACACCTAATGATTCCTTACCAATGAATCCAGTTGGATTTTTCTACAAACACGGAAGAGAAATAAGACTCCAACTTAATGAGAGTGCGATTCGGTGGAATCCACGATTCTCTCAGGTATCTGAAAAAACATCATTCAGTCTTTACAAAACACAAAAAAATGTTTAAAGTCCACATAACACATAAAAACACACAAAAATGTACAAAGAGTCTAAACCAAGAAACCATTCATAAGAAAACATTTTACACTTGCTGACCAACTTAACTATAAATGTACATCATGATTTTACAGAAAATACCGGGGTGATGCCTGCAGATAGATGCCATAACCCAGATATCTTTTGTTTTCTCAGGCGGTCGGCTTTCTGATAAAAGTGGTCCCAGTGGCAGATTCACCGCTGAATCACTTTTATAAGCAGCGGTAGAGATACCCCCATCCCCCGCCTCCTGGTGGTTCTCAGGCTAACATTACCGATCCGCGAGCCTGGGAACCATCTGCTGTCAGCTGTGTTTTAGCATAGAGATGAGTGATGGACAGATGGCCACCATTCATCTCTTTGGCATTGTTTAATTCCTTAAAGTGTTTTTCCAAAAAAATTGTATTTGAAAAACCGCTGCGCGAGAACCGTGTTTCAACAACCGCCAATTTATTCCCTAGGGTTTTTTCTAAAAAAATATATAATATTCGGGGGTTCTAAGTAACTGTCTAGCAAAAAATACTGATTTTACGTTGTAAGCAACAAATGTAAGAAAAAGGCCCGGTCTTAAAGTGTTGTATCTAAAACCAAAATCCAAAATGTAATACATTGTAGATTAAAATCCAAAAAGAATCCTGCACTAAAATCATAAATGTGAAATGAAAAAATGTGAAAATTAAAGCAGCAAAATACACTTGATCTATAGAAAACAAAAACTATAATCCCAATAAAATGTGTAGCGCTAACATCAAACCAGTGTTGAATGCAAAGATGGTAAATACAAATTATATCAAATAAAATAGTGACATATCCATATCAAAAACTGGGCATTTTTGTTAAAAAAAGTCTATTGAAAAATTAGAAAATAAATCAATAGAACAACAAGTCCCAGGATGGACGATGATAGATGGAAGACTGTGATCCCAAGGAGGTGGTGAAGCAGGAATACACCCCTGAGGAGTATGAGAAATGGCTGCTTACCAGAAACTTAGGCCCCCAAATTAATGGATAGGCCACAAGCGCTTAGATGTAGGACTGCAGTGTTACCATTCCTTTAGTTATCGTGGGAGGAGATGTATATCAGATATAGACTCTCGTAATCAACTCAAGGGATAGTAAGAACTGAATGTGCAAAGAGGAAATGAAAAGCACATAGCGCAATCCAGTAAAATGGTAAACAAAAATTTAATAGGAATTGCACTTACAATTTATCCATTAAAAGCAGGCAGAACAGTAAAATCGCGGCATCCCGCGTGTAGATGCAAAAGCAGGTGTCTCAGGGGGCATGGTAGCGTCACGTCAGGTACCGCCCGACCGGTTTAGTCATACGTGACGTCGTCCAGGGCGTGGTTACCGGACACATCGGCAGCGCAGACCAATCAAGCAAAATGCTGTCACACATACACCTTGCGGCTTAAGGGCAAAAAATCATCTCTTGATATGACCTTAGTACATGGTGAATGGAAAAAATAAGTAATAGATCTCTCATTGTATAATTAATATACTACAATTAATATAAAAAAAAAGAAATATATATTGAAAAAAAAGGGCAACATGACACCGGAGAGATGGAAAAAGGAAAACGTTACGGTGAACATGTTAAATGAAAATAAGAGACATGCCCTTCTTGTATATAGACACAAATAGAGTATGCAAGAACAGCCAGACATATAAAAATGGCCGATTATAAAAGAATAGATACCAAATTATTTAAAGCGGTAGTATCCCGCTTTTTGACACTTTTAACTACAGGTAAGCCTATAATAAGGCTTACCTGTAGGTACAATTAATATCTCCTAAACCGGCACTGTTTAGGAGATATTTGCAGTGCATGCAGCCGCTCACGCGAGCGGTGCATACGCTCTGAAGGTCCGGGGGGACCTTCAGCTTTCCTTGCTGGGAGCTTCCCGCATGCGCGGGAGTGACGTCATCGCGGCTCCAGCCAATCACAGCGCCGGGGCCCCCAAACCCGGAAGAGACACCGAGGGATCATGGCAGCGCCCGCAGCGGTGTCTGGGGTCCGTCTCGGGGCTTCGTTCTAAGGTAAGTAATACATTATGACCTAGTACGCGATGCATACTAGCTCATTATGCCTTTGTCTTGTAGGTTTTTTTTTTTTTTTTTCGGGTTTATAACCGCTTTAAAATAAACATGTAAATTATGTAATGCCGAGGAGCCATGTAGCTCCATCTAGTGGCAAAAAATATTAATACTAGGATGAGTAATATGAACGCCAAAAGTGTATATTGTGATACCCCCTGAAGAGAAACCAACAACACAAGAAGGGTCTAAAAAAAGCAAAACATCTTGAGAGATGTATACAAAAAATGTACAATAAAATAAACAATAAAAATTACCATATTATATTAACTAAAAAGAATGTTAATGATAAGCACAAAAAGGATGTGAAACATAATAGATGCGGGTGGAAATATATAAAAGGTACATAAAAAAGTACATAAAAAATGTTTTAACTGTTATTAATGAAACAATTAATGTCCCACTCCACGTTTAAGCCGTGGGGGACATATGTTTTAAGGATATATATCCACCGTGTTTCAGCACGGGACAACTCCCTTTTAATGTTCGCTCCCCTCCAATTAGAGACACAGCGGTCAAAGGCCACAAATAAAGTGTTTTGAGGATTCCTATGGTGGCATACATCAAAGTGTTTTGAAACACTGTGGCCTGGGAATCCCTTGCGAATGTTGGCCACATGCTCGCCCATGCATACATTGTAGATTACCAGTCCATAGATGTGGTGGCTGCATTAGTTTTCACATTTTAGTTTTTTTTTTACTTCATTTTCACTTCATAGTCCTACGAATAACACATTTCATGTCCCATTTCTCCATTGTATCTATGGGGGGAACCATGGTTGTAATACAGACTGGACATGTCTGTCTTCGTTCCTCTCTATTACATTGGGGGGGAGGGGGTTAGTCGTTTACTGAACAGAAATTGCTTTTACTTTCTGATCACATTGTATTTTTGGACCGATATGCATGTGTGGACTGGTGATCTGTAATATATGACATTGTTAGTTTTGGGTTTAGTTACACTTTAATTCATGTGTATAATAAGGAAGGAGAGTAATGGTCTCATCATTAGAGATGGGTCATAGAGGAACAGTAGAATGGTGGACAGTATACTTACACTTCAGACATGTTGTTTATCCTTATAGGAGAACTTGGTCCATATAGGTAATCATTATTATTACACATCCAGAACACTGAGATTTATTCTTTTATCTTTGTCTTCAGACTCCACGTTCTCTGTGCTCCGAGATCTGCCCTCAAGGATACCATAAACTTCAATCTGGAGGAAGACAACCCTGCTGTCACCAGTGTGTGCCCTGCCCAGAGAACTGGATCTCCAATAATACTGGTTGGTACCTCTAATACATATGGTCCACCTCATCCCTCTTCCTACACTATATTGTTAATAGTATTGGGACGCCTGCCTTTACACGCACATGAAATTTAATGGCATCCCAGTCTTAGTCCGTAGGGTTCAATATTGAGTTCGCCCTCCCTTTGCAGCTATAACAGCTTCAACTCTTCTGGGAAGGCTGTCTACAAGGTTTAGGAGTGTGTCTATGGGAATGTTTGAGTATGTTTATGGAAATGTTGGAGAGAAGCCTGGCTCATTGTCTGTGCTCAAATTCATCCCATAGGTGTTCTATCGGGTTGAGGTCAGGACTCTGTGCAGGCCAGTCAAGTTCCTCCACCCCAAACGCGCTCATCCATGTCTTTATGGACCTTGCTTTGTGCACTGATGTGCAGTCACGTTGGAACAGGAAGGGGCCATCCCCAAACTGTTCCCACAAAGTTGGGAGCATGAAATTGTCCAAAATGTCATGGTATGCTGACGCCTTAAGTGTTCCCTTCACTGGAACTAAGGGGCCAAGCCCAACCCCTGAAAAACAACCCCACACCATTATCCCCCCTCCACCAAATGATCTGGACCAGTGCACAAAGCAAGGTCCATAAAGACATGGATGAGCGAGTTTGCGGTGGAGATACTTGACTGTCCTGACCTCAACCCGATAGAACACTTTTGGGATGAGTTAGAGCGGAGACTGCGAGCCAGGCTTTCTCATCCAAACATCAGTGCCTGACCTCATAAATGAGCTTCTGGAAGAATGGTCAAAAATTCCCATAGACACACTCCTAAACCTTGTGGACAGCCTTCCCAGAAGAGTTGAATCTGTTATAGCTGCAAAGGGTGGGCAAACTCAATATTGAACCTTACGGACTAAGCCTGGGAAGCCATTAAAGTCCATGTGTGTGTAAAGGGAGGCATCCCAATACTTTAGAAAATATAGTGTTTATTATATAATGTGGAAGTTATACTTCACTCTGCCTTATGTCTGGGGGATTCTGCATTTAGATGAACAGAGCATGTTCCAGAAGGAAAATTACACCATCAGCATACCTCATGGTCTTTCTTCAGTGAGGTCCCACCTCCAGCACACACATCAGTTATTCCCAGTGGGATCCCATCCCCCATACACATTGATCTTCTACCTTTGAGATGCCACCCCTAGTTTGGACATTGTCAGGAAGGGCATGCCAGCTGGCAAAATGGCTACTCTAGGTGGATTTCTGCATGCGGGTGCAAGTCAACATACATTCTTACACATCCACATAGAAATGGTGCGTGCACGTTCGTATGTGAAATCGGATGCTATTACTCAGTGCTGTTTCATCTACAGTGTTTTCCTATGTGATCTACAGCCTGTTACTCTACTAAGTTGGTGTGGTCCGCTGTCAGGTTCCCTCTGCTCCATCTTGAACACCCTACTCAGCTCCATTGATGGCAAGACAAACCGGCACTTGTGTCACTGTTCCTTTTATCAGGGGCCTGGAGCTGGAGGTGTAAGAGAGGCATTTTCTCATCATGTCAGGCTCACCCACCAGGTAGGTGACAACCATGGTGGGCAGCACTAGAAATTAGTTTTCATCTGAACACCGGACTTTCAGACCATTCGGCAGTAGCTGAAAACCTAGTTACAGGATCTTCTCCTACTACTATAGCTACTATATATGACATCTTCCTTCTTACACTGCCATGGTTGTCAAGGAAAAAAAACGGCACGGGGTTCCTTTCATGTCTAGTATGACTTTTAAGGAGGACTTCAAGTAAACAACCCCATAAAAAACAGCCCCTCCATCTGCACCTTATGGATAGGCTAGGTATAGATCGGGGGGGTCTGTACAGCTTGTCGGTTGAATTTGGCATGGGGACACAGTGGATGCCTTCAGCTGTCATTGTGCTCTTGCTGGGTGTCCAGTGTGTCCCTGTGCCTTCAAGGAGGAGTGGACTCCCTCCAGCAAACCTTCCCTTAGTCTATCCACTGCTATATGTGCCCCAACTTAGATATTCAAACTTTTTGTTTAAAAATTTAAATCAGTATTTTTTGCTAGAAAATTACATAGAACCTCCGAACATTATATATATATATATATATATATATATATATATATATATATATATATATATATATTTTTTTTTAGCAAAGACCCTATAGAATAAAATGGCGATCGTTGCAATATTGTATGGCATTCAGTATTTGCACAGCGGTCTTTCAAACACATTTTTTTGGAAAAAATACAATTTAATTAATAATAAAAAAAAACACAATATTTACCCCATTTGTTTTGTATAATGTGTATAATGTGAAAGATAATGTTAGGCCGAGTAAATAGATACCTAGCATGTCATGCTTTAAAATTGTGCACGCTCATGGAATGGCAACAAACATTGGTACTTAAAAATCTCCATAGGCGACATTTTAAACATTTTTACAGGTTACCAGTTTAGAGTTATAGAGGAGGTCTAATGTTGGCTGCGATACCTCACATGTGTGGTTTGAACACCATTTCCATATGCTTGCGTGACTTACGTATGCGTTCACTTCTGCGTGCGAACACGAAGGGATAGGGCATTTACATTTTTTTCTTATTTTCCTTTGCTTTTTATTTTACATTTGTACTCTGTCTCTTTAATTAATTTTTTTTTTAATCACATTTATTCCTATTACAAGGATTGTAAACATCCCTTGTAATAGAAATAAGGATGACCCACAGGACCACATTTATCTGACAGAGAATCTGCTATAGTGGAAAAAAAAATTGGGGTTATAGCAGCCAGCTAATCCCGGTATTTAATGTCAAACAAATGACATATTTTTACTATAGGGCGGTCAGCAAGTGGATAGAACTATAGTGTTAGGATCGCAGTATACAGAGGAGCTTTGGCGGGGCGCTGTGGCTTTCATGTATATTGCAAGCATGCGCAATTAAACCCTCTGTTTTTACATGAACTGTTAGATGGGCTAATTTATTTTATATTGCAGGCTAGCTGGTAAGTGTGCTGGGAAATTTTCTGTTGGTTGAATAGCAGGGGATTTTTATAGGGAACCTAATGCAAAAATTATTAAAATTGTGGGGTCTCCCAAAAAGCCATACCAGACCCTGGTCACTTTGGTTGGGGGGCCTGTGGAACCCAGATTACCTTAGAGAGGTTGGAAAATCCCTCTCTCAGCCCCCTAGGACCCTCTTATGTGTAAGTCACCCTGTTTCTGTTAGGGACACAAGGTGACCAAGGAAATGATGGACTTAATGGACACTGAGAATATGGAATGGATTGACTCTTTGGGACTTGTTACTCAACTAACTGAGGCACAGACCGATTGGAGATCTGGTACATGGTTAGTCTACCTTTGGGGGGGAAGATATGTTATGGTATTCACCGTCAATGGGAATGAAAGACAGATACTATATGTGGGCCCCTTGGAGTAATGTTACTTTGGATTCAAGTCCATGTCTCCCCAAGACAGTCAGACTAATAGCAAATGTTAATATCATCAGCTCAACCACCTGTCTTCCACAAATTGTTGATTATGCTGATTTACTCACCTATTGTTTCTGTCCAGATGGCTAGGTAATTAGTTCAGGTTATTTCTATTTCTGTACACAATTTCATCTGCATATGATAATGTAATCAGGCACCTGACCTGGTGGGGTAATCTGATCAGGAGGGGGATGTCCTCCTGTGAGGTATATATTCGGTGTGAGTTTGTTCAATAAAGATTCCAGAACTTATACATGCAAAGTTGTCGGCTAGCTTTGTATGGGGTGTAGTGTATTAACACAGACCAGGCTGTACCGGTTGCTTCTTTATTCACTGAACATCACGCATGCCACTAACCTTCAGCCACACCCAGCTCCCAGACATATACATAATTGTAACATTTTGCAGACAGCAACTTAACCCGTTGCTTACCATACTACATTCCCTCCTCTCTTTGAATAAAACATAACATGCACAACGTATTAATAAGATTAACAAAATGCATGGATGAACAACTAAAAATTTAAACTATAAACTCCTGACTATACACATAGTCCTTAAGGTAGGCCGGTGGATTAGTTGCTCGTTTTTCTCTTGGCCATACCGATGTGGATGGTTGTGGATTGAAGTCTGGATCACTGGCAGTATCATCACTACTCTTTGCCTGTTCGCCGTCTTCCGATACTTGACCTTCTGACTCAATAAATTTCTTCACAAATGAGGAATTACGCACTTTTGTGTGTCCATCTAAATCCTCTAAAACCACTTGAGTACCTCTTTTCTCCTTTACAACATAAGGCTCAGGTTCAAAGGACGGAGCCAGTTTGTTAAACCGATCATTTTGAAGCAACACCTTATCACCCTGTTGAAGGCCACTAGGTTGACACTGGCGGCGGTGGTTTGCATACTGTTCAGCCCGGATCTTCCTTTCCTCATCAATATGCCGAAAAGGTTTCTGACTCGTAGGAGGACCCCCAATGTCTGGCAATTTTGTCCTGAATTTGCGACCACAAAGAAGTTCCGCAGGACTAACTCCAGTGACAGTATGCGGAGTTGTGCGATAAGCCAAAAGAAAACGTCACAGTTCCTTTTTCCAGTCTCTTCTCTCTAAATGAGCAATCCGCAAAGCTTTCAGCAAGGTTCGATTCTGGCGTTCCACTTCCCCGTTAGCCTGTGGCCAGTATGGAGTTGTACGATGATGTTCAATAGCATTTGATTTCAGATAATCCTGAAATTCCTGAGAAGTAAATTGGGCACCATTATCACTCACAATCCGTTTAGGCAACCCATGAGACGCAAAAATGCTCTCCAACCCCTCAATTACAGTTGATGATGTAGCTTTAGAGAGAACTACCACCTCTTGCCACCTTGAATAATAGTCCACAACAACTAAAAGATGGTGTCCAGATGGAATGTCACACAGATCAATGGCTAAATCTTCCCATGGTCCCTCAGGTAGAACAGTGTTGAGTTACTGGTTCTGGTTTAGGTTTGCTGCCCACCAACTGACATGCTCGACATGAAGAAACCAAACGTTCCACATCCTTGTCAATTCCTGGCCACCAGACTTTCTCACGTAATCTTTGTTTGGTGCGTACAATGCCTTGATGGCCCTCATGGGCTAAATGTAATGTACGTTTCCGTAAGTCTTTAGGCATCACAATACGATTGCCACGTAAAACTAGTTGTCCTGCAATACTCAGCTCTTGTTTGATTCTGTGATAGCTTGGGTCACAATCCACCCAAACCCCTTGTCTTACACATTTTCTCAACCAAGCAATTTCCGGATCCACAGATGACAATTCTTCAACCTCCCGCGGTGTCAATGCCTGAGGCATGGCGTTAGTAGCCACAAAACGAATGTACTCTTCTGCTAGGTTATGAACAGGTGCTGAAGACTGAGGCAATCTGGAAAGTGCATCTGCCGCATTAGTCGGTCCAGGTCTGTACCGCACTGTAAATCGATACGGTAACAATCTGAGAACCCATCTTTCAATTCTGGCGGATGGTTTTGAGCGTGGCGAATATATCACTTCCAGAGGCTTGTGGTCTGTGATGATTTCAAAATCAAGGCCGTAGAGATAGGTGTGAAACCTTTCACATCCCCAAACAACAGCCAAAGCTTCTTTCTCGGTCTGAGAATAACGTCTCTCTACATCAGTAAGGGATCTGCTTGCATACTGAATAGGCCTGTAATCGCCTGTGCATTGTCTCTGAACCAAGATGGCGCCTAACCCCACAGGGCTAGCATCGACAATAAGTTGGGTGTGTGCAGTAGGATTGAAATAAGCCAAAGTTGTGGCGCAAGTCAGCCGTCTCTTAAGTTCATCAAATGCACCTTGTTCCAAAAGGCCCCACTTCCAAGGGACTGCTTTGCGAGTAAACAATCTCAAAGGTTCACTGACAGTCGCCATATTTGGAATAAACTTGGCACAGTAATTCACTAGCCCAAGAAAACTGCGTACTTCTGCAGGGTTTTCAGGATTTCTGGCATCAGACACAGCTTTAATTTTACAGTCCTCCGGACCAATGCCCCTGTCAGACAGCACATGGCCCATATAAGTCATTTTGTTCATTTAAAATGTGCACTTCTTCTCATTTAATGTTAACCCTTTCTCCTGCAAGCGATTTAGCACTGCACGGAGACGTTCATCGTGCTCCTGTGTGTTTGTTCCCCACACAATTATATCATCAGAAATGTTATGCGTGCCTTCACAACCATGTAGCACCTGCTGAATCACATGTTGATAGGCCTCCGGTGCTGACGATACGTCAAACATCAACCTCTTGTATCTAAAAAGACCTTTATGGCTTGCAAATGTAGTGATGACTCTAGATGCTGGGGTCAATTCAATCTGATGATAACCCCATTTCAAATCCAGTTTACTGAAGACACTTTCCCCATTCATTGCATGTAGAACATCTTCAATAGTGGGAATTGGATGTCTCTCTCTCTGCACAGCTTGGTTAGCACATCTCATGTCCACACAAATCCGAATATCTGTGCCCTTTGGTACAACAACTAACGGCGATACCCATGGAGTGGGTCCTTCTACAGGTTCAATAATGTCAAGGTCTAGCAGCTCTGCCAGTTTGTGCTCAACAGGTGATCTCAGGCTATAAGGAAGTCTGCGTACTGGCTGTGCAATAGGCTTTACATGTGGATCAATGTGAAGCTCCAACTGAAAATCCTTTAATTTTCCAAACCCAGAGAAGCAATCTTTAAATTCCTCTTTCAATGCAGAAATAGAAGGAGACACCATATTCACTCTTGCGCTGCCTACATCACGGCCAATCTTTAACACCCCTAGTGCCATTGCGGTTTGACGACCAAGCAGAGGCGACCCTGTGCCATCTACAACATAGAATTCGGTCTGCAATGGAGGACCAGTCTCATGTGTTTGAACAGAGGTATAAAATTTGCCTTTAAGTTGTAGTGGTGTACTGGAGCCATAAGTATAAGTCTGTTTAGTGGTGTTACACAATTTAAAGTGATTTTCTCTGCCATTAAGACTGTGCCAAGAAGCTAAGTCCATAACATTGCATGTAGCTCCAGAGTCAATCAACACTGACACATCTGTATTTCCAATCTTAATGGTTAATGTCCCAGCTTGCAGAGAACACAGGGAGAATATAAATTCACAGTCAGGAGCACTCTCTTTATCCTCAGCTATAACATTTACTTGTGCTGATGGTCCTTTGGTTTTGTTATCTCTGGGTGTACTTCTACACACATCTGCAAAATGACCTGTCTTTCCACAAGCATAGCACATTTTATTCTGTACCACAGTGCAGTCCTGACTTGTGTGTCCCTCTCTGCCACATATACTGCAGGTTACAGGTAAAGTCCTCTTTGGAAAACTCTCTTTCCTACTCCAGATATTCCTATTATTATAGGTAGGTTTGGAGACTGTATTGACAGATGCAGTGTCCTTGGTTTCAATATGCAGAGCCTGGAGCTCAGACAGTTCAATGGCTCTTGCAATCTCCTGCAGACTAGTAAGTGTGAGACTAGGTTCTCTCAATAATCTCCTCCTGAGGTGCACAGATGTGCATTTCTCTATGACCTGATCTCTGATTATCTCCTCAGTTACAGTCCCAAAATCACAAGACTTTGCCAGATATTTCAGCCTAGTCACATAACTGTCTGTGGTTTCTCCCGGTTCTTGCACAGCCTGTCTAAACTTATATCTTTCATAGGGAATATTTTTCTTTGGCTCAAAGTACTCACTCAGTCTATTCATGGCTGTCTCATAGTCTGAATCTTCCCCTGTTGCTCCCAGGGTTTCAAAAATGTCCTGAACTTGAGGTCCAGCTAGATGCAGCAGCATGGCTCTCTTCTGAGCAGGTGCAGTCACTCCTGTGGCTATAACATAGAGCTGAAATCCCTTCTTCCACTTGTCCCAGCACTGTGAGAGACTAGTGTGGTCTCCAGACACATCAAACGGTCCGATAGCTCCAGAAAGCTAGCCATCCTTGTCGCCAAAATGTAGTGTATTAACACAGACCAGGCTGTACCGGTTGCTTCTTTATTCACTGAACATCACGCATGCCACTAACCTTCAGCCACACCCAGCTCCCAGACATATACATAATTGTAACATTTTGCAGACAGCAACTTAACCCATTGCTTACCATACTACATGGGGCAGCTGTAATATCTGATATCTATGTTCAAGACTGAAGGAAGCGGTATATTGACAGAAGCCCACAAGCACGGTGTGGGTCGTGGTTCCGTTACAGACCCTTATCCAAGCATTCAACCTGACAGGTCAGGAAGGGTGGGGCTGAGCATGTGCCTCCCCTCCTGAACCATACAAGGCCACATGCCCTCAACATAGGTGGGGTCCTGTGCCAGGGAGAACCCCCCACTCAGCGAATATTGTCCCCATATTGATGAGGAGAAAAGCCTTTGCCCAACAACCCTGGCCCAGTGATTGTGGGCCACTGGGGTAGAGCCTTATTGTATTATGAAAGCCCACTTTACCAATAAGAGCAGCCAGAGATACACCCCCATGCACCCACTTTCATAAAAAAAAGTGAAAAGTAAAAATCAAACACAAAGCTGCACAATGTAAATCCACCATCAATCACATTGTCCTGTGATGTAGATCCATGTCAATCACAATGAGAGGCACCCACTGTAGGAACAAAAATGCTGACTGACAATGAGCCTGCCGGTGGGTAAAGCTGATTGGAAGCTAGTAGAGATAGGAAAGTAAATCCCAATGCGAGATTATTGTCTCTGGACCTGAGAAATATTGAAAAAAAATGTATCCAGCACTAGTGCAAAAAAGAAATAACAACCGCCATGGTTCTACAATATTTGCCATAAGAATCTTGTCTAAAGATAATCTCAGGTAGGGATGAGAAAATCTGCCCTGAGTTGGTTTGAGATGCTGAACCCCATTGAAATCAATGGAAGCTGAATCTCTTAAATTTAAAATGGCCGTTTTTATGGGCTAATAGGCAAGGGGGGGGCCCCCAAAAAAAGCATGTAAGGGGGGAAGGGGGGGGGTACAATTCTGGGGAACATGTTCCAATAGAAAAAACAATACATATATATTTTTTTAATTCTATTCATCCAGGAGCAGTCATTTTTTTAATGCCCGAAGTGAAACATTAAAAATGTCCTAATCCTTTACATAGCATGTCTGAGGGGGTCCTAATCCTGCCTGCGAATGGGGTGGCTCTGTGATGTACAGAAAGTGCTGCAGCAGTGCTGACATTTACAAAGGTAAAAGAGGTGTTTAAAATTTCTGGAAAATGACATTTCATTGTCCGTTTCTTTGTTTAAAAAAAAAAATTATGCACACAGACCCTTCCGAGAGTCTGCTTTGTATTTTGGGCGACCTTTGGAGGGGCCCGTGTGCTGCACTTTTTCTTAACCACTTGCCTACTTTGCACTTAAACCCCCTTCCCATCCAGACCAATTTTTAGCTTTCAGTGCTCTCACAATTTGAATGACAATTGCGCGGTCATGCAACACTCAACCCATATAAATTTTTCGTCCTTTTTTTCATAGAAATAGAGCTTTCTTTTGATGGTATTTATTCACCGCTGGGCTTTTTATTTTGTGCGCTATAAATAAAAAAAGACCGCAAATTTAAAAAAAAAAAATTTTTTTTTTAGTCTCTGTTATAAAATTTTGCAAATTAGTAATTTTTCTTCATAAATTTTGGCCAAAATGTATACTTCTACATATCTTTGGTAAAAATAACCCAAATAAGTGTACATTATTTGGTCTGCGTGAAAGTTAGAGAGTCTACAAGTTATGGTGCTAATCATTGAAAATTGATCACGCCTAATGTACTGACAGCCTATCTCACTTCTTGAGACCCTAACAAGCCAGGAAAGTACAAATGACCCCCAAATGACCCCTTTTTGGAAAGTAGACATTCCAATGTATTTAATAAGAGGCATGGTGAGTTTTTTGAAGTTGTCATTTTTTCCCACAATTCTTTGCAAAATTAAATTTTTTTTTTTTTTTTTTTACAAAATTGTCATATTCAACAGGTTATTTCTCTCACATGGCATATGCATACTTACAACTACACCCCAAAACACATTCTGCTACTCCTCCTGAGTATGGCGATACCACATGTGTGAGACTTATTTACAGCCTGGCCACATACAGAGGTCCAACATTGAAGTAGCACCTCCAGGCGTTCTCGGAGCATAAAATACACTTTTCATTTCTCAACCACCTATTACACTTTTGAAGGCCCTGGAGCACCAGCACAATGGAAAAGCCCACTAAATGACCCCTTTTTGGAAAGCAAACACCCCAACGTATAATCTATGAGGCATAATGAGTCTTTTGAACATGTCATTTTTTTCCAGAATCTTTCGGAAAATGTGGAAAAAAAATGAAAACGCATTTTTTTTACACAAAGTTGTCCATTTATAAGATATTTCCAACACATAGCATGTACATAGCAAAAATGACACCCCAAAATACATTCTGCTACTCCTCCTGAGTATGGCGATACCACATGTGTGAGACTTTTACGCAGTCAGGTCACATACAGAGGCCCAACATGCAAAGACACATAGCATGCACATACCATGAATTACCATGAATTACACCCCACAATACATTCTGCTGAGCAAAGGGTAAACAAAAGCTTACCTGTAGTTTTAGAAGCGCAGTTGTCCGCAGCAGGCAGGGACTTGGTCAGCAACAGTGCATGCAATTCTCCAGGCAGAGGCATGATGGTAGTCCTGCAGGCAGAAGTAGGGTCTCTGTCGGGATAGAATGGGGACAGGGGTAGAGGCTTCTCCCACCCAAATCGCTTTGAAGCCTCCGGGATCCAGACCCTAATCTGAGAAGAAGAAAAACAAAAAAAATTGTTTTCTTCATCCAGAAAAACAATTCTGGTCCCCTCACATATGTGAGACCCCTGTGGTATGAATCCCACTACTTCAAGAGGCAGGCAAAAATCGTGGTCAAACAGTCCAGGGTCAGTTCCAGAGCAGGCAGAGGTAGGTACAAAATCAGCAGGCAAAGGCATGGTCAAATAACAGTCCAGGGTCAGTTCCAGATCAGGCAGAGGTATGAACAGAATCAGCAGGCAGAAGCATGGTCAAAAAACAGGCCAGGGTCAGTTCCGGAGCAGGCAGACATAGGTACAAAATCAGCAGGCAAAGGCGTCGTTGAATAACAGTCCAGGGTCATTTCAGGAGCATACAGTGGCACAAGGGGTGAAAGCAGAGGACTACGTTTACCATACTAATAATTTAGACAATTATGGTTACGGCGGAAACAGTCGTCTACACAGAGGCCTGGTTGGGAAGGACACTGGGGACAATAATAGCGGGTGTCTTTTCGAATTCCTGCCTTGGTACACACCCTACATTTTTTCTGCCGTTTTTGGTCTCTTTGTGTGGGAGGGATTTTACTGGGAAAATGGCGTTCAGACAGTCTGCTTATTACGTCAGATCTAATGTTTTCTGGTGGGCCGTTTGGAAATATGAGGGTTGTGAAGATTTCCTCCAGGTAATAAAGGAAGGGTTGGGGGCTTTCGGTGGATTTGCGGTATAAAATGTAGGAATTGTATATGGCCAAATGAAAAATATAAATTGCTACTTTTTTGTACCAATGATAGGTACATCTTGTGGGTAGATAGGGTTCCATCATTTGGTCGTTGAAATCCACTCCCCCCATGAATAAGTTGTACTCATGTACACATGTTGGCTTTCGGACTGGGCCATTCCTTCGTCGGGATTCCACATAGTTGTCATTGTGGATCGAAGACAACATGTAGACGTCTCTTCTGTCCCTCCACTTCACAGCCAGAACTTCCTCATTTCTCAGACTCGCCGTCTCCCCTCTTCTCAGCTTGGTGTTTACTAGCCTTTGAGGAAAGCCTTTCCGTTTTTTTCGGACCGTGCCACATGCAGGAGTCTTCTTTCTGTGAAGGTTTCGGAACAGGGGCAAACTGGTGTAGAAATTGTCTACGTACAGGTGGTAGCCTTTTTCAAGGAGAGGGTAAATGAGGTCCCAAACTACTTTCCCGCTTGATCCCATGTAGTCCGGACATTTAGGGGGATGCAGCTGGGTGTCCTTCCCTTCGTACACCCTGAAGGCATAGGTGTACCCTGTGGCTCGGTCACATAGTTTGTAAAGTTTCACACCATAGCGGGCCCGTTTGCTGGGAATGAATTGTTTGATGCCCAGCCTGCCGGTAAATTTCACAAGGGACTCATCCACACATATATTTTGGTCTGGGGTAAATAATTGAGGGAATATTTCTGAAAAATAATTTAGAAGTGGCCGAATTTTGAACAGCTTGTCAAATGCTGGGGAATTTCGGGGAGGGCACTGGGTATTGTCGTTGAAATGGAGGAACCTCATGATCATCAAATACCTGGCCCTGGGCATTACTAGTAGATGGGCATATGGTAGATTGGTTTGGTTGACCAATATGCTTGCAGTTCGTTTTTTTTATTGAGTCCCATGTTGAAGGTGAGGCCTAAAAATATCTTGAACTCCTCCACCGTTAGGTCTCTCCACTCAAAGGGACGGGAATAAAAAGATGTGGGGTTACTCTGGATAAATTGTTGTGCATACAGGTTGCACTGGGCCACAATGGACGTCAGCAGGTCCTCCGTAAAAATTAAACGGAAGTAGTCAATTGGGGCAAAGTTCTCCGTGTTGACCTGGACTCCTGGCTGGGCAGTGAAAGGGGGGATGATGGCTTCTCCTGAGTTGGGAGGAAGCCACAGGGGGTTCAGAAGGGCATAGGGAAGGCTGGCGTTGGTCCTAACCCTTTGGGGGCGAGGTGACACCCCACTTGAGCTTGGCCTTTCTTGCCGAGGCACTGTGGTGCTGGTGGATGGCACTGCGGAGCTGGTGGATGGCACTGCGGAGCTGGTGGATGGCACTGCGAAGCTGGTGGATGGCACTGCGGAGCTGGTGGATGGCACTGCCTCCTCCTCACGAGAACACCTTCGTTTGGCAGGCGGGCAGTATTCCTCCTCGTCGGAGTCGGTCTGCGTCCCGCTGCTAATGACCGGCTCGTAATTTACTTCGGAGTCAGACTCTGACTCCGAAGATTCCGAAGCAGAAAGCTCCCTGTCCATGTCCTCACTGATGATATTGAAGGCCTCCTCGGCTGAGAAAATTTTTTTTGCCATCGTTGGTGACACTGATGGGCACGGTGAGACTGATGGGCACGGTTAAACTGGCTCACTGATGGGCACTGTGATGGGCACACTGATGGGCTCTGTGGGCACACTGATGAGCACACTTATGAGCACTGATGAGCACGCTGATGAGCGCTGTGGGCACACTGAGCACTGGACACACTGATGAGCACTGGGCGGCACTGATGAGCACTGGGTGGCACTGATGAGCACTGGGTGGGCACTGATGGGCACACTGGTGGGCACTGGGCACACTGATGAGCACTGGGCGGCACAGATGAGCACTGGGCAGCACAGATGAGCACTGGGCGGCACTGATGAGCACTGGGCGGGCACTGATGGGCACACTGGTGGGCACTGGGCACACTGATGAGCACTGGGCGGCACTGATGTGCACTGGACGGCACTGATGAGCACTGGGCGGGCACTGATGGGCACACTGGTGGGCACTGGTGGGCACACTGGTGGGCACTGGTGGGCACTGATGAGCACTGGGCACACTGATCACTTGGCACACTTATGGCACACTGGTGGGCACACTGGTGGGCACTGGTGATCACTGGTGGGCACTTTTTTTTACACTTACGGTCTCTCCTCTCCTCACACTGCAGTCTGTGTGTGAGGAGGGAGAGCTGGCAATGAGTGATGATCTCAAATGTTTACATTTGAGATCATCTCTCATTGGATGCCTCGATCGTGACGAATGGCCGCTGTGATTGGCCATTCATCACGATCTGTGATTGGCTGTGTCCAAGGGACACGGCCAACACAGCTTTTGCCCGATACGCGTTCGCGGGAGCGCGCGGAGGGCGTGTTTATGGGAGGCCGTTTAAAAACGGCCTCCTGAAAATTCAAGTCCGCGCTGCAGCCGTATATAGGCTGTAGCGCGGATGTGAGCTGGTTAAATTAGGAAGCTGGCATTTCATAAAAAAATGAGTGAGGTCCCTTAGGAAATTTATACCAGGCCTTTAATCCAAGCCTGTAGTTTGGCTGACCAGGAAATAAGAGAACAAGCATGAGCCCCCCTGAATCATACCAGGCCACATGCCTCCAACATAGGGGGTGCCTTGCCAGAGAAACCCCCTTGGCAAAACATCTTCTTTCAATCCTGATGAAGACAAGGGTCTCTTCTCCACAAATCTGGCCAGTGGTTGGGGGGGGGGGGGGTCTTCATGTGGTATTTTTAGAATCTGTAATCCTCCTGTAATAATAAGAATTGGGAACCCGGATACCGCTTCCCCCTACCTGAATGAATATGGGGTACATTGAACCCCTACTCATTCACTAAAAAAAGATGTAACCTACAAGTAGACAACCAAACATTTGGAAAGTCCTTTTTAAAAAAATAAAATCCCCTCAAAATGTCCCTCATTGTAAATCCATCATCAATCACGCTGCTCTCTGCCTGCCAACTCACCAAAAAAAATTACGACCCAGGGCACATGACTGAATCCCATGGTACCACTGGCCAAATGACAGCTTCCTTTCCTTTGCTTACATGATGGGGATTCTTGGTGACTTCAATGGGTCTTACAGATGTGATTTCCTTAGGAACCAGTTGTGACGGACTCTGGACACCCTGACTGGGTATCTCTGCCAAGAAGCTGCTTCCTAAGCTCTATAACACAAGACCCGTGAATCTGGCTATAGTTACCCCAAGAACTAGGCAATACCAGTTTTGGAGTAAACCAGAATAAGAACTGTTTATTGAACAAGAATAAAGGCTTTTTATACACTTGAGAGGTATGTCAGTCACTACATAAACAATGACCAGAATATTTACCCAAAACATCACACAATGGTTAGATAACGAGGTAGGGCTGTCATGGCTAATCCCCCTATAGCAACTACTTTAGCTGACAATGATATAATTAACATGCTAATTAACTTGGCACTTAAACCAGCCTAGTTGGAATGCACAGAATGCTAGCAGGCAAAGGATAGATGACACAATTACCACCTGGACAATCAGGGATCTCATTCCAGGTCAGACTTGCCGGCATCAAGCTCCCAAAGAACAATACACTTTATTATATGTAAACACATCCCCACAGTATACAACAGGTTGTTAATTAATAATGGGTGAAAGACAGGTGGCTTGTGTTTATGAGATTACCAATAAGGATTGCTCCACACAGTTTGTGGCCAGGAGGCTAGTCTGCAGTCCTCTCCAAAAGTCTCCCAAGTCTGTGACACCAGTGTCAGTGGGAAGATATCATCAGGGCCGGCCCTACCATGGGTCCCGCTGGGTCCATTAGACCCGGGCGGCACTTTAAGGGGGGCGGCAAATCATATTGTTCGACGCCCGGGATGGCTGGTGTTTTTTTTCTTCATTTATCCCTGCTGCAGACAAGCACTGACTAAATGATATAGATAACATTCCGGACACCAGAGGGCGCTGCTCTGCTCTTGGTCCCCAGTAATAATAAAAGTTATGTGTACAGCGCTGTGGGGGGAAAAATGAAGGTAGTGTACTAAGTGTGCAGGCTGCAGCGCACATATCACGGTGCCCGGCTGCTGCTGCTGAGTCATTATTTACTTTTAATGTGGCGTTGGTGGAGAGCAGGTGAGCAGATCATGCAAAGCAGTGGAAGGAGGAGGCGGAGACATGGGCACCGACACTGCCCAGAGCCTGCTCAGTACAGCCCACACTCTGATCCCACACACTGGGAACATGATGAACTGGGGCTAACTGAAGAAGTGTCCAGTCACCCCCAACGAAGAGGTCAGTCACCTTCATGTAGATGGGGAGGGGGATTCCACCCAGAAGAATGATTTGCATTCTTGGGAAGGGCACACATCTCTTCTCATTTCTTATTCCTCAGACTTCAGATCCGACTATCAGGAGTCACCATCTGCCATACATCGACCGACACGATCGGATCATTGTCACAGGACTTGTAGCTCCAAAATACATTGTTCTGGATACATGATTAAATCATAGATGATCATTAACAAGAAATGACCAGAACATGAAATGTATACGTGATCCACTCTTTTAGATAGGGAGCATGTGTGTGTGCCCACCACCCCAGCTGTGCTATGATTTGCTACAGCATGAGCAGGTCAACCGGTCCCCGGCCAATGAACAAATGGCCGGGACCTGCTGATCTGCTCAGCAAATCACAGAAGAACCTGTATTCTGAGTTCAAAGCACTCCTGATCTCTACATTCTGAGCGCAACGCACTCCTGATCTCTACCTTCTGAGCGCAACGCACTCCTGATCTCTACCTTCTGAGGGCAACGCACTCCTGATCTCTACATTCTGAGTGCAACGCACTCCTGATCTCTACCTTCTGAGCGCAACGCACTCCTGATCTCTACATTCTGAGCGCAACTCACTCCTGATCTCTACCTTCTGAGCGCAACGCACTCCTGATCTCTACATTCTGAGCGCAACACACTCCTGATCTCTACCTTCTGAGTGCAACGCACTCCTGATCTCTACATTCTGAGCGCAACGCACTCCTGATCTCTACATTCTGAGCGTAAAGCACTCCTGATCTCTACCTTCTGAGCGCAACGCACTCCTGATCTCTACATTCTGAGCGCAACGCACTCCTGATCTCTACCTTCTGAGCGCAATGCACTCCTGATCTCTACATTCTGAGCGCAACGCACTCCTGAAATCTACATTCTGAGCGCAATGCACTCCTGATCTCTACATTCTGAGCACAATGCACTCCTGATCTCTACATTCTGAGCGCAACGCACTCCTGATCTCTACATTCTGAGTGTTTCAAATTAAATTTTCGTTTTAATTATCATGATATAAAAGAATGGATGTGGGGGTATTTTGATGACCGTGATTTTTTTTTTTTTTTGGGGGGGGGGGGCAGCATTTCATTCATGGAACCAGGCAGCACAATGTCTTGGGCCAGCAATGGATATCATTTATGGAAACGGTAGAAATACCTCCTCTATATATTATGTATTGCTCCCGCTGTACAGGGTATTCAGCCGAAGCTTGGTGTGATGGCTCATCCCTAGTCTCAGTTCTGCTGGCTGGGAAAGAAGATGCACACAAGGATAGAAAGAAATAGAAGAATACATGAGGATCCACCAAAGATCACTAATAACTGACACAATCCCAACTTTTTCTGGTGATTCAATAGAAACTGTGGAAACTTGGTCTGTATAAAATTAAGATAATTATCTTTACTTTTTAACTTCCAGATAAACTGGGTAATCTCCAGAAAATCAAAGTATGGATGGGATTAAAAAAGTCCAATTGTCCTATGTTGTGATGAATCTTCCTCTCGATCACATGATACAATAAATCATTTATTGATCCTGACTCCAGGAAAATTCTGTACGACACAATATCGGATTTAAAGCTATGACTTGTGTTCTATAATCTTTGACATTTTCTATAAGAACCTTTTTTCCTCCTTCAGACATGGAAAGGTGTTATGAATGTCCGGAGGATCAATGGCCCAATGAGAGAAGAGAAACCTGTATACAAAGATCAATTGAGTTCAGGGGAGGACTGGGCCAGGGGGAAGAGGTGCAATTGCCCCCCGGGCCTCTCTGATGCCCCGTAAAAAGGCTGCACCGCTTCTGCCACAGACATGCCTAAAGGATTCCTGGTAAAGAGAAGTAAAAAGTCTCTGCCGCTGACCTACTGAGTGCGTGTTGAAGGACAGAGCACAGGCCTCCCCCCCAGCATGGATGGTGTAAATTGTATGTGAGCAGAGGCCGGTTTAGTGCCCTACTGGACTTTCCTCCCCTGACCAGCCCCAACCGAGCTGTCCCAGCATCCCCCAACAGCCCCCTGCTGGCCAGGTCGGGAACCCAAATTCAGCCAGTGAGTGGAGAGTGTCGGGAGAGAAGCTTCAGTCTGGAATGGGGGTCAGCAGGAGGACAGGAAGAGGGAGAGTGGGAGGGGGGGCTGAGTCGCTGCACCATGAGACTCTGGTTTGTACTTGCCCCCTGGGCAGAAAGTGGACAGTCTGCCCCTGATTGAGTTCCTGTCTTATGGAGATACATTGGGGATTTCTCTGATCGTTATGGCTCTGTTATTCTGTTCTGGAACTATAATCATGTTTGGGATATTTGTGAAACACAAAGACACTCCAATAGTAAAAGCCAATAACCGGAGCTTCAGCTTCATCCTTCTCCTCTCACTCATCCTGTCCTTCCTTTGTCCTCTGATGTTCATTGGACGTCCTACAAAGATCTCCTGTCTTCTCCGACAAGCTGTTTTTGGGACAACTTTTTCAGTGGCAATTTCTTCAGTTCTGGCTAAAACCGTTACTGTTGTTCTGGCTTTTAATGTTACCAGACCTATCGGTAAACCAAGCCAATGGCCGAGGAAACAATTCTCTGCTTTCCTTCTGATTATCTGCTCTTCAGGGCAGCTTGGCATCTGTGTCTTCTGGTTGGTCTTTTCTCCACCCTTCCCAGAGTATAACAGCTAAGTGGAGGTGGGGAAGATGATATTACAGTGTAATGAGGGCTCTGTCATTGCTTTCTATTTTGTGATTGGCTACATGGGAGGTCTGGCCATGCTCAGCTTTATTGTAGCGTTTTTAGCCAAGAAACTTCCAGACACGTTCAATGAAGCTCAGTACATCACATTCAGCATGCTGGTCTTCTGCAGTGTTTGGATCTCCTTCATCCCAGCCTACCTCAGCACTAAAGGGAAATACATGGTGGCTGTGGAGGTCTTCGCCATCTTGTCCTCCAGTGCTGGACTCCTGGGCTGTATCTTCATTCCCAAATGTTACATCCTTCTCCTGAGACCAGATCTGAATGTGAAGGCCACTGTAGCCCAAAGAAAGACACCTCAATAAAAAATATAACTTATATACTGGCAAACTAATGCTGTGAATTGTGGATAACAAATTATAGCTTGCAATGAGATTGTAGAATGCTCTTAGGCAAAAGCAGTAACTGTGATAGGTTGTGATTACTCACTGAGATGAGACATAAATACATACAAAAGTAATCTACTGTCATTAACGTGGATATAGAATAAACATAAGAGCAGTGACTCCTCCTTTTCTCCATTTAGCTCCATCCAGGGTTTCAATCATAGACAGCATGTTAGGAAGGGTTCTGTGTCCCCATAGTGCTCTGATAATCCTTTGTCATGGGTGAACCCTGTGTTCTATCTTTTTTTTTATAAATCTATCATGTATCAGATTTAAGGTGTTTAATAAAGTTTTAAAATTTTCTTATGATGTTGTAAGAATATTTTTATTATTATTTTTATTATTATTACTATTATTGTTATTATGACTAGAGGTCAATAACATGGTAGCATACGATATATTAGGGATATCGCACCATTGACTCAGGGTGTGGAGGAAGGAGTTCCATGTGTCCACCCATTATCTTTAAATGAGGAACATTCCCTTTGTTTTATTTAAAAGTGTGTGTCTGAGCAAATTAATAAAAAAAACAAATTCAGTATATCTCTGCAATACATGTACATTTACCTTGTTTTATCCCTTTAACTACTTATTACCTGTAGAATGACATAGGACATCCTGGACTTCGAGTGATGATATCCGGGTGATGTTTGCAGCTGCAGGCATTATCCCAGTATATTTTGGTTTTCCAGTGGCAATACTTTTTGATGTGAAAGTGATCCTAGTAGCTAAATAGTCACAGGATTGCTTTTACGTCCCTGGTCATCTCTATGGTCTAAGAAACCGGAAGCGATGAGTGTTTTGTCACTTCCGGTTTTGCCAGGATGTAAACAAGCCATTACATAACGGGTATATTTCTACCTGTAGCTGCCATCATAATGGGTGGGTTAGGGCCTTCCACAAGGGCCAGTTTATGTGCATTAAGCACAATTGTATTCGGGAAGCTGAATATTTGGTACAAACTGATATGCTTATTGATAGATTTTTTAGAGAAAGGGTATGATAGAAAAGATTTAGAAAACACTAGGGAACTGGTTAGGAGGATGAATAGAGAGGAATTGTTACGTAAAAGACAAAAGAAAATCCAAGAGTTTTATATATTCTAAAAGAACAACCAGCGCTGAAACCCCTTTAAAACGTTGAACCATACATCATAAGTAAACAAATACTTGCACAATATCCTTAGCAGGTTGAAAGGTTAATAAAGCAATCAAAAATATATTAAAAGTGGAATAAAGTGCCAAGTGCCAACAAAATGTGCAACAGTGCTAGATTGCTAAAAAAACGGTGACAAAGTGGAAATCAAAAGATGATCTGTGCTTCAGGAAGATATATGGTAGAATATAAAATATGGTATGTGCAGATAATGAGCGATTGTACAGGTTCTATAGACCCAGAACTGGTCAAAGGCTCGGACTGAAACAATTAATATAAATAAATCAACAAGTGTCCTATGAGGGGTGAGCTGTTGACAGCTAGAAGAAAGTGCAAGGGAAAAAACTGCTCTGTGATGAAGGAGCGAATTTCACAGGTTCTTATGAAAGGAAGAACTGGTGACACGCTCCAAAATAGTTTGGGAGAAAAAATAAAGAAAAGTGCCCTATGAAGAGTGAACTGAAAAAGTTTTTCCAGGTGTAGGTTAAAGAGTGGTATAAATCACAGTGATATAAATAATAGTGATTATAACCAATAGTGAAATGAACAATAATCTTCAGTTAAAAGGTATAAAATGCCCTATGATGGGCGAACCACTGTGACAAAGAATATAAAAATATGAAGGAAATCACACGTGATGTGCAGTGGAATACGTAATATTCAAAAAACGCGATCCATAATATTAGGTGAATAAGTCCAATATAGATCTTCTAATGGTTAAAAAGTTCATAACCAGTGCAAATACAGCAGGCGATTTAAGTGATCCCAGTGCCAGTGTGAGTGGGCAGAGAATCCTCAAAACGGGTGTAATGGCCGCTCACCTCACTTATCTCTCATATGGGCGTATCAGGTGTCTCCTGTCAACCTGCAGACCATTGGTGAAAGGGACACTATCCCAGGGTAAACCGCAATCTCCGCTGATGATATAGGTATCAAGGCTCTGGTCACAAAAGTTGGTCTAAGGTGCTATTTTTATGGTGGTTACTCAGACACTCGGTGGTTGAAGGGAAAAAGATGGAGAGGGTCTCATAGTGTAGTACGTTTAAGCATTGTTTATTCACGGTATAAAATCAGTTAAACTCACATTTCAGAGGAAAGGTACAGGCATGTAGATAAGGTAAAAAGCCGCCGATGCGGTTCCTGTTAATACCACATATAAACCAATCTATAAATCTATAAATATTCTAAAAGATACGTAGTAAAGTATAAAACCAGCAGGAAACCACATATAAAATTTAGATGTAAAAAGCAGTAGAGATTAATATCCAAAATATCTCAATAAATATGATAAAAATATAGTCCAAAAATGAGCAGTCCAATCACTTTCTTTCAGATGTATCACAGAGAATGTTTTTCACAGTATATCTTAAAGTGCTATGATGATATAATATCCACAAGTGATTTCTGTACAAAGAGAGATAACTTCCCAAAAGGTGACTTCAGTGCAGGTGCCTCAATACTTTTGGGGGTACCAGTGACATTACTACAATAATCAGTGCTATAAATATGTACTGTCACTGTAATAATGACACTGGCAGGGAAGAGGTTAATACTGGGGGTGATCAAAGGGGTAAATGTATGCCTAATATGCTCACTGACTGTGTGTGTGTGGGAGGAGGGGGGGTTCTGTGACAGACACAGACAGATCGCAGTTTCAGTTTAGCTGAAACTGCTAATCTCTCCCTGCCTGTCTTGACAGAAGATCCGCCTGCTTTGTTTACATAAGCAGGCGGGTCTTCTCTTGGTTTACCTGGACGATCATGGGAGGGCAGCGACATTCACCGCCGCTCCTCCCGCGGCCCGCCTCCCACTGTGTCTAAACACAGCGGGAGCGCGGCGCCACCGAAACCAAATGCATTTCTGTCACATAGTACTACGTGAGTGGACGCAGCCAAGCCACCCTGCCGCAGTAATATTATGGCGGGCGGTCGGCAAGTGGTTAGGGAGTAGTACCATGCCTAGCTGATCAAGATTTCCCATAGATGCCAATGTTAAAGACAGGGAGCAGTGCCACGTCAAGCTGACTAAGATTTCCCATAGACACCATTGTTAAAGACAAGGAGCAGTACCATGCAAAGCTGACCAAGATATCCCATAGACGCCAGTATTAAAGACAGGGAGCAGTGCCATGCCAAGCAGACCAAAATTTCTCCTACATGCCAATGTTAACCACTAGCTGACTGCTCACAGTATTCCTACTGCGGCAGGTCGGCTCCCCTGGGTCCAGCGACTTAGACCTACATTGCTGGAATCCTAGTGGTCACTGCGGCGCGCGGGAGTCGAGCCGAAGAAGAAGAGGCGGCGATCGCTGCCTCCCTTCCCCAATCGTCATGGAAAGTGTGAGAAGATCCGCCTGCTTATGTAAACAAAGCAGGCGGATCTTCTCTGTGACAGACAGGAGGAGATCACAGGATTAAGCATAGCTGAACCTGCGATCTCTGTCTCTGTCACAGAACCCCCTCTTTCCCCCCACACACGTCAGTAAGCATGAGGCATACATTTAACTATTTGATCACCAACAGTGTTAACCCCTTCCCTGCCAGTGTCATTATTACAGTAACATTGCATATTTTTAGCACTGATTATTGTAGTAATGTCACTGCCCCCCCAAAAGTGTCAAAAATATCAGTTAGGGGTCCGATCTGTCCACCGCTATGTCCCAGTCCCACAAAAAATTGTAGATCGCCGCCATTACTAGTAAAAAAAAAAAAAAACAATAAAAATGACAAAAATCTTTCCCGTAGTTAGTAGGCGCGATAACATTTGCGCAAATCAATTAAAAATACACTTATTGTGATTTTTTTTTTTACCAAAAATATGTAGCAGAAAACAAATTGGCCTAAAATGTTAAAATATTTAGATTTTTACATTTTGTTTTGGGGAATGTTTTATAGCAGAATGTGGAAAATATTGTTTGTTTGTTTTTTCAAAATTGTCGCTCTTTTTTTTGTTTATAGCGCACAAATAAAAAAATCGCAGAGGTGATCAAATACCACCAAAAGAAAGCTCTATTTTTGGGAAAAAAGGACGGAAATTATTTTGTTTGGGTACAGCGTTGCACGACCGCACAATTGTCCGTTAAATGAATGCAGTGCTGAATCATAAAATAGGGCCTGGTCAGGAAGGGGGTAATATCTTCTGGGGCTGAAGTGGTTAAAGTGATTGTAATGTCTTATTTTTTTTTCTTTGTAAAATACTAATCATGTTATACTTCCTCCTCTATGCAGTTGGTTTTGCACAGAGCAGCATGGATCCTCCTCTTCTCAGGTACCTGGCTGGAGCTCCTGGCCCCTCTCTCCTGTTAAGTGCCCCCACAGTAAGCAGCTTGCTATAGGGGGAACAAAGCCGAGCTGCAGCTCTGTGTTCATTCAGACACGGAGCTGCCATTCAGGCCCCGCCCCTCTCTCTCCTGATTGGCTATCTGACTTTGATTGACAGCCTCGGGAGCCACGGCTGTGTCTCAGTCAATCAGGAGAGAGAGTCCCGGACGGCCGAGGGACTCGTGGACATCCCTGGACAGAGATGGGGCTCAGGTAAGTATTAGGGGGTGCTGGGGGGGGGGGGTGCCACACACAGAAGGCTTTTTATCTTAATGCATAGCATGCACCTTCTGCCTTTACCAGACATCCCAACCTGCAAAAACTCATTACAGGGAGGTGGCACTCTGCCCCCCCCCCCCCCCAATTTAACACAACTAGAGGATGATGAAATGAAATGCAATCAGTATACAGAGGTTTACTTCTTCTGGGAGATATTAAAGGAACATTCAGTGATTTGAAGTGGTGATGGTGGGAGGAGTCAGAAACACTGCACATGCTGGGATATTTACAATTATGTACTGGGGGATAGTTGCACCCCTAGCAGATGTGACTTAGGCACCAGGGGGGGATTATGGCAAGCAGGATGAATCGGATGGGGTGGACAGGAGCATGTGATTAGTGCAGTGGGGGTAGAAGGGGTGCAATTACATGAACCGATCTCCTGTGCACCTCTCCCTGCTGCCTCTGAAAGCTGGCAGAAGGGAGAGGGGGGGGGGAGAAGCAGCTTTCAGCAGCTGCAGGGGGAGATCCATAGGAGATTGGTTCATGTAATTGCACCCCCTCTTTCCTCACCACACCGACTGCAAACTCCTGTCCACCATGATTCCTCCTGCTGCCCTCTCTTATCTGCGGCTGTACTGTAGGGACACGCGGCTCTGCTCTCCTCTCACTGCCAGTCACATGGAGTTCAGAGCGACACTGACAGTTTCCTTTAGTATAGGTGCGGAAAACTGCAGACATGCTGCATAATCCCACACAGCTCCGTACCGCGCCGCACATCCCACATGTGATTTGGTGTGAAGCCGACATAGAAAATAATTGTATACTACAGTATGTGTCTTACAAAGACCTGCATTTCTCTAGAGCAGAAATCGCAGATCTCTGCAGATGGTGTGATGACCCCGAACTCTAAACTGATGACCTGTGAAGGATCTAAAGTGTCCCCGATCAGCAATGTTTGACCGTCACAGATTTTCCTCATTACACCGACACACACTTTTTTCATTCAATAAAATTTTTTATTACAAGGTTACTTTTAACAAGATTGCAGTCATAGAATCAGGAAATAGTAAAGGAAGAAATCCAACTGGTCAGGAAAATGACTTGTCTGGAATGTGGAGGCGGAGTTGGTAATAATTTGTGTACAATACAATATACAACGTGTTACATTATTATAACAAAGTATTGTAGAAAAGATCACACCATAGAAAATGGGGGAAAGGAGAAAATAAACCCGGATATGAAGGTGACATTTGTGAACGAGGAACATCTTAACAATTACCACCATTTTATTCTCCAGGGCCTCTGCTTTCAGAAAATATATGTTTGGGGGTTTTATCTAATATTCAGGCCCAAAATCTGCATTTTACCATGTGTGCAAAAATAATGCAAACACAGCTCTGGCAGTGAAAGGGTTAATGTGAGCTAGATGGGATCACTCTGCTGTGGTCACATTAGAGCTCCCCCTAGCTGCAGCCTGGTAATAACATTGCTAGGAGGTCTATTCGTTTATCTGCTATATACTTCCCATCTTTATATAAACGTCTCCTGACATTTAGGGGTCTATTCATAAAAAAACTGCATAGCATTTCATCTGCCATGTACATTCCTTCTGTGTGAATGAGGGAAAAATATGGAAAAATATGGATGTTAATCAGATATTTGCTGCTTAAATGTTTTCCATTGATTTAAAATGGAAAATAATACATTTGCCACTAGTTGGAGATAATTGCTAGTATACTCAGCGCCATCTAAAGCCCAAATGTGGTATTTTTCATATTAAATTAATGGTTGGTTTAATTGACTTGTGTTCTTCACAGTCTAGTGTACCCATAAGTGTATGATCTCAGGTATTAGTATGAAGCCTTACCTGATGAAGGAAAATAAGTGACATTATGGCCACTAGATGAAGTCAATATTCATAGGAAATAAAATATGGCCAAAACCCATCACAGCTGGGTGAATGCTGGAAATAGTCATTCAACTATTTTTTTTTTCTTAATAGACGCCTAAATGGTTACCAAAGCTTACACCACAAAATGTACTCAGCCAATGAAAGGTTATGACTCCATTTTTATTTTTCTACTGCTATCAATGGCCAACATGGGACAACACTTCATCCACGTCTTTGGTAATCTCTGATCTCCTTATGAAGTGTTTCTTACACCCCGAGGGCTGTGTGGGACCCCTGATGTACAGGAAGACAAGACTTCAGTGAAGAACATTTCCCTCACTCAGGACAGGAAAGTGGCTTCTCCCCCACGTGAGATCTTTGATGTGTGTGAAGTTCTGATTTTTCTAAGAAACCTTTCCTGCACTCAGGACAGAAATACAGTATTTTTGCCCATGTGAGTCCTTTGATGTTTGACAAGTACTGTTTTTCGTACAAAACATTTCCCACACATGGAACAGGAGTATGGCTTTTCCCCTGTGTGATACATCTGATGTGTGACAAGTTCTGATTTCCGTACAAAACCTTTCCCACACCTAAGACAGGAATGCAGCTTCTCACCTGTGTGCAATCTCTGATGAATATTAAGGCTGGATTTATCTGAAAAACATTTCCCGCACTCAGAACAGGAATATGGCTTCTCACCTGAGTGAGATCTCTGATGTATTTTAAGATTGGACTTCTGCGAAAAACATTTCCCGCACTCAGGACAGGAATACGGCTTCTCCCCTGTGTGAGATCTTTCATGCACCTTAAGTTTGGAGTGAACACGAAAACACTTCCCGCAGTCAGAACAGATATATGGCTTCTCCCCCATGTGACACCTCTGATGTGTGACAAGTTCTGATTTTTGAACAAAACATTTCCCACACTCAGGACAAGAAAACAGCTTCTTGCTCATGTGAGACCTCTGATGCAAGGAAAGATGGGAGTTCTTTAAAAAACATTTTCCACACTCAGGGCAGGTATACGGCTTCTCCACCATGTGAGATCTCTGATGTTTGGAAAGATTGGACTTCACTGAAAAACATTTCCCGCACTCAGGACAAGAATGTGGCTTCTCACCTGTGTGAAACCTCTGATGTATTTGAAGATAGGACTTATGTGAAAAACATTTCTCACACACAGAACAAGAATACGGTTTTTCCCTCGTGTGAGTTCTCTGATGTCTGCAAAGATGGGACTTCTGTGAAAAACATTTCCCACACTCAGTACAGGAAAACGGCTTCTCCCCCGTGTGAGATCTTGTATGCGCATTAAGATTGAATTTAGACTGGAAACACTTCCCGCACTCAGTACAAGTAAACCTCTTATCTGTTGGAAGGACGGCACCGTCCCTCACAGTCTGGGGTTCTTCAGGATAAGAGGAATACGATGGTCTGGCACCGTCCCTTACAGTCTGAGGTTCCTCAGGATAAGAGGAATACGATGGTCCATCTACAATGTGTGGCGCCGGATGGACATTTGAGGTAGACGGGTTTTCTCCTGGACTGTACTGTGTGATGTCCTCATCTTCTACTTTACAGTCTGGAGACAAAGTGAGACAATCCTCTGAGGATTTCTGTCCATGTACTAAAATAGAAATACAAAGATTGTTACTAGACATTATTATTATTATACAGGATTTATATAGCGCCAACAGTTTGTGCAGCGCTTTACAATGTGAGGGAAGACAATACAGTTAAAATACAATTCAAAACAGGAGGAACTAGAGGGCCCTGCTTGTTAGAGCTTACAGTCTAGAACATGAGCAGATTGGTTCCCCTAAACCAGGACTTCGCCCACATCAGACAGCTTTGTCTCTGAGGATCTTACAATTCCACCCTTAAGGTAACTAGTAAATGGGTCCTCTGATCTCCTACCAGTTCACTTCTTTATTCATGGACCTTAGTCAGAGAGTCATGAAACAACGAGAACTGTCTTTTATAGGAGTGACAGTGATGAGAGGATTATAGGACGAGTGTCCCCTCCCCCTCTATCACTCATTGCCATCTTCACAACACAAAAAGTCCTGCACTTCCTTATTTAGTTCATGATTTAGTCATGAATAACAGCAGGGCTGAGTCCCACCAGAGGTCAGAGAGTGAGGATGGGGGGAGAACAACCAAGATGAAGACTGGACTGATCCTGAAGAACACCATCATTGGGTTACTGACTCCTCCCTTATTATCACTGTAATATAAATGTAAGTGTAGCATTGCCCCCTAGAGGACTGCTGACAATTACACTTTCTGGGTTCCCCTGGGTTACCCTTAGCAACTGACAGCAGATAAACAGCAATGAAAGTTCTTGGCTCAGTCAATAATCAATCCAGGGGATGTTGTTTTTGTGTTTTTATTGAGAACTTAGATAGGAGAAGGGATGAGTGGGATAATCCAACAATTAACTATTCACAGTCTTGAGGACAGCTAACTGTGGAATGCGGCAAGGCCGCTGCTTCACTCTGCCACTGAAGTGAAGATGCTTTAAATGTTCCTGCTTGAATATTCTATTCAGGGTTCTAAACTTGGCACCCCCTTTACTCTCACTGCCTGTGTGCTGACACCCGTCCGCTGACTCTAGCCTCTGGAGTGGTCCCCTTCCTGCCTTCCTGACAGACCCCCGGGCAAGTTCCTTGGTACTCACGGACACTGTTTTTCCAGAGTCACCGTTGCCTCCAAACTCCACCTATCAGCTTCCATTGGACCTCTGGGTTAAGCCACACTTTCTGGTTCACCAGGCCGACTGCTCATTATATTATCAACATGTAAAATTATGTGCTCCAATACCTATTACTATTAATACCCAGGGCAGTGTACAGAGGTCAGTAGGATGTAGGGCAGTGTACAGAGGTCAGTAGGATGTAGGGCAGTGTACAGAGGTCAGTAGGATGTAGGGCAGTGTACAGAGGTCAGTAGTATGCAGAGCAGTGTACAGAGGTCAGTAGTATGTAGAACAGTGCACAGAGGTCAGTAGTATGTAGGGCAGTGCAAGAGGTCAGTAGTATGTAGGGCAGTGTACAGAGGTCAGTAGTATGTAGGGCAGTGTACAGAGGTCAGTAGTATGTAGAGCAGTGTACAGAGGTCAGTAGGATGTAGGGCAGTGTACAGAGGTCAGTAGTATGTAGGGCAGTGTACAGAGGTCAGTAGTATGTAGAGCAGTGTACAGAGGTCAGTAGGATGTAGGGCAGTGTACAGAGGTCAGTAGTATGTAGGGCAGTGCACAGAGGTCAGTAGTATGTAGGGCAGTGTACGGAGGTCAGTAGTATGTAGGGCAGTGTACGGAGGTCAGTAGTATGTAGGGCAGTGTACAGAGGTCAGTAGGATGTAGGGCAGTGTACAGAGGTCAGTAGTAGGTAGGGCAGTGTACAGAGGTCAGTAGTATGTAGGGCAGTGTACAGAGGTCAGTAGTAGGTAGGGCAGTGTACAGAGGTCAGTAGTATGTAGGGCAGTGTACAGAGGTCAGTAGGATGTAGGGCAGTGTACAGAGGGCAGTAGGATGTAGGGCAGTGCACAGAGGTCAGTAGTATGTAGGGCAGTGCACAGAGGTCAGTAGGATGTAGGGCAGTGTACAGAGGTCAATAGGATGTAGGACAGTGTACAGAGGTCAGTAGTATGTAGGGCAGTGTACAGAGGTCAGTAGGATGTAGGACAGTGTACAGAGGTCAGTAGTATGTAGGGCAGTGTACAGAGGTCAGTAGGATGTAGGACAGTGTACAGAGGTCAGTAGTATGTAGGGCAGTGTACAGAGGTCAGTAGGATGTAGGGCAGTGTACAGAGGTCAGTAGGATGTAGGGCAGTGTACAGAGGTCAGTAGGATGTAGAGCAGTGTACAGAGGTCAGTAGGATGTAGGGCAGTTTACAGAGGTCAGTAGTATGTAGGGCAGTGCAGAGAGGTCAGTAGGATGTAGGGCAGTGCACAGAGGTCAGTAGTATGTAGGGCAGTGTACAGAGGGCAGTAGGATGCAGAGCAGTGTACAGAGGTCAGTAGTACGTAGGGCAGTGTACAGAGGTCAGTAGTATGTATGGTAGTGTACAGAGGTCAGTAGGATGTAGGGCAGTGTACAGAGGTCAGTAGTAGGTAGGATAGTGTACAGAGGTCAGTAGTATGTATGGTAGTGTACAGAGGTCAGTAGGATGTAGGGCAGTTTACAGAGGTCAGTAGTATGTAGGGCAGTGCAGAGAGGTCAGTAGGATGTAGGGCAGTGCACATAGGTCAGTAGTATGTAGGGCAGTGTACAGAGGGCAGTAGGATGCAGAGCAGTATACAGAGGTCAGTAGTACGTAGGGCAGTGTACTGAGGTCAGTAGTATGTATGACAGTGTACAGAGGTCAGCAGTATGTAGAGCAGTGTACAGAGGTCAGTACTATATAGGCCAGTGTACAGAGGTCAGTACTATATAGGCCAGTGTACAGAGGTCAGTACTATATAGGCCAGTGTACAGAGTTCAGTAGTATGTAGGGCAGTGTACAGAGGTCAGTAGTATGTAGAGTAGGGCTGCCACGACTCGTCGACTACTAAAATTCGTCGACGTGTGTGAAAAGCGTTGACGCGTCACGCGTGACGTCACACGCCCCGTGCTCGCATTGCCGGCCGGGCCGCTCCATTGATTGGGGCCGCTGCAAGACCTGAGAGCAGGCGGGACGGGTGCAAATATCGAGTTCTGCGGGGCTGAGGTGGGACGGCATCATCGAGTTCTTACAGGGGGCAGGGCGGGGAGGATTAGGAGACCTGAGAGCAGGCGGGACGGATGCAAATATCGAGTTCTTACAGGGGGCGGGACAGATGCAAATATCGAGTTCTTACAGGGGGCGGGGCGGGGAGGATTAGGAGACCTGCGGCCGTGTAATGAATGTATTAAAAGCAGTTCCTTCGGTTCTAAGTACACTGTGATCACCTCCCACTCACTGTGTGTGAAGGGGCCCCATTCCTCCCCCAATGCCTGGCCTAGTATACCCCTATAGGGCCCCACCCCTCCCCAGTGCCTGGCCTAGTATACCCCTAAAGGGCCCCATGCCTCCCCCAGTGCCTGGCCTAGTATACCCCTAAAGGGCCCCATGCCTCCCCCAGTGCCTGGCCTAGTATACCCCTATAGGGCCCCATCCCTCCCCAGTGCCTGGCCTAGTATACCCCTATAGGGCCCCATTCCTCCCCAATGCCTGGCCTAGTATACCCCCTATAGGGCCCCATTCCTCCCCAATGCCTGGCCTAGTATACCCCCTATAGGGCCCCATCCCTCCCCAGTGCCTGGCCTAGTATACCCCTAAAGGGCCCCATCCCTCCCCCAGTGCCTGGCCTAGTATACCCCTAAAGGGCCCCATCCCTCCCCCAGTGCCTGGCCTAGTATACCCCTATAGGGCCCCATCCCTCCCCAGTGCCTGGCCTAGTATACCCCTATAGGGCCCCATCCCTCCCAGTGCCTAGCCTAGGATACCCCTATAGGGCCCCACCCCCTCCCAGTGCCTTGCTTAGGATACCCCTATAGGGCCCTATTCCTACCCTATTCTACGTCAGCCGCTGTGAGCGGCATGACGTCCCGGGGCGGCTGCGCCTGCGCATCAACTGAGCTGATTCTCTGTGGCTGCAGACTGCCGCCAACACCGATGATCCTTCCCCACTCCAGCAGCATCATGTGATCGCAGGTGAGCCTGAGGGGTCTACACTGGGAGGGGGGCTTACTGAGGGGTCTGTACTAGGTGGGAGGGCTTACTGAGGGGTCCACACTGGGAGGGGGGCTTACTAAGTGGTCTGTACTAGGTGGGAGGGCTTACTGAGGGGTCTGTACTAGGTGGGAGGGCTTATTGAGGGGTCTGTACTGGGAGGGGGCTTACGGAGGGGTCTGTACTGGGAGGGAGGCTTACTGAGGGGTCTGTATTAATTACAGGATTAATTAGCTAATCAAAAAAACACTCAATTAAGCAAAAAAAAAAAAAAAATAAAAAAATAATCGTTAGATTAGTCGACTAATCGTAAAAATAATCGATAGATTAGTCGACAGACAAATTAATCGTTAGTTGCAGCCCTAATGTAGAGCAGTGTACAGAGGTCAGTAGGATGTAGGATAGTGTACAGAGGTCAGTAGTATGTATGGTAGTGTACAGAGGTCAGGAGGATGTAGGGCAGTGTACAGAGGTCAGTAGTATGTAGGGCAGTGTACAGAGGTCAGGAGGATGTAGGGCAGTGTACAGAGGTCAGTAGTATGTAGGGCAGTGTACAGAGGTCAGTAGTATGTAGGGCAGTGTACAGAGGTCAGTAGTATGTAGGGTAGTGTACAGAGGTCAGTACTATATAGGCCAGTGTACAGAGTTCAGTAGTAGGTAGGGCAGTGTACAGAGGTCAGTAGGATGTAGGGCAGTGTCCAGGGGTCAGTAGGATGTAGGGCAGTGTACAGAGGTCAGTAGGATGTAGGGCAGTGTCCAGAGGTCAGTAGGATGTAGGGCAGTGTACAGAGGTCAGTAGGATGTAGGGCAGTGTCCAGGGGTCAGTAGGATGTAGGGCAGTATACAGAGGTCAGTAAAATGTAGGGCAGTATACAGAGGTCAGTAAAATGTAGGGCAGTATACAGAGGTCAGTAGTATGTAGGGCAGTGTACAGAGGTCAGTAGTATGTAGAGCAACATACAGAGGTCAGTAGTATGTAGGGCAGTGTACAGAGGTCAGTAGGATGTAGGACAGTGTACAGAGGTCAGTAGTATGTAGGGCAGTGTAAAGAGGTCAGCAGGATGTAGGGCAGTGTACAGAGGTCAGTAATATGTATGGTAGTATACAGAGGTCAGTAGTATGTAGGGCAGTGTACAGAGGTCAGTAGGATGTAGGGCAGTGTACAGAGGTCAGTAGGATGTAGGGCAGTGTACAGAGGTCAGTAGGATGTAGGGCAGTGTACAGAGGTCAGTAGGATGTGGGCAATGTACAGAGGTCAGTAGGATGTAGGGCAGTGTACAGAGGTCAGTAGGATGTAGGGCAGTGTACAGAGGTCAGTAGGATGTAGGGCAGTGTACAGAGGTCAGTAGGATGTAGGGCAGTGTACAGAGGTCAGTAGGATGTAGGGCAGTGTACAGAGGTCAGATGGCAGGGGTGAGCAGGATAGAAACTAACAAGGCAGAGAACAGGGTGTCTACAGTGCAAATGACGTTAGCAGGGAAGTGTAAAGGGGGTGGTCAGGAATGGACAGCACAGGGGAATCCGGAGGTTACCGCGCAGTGGAAAATCAGGAGGGGACAACGCAGGGGAATCTGGAGGGGACAGCGCAAGGGAATCCGGAGGGGACCGCGCAGTGGAAAATCCGGAGGGGACCGCGCAGTGGAAAATCCGGAGGGGACCGCGCAGTGGAAAATCCGGAGGGGACCGCGCAGTGGAAAATCCGGAGGGGACCGCGCAGTGGAAAATCCGGAGGGGACAGCGCAGTGGAAAATCCGGAGGGGACAGCGTAGGAGAATCCGGAGGGGACAGCGCAGGGGAATCCGGAAGAGACAATGCAGGGTAATCTGGACGGCACAGCGAAGAGGATTCCGGACAGCAAAGCCAAAGGGGAATCCGGACTGCGCGTTACAGGGGGGTCAGGAGGGATGGTGTAGGAGGTCTGGAAAGCACCGCGCAGGGAAATCTGGGGTGTAATGTACAGCAGAGTCAGGAGGGCATGGTATCGGGGGATTTGGAGGGCACAGCGCAATGGGGTCTGGAGGGTACAAAACTAAAGGGTCAGGAGGGCTGCTGTGGCACAACTACCTGTTCTGGTGCTCTGATCCCTGCCAGTTCTCATCTCTGGTCACATGATGTCACCAACTTGAATGAACTGGAGAGAAGGGCCGGCAGAGAAAAGAACACTGCACTCCGGGCTGTAAGAGCCCAAACTAGCTGCCAGCTGAACCCCAGAATCTCCATAAATCCAGTCTAGATACATACATTTTGTTTGCAGCACAGAGAAGGAAGATTATCTGAAAGAAATACAGGAATACAGGACGGGGAACACAGCTCAGAAAAGTGACCAGGGTATTAAAGGCTGATATCTTCCAGTCCTTGCCCAACTCTGGACCAATCAGTGAGCAGTATGGTTGGAGGAATGTATTTAGTTTTAATGACCCACCTGTGCTGATCTCTGTAGGAGTGTCCTCCTCTATAAATGTCCCCGTTGTTCCATCCTCCTCCATAGACTGCTGATCATCCCTTACATACCTCTCTTCTTCTTCTTCTTCTTTACCTTCAACCTTTACATTTATCAGATCTTCACCCTAAATCAGGAAAATCAGAAAAAAAAATAATCTGAAAAATATAAGCTCACATACAAAAATCCACACATCATCTCTAGGAGTTCAAGTTCTAGATCCTCCATCCCACCAACCTTGTAATGGTGAGGGATAGTGTGATCTTCCTGTGTGGAATCCCGGGAATACAGAGGATGGGGACATCTCTCTGGTGGGTTTCTGGTATTAGGGGGCTCCATCACATCCTTGTGTCCTTCTGAAAACTCCTCCATCATTCCATACTCCTCATCCTCCTCTTTATACTCTTCTTTAACAACACAACTATCTCCAAGGCTTCCACTCTGAATATAGAATATAACTTTTATTGTAACAAACATGCTGTGTACAAATCATAACTACCAATAATTATCAATCCCCTACCTGATGATGGTGAGGGATGGTGTGACCTTCCTGTGTGGAATCCCAGGAATACAGAGGACGGGGACATCTCTCTGGTGGGTTCCTGGTATTAGGTGTCTCTGTCATATCCTTGTGTCCATCAGAAAAATCCTCCATCACTCCATACTCCTCATCCTCCTCTTTATACTCTTCTTTAACAATAATATTATAGTCCCAGAGGATTCCACTCTGAATATATAATAAAACATTCATTGTAACAAACATTCTGTGTATAAATCAGAACTACCAATAATCGTGAATCATCTACCTGATGATGGTGGGGGATGGTGTGACCTTCCTGTGTGGAATCCCGGGAATACAGAGGACGGGGACATCTCTCTGGTGGGTTTCTGTAGCTGGATGACTCCACCATGGTGTCCTGATACAGATCTTTGCGTTTGTTTAGAAACTCTGACTCCTCCATCACCCCATCATCCTCCTCTTTTATCTCTTCTTTAACCTCAACTTTAGAATCTCTCAGGTTTCCACTCTGAATATATAATAAGAAATGACATCAATGGTAACAATGCAGATAATGTACAGATCCTAATAATACTATCAGTGATTGTTCCTCATCTACCTGATGATGGTGGGGGATGGTGTGACTTTCCTGTGTGGAATCCCAGGAATACAGAGGATGGGGACATCTCTCTGGTGGGTTCCCATTACTGGATCCATCTGTAGGAAACACACACACTGACTGAATACATTGTTTCTATGTGTTTATCAGATGATGGGGGATCTAGGTGGATCCTCCGTACTGCTCTCTCCTTTACAATAAAGTCTCCTCTTACCCAATGATGTGAGGGGTGGCTGATTCTCCATCATAACGTCCTTGTAGAGATCCTTGTGTCCTTCTAAATACTCCCACTCCTCCATGAAGAAATAGACAGTGTCATCCTGACACCTTATAGGAACCTGACACACACAATGATACAGTCACCATCCCTGAATTCCCAGCACCGCTCACCTCTCCTTCATGATCTCTCTGGTGACTTCTAGAGTCTTCTTTTTATTTCTCTATTCCATCAGGGAGGGAGGTAGAGGCAATGTGATGGTCATATGATCTCCAGATTTCACGGGAGGAAAACTCTAGGTCTGAACACAAATAGTAAAATTAAATGACATTCCCAGAATCCTCCTCATCTCTCAGGTCAGGTCTCTATTTATTAAAGCCTCACTTCAGGCTGAGGTATAATTTACCCATACAGGAACCCCACACTACGCAGGAAAAAGCATGTTGCAGGCATTCTAATGTCATTACACACAACACAGGACCAACAGACCCACTTTGCAAGTGAGAATTCCAAGGGTCTTCCTACTTTACAAGATCATCAGAAAAAAAAGCCAGATGGAGAGACATTGGGGGAGGAGCTGTGAGGTCAGTGTGATGTCATAGGACATATAGACTCTAAATGCAGGGACATTTGAGGTGCCCTCTATATGAGGCCCCCTTGCAAACCAAATTATTGTTCCTGGGTGCCTCCCACTTCTCCTAAAATGAAGAGTGAACTTTGACCTTTACCATACAGAAATCTGTCAGGAATGTGTGAAAGTAAGCTGTCATGTGAGCAGGTAACGTGTGGAGGAAAGGAGTGTAAATAGCAGACAATTTTCTCCAGAGCTCCTAATGGTGGGGATGGATTTTGCTGCATGCTGGTGCCAAGTTTCCACCCCCCACGGTCACTGCAGGTGTGGAGAAAAGCTGTGTAAGAGGAAATGGAGGGGAGATGAGGAGGAGATCCAGGAATTAGGATAAAGGTCAGGACAAGCAACAGACGAGCGCATCCAAAAGATGAAGCCGGAGTCACTACACAGAAAATCAATCCAAGGAAACAACAGGCAGGACGAGGAATAGCAAGAAGGAGCTCAGAGACAAATGAGAATATTGCTCAGCCAATGGGAGATTATCTCAGCATGATTTACATAATGAAGGAGATGAGGGGGAGGGGGGGAAGTCACTTAAGGTGACCATAGATAGATGGAAATTCAGCTGGTTCAGCAGGGATCGGTCACGTTTCCATCCATGTGTGGTCACTGCCAGATAAAAGTCACTCGCTCAGCGGCTGCAGCCAATAGCTTTATCACTGATCTGTGTATTGGGCCAGCTTTGGAAGCAAGATATATTATTTATCAACTGATCCCCCTGAAGGGGTTAATCTATGTATTACCTCCTCTGCTGCTAGGTCTGGCAATGTCTCCCCTCTACGTTCTATGAAATGTCCTGTCTGTACCTGACATCACTTCCTGTCTGTGGTCCATAGAGACTTCCTGTCTGGGTAGAAGTGATATCACCACCTTGTGGAGCTCAGAGGAACTGCAGCCCTGAGAAACATCTGGTAGTGTGAACACGGCCTTTGTACTGTATATCCTTATACCCTGTTTCCCCAAAAATAAGACAGTATCTTATATTAAGTTTTGCTCCCAAAGATGCCCTAGGTCTTATTTTCAGGGGATGTCTTATTTTTCCATGAAGAAGAATACTGTACACATTTATTGTTGAACAAAAAAAAAAGGAAATGTATTACCTATATACGGTACGGTAGTAGTTGTTACCAGGAAATTACATCCTCCTGTGTCATTTTGATTCCCCCCCCCCTTCTGATCCTCCTGTGTCATTTTAACCCCCCCCCCCTTCTGATCCTCCTGTGTCATTTTGATTGCCCCCTCTGATCCTCCTGTGTCTTTTTAAGCAATCCCACTCCCCCACCCCTGTGCCAGTGGACACCTTCACCAGACATCCCCCCACCCCTTTATCAGACATTTCCCCCTTACCTCAGTCACCCCCGTGTGTCCACACAATGTGCCCGACTCCTGCCCCGCGCGACTCACTGTCTAATTGTAAGTCAGCCAGACTCCGTCAGGGCAGAGCGAGCAGAAGGCGGCATTATTAAAAGAGACCTCGCACTTTCTGTCTGCTCCGGCTGTGCTGCCGCCGACAGTGAGCTGCGCGGCGGCGCCTGCTGCTACGGTCCAGAGTCCAGAGTTAAGGTAGCTTTGGGGGACCTTATTATCGGGGAGACCTTATGTTCGGGGGAGGCCTTATTATCGGGGAGGTCTTATTTTCGGGGGGATATCTTATATTTCAGAGAGAGGCAAAACTGTAAGTAGGTCTTATTTTCGGGGGATGTCTTACTTTCGGGGAAACAGGGTAGATGGGGTTCTCTCCACTTCCACCAAGGGGGATAGAAATATATTACTGCTCGGAGGGAGACATTTTGGCACCTTTCATTTTGCAGTAAAATTAATTGCAGATTTAGTCATGTAGAACATCTGTTATATGGATACATATCGCTTCTCGGCCTTTTTGCTAAGATCAAGTGTAGTATCTGTTCTTGTCATTGATCCAGTGGGGGTGCTGTGCTGTCATCTGACCTGACCAAGGTTTGGTGGTGGCTATGCAAACCTACTCTGGAGGGATGGGGGCTTGGAAGGTTAGTACTGGCTGGAACAGAAACCGTAAAATTCCCCCCCCCCCCCTCGGGAAAGTTGGAAGAGCCCATTACCTCCTGATTTGAACATTCTACTTTGTCTGGCCAGGGACTGGGAAGGCAGAAGGTCAGCGGTATTTGTGCCCCCTGGGAGTGATCACCCTATGGGTGCTCTTAGTAACACTTGGGTGTGGGACCCCATGGCATGAACAGGCACATGGTCACAGCCACCAAATTTGCTTTCTATCTCCACTGCGCCTCATAGTCTGGGCCTTTTGGCTAACGTCCAAGGCAATTTTTGTTACCAGGCCTCAGGGCCCGGCCAGTGCACCAACATTTACGGCCACTTTTTTATTTTCTATTTATTTTCTCCCACTGTTTGTCCCTCTTTCACTTTTGTGTGTGTTTCTCACCCCCTGCTCCTGGGGGGTCTCTCTTCAGGAGAGCCCCTCAACCAAGTATTCGGGGTCAGCTTTGGCTGGCCTAGACGAACGGGGCCTGACAGGCCTTCTGGCTAGGCAGACCATGGAAACCCTTTGTCCCTGTCAGGAGTCTCGTGCCCCGGGGGATCAGGGGAGAGGTCCTACCCTTGCCGGGGGTGGACTAAACGCACACTCTTAACAGCACTTTTAAGTGTGTTATCACATGCACGTTTTTTGTACACTTACGGGTTTTTTTGTTCTAGGTTTTTGCACCACTGCAGACTTAAACAAAATAAATCTGTTATATGGATACAAAGAACCCCAGCCGAGAGCAAAGGGTGGAAATGGCTCCTGATCCCCAGATTTGGGCATTTATGTCACCAATATAAATGGAAAAAACCTACGCTATGTGTAAAAACTCAAATACCTACAAAAGTAACTTATACTGGACTGCTGCTGTAACAAAGGTAAGTATTCTAAAGCGCTGCGCAAACTGTCGGCGCTAAATAAATCCTATATAATAATAATATTCCCTTTATCACCTAGAAGAGCATTATGTGTCACAGCGCTGTCCTATTGTGTGTGCACATAAATTATCACAAATACACTAAGATATGTGGATACATTCATATATAAAGTGCTAGGGGCTCAAAATAATATTCTCTGAAGATCTATTGCTTCCACTTTACACCTACTTCATTGCTCTTATGATGTTTATCAATGAATCAAGTAAACTGAACCATGTGCAAATTCATATACAACATAAAGTGCTTGTGTTCAAGGTGCTGTTCCCTGCAGATCCACTGCTTCCACTTTGCACCTACTTCTTTAATCCTATAATATTTGCTGCTATATTACGTAACTGAAAATCTGTGCAAATTTATGTAATCATACAATATTTTGTGCTCAATATATTGTTCTCTGCAAGTCCACTGCTTCCACTTTGCAGCTACTTCAATTAACTTATTTTTCTAAAAAAAAACAAAAAAGTTCACTGTGCCAGCTGTAGTGTAGCCACGTCTTCTTCCACCTCTTACTCACGTGATGGTCAGGGCGCCCCCTTAGTAGTGTTTCCCCACTCATCAGAGCAATATGACTCCCAGCTTTTCAGCTACCAGAGTCACAAACATCCTTCACACTCACCTCACCTCCGATGGCAAAGGAACTGCATCCTCCTCGCTCACTCCTGCAAGTCTGCTGTGCTTTCTGTCAGTCTCCCTCCTATACTCGGCTTCCTCCTCCGACCGCTGTTCAAGCAGAAGCTCCGCCTCTTCATACACACTGAGGGAGGAGAGAAAGGGGAATCCTGCATAGTGTAACGCCTTTTATTACAAGGAATTACTAAAATCTGCACTCACTGAAGTGGGAAGCTGACACATTTAGTATTGGTAGTCATACATCAACTGGAGGTTCAACTTGGCTGAATACCCATTCAGTTCAGTCGTTCTCTGACCCCCAAAAAAGTCAAATTCAGTTCAAACCCAAACAAAACCAAACCAAACAATTAATCTGTATATTGCTCCTTGGTGACCGATGAGAGAAGGATCCTCTTATATCAGTGGTCGGTGAAAGAAGGAAATGCTTACATTGTCATGAAATCATTGTCACTGAGAGACAGAAATTGTTCATTGCTCAGGGAACCCCTACAAAACTTTGGAGGAACCCTGGCTGAGAAAGACTGGACTAGGCAGTAATATCTTTCTATCCCCCTTGGTGAGAGTGAAGATGACCCCATCTATAAGGATATACCACACAGCACAAGGCCGTGTTCACACTACCAGATGTTTCTCAGGGCTGCAGTTCCACTGAGCTCCACAAGGTGGTGATCTCACTTCTACCCAGACAAGCAATCTCTATGGAGGATGAACAGGACGTGATGTCAGGTGCAGACAGGAAGTGATGTCAGATATAAATAAGAAGTTCCGGGTGAGAGGTGAGTCGGGAGGAAGTAGAGAGAAGACATTGCTGGAAGTGGCAGCAGAGGAGGTAATAAGATCTTATTTTCTATTTACACCCAGTAACCCCCTGTCACGTCCGTCCTCTTCCTCCATAATCACTGTGACATCTTTTTTTTACAGCAGAAACCTGGATTAACCCAGGGTCAGAACATTTCCACACTTACAGGGCCCGAAGATTCTCTTAATTTTAGAGATGTGTGCCCTTTCCCACCAATGACCTTATTACCGTATCAGTCTAACCAATTATACTGTTTTTATTAGCGGGTGGAGTGTCGGTGTATGGCATTAGAAGAAATCCCATCCAGGTACATGTAAATGGTCACGTTGGTGATAAGATACTCAATGAGTCCAACCAAAAAAGAGCATTAAGACCGATCTAGTAGTAGAAGGTCCATCCATTGTGGTGAGTGTACATCCATGTGGGGTCACCCGGAAGTTGTCACATGTTTTTCTGTTACTAATGACACCAGCACCTGTTCCCCTACCTCTTGTTTTTCAAGCAACTATTATTTACATGGGACTTTTTTTATACATGGGATACTAGTTATATTTTCTGGTGTTCTTCATTTATGTATTTTTTACACTTTAAGAGGTGGCAAACAGTTTAGTAATCTTGCTTCACATTTTTGGCAGTGCGGTCTATATACGCATTTACTGGAGATCATATGACCATCACATTGCCTCCACCTCCCTCCCTGATAGAGAAATACAATGAAGATTGTAGAAGTCACCAGAGAGATCATTAAGGAGAGGTGAACGGTGCTGGGAATTCTGGGACATTATCCAGTAACAGACAAGGGATGTGTCTGGATGGTGACTGTATCATTGTGTGTGTCAGGTTCCTATAAGGTATCAGGATGTCACTGTCTATTTCTCCATGGAGGAGTGGGAGTATTTAGAAGGACACAAGGATCTCTACAAGGACATCATGATGGAGAATCAGCCACCCCTCACATCACCGGGTAAGAGGAGACTTTATTGTAAAGGAGAGAGCAGTACGGAGGGTCCACCTAGATCCCCCATCATCTGATAAACACATAGAAACAATGTATTCAGTCAGTGTGTGTGTTTCCTACAGATGGATCCAGTAATGGGAACCCACCAGAGAGATGTCCCCGTCCTCTGTTTTCCCAGGATTCCACACAGGAAGGTCCCACCATCCCTCACCATCATCAGGTAGATGAGGAACAATCACTGATAGTATCATTAGGATCTGTACATTTTCTGCATTGTTACAACTGATGCCATTTTTATTATATATTCAGAGTGGAAATCTCGGAGATTATAATATTGTTGTTAAAGAAGAGTATAAAGAGGAGGGTGAGGAGTATGGAGTGATGGAGGAGTTTTCAGAAGGACACAAGGATATGATGGAGCCCCCTAATACCAGGAACCCACCAGAGAGATATCCCTGTCCTCTGTATTCCCAGGATTCCACACAGGAAGATCACACTATCCCTCACCATTACAAGGTTGGTGGGACAGAGTTTCTAGAACATGGACTTGTGGGGACAATGTGTGGATTGTTCTCTGGCTCATATTTTACTAATTACATTTTATTTCTTTTTTTTTTGGTTTAGGGTGAAGGTCTGATAGATATAAAAGTTGAGTGTAAAGCAGAAGAAGAGACATACGTGAGAGATGATCAGCGGTCTATGAAGGAGGGTGAAATAACTGGGACATTTATAGAGAAGGACACTCCTACAGAGATTAGCACAGGTGGGTTATTAACACTAAATACATTCATCCATCCATTCTGCTTACTGATTGGTCCAGAGTAGGGCAAGAACTGGGTGATATCAGCCTGTAATCCCCTGGTCACTTTCCTGAGCTGTGTTCCCCGTCCTGTATTCCTGTATTTCTTTCGGATAATCTTCCTTCTCTGTGCTGCAGACACAATTTATGTATCTAGACTGGATTTATGGGGATTCTGGGGTTCAGCTGGCAGCAAAGAGGCGTTACTAGACCTAGGCACCTAGGGAATGTACCTTGAGTCTTCTTCCCCTTGCCCGGGTCTAAAAAAAATCTCTAAAAGGAACAATTCTCCCTGGTTACTTGCTCGGTTGTCCGCTGGCTGTGCTAGATTTAGGGATATGTCTGTATAGTCTCAGACTCAAGTCACTGAGTGCAGTCTCAGGAGATGGGAGGCAGCGGTGTGGGACCTCTGCAATTTGTCAACAAGTAAACAATTAGGCTTCCACTGATTACTGAATACCAATATTATCAGTCATGATCCTTACATAATATAATTTATATTGTACATTACATACACATGACCCCTGCATTTTATACTCTGTTGTACATTACATACTCCTGACCCCTGCATTATATACTCTATGTTGTACATTACATTCTCTTAATCCCTGCACTATATACTCTATGTCAGGACTTCCCAAACTGTGGGTCGCGAGCCGCATCTGAGTGGGTCGCCGGCAGTAGAGCAGTCAGATCAGTGAGCTTCCCAGGCATCAACCACAGTCCGCACACACTGTGTTACGAGCGAGCAGGCAGGCAGGGCAGTCAGGTGGGCGGGACCTAGAGCTTCACTGATGCGCCCGACTCCACCCCTTGCCGAGTCAGAGTGGAGTCGTTAGCAGAGTGCGCATCGGAGCAGAGCGCCAGGAAATCACCAGGTATTCCATTGAGTTCCCTAATGGCAGAGAATTCTGACACTGGGTCTAAGTGTTTTAGGATTGTCAGCTGAAGTTCATGATCCCTTGTGACTTCTGACTTCTAGATTTGAAATCTACATTCATTTGTCTACTTCTGCTGATGGATGTCTTCATTTTCTGTGATACAGACATATTCATTGCTAGATTAATGAATATATTTAGTGGGGCAGAGGCGATGTCTGGATTGTAAAAGTACTGTATGTCAGTACACATTATCCAACTTTATAGTTTGCATTTAGTATTTAAAAATTCCTGCAGTTTACTAAAATTTCAATACATATAAATGAATTTAAAGTGACATGCTTGGTTTAACAGAAAAAATGCTATTCAAGTATGTATTCTGAACTAAAAAAAAAAAATCCTTCTTTTGCTCTCTGTCTCCTCCAAATGTCTAAATTCTATTTTGTTTGCTGCTGTGATCTGACTACCTGTTGGAGGGTGGCTACTTCAACCACATAGCGACCGCCCGCCACAGATGTACTGCGGCAGGCAGCCACTCCTGGGCAAAGTGCCGTACATGTACGGCGGCGCTCTCCCTCCCCCGCTCGTCAGCGGGGAAGCCAGGGCGGGTGTCAGGCAGCTCCGATTGCCACCTGACACCCGTGATTGTTCCCCGCAGAGAGAGAGAAGAACGGTCGGCTGTTGTAAACACAGCCGACCATCCTTGTCCCTGGGATGATCATAGAGATCATGTGATCCTTCTATATAGGATCACATGTCTCTAATCTCAGAAACCACGCCGCCATACAGCTATAATCACTCCCCTAGGCTCACACTTAACCCTTTGATCACCCACAGGGTTAACCCCTTCCCTGCCAATGGCATGATTACAGTAACAGTGCATATTTTTAGCACTGATTACTGTAGTAATGTCACTGGTACCCCCAAAAGTGTCAAAAATGTCAGTTAGGGGTTCAATCTGTCCGCCGCAATGTCGCAGTCCCGCAAAAAAAAAAAAAAAAATATATATATATATATATATATATATATTTTTTAGGGATGCACCGAAATGAAAATTCTGGGCCGAAACCGAAACCGAAAATGCAGGATGCCCTTGGCCGAAAACCGAAACCGAAAATGACTTTTTCCCACAAATGAGATAGAGAGAGAGAGAGAGAATAGTTGATAATTTATATGTGGCACATTGATATCCAGAAAAAACAAGTCACCATTGACTTGAGAGAACATGCTGGGACTTGTAGTCCTGCAGCTATGAGAAACTGATGTTGAATGCTATACTGTTTCTATAATCACATCATCCCTGATATTAAAGTCATTTAACAGGAAATTATAAAATGAAGCTAATTACACCAATGAGCATACTTGTCACTGATATGATAACCCAGCAGAGAAATGAGTCTCCTATAGGCAGACAGACAGACATCCTTTATCAGTATGGAAGGGAGAGAGAGAGAGACAGAGACCCCTGCATTAAGCTATTTCTGGGAAGTCAGGAAGGAGAGGTGTCGTGTTGTTTTTTTTTTTTTTTTTGTACAGATCTCTTCTTATTGAACTGTATGGGACATGCAAATGAAATGCATAATTATGATGCAGGTGTTTACATAAAAGCAAGGGAATTGTTTCAGTGATAAACATGTGTGCGGGGCTTACTGTGAGCTCATCAGTGCAGCAATGGCTTAGGCTGTGTGGAAGTGCACAGAGTATCTTTCCCATGGTCTCCCGGATAGTGGTGTTCATTAGCATCAAAGGTTCTGCAAATGGCACTTTGAAAGGCACCACTAACATTAATTGGTAAACAGGATTTTGAAGTGACTAGTGATCTGTTAGACAGAAATGAATATGTCTTATTATTAGAATGTGTCACCTGACATCAAATTTACAGCACCCATTCCTGTTTTTTGTCTGACTATTCTGCTAAAAAAAAACAGTTCTGATCATTTTCTTTTGTGTGCGCTGCTTGAGCAAACCCAATATTTTTCTTGTGTTGGGTATATGTGAATGAGGCAGTGCATGCACTGGCAACTCTCCTGATCTAACAGCAGGTGGCATGGCTTTTTTTTGTCCTAAGAAAGGAATTAGAGACTTGGGATGCAGCTGTCCCATATCTAGCTCTGCTCCTAAACCCCATCAGAGTGGGGGAACTGTCTCCCAGAACACAATGTGGGTGCAGCCTCTTCCCTCACATTCCCAGGAGCACCCTCAGCCCACTAACTTTTACTGCTAAACCTTAGGACCACAGCAATAGTTCTGTTAAAATACCTTACAGCACCCATAGCCAATGCTTATTGCTGAGAGAGAGATAACATTCCTCCTCCCTCGGCAGCACACAGCACCAGAGCACATGAGAGAGAGAGAGATATCATATTACCCTCCTCGGGAACACTGAGCACACAGCACCAGAGCACATGAGAGAGAGATAGAGATAACATTCCTCCTCCCTCGGCAGCACACAGCACCAGAGCACATGAGAGAGAGAGAGAGAGATATCATATTACCCTCCTCGGCAGCACTGAGCACACAGCACCAGAGCACATGAGAGAGAGAGATAGAGATAGCATTCCTCCTCCCTCGGCAGCACACAGCACTTGAGAGAGAGATAACATTCCTCCTCCCTCGGCAGCACACAGCACCAGAGCACATGAGAGAGAGAGAGATATCATATTACCCTCCTCGGGAACACTGAGCACACAGCACCAGAGCACATGAGAGAGAGATAGAGATAACATTCCTTCTCCCTCGGCAGCACACAGCACCAGAGCACATGAGAGAGAGAGAGAGAGATATCATATTACCCTCCTCGGCAGCACTGAGCACACAGCACCAGAGCACATGAGAGAGAGAGATAGAGATAGCATTCCTCCTCCCTCGGCAGCACACAGCACTTGAGAGAGAGATAACATTCCTCCTCCCTCGGCAGCACACAGCACCAGAGCACATGAGAGAAAGATAGATATTACCCTGCTCGGCAGCACTGCGCACATGAAGGAGGAGGTGGGTGGATCCATTCTGCAATAGGCACGGCGGAGGACGAGGATCCTCCTCTGCTGTGCAATGTGCATGCTGGGTTTTCTCCTCGGAAGTCACTGGACGGAGGAACAGAGCAGTCAGTGGAGATACTCGTCTGACAGGGAAGTGAATGGCTCACTTCTTACTACTATTTGCAGCCATACATTTTCGGCATCTTTAACCCCTTTTCGGCCGAAATGGTATGGTCCCATTTTCGGCCGAAATGGTATGGTCCCATTTTCGGCCGAAAATTTCGGTGGCCGAAATTTCGGTGCACCACTAATATTTTTATTTTTTTTTTGATTAACCATAAGTATTCCTGCTGAGTCAAGTTGTCAACAAAAGACATAAACAGGTAAGCTCCTGTTGTTTCTTAACAACACATATTTAGTTATATATTAATTAAGTGTATTCAATAATAAATTGAAAAGTAGTAAATTGATATTTTTAATTCAACATCCCCCTCCCTTTAAAATATGCAATATTATTATTATTATTATTATTTGCATTTATATAGCGCCAATAAATTCTGTAGCGCTTTGCAATATTCAATTACAAGCAAGTGGGTCCCAAAAAAAAAAATCTGTATTCATAAGTGGGTCTCGGCCCAAAAAAGTTTGGGAAGCCCTGCTCTATGTTGTACATTACATACTCCTGACCCCTGCACTATATACTCTATATTGTACATTACATTCTCCTGACCCCTGCACTATATACTCTATATTGTACATTACATACTCCTGACCCCTGCACTATATACTCTATGTTGTACATTCCATCATTCTGATACTGTATATTCCTTACTGTTGTATCCTATATAATAAGTTGTACATTACATAGGCCTTACTTCTTTTGCTCCCATTTCTACCCACTGGAAATGTTTTATCTGATGATTTGATTGGAGCACAGACTTTTACATCTTGATAATAATGTGTAACATTCTTAGACTTTGGAACCTTAAGTACTTGTCACCCAGGCCAATTCTGACACTTCTCTCCTACATGTAAAAATCAACATTATATATATATATATATTTAGCAGAGGCCCTATGAAATAAAATAATGGGTTTTGCCATTCTTTATGTCACAAGGAATTTGCGAAGTGGTTTTTCAAACTTTAAAATTGCAAATGCCCGTGGACTGGCGACAAACTTTGGTACTTAAAATTCTCCATAGGCAACACTTTAAACATTTCTACAGGTTACCAGTTTTGCTTTACAGAGATCTTGTACTAGAACTATTGATCTTGTCTAGACATTCGTGACAATATCTCACGTGTGGTGCGATCACTGTTTACATTATGCTTGTGGGACTTACATATATTTTCTCATTTGCGCATAAGCATGGGAGGCGGGGCGCTTTTAATGTTTTTTATTACTACTTATTTTATCCCAAACTATTTTTTACACGGTCTCTTTAAATTATTTTGCATTAACTTTATTCCCATCAGATGAACAACATTCCTTGTGAAAGCATGGGCATCTACTCTTAATGGAGAGATCACTTCTGCGGGCAGCCACTCAAATTTCTTCTGCAGTACAAGGCCTCATTTTAATACCTGAATGATGTCTGTAGTTGCATCATATGACTGCCTTGTTGGCAAGTGGTTAAACCGAAAGTGATAATGAGGGAGAAGTAAATAACCTATTGATGGTGGTCTTCAGGATCTGTCCATTCTTCATCTTGTTTGTTCTCCCCCATCCTCACTCTTTGACCCCTGGTGGGGCTCAGCCCCGCTGCTATTCATGACTAAATCATGGACTAAATAAGGAAGTGCAGGACTTCTTGTGTTGGGAAGATGGCAATGAGTGATAGAGGGGGTGGGGACATTTGTCCTATAATCCCCTCATCACTGTCACTATGAATAAGGTCCATGAATAAAAAAATGAACTGGCAGGAGATTTAGAGGACCCATTTACTAGTTACCTTGAGGGTGGAATTATAAGGACCTCAGAGATAAAGCTGCCTGATGTGGACTGAGTCCTGGTTTAAGCGAACCCAGTCTGGTCATGTCTAGTAATATTCATTTTATTTCTATTTTAGTACATGGATGGGAGATGAGGAAAACCTCAGAGGATTGTCTCACTTTGTCTCCAGACTGTAAAGTAGAAGATGAGGACATCACACAGTATAGTCCAGGAGAAAAGCTGGCTACCTCAAATGTCCATCTGGCACCACACAGTGTAGATGGACCATCGTATTCCTCTTATCCTGAGGAACCTCAGACTGTGAGAGACAATGCCATTCCAGATAAGAGGCTTTCTTGTACTGAGTGTGGGAAGTGTTTCAGTTTTAAATCCCATCTTAATATGCATAAAAGATCTCACACAGGGGAGAAGCCGTATTCCTGTTCTGAGTGCGAGAAATCTTTTTCACAGAAGTCCGATCTTAACACACATCAGAGATTTCACACAGGGGAGAAGCCATATTCCTGTCCTGAGTGTGGGAAATGTTTTTCACAGATCTCCCATCTTTACACACACCAGAGAACACACACAGGTGAGAAGCCACTTTTCTGTTCTGAGTGTGGGAGATGTTTTTCATTGATGTTCAGTCTTAAAAGACATCAGAGATCTCACACTGGGGAGAAGCCACTTTCCTGTCCTGAATGTGAGAAATGTTTTGCAACAAAAACTGATTTTGTCAAGCATCAGAGGTCTCATACTGGGGAGAAGCCATACTGCTGTGTTGAATGCAGGAAATGTTTTTCACAGAAATCTGATCTTTACAGACATCAGAGATTGCACACAGGAGAAAAGCCACTTTCCTGTTCTGAGTGCGGGAAATGCTTTTCACAGAAGTCTGATCTTTACAGACATCAGATTTCTCACACAGGGGAGAAGCCATATTCCTGTCCTGAGTGTGGGAAATGTTTTTCACAGAAGTCCAATCTTTCCAAACATCAAAGATCTCACACGGGGGAGAAGCCATTTTCCTGTCCTGAGTGTGGGAAATGTTTTTCACAGAAGTCCAATCTTTCCAAACATCAAAGATCTCACACGGGGGAGAAGCCATATTCCTGTCCTGAGTGTGGGAAATGTTTTTCACAGAAGTCAAATCTTTCCAAACATCAAAGATCTCACATGGGAGACAAGCCATTTTTCTGTCCTGAGTGAGGGAATTGTACCTCACTGAAGTCCTGTCTTCCTGTAGATCAGGGATCCCATACAACCCTTGAGGTGTATTAGTGCCTTGAGTGTGGGAAATGTCTTCCATATTAATGCTGCTGGACATCACAGCTCTCGTGTGGAAAAAGCACACCCTCAGATATACTCCATGGCGGATCTTTATCATGTAAGAAACAGTTCATAAGGAGATCAGGGATCACCAAAGACATGGATGAAGTGCTGTACCATGTTAGCCATTGATAGCAATAGAAAAATAAAAATGGAGTCCTTTCATTGGCTGAGTACATTTTGTAGTGTAAGCTTTCACAAAAACGATTTCTCTTTTGAAATAAAAAAAACAAAAAAGAAATGTTGAACGAATGGGACACGCATTTGCCCAGCCATGATAAATATCAGATGTATGAATGAATTCTTACATTGAATTCCCATAATAATTGGCTCTAGTAACCCTAATGCTGTATGATGAAGAATATTGGATCGTATCACCTAGTACTCAGTGTTAGTGGCCATCATCCCGGTAGGTAGAGACAAGGAGGGTTCCCCCAATTGTTTGGGACTATAAATGCCACTTAACACTGAAAAAAGTATACACCAGAGTATTAAAAAGGATCAATTTTATTTATACACAAAAAGAAAAAATTAATTATACAATAAATGCATATTCCAAACAATGGATGACTGGATATACATCAAAATGTAAAATTGCATGCAAGAACAGACCATCCTCAGTGCAGAAGACTCCTAGGTACAGCTGGTGGAGAGAACCGGACAAGACCCTACGCGTTTCGGGTATAATACCCTTCTTCAGGGGTCAACCAGAGTTCAAAACACTAATTGTGCCTATATAAGTACATTTTCTTTTAGTGTTAGATAAGTACAGGTATACTCAAGGAAAACATATTTTCATTTAAAGTAGCATGGTTATTGAGTAATAGTACCTACCAAAAGGAGTCCTCATATGGAGAGAAATGGACTGTCAATTAAAACGGTAAGTATACCGAAAGAGGAATGCAGAGTCTCCCATATACATAGTTCACTGGGTAAGAGGATGAAAAGAAAAGAACTGGCGTCTGCCCAGGATGCCCATGAGCGCCACAGTGATCCACACTTGGTCCAAAGAAATCCCTACATCTATGTATGGGTCAATATCGGGTACCTAGGATGAGCAGGTTTAGAAGATAGGAATATTCAGTATTAGAATATACAGGATCCATATGGGAAGGAGAAAAAGGAGTAGGGCATGTACCGTACCTGTTGTTATAGGTGAGTATTTAGCGTGGCTAGAGGTCAACAGAGTAAAGTAGGAGTATCCATCCAATAAATGGAGTATTTCAAAAATGGAGGTCTAGTATGTGAAAAAAGGGGGGAATTTTTACTCATCATGAAAATATATAATGGTCTAGTGAAATAGAGCCGAGATAGGCAGAGAAGGTACCAAACACCATGTGTTGGGAAGAATCTGAGAAATTGTATACCCAAAACAAGGGGAATACAGCAAGGGAATGTGTATAAGTACAGAGAGGCGAATTAGAGACTTATATCCGTAAAATAGTGTAACAAGGTTAAAGTGAAACTCTGTTGGTTTGTGTTCCTATGGGCTTCACATATAATTCATAAATAGAGTGACAAGGGAAAATATTTATGAATTATATGTGAAGCCCATAGGAACACAAACCAACAGAGTTTCACTTTAACTTTCACCTCCATTTTTGAAATACTCCATTTATTGGATGGATACTCCTACTTTACTCTGACCTCTAGCCACGCTAAATACACACCTATAACAGGTACGGTACATGCCCTACTCCTTTTTCTCCTTCCCATATGGATCCCATATATTCTAATACTGAATATTCCTATCTTCTAAACCTGTTCATCCTAGGTACCCGATATTGACCCATACATATATGTAGGGATTTCTTTGGACCAATTGTGGATCACTGTGGCGCTCATGGGCATCCTGTGCCAGCCTGTGACAGCCCTGTGTATAGAATGCAGTGGTCAGGAACATGTCATATAAAGCCCTGTGTATAGAGTGCAGTGGTCAGGAACATGTCATATACAGCCCTGTGTATAGAGTTCAGTGGTCAGGAACATGTCATATACAGCCCTGTGTATAGAGTGCAGCGGTCAGGGGTAGTTACTGAATTCAGAATGGTTGGCTGGACCACCAGGCTTTGTAACAATAGACGCAAAAGGATTTCAGACAAAGCAGCTGTGGGAATTCCAGACCAGAAGGGAATCCCACGCCAGACATGCCAGAAATGTTGTCAGGGTTTTTCTGATATTAAATTATAAATAATAGGCTATGCAGAATGAACTTCCGATAAACTTAGTATCACAAGTGTTACAAGATAAAATTCAAGTGTCACGATTACTGGATCAGGCTCAGAGTCCACTCACAGAAAGTAGCAGCACAACCGTGGTTGACAAGCAGGGTCTGGTACACAAGAGATCAGCCGAAGTAAGGGAACAACAGAAGAGTAGTCATAGTAGTAGCCAAAGATCGGTACACAAGCAGTGAAGAGCAGATGGCAGCAGGCAGAGGCGTAGTCCTGGAACGTAGCTGGAGGTCGGTACACAAGTAGAAGATTCTGGAGGATGAAGCACACAAAGCTAGATCTTTGCAAAAGCACAATAATCTGGCATCAGGAAGTTCCCAGATAAGGCTTAAATAGGAAGTTCAAAGGAGTGGCCAAAGGTTCAGAGTTCACAAGAGGCTGGGCAAGGAATTAGATGGGAAACTGGACAAGGTCTAGTTCACCACACAGATCAAGAATGCATAGGTATCAGCTGCTGGATAGCTCAGCAAGAAGCACCACCAGAAACAACCAAAAACCTGGGTTTGAATCTGGGCCCTGACAGTATGCCCCTCCAGGGTGTCTCCAGGGTGTTTAAGCAGAAACCTTTGCTGGAACTCCCAAACCAGTCTAGGAGCATGAACATGCTTAGCAGGTCCCAAGAATTTTCCTCAGGTCCGTATCCTTCCCATTTCACCAGGTACTGCAACTTGTTTCTGTGGATCCTTGAGTCAATTATTCCTTCTACAATAAATTCCTCTTCACCATCAACAACCACAGGCGGGGGAGGAGGAAGGACTGTCCCAGGGAAGGAATTTTCATGGAAGGGTTTAAGTAAAGAAACATGAAAAACAGGATGGACTCTATTACTGTCAGAAAGTTTCAAACAGAAAGTAACTGCATTAACTTGTGTCGGGATTTGAAAAGGTCCTTAATACTTTGGCCCCAACTTAACAGATGGTACCTGAGTCTTGAGATTCTTTGCGGATAACCAGACCTTATCTCCAACACGAAAAGACGGTATTTCTCTTCGACGTCTATCAGATGCCTTCTTGTAAGCCTCCTGTGCACCTTCAATGTTTCAAGCAATTAACTTTGAGTTTCCTGTAACTTCTGCTTAACAGCAGGAATTGGTGTAGCAATAGGGAGGCCAGGAATGCAAACTGGAAGGTACCCTGTATTCACATAAAAGAGATGTGGAGCTATGCTTGGAATTATTGTAGGCAAATTCTGCTGTTGGAAGATAATCCACCCAATCATCCTGCAAATAGCTAACAAAACAGTTCCAAGGTCTGATTCGTTCTTTCTGTTTGTCCATTGGATTGAGGATGAAAGGAAGAGGAAAGATTGACTGTGACACCCAGGGACATGCAGAAACTTCTTCAGAATTTGGAAGTAAATTGAACCCCCCTATCTGAGACCACATCATCCGGGATCCCATGTAGTTTAAATACTTCCTGGATCACTAATTCTGCAGTTAGTTCCACATTGGGTAACCCCTTAGGTGGGATGAAGTGAGCAATCTTGGTGAGGTGGTCGACCACTACCAAGATGGTGGTCATTTCCTTCGAAGGAGGGAGTTCAACCACAAAATCCATAGAGATTGATCCCCAAAGCCGTGATGGAATTGGAAGTAGTTGAAACAATCCCACAGGGGAAGATCGGGGTGTCTTATGACATGCAAAAGTTGGACAAGAAGCAACATAGTTCTTTAGTTTCTTGTAACTAAGCCACCAGAATGAATGAGACAACAGTTGAGCAGTTTTAAGGGCCCCAAAATTTCCTGCAAGCTTAGAGTCATGAACCAGTCTGAGGACTTCTAGCCGCACACTTTGAGGAACATAGAGGCAATGGTTTTGAATCAAAAGGCCATTTCTGAAGGTGAGACTCAGGTCCTTGGGAAGATGTTTAAGGAGGGGATCAGAGGAGTAGCCATCTTTAAGCAAGATCAAAAATTCTTTGGGATTAGTGGCTCCTAAAAAGTTATTTTGAGAAAGAATGGTACAGTCAGAGTTACTTCCTTGAGGGGATTCAGACAAACTTTGCGACAGGACATCAGCCTTGCCGTTTTTTCAGCCAGGTCTGTAAGAAAGGATGATATTAAACATGGAGAAGAATAAAGACCAGCATACTTGTCGCAAGGGCAGTCTCTTTACAGAACGGATGAACTCTAAGTTCCGATGATTGGTAAGAACAGTCACCAAATGCTCAGCCCCTTCTAACAGATGCCTCCATTCAGAGAAATCTTGCTTTGAAGCCAGCAATTCCTTATTCCCAATGTCATAGTTCCTTTCAGCAGAGGACATCAACCAGGAAAAGTAAGCACAGGGATGAAGCTGCATCTTTTCACCTATATGCTGAGAAAGGATAGCTCCAACAGCAGAATCGGAGGCATCTACTTCTACAACAATGGGCAGTTCAGGGTCAGGATGTACTAGAATTGGTGCAGAGGTAAAGAGTGTCTTTAGTTTACTGAAAGCAGCTTGTGCCTCTGGTGCCCATGTGAAGAGCCGTCCTTTCTTGGCTAACTGGGTAACCACCTTGGAAAAGTCCCTTATAAACCCTTATAAAGATCTCGTAGCACATCATTAATAAAGTGCTGAAAGGTTGCTGGAGCATTGCAAAGACCGAAAGGCATGACCAAAGACTCGAAATGTCCATTTCTGGTTCTGAAAGCAGTCTTCCATTCATCACCCTTACGAATGCTAATGAGGTTATATGCACCCCGTAAATCCAATTTAGTAAAGATCTTTGCAGAACGAAGTCTTTACAAAAGCTTGGGGATTAGTGGCAGGGGATAGCGAATCTTGATAGTGATTTTATTTAATTCCCTATAATCAACACATGATCTCAATGTCTTATCCTTCTTCTCAACAAAGAAGAGAGCTGCCCCAGCAGGAGAGGTTGAGTGTCTGATGAACCACTTTGCCAGGTTTTCATCCAACCATTCCCTTAACACCTTTAATCCAGGTTCAGACATGGTGCTCTGTACCTGAGGCACCCTGGATTGTGCGGAACCCTCTCACCATCGTGGAACTGTTTTGTACCTGACAGACGCTTTTATCCTTACTTTAATGTAAGTTACTACGTATTTATGTCATAATAAATCATAATCTTGCACTCAAGTGGCACTCTTCCCTCCTCCTTTATCCGTTTAGAGTTGACTTCACTCTGTTTGAATGAGCTGACCCTGAGCTGTGGACCACCCTTGGATTGCTTCTAAGAACTGTCAGATATTTGCACATGGACTCTTAATCCCCCCCTTGCGAACTGTTTTTTCATCACCTGTGTACATCAACACTTTTATCTGCCATTGTTTCAGCTTATATCTGTATGAACTCTTTGACCTTTGACCTCTGAGCGCCTAAACCAGTCTCTGTATCTACCTTGAAAAAGGCAATTGTTTGAATGTATGCCGAAACGCGTCGAAACCAATGTTTCTATATCGGGAATCACCACACCTGCTCATAAGTAATATCCAACATATGGCATAGTCTATATTGTTGATGAATAGTACCTATGTTACAAATTGCTTTTTTTCTGCATTTATCATTATCCTTTTCATTATTTTATTATTTATTCAATAAATTGTATTTGATCAAAACCTTGCCTACACAATCCCACCATTCTTTGGCTTGAGGAACCAACCATTTTCTAGCATGTTATTAGGGATGATGGCAAATATTACCTTCTAATTACTAACTATAGCTCTAAGACCAACCATACAATTTTCATAGGATGGTGAATCATCCAATCCTCCCCTACTCTTAGTCTATAATCTGATTTTCACTCACTTTATATACACATACCACTCCTACTCAAGTAGCAGGAGCCTTACTCTCTTCCTCCTCTCTGGAAACAAACATCCAGAAAGGAGCCTCTTCTCCCCCTTTTTTCTATTTGGGGGTATTACTACACAAAGACCTTATACACAACAATGGGTGATCTAGTAGGAACAGAATGGGATGACCTCATGACGGGAATACATACTAACTTTCAGACCCAAGAACAACAAGAATCTGATACCTTGGCACTGTTTGCATCACTAGGAAGGATACTTGAAAAGAAATCCGCATTGCACTGGCATATAAAAACTTTCCAAAGATACATCAGTGAAAACATAAACCCTATAGGCCTACGGATACAAATCTTTCCAACGTTAGACAATATCACCAGCACCATGAAGAAAGAGTGGGAAAATATCCTCAATGAATGTTCTCGCAATCTAATGCGACTTCTTCAGGAGGAATACAAGAGACAAATTAAAACATTGGATGATGACGTAAAAACTCTATACACCAGACTGACACCACTCAAAACTGTATCCCTTTACAGCGAACAGGAAACCAAACTCAAAGCACACCTGGAGGAACATAGCAAAAGCATACTGAGAAATAAGGAGAAAAAATATTGGAGGGACAAGAAGGGGGTAAAATCTTCCGGGGCTTAAGTGGTTAACAACAATATTATCATCCCCAAGGTTTCCACTCTGAATTTATAATAAACAATTCATTGTAACAAACATGCTGTGTATGAATCAGAACTATTAATAATTGTCATTCATCTACCTGATTATGGTGAGGGATGGTGTGACCTTCCTGTGTGGAATCCCGGGAATACAGAGGATCTCTGGTGGGTTCCCATTAATGGATCCATCTGTAGGAAACACACACACTGACTGAATACATTGTTTCTATTTGTTTATCAGATGATGGGGGATCTAGGTGGAGCCTCCGTACTGCTCTCTCCTTTACAATAAAGTCTCCTCTTACCCGGTATTGTGAGGGGCAGCTGATTGTCCATCATAACGTCCTTGCAGAGATCCTTGTGTCCTTCTAAATACTCCCACTCCTCCATGGAGAAATAGACAGTGACATCCTGACACCTTATAGGAACCTGACACACACAATGATACAGTCACCATCCAGACACATCCCTTGTCTGTTACTGGATAATGCCCCAGAATTCCCAGCACTGCTCACGTGTCCTCTCAGCAGTTTTCATAAATAGCAAAATTAAATGACATTCCCAGAATCCTCCATACCCGTAAGGTCTGTATTTCTCTGTCGCTCATTGACAGACATAGTCCTCTTTGATTCTCATCAATAGGGTTATGCTGCCTCCACAGGAGTAGGACTAGGCAGAAAGAAAAACGTTCTGGCTCCACCCTAGGGGCAGTCCCAGAGGGTATATCCTCCCTCTCTCTGCTACAGGATGTCAGTTTTTTTTCTTTTTTAGTCATTTCTGCCAATATATTGGACGCTTATCACCACGGATGCCAGTCTATCCGGGTGAGGAGAAATTCTCGACTCGGGGGCTTGGGTCCCTGGAAAAGTCCAGGTTACCGATAAATGTATTGAAACTGAGAGCGATCAGACTTTGTCTGACTCACTGGACCGAGCAGCTCCAGGGCAGCCCGGTTCGGATCCAGTCGGACAATGCCACAGCAGTAGCTTATGTCAATCATCAAAGGGGCACCAGGAGTGTCCTGGCGGCCATAGTGGCCAGCATTCTTCGTTGGGCGGAACGATTGTTCCAGCTCTCTCTGCGGTATTCATTCCGGGGGTGAATTGGCAGGCAGATTATCTCAGCCGTCAGATTCTGGATCTAGGGGAATGATCTCTTCATCCAGGGATATTCCACCAACTGTGCCTCCGTTGGGGCACCCCGAATGGGAGCTGTTGGCATCTCAGCTCAACAGGAAAGTGCGGAGGTTTGTGGCTCGCTCCCACGATCCTCTAGCAGACACCGCAGACATGCTGACCGCCCCGGGGGGGCAGTATCAGCTACTGTATGCCTTCCCTCCTCTCAAGTTACTGCCGAAGCTTCTTCGCAGGATAGAGGTGGAGGGAATCCCAGTTATCCTGGTAGATCAGGACTGGCCTAGTCGGGTCTAGTACGCCGACCTGGTCAGGCTGGTCGCAGACGTTCCTTGGCGACTTCCTCTTAGGGAGGATCTGCTTTCGCAGGGACCGATCTTCCATCCTGCTTTATGATCGCTGGCTTTAACCACTTGCCGACTGCCTAACGCCGATCTACGTCGGCAGTCAGCCCCTCACAGGCAAAGTGACGTAGGGCTACGTCACTAGCCTGTGAGGGTCTAGGGAGCGAGCGCGCGCCCCCGGAGGCGCGCTCCCGCGTGGTCACGGACCCCCCCGCGCGTGTGACCGGCGGACCCGATGTCCGCCGGTCACTCGGCGATCGGCGGGGGAGAGGGAGAATGTCAGGCAGCTTGTGTAAACAAGCCACCTGTCATTCTCCTTGCTGTTAGGATACTGATCACTCGGATCTAGTATGTAGATCCGTTGATCAGTGTCCATACAGCTCAAGCCCCAGCCAATCACAGTAGAAAGCACGCCCCTAGGGATACACACAGCCCCTCCCTCCCAAATAAAGTTAACCCCTTCACTACCAGTGTATTTTTACAGTAACAGTGCATATATATAGCACTGATTACTGTAGAAATGTCACTGGTAACCCCAAAAGTGTCAAAAATGTCAGTCAAGGGTCCGATCTGTCCGCCCCAATGTCGCAGTACCGCAAAAAAAATCGCAGATCGCCGCCATTACACGTTAAAAAAAAAAAACAACAAAAATGACAGAAATCTTTCCCTTTGTTAGTAAACGCGATAACTTTTGCGCAAACCAATCAAAATACGCTTTTTGCGATTTTTTTTACCAAACATAGGTAGCATAAAACAAATTGGCCGAAAAAGTAAAAAAAAAATTTGATTTTTAAATTTTTTTTTTGGGGAATTTCATATAAAAAAATGTGAAAAATATTGCTATTTTTGCAAAATTGACGCTCTTTTTTTGTTTATAGCGCGTGATCAAAAAATCGCACAGGTGATCAAATACCCCCAAAAGAAAGCTCTGTTTGTGGGGAAAAAAAGGACACCAAATTCGTTTAGGTACAGCGTCGCACGACCGCGCAATTTTCCGTTAAAGTCACGCAGTGCCGAATCGCAAAATACCCCCTGGTCGGAATGGGGGTAAAATCTTCCGGGGCTTAAGTGGTTAACGGCCTGGCTATTGAGACCCAGGTGCTGAAGGACAAGGGTTTATCAGCTTCAGTTATTCCTACTCTAGTTAAAGCAAGGAAAGCGACTTCCAGAAAGATTTGTCATCGCACATGGAAGTCTTACATAGTTACATATACATAGTTACATAGTAGGTGAGGTTGAATAAAGACAATAGTCCATCCAGTTCAACCTGTGTAGGTGTGTGTGACTGTAATCATCTAACATAGCCCTTTATCTCCTGATCCTTGAGATGTAAGTCTAAGAGTCTTTTGAAAGTCACCATACTACCCGCAGAAACCACCTCTTGTGGTAGACAATTCCACAATCTTGTAGCCCTAACAGTAAAGAACCCCCCACGTTGCCTGAGGTTAAAACGCTTCTCCTCTAATCGCATTGTATGTCCTCGAGTCCTCATGCAATTCCTTCGAATGAACAGCTTTTTTTCTAAGCTGAGATCCCCATTAAGATATTTATAAATTGCTATCATGTCCCCTCTCAGACGTCTCTTCTCCAGGGAAAATAAATCGAGCGATTGCAGCCGCTCTTCATAGGTAAGGTCCTCCAATCCCCTAATTAGTTTAGTTGCCCTTCTCTGGACTCTCTCCAGCTCCAACACATCCCTCCTGAGGACTGGCGACCAGAACTGGACAGAATACTCCAGATGCGGTCGGACCAGAGTTTTATAAAGTGGAAGGATTATAGTCTTATCTCTGGAATACATCCCTTTCTTTATGCATGCTAATATTCTGTTGGCTTTGGAAGCTGCCGCTTGGCATTGCATGCTGTTGCCTAATCTATCATCAACCAAGACTCCCAGATCTTTCTCCATTTTTGAGTCCCCCAAGGGTTCCCCTCCTAACATGTATTGTGTTTTTATGTTTTTGGTCCCCAAGTGCAAAACCTTACACTTCTCCACATTAAACCTCATTTGCCATGTCGTTGCCCACTCCGTAATTTTGTCCAGGTCATTCTGTAGGATATCTGCTTCATGCTGTGCAGTTATTGCCCTGGCCAATTTTGTGTCATCTGCAAAAATTGATAACGAACTACTGATCCCGTCCTCAATGCTGTTTATGAATAAATTGAACAAGGTTGGTCCCAGGACTGAGCCCTGGGGCACCCTGCTTACTACCTCAGCCCAGTCTGAGTATGCGCTGTTTATTACCACCCTTTGGACACGGCCTTTTAGCCAGTTCCGTATCCAAGAGCAAACCCTGCTGTCGATACCTGCAGACCTTATTTTATAAATTAAGCGCTTGTGGGAAACTGTATCAAACGCCTTGGCGAAATCCAAGTACACCACATCCACTGGTCTGCCCCTATCTAGCTCACAGCTCACTTCCTCGTAGAATGCTAAGAGATTGGTTTGACAAGAACGCCCATTTGTAAACCCGTGTTGGTTACTACTGATGATGTTGTTGTCTTTAGCATACTCTACGATATAGTCCCTTATCATCCCCTCCAGAAGTTTACATACTATTGATGTCAAACTGACAGGCCTATAATTTCCCAGGATATGTCTCTGGCCCTTTTTGAATATCGGAATCACGTTAGCCTTCCTCCAATCCCCTGGTACATCTCCTGTCCTAATACTGTCAGCAAAGATTAGGAACAGTGGTCTAGATATAACCATACTGAGTTCCTTGAGCACTCTCGGATGTACGCCATCCGGGCCTGGTGATTTGTTTGTGTTAAGTTTATCCAGTCTTTCCCTGATTTCCCCCTCTGTTAGCCATAGTGGCAAGTCCTGTGTATTACTACTAACCATACAGTCATGGTCAGTGTACCCCTCCTTTTCCTGCATAAAGACTGACGAGAAATATTCTTATATTGCGTGGTGTGAATCCCTTGGGTTCCCTCCACGTTCTTATTCGGTGGCCCGAATATTGGTTTTTCTGCAACAGGGAGTTGAGCAGAAGCTGGCCTTGAGTGTTATCAAGGGTCTGTTTTCAGCATAAGCTATCTTCTTTCAGAAGTTTTTGGCTACTCATTCCTTGGTGCGGAATTTCATCCAGGGGGTGCGACACCTGGCTCCGCCAGTGCGCGCGCCGTTACCATCCTGGGATCTTAATTTGGTGCTGTCGGTTCTTCAGACACCTCCCTTTGAAAATATCAGGGAGATTCCCTTGCTTATTTTATCCCAGAAGGTGGCCTTCTTGGTGGCTATCACTTCTGCACGCAGGGTGTCAGAACTGGCTGCATTATCCTGTTGTTCCCCAGATCTGGTGGTTCATAGGGATAAGGTTGTTCTTCATCCGAATCCATCCTTCCTTCCTAAGGTGATTTCAAAGTTTCATTTGAATGAGGACATTGTATTGTCTTTCCTATGTCCTAAGCCCTATCATCCTCGAGAATTGCGTTGCATTCCTTGGATGTAGTTCGGGCGATCAGGATATATTTGAATACTACGGATTCATTTTGTAAGACGGATTCACTGTTTGTGATCACGGATGGCCCTAAGAAGGGGTTGCCTGTTTCTGCCGTGACCATCTTTAGATGGATCAGACAGACGGTGGTATAGGCTTATTCCATCTAAGGGTCGGGATCCCCCGTTCCCTGTTAAGGCGCATTCTACTCGGGCGCTTAGAGTTTCCTGGACCTTCCGCCATCAGGCGTCAGTGGTTCAGGTTTTCAAGGCGACTACCTAGTCGTCGGTTCATACCTTTACAAGATTGTATAAGGTTTATGTGAGGGCATCGTCAGATGCCTCTTCTGGCCGCAAGGTTCCTGCAGGCCGCTGTTTGAGGAGACTGTTGGTCTACCTCGAGGGTTTGTTGGGTAGGTCTCATCTGTTTGCTCGATGAGTCCTTTTGATACTTCTGGTTGGCTCCGGTTGGGCCTTCTAGTTTGGATTTTGATTTCTGTCAATCCCACCCCTCATTTGTGGCACTGCTTTGGGACGTCCCTATTGATGAGAATCAAAGAGGACTACGTCTGTCAATGAGCGACAGAGAAAATTGGATTTTTGTAAGATCTTACCGTAAAATCCTTTTCTCTTAGCTCATTGACAGACGTAGTACCCGCCCCTCTATCATTGAGTTGGGTTGGGTTAAATTCTCTGACACTGCTTTGTGACATAACTGACATCCTGTAGCAGAGAGAGGGAGGATATACCCTCTGGGACTGCCCCTAGGGTGGAGCCAGAACGTTTTTCTTTCTGCCTAGTCCTACTCCTGTGGAGGCAGCATAACCCTATTGATGAGAATCAAAGAGGACTACGTCTGTCAATGAGCTAAGAGAAAAGGATTTTATGGTAAGATCTTACAAAAATCCAATTTTTTTTAAAGCCCCACTCCAGGACCCCCCCCCCCCCCATTCTGTAGGTTAAAGGCTTGGCATAGGGAATTCTGACATCATTACATAAAATACAGGATCAACAGTTCTACTTTGGTTAAGGACTTCTCTCAGAACCCTCAGTATTTTCCTCCCTCTGACACCAATGATGGAACATATTCTTCATGGCAGGCTGGGGAATGTTTTCTTCCTCCTGACCAGCAATGTAAGGGGCTCCATACTCCTGACTCCTGCACTCTATCATTGTGTTGGCTGCATATTGTAATGATTGCCCATTGGCTGCCTGTGTAGTGTAATAATTGCCCTTTGTAGGCCATGTGTGGTCAGGATGGTCATTGTCTTGTCTATTTATTGTCAGTGCTGTTTGTTTAAAGGACCATATTACTAGAATTTATCTCCAAAATGAAGAGAATGTTCCGGCCCCATAAGTGGGGAAATATATATGTGTGTATCATCATCTGCTGGAGATAAAAGACGTCACAGTGACTATGGAGGAGGAGGATGGACATGGTGGGGGTTACTGGGTGTAAATAGAAAATAAGATCTTATTACCTCCTCTGCTGCCAGCAATGTCTCCTCACTACTTCTGCCCAACTCACCTCTCACCTGGAACCTCCCGTCTGTACCTTACATCACTTTCTTTCTGTATTCCATAGAGACTGCCTGTCTGGGTAGAGGTGAGTTCACCACCTTGTGGAGCTCAGAGGAACTGCAGCCCTGAGAAACGTCTGGTAGTATGAACACAGCCTTGTGCTGTGTGTGTATGTACTGTATATCCTTATAGATGGGGTCATTTCCACTCCCACCAAGGGGGATAGAAATATATTACTGCCTAGTCCAGCCTTTCTCAGCCAGGGTCCCTCCAAAGCTATTGTGGAGGCTATTATTAGGAGGGTGATGGAGGTCTGGTGAGCACGCAATCTGAGTGTGAGCACCAAGAGAGCATGGGATTGGTGTTTGGGGAAGGAGGTGTTTTGTTGTCCACTACACATGGTTTGGTGGAGCAAATACTGAGATTTGGAGGAAGAAGCTCTGGAGGTTTTGGAGACATTTATTGGTGGTGATATAATTTATTGAAGTATAAAGGAGATGTTTAATGGATTTGATGTCACTTTATGGTTGATCACTGGATACTGATGAGGTGAAATGCGTCGATGATTTATCACAGATGTTTTCACATCTTTTACTTTGATGATAAGAGGGTGGGATTTATGAATATAAGGGGAGGGGGTCATTGTTTTTATCACCCATTTCCTGATGCTGGACGATACAAGAAGCTGACACTCTATAAGAAGTCTCTGCCAGCTGGGGAAATAGCGAGTGGGAAAACTAGTTGTTGAGGATTTGAATAGGAAACTCCTTCATCGTTCCTGGTCAGCTGGGGAAATATTGACTCCCAGACCTTCCCAGCCAGAAAACTGGTTGGAGGATTGGAATAGTAATCTCCTTCATTGTTCTCAGCTGGGAGTGTCGGGGGTTTCATTGACTTGTACCCAATTTCACTTCCACAACAAACTCTTCTCTAGGAATCTATGAATTGGGGGATAGATTGTGTCTGTGGCCCCAAAATTACCTGCATCGGGTTTTTTACTGATATTTTCTGTTTCCTAATCCATTGCACTAATATTGTGTGACATAAAACTTTGGAACTACAGCCATTTTATTCTCTAATAGGGAAATTGGTGCTAATAGGCTGCAGGAGATCTGCTGAGACATAGAAAGGGAAATGGGTGCTAATAGGCTGCAGGGGATCTACTGAGACATAGAAAGGGAAATGGGTGCTAATAGGCTGCAGGAGATCTGCTGAGACATAGAAAGGGAAATGGGTGCTAATAGGTTGCAGGGGATCTACTGAGACATTGAAAGGGAAATGGGTGCTAATAGGCTGCAGGAGATCTGCTGAGACACAGAAAGGGAAATGGGTGATAATAGGCTGCAGAAGATCTGATAAGAAAAAAGGAGGGGGTTGAAATGAAGCAAATCTCCTGCAGCCTATTAGTATCTATTTCCTATGCTGAGAATAAAATGGTGGAATTATTTTTTCCTTTATTTCATTTTATTTATCTTACTAAGTTGTGTGTTCATTTTCTGCCCACCCGAACATTATACCACCCACCAGAACATTATACCACCCACCAGAACATTATTCTACCCACCAGAACATTATTCCACCCACCAGAACATTATACCACCCACCAGAACATTATACCCACCCACCAGAACATTATTCCACCCACCAGAACATTATAACCACCCACCAGAACATTATACCACCCACCAGAACATTATTCCACCCACCAGAACATTATTCCACCCACCAGAACATTATACCACCCACCAGAACATTATACCACCCACCAGAACATTATTCTACCCACCAGAACATTATTCCACCCACCAGAACATTATACCACCCACCAGAACATTATACCACCCACCAGAACATTATTCTACCCACCAGAACATTATTCCACCCACCAGAACATTATACCACCCACCAGAACATTATACCCACCCACCAGAACATTATTCCACCCACCAGAACATTATTCCACCCACCAGAACATTATAACCACCCACCAGAACATTATACCCACCCACCAGAACATTATACCCACCCACCAGAACATTATACCCACCCACCAGAACATTATTCCACCCACCAGAACATTATACCCACCCACCAGAACATTATTCCACCCACCAGAACATTATAACCACCCACCAGAACATTATACCACCCACCAGAACATTATACCCACCTACCAGAACATTATGACCACCCACCAAAACATTATACCCACCTACCAGAACATTATACCACCCACCAGAACATTATACCCACCCACCAGAACATTATTCCACCCACCAGAACATTATAACCACCCACCAGAACATTATAACCACCCACCAGAACATTATACCCACCTACCAGAACATTATGACCACCCACCAGAACATTATACCACCCACCAGAACTCCACCAGACAAAGCATCACACTGCCTCCGCCGGCTTGTCTTCTTCCCATAATGCATCCTGGTGCCATCTCTTCACCCACATCCCATGCAGCCCCATACACAAAAAACTGCAATGCCCATTTCTTTGCTTTAAAAAAACAACTTCATGGAAAACATGTTTACTTGCTGCCAAATATACCCCGCCCACTTCCAGATGACATTGTAATGAGATAATGTATATTATTCACTTCACCTGTCAGTGATCATAATGTTATGGCTGATCAGCGTACAGTACATACACACTAAAATATGTGGATACATTCATCTATAAAGTGTTAGGTGCTCAAAATAATATTCTCTACAGATCTACTGCTTCCACTTCACACCTACTTCATTCATATCATAATAGTTGCAGCTATATTAAATAAACTAAAAACCTGTGAAAATTCATGCAATCATACAATAATTTGTGCTCAATATAGTGTTCTCTGCAAGTTCACTGCTTCCACCTTGTAACTACTTCAATGAATTTATTGTGCTAAATTAAATCCACAAATGAATGAAAAGTTGATAAGGTGTGAAAGTGCTCCATGCGCCAAACTGTGCCAGCTGTAGTGTAGCTTCTTCCACCTCTTACACACATGATGGTGAGGGCGCCCCCTTAGTAGTGCTTCCCCACTCACCAGAGCAATATGACTCCCAGCTTTTCAGCAACCAGAGTCACAAACATCCTTCACACTCTCCTCACCTCCTATGGCAAAGGAACTGCATCCTCCTCGCTCACTCCTGCAAGTCTGCTGTGCTTTCTGTCAGTCTCCCTCCTAGACTCGGCTTCCTCCTCCGACCGCTGTTCCAGCAGGAGCTCCGCCTCTTCATACACACTCAGGGAGGAGAGAAAGGGGAAGGATATACAGTACATACACACACAGCACAAGGCTGTGTTCACACTACCAGACGTTTCTCAGGGCTGCAGTTCCTCTGAGCTCCACAAGGTGGTAATCTCACTTCTACCCAGACAGGAAGTCTCTATGGAATAGAGATAGAAAGTGATGTCAGGTACAGACAGGAAGTTCCAGGTGAGAGGTGAGATGGGAGGAAGTTGAGAGGAGACGTTGCTGGAAGAGGCAGCAGAGGAGGTAATAAGATCTTATTTTCTATTTACACCCAGTAACCCCCTGTCATGTCCGTCCTCTTCCTCCATAGGCACTGTGAAGTCTTTTATCTCCAGCAGATGATGATACACACATATATAGTGTGGAAACCTAGATTAACCCCTTCAGGGTTAGAACATTTCCCCACTTTTGGGGCCGGAACATTCTCTTTATTTTGAAGATAAATTCTAGTAATATGATCCTCTAAACAAACCGCACTGATAATAAATAGACAAGACAATGACCATCCTGACTAGAGCTGGGCTCTGGCGTGTTCGAGTTCGATCCCGCCAGGAAGCCGACATTGCACTCCGCTAACCACAGGCAGTGAGACGTTTCCTGATCCACAGGTGCACAGATCAGTAAATGTCTCACTTCCTGTGATTAGTGGACTGCAGTGTCGGCTTCCTGGCGGGATCGAGCACGTGCAAACTCGGCCACGCCCGAGCCCATCTCTAATCCTGACCATCCATGGCCTACAAAGGGCAATTATTACATAACACAGGCAGCAAATGGGCAATCTTTACAATATGCAGCCAACACAATGATGGAGTGCAGGAGTCAGGAGTATGAAGCCCCTTACATTGCTGGTGAGGAGGAAGAAAACATTCCTCAGCCTGCCATGAAGAATATGTTCCATCATTGGTGTCAGAGGGAGGAAAATAGTGAGGGCTCTGAGGGAAGTATAGGAGCTGAGGGAATGTGAGGGTTTAGTGAAGCTGGAAGACTTTAGGGGCCTCTGTATGTATATAGGTATGTACCTCTGTATGTAATGTATCTGAAGGACTCTTGAGAGGTTAGTCAGGCTTCAGGGCTCTGAGGGAATAGGGGGCTGGAGGGCTCAGGGGACTCTGAGGGACAGAGGGGGTCTATGATTGTCCTCCCACCCCACCTGCACTTATTTTTTAGACCTTACAGAACTGGCAATTTTAACCATCTTATTGTCCCATTGGTCATGTGATTTGTTCTGGAATATTATGTAAGATGAAGAAGGGAATTCCTTCATATGTTGGTGAGCACTTGTTCTTAGAGGAGTTCTGTTTCAGCTGCAAACCAGCTCAGAAACCAAACAAATCCAACAGAGAAAAGGGAAATTCTGATCTGGCAGGCTAGGAGGGTCCAAGGTCCTCCAAGATGTAACAAATCCAAAACAGTCCAGATTAAGGCCTCTTGCACACGATATCTTGTTTGAGCATCTCACAGCTTGAGAAAGCTCAGTACAGCTTTTTTTTTTTTTTTTTTTTATGAGCTAAAATATAGCCCATTAATTGTAATGTGCCTGTGCACACAGGTGTGTAAACAAGCGCTGTGCATTCATCAGTAAAAACAAATTAGAAAAATCTGCATTTTTGGTCAGTATTTTAAGCCTCGATGCACGCAAATACACACCAATATGCTTGAATACACGCTAATACATAAAAAAAAAAAAAAAAAGTCTGGAAAAAGTAGATGCTCAAACAGGAGTATTGTGTGCAAGAGGCCTTAATGGGCTGTATTTTAGCAATAAAAAAAAAAAAAAGCTGTACTGAGCTTTTTCAAGCTGCAGTGTGCAAGAGGCCTAAATGTATTCTCATGGGGACAGAAGTTCTTAAATGTACAACAACTCTCCTATTACCGCCCCTCACATCCACATATTATTGTGACCAATGCCATCCAAATAATTCTTACCTTCATTTCCCAAAGTTATCCGTCTACAAGGAGACCTGTATAGATCAAATGATGGCACCAATGAGGATGGAGGAGGACCAAAGTCATATGACTGAGAGGATACTAAACCTCACCCTGGAGATCATTTACCTGCTGACTGGAGAGGTGAGGAGGATTCTGGGAGGTCACATGACATCACTCTTATGTCTATTAATAAAACACAGACCTGACCAGAGAGGTGAGGAGGATTCTGGGAGGTCACATGATATCACTCTTATCTCTATTAATAAAACACAGACTTGACTGGAGAGGTGAGGAGGATTCTGGGAGGTCACATGACACCATTCTTATCTCTATAAATAAAACACAGACCTGACCGAAGAGGTGAGGAGGATTCTGGGAGGTCACATGACATCACTCTTACCTCTATTAATAAAACACAGACCTGACCAGAGAGGTGAGGAGGATTCTGGGATTCTAACATGATATTCCTATTGGTTCTTCAATACAGAGATTTTCTCCTCTGAAGTCAGGTGATCATATGACCATCACAGTGCCTCCATGTGACTCCCTAAAACCTGAGAGACACAACATGCAGAAGATTCTAGAAGTCACCAAAAAGATGATGGAGCTGCTGACAGGAGAGGTGAGCGGTGCTGGGAATTCTGAGACATTATCCAGTAACAGACAAGGGATGTGTCTGGATGGTGACTGTATCATTGTGTGTGTCAGGATGTCACTGTCTTTTTCTCCATGGAGGAGTGGGAGTATTTGGAAGGACACGAGGATCTCTACAAGGACGTTATGATGGACAATCAGCCGCCCCTCACATCACTGGGTAAGAGGAGACTTTATTGTAAAGGAGAGAGCAGTACGGAGGGTCCACCTAGATCCCCCATCATCTGATAAACACATAGAAACAATGTATTCAGTCAGTGTGTGTGTTTCCTACAGATGGATCCAGTAATGGGAACCCACCAGAGAGATGTCCCCGTCCTCTGTATTCCCGGGATTCCACACAGGAAGATCACACCATCCCCCACCATCATCAGGTAGATGGGGAATAATCACTGATAGTATCATTAGGATCTGTACATTATCTGCCTTGTTACCATTGATGTCATTTTTATTACATATTCAGAGTAGAAACCTCGGGGAAGATAATATTGATGTTAAAGAAGAGTATAAAGAGGAGAATGAGGAGTATGGAGTGATGGAGGAGTTTTCAGAAGGACACAAGGATATGATGGAGCCAGCTAATACCAGGAACCCACCAGAGAGATGTCCCCATCCTCTGTATTCCCGAGATTCCACACAGGAAGATCACACCATCACTCACTATTACAAGGTTGGTGGGATGGAGCATCTAGAGCATGGACTCATTGAAGTGATTTTTTTAAATGTGATGTCACAATATTGAAGCTTATGTATTACAGATGACCTCTTCTATTATTTTCTTGATGTAGAGTGAAGATCCAATCGATAGAGAATTTGAGGTTAAAGTAGAAGTAGAAGAAGAAGAGAGATATGTAAGGGATGATCAGCAGTCTATGGAGGAGGATGGAATAACGGGGACATTTATAGAAGAGGACACTCCTACAGAGATCAGCACAGGTGGGTCAATAATAGGGATGCACCGATCCGATATTCAGATCGGATATCGGCCCTGATACTGGAAAAATAGCTGGATCGGGGCTCGGTAAAATTTAGCAGACCCACGGGCCGATCCGGGGCGTAGCTACTATGTTGCATGTTAATGCTACTCTCTAGGCTTCGGACCCTCCCTCAATCACTTCAATAGGAGAAAAAAAAGCTTTTACTCATCTAATTCTACAGTTGCAGGCATTCTTCTTCTGTTTATAGGGGGGGGGGGGTCCTTTTTCTATCGTTATCCATATCACTGGCTGTGTGATGTGGACATTTCCTATTGGATGTCCAGCAGCAGAATTTAGAAGAGTGACATCAGCGAAAGGGGATGACACTGGCATATCTGCAGTGCTAAATTTACCGTTTCGTAAGTTTTGTTATAAGGTATCTGCCGATCCCGATCCGGAAGTATTATTTTGTTATAAGCTCACAAAACAGTACTTCCGGATCGGGATCAGCGGTTTCACAAAGCCAAAGATCGGGACCAAAAAAGTTGGATCGGTGCATCACTAGTCATTAACACTAAATACATTCCTCCACCCATACTGCTCGCTGATTGGTCCAGAGTAGGGCAAGGACTGGGTGATATCAGCCTGTAATACCCTGGTCACTTTCCTGAGCTGTGTTCCCAGTCCTGTATTCCTGTTTTTCTCTTGGATAATCTTCCTTCTCTGTGCTGCAGACACAATTTATGTCTCTAGACTGGATTTATGAAGATTCTGGGGTTCAGCTGGCAGCAAAATGTTCATTTTCACCAGAGGAGTTACTAGATCTAGGCACCTGGGGTCAGAGTCAGGACAAGGGGTGGGCAGGAGGGGCGGCTGCCCTGGGCAATGTGGTATCATGTGAGGTGGGGGTGGAGGGGGGGCCATCGCAAGAAAATTGAGGGGGGAAGGGATCTGTGTTGGGAGGAGGAATTTAAGGAGCAGCAGGGGCTAAGAATTGTTATAGGAAGGGAAATTTGGGTGTGTGCTAGAAGTGGTGATTCATGGGTGATTTGTGTTGGGAGGGGGTGGGAGAAGGGGATTTGTGCTAGGAGGGTCAATCTTGGGGGGTTTGTACTAGAATAGGTGATATGGTAAAGGGGGGGGGGATTTGTACTAAGGGGAGAATATCTTTTGGGGGGGGGCAGGATTTGTGCTAGTAGGGATGGGCTAATAATGCAGAATAGTGCCCAATGTTTTTTTTTTTGGGGTGGGGAGATTTTTGCTGACACATAATGCTCATAAATATTGGGGGGGGGGCAGCGCAGTCTGACATTTTCGCCCTGGGATATAGGTGACCTTTTACCGGCACTGCCTGGGATATGTGCTTTTGATTTCCTTTCCCATGCCCAGGTCTAGTAAGCTCTCTGATAGAAAAATTCTCCCGGGGTTACTTACTCTGCTGTTCTCTGGCTGTAAACAAACAATTCAGCCAAGCGCTCACTCCAAAGGGGAAGACTGGTGTGCTGCTCTCCTCAGGCAGGGAACTCCAACATGGGTACATAAAAGAAAAGAAAAAGGAGGCGCAAACACCTAGTGCATTACCCGTGGTCACTGTTTATAAAATTTTAATAAAATGCCAAATGCATACTCACAGACATGAAGATAATTAAAATCGTGTTACAAGAATCCATCACACATGAACTGGAACATCTCCTTTAACTTCCAATAATTTTTATTGAAATTTTCAAAAAGATAACAGAAGAGCATTAACAAACAAGGCATATTAATAACTTGCTTACACATGAACTTTTGTTCAGAACAGTACAAGAACAGATAGACTTGGCAAGAAAACAAGGCCAGCGAGTGCTGGAAAAACTGCTAATCAATAAAAAAAAAAAAAAAAAAACTCCCAGTATGGCTGAATTCCAAGATAGATTGAGAGCCGCTCACCCCGGGGCACCCCTAATGGGCTCATACTGTGCTTCAGAGAGAAGCGGCTAAAGACAACTGAGAGAAAACATTGAGGAAAAAAGCCTTTGTCTCTGAAAACCTGAAGGGAGGAAAGGCAATTTCCGGCAAACCCAAATAAAAAAATATGTATTAGCCAAGAACTACCAGTGTAATGAAGGTATGAGGTACTACATATGCCTCATATACAGACTTAAACGTGGAACAGGATAGAGCAAGTGGTAGGAAGAAGAAGAGTAGAAAGAGGAGAGACATCAGAGGGGGAAGGAGAAAAGGAGGGGTTGGAAGGGAGAGAATAGAGAGGGAGTTGAGGAGAATAATCCCATGGTCCGATCCCACCTAACCCATAGATGGGTATCAAAATGGAAAGAAAAGGGGAAAACCCCAAGAAAAAAAGGGAAAAATTGTCCTTCCGACCGAGCCCATCTTAAAGTGTTACATTCACAAATGTCGCCCAGGGTTCCCAGACTGACTCAAATTTTGCCCTCGAATCATTCAAGATGCTGTACATTTTTTCTTGGGTTATTATCCTTGAAATTTTACGCTTCGCAACCAGGAAGGAGACCGTAGACTGTTTCCAATGCTTAGCTATTGTGATTTTAGCTCCTAGGAATATATAAGAAATGAGAATCCGGGTGTGCTTGGGGACCCTGAGAGGATGATGGCCTAGGAGGGCATATAGCGGTGATTGCTCAAGTGAAACCCCCGTAACGCGCCGTATTGTGTGGAACATCCGGTTCCAAAAAGATTTTTGGGCATTCCCAAAAAACGTGTAATAGGCTCCCCAGAAGATCACAGCCTCTGAAGCAGACCGGGGACAAGTTAGGGAAAATTGTCGCCAAGCGAGAAGGTACCATGTACCATCGCATCAAAACTTTAACATTAGCCTCCATGAGGCCCACAATGTGGATCCCATGAAAGGCTCTTCCGGCACAGGTATGCCAAGCATCAAGGTCCCAATATACATTCAGGTTCTGTTCCCATTTCAGCATGTAGGAGGTTTTATCTTCGGGAGAATTTAAAGAGGCATAAATGAGGGAAATCCCTCCCTTGATGTCTTGAATTTTGGAGCACCATTGCTCGTAAGGGGTTACTAAGAGGGGGCCCGAAGATCCCCTCTGAAGCGTGCGCAAAAAGTGTGAGATCTGAGAGAAGCGAAATCACAGATCTTCAGATTAGTTAAACAATGTGAGTAGGAAAGAGGACCTCTGGCATCAAAAAAGTGTCCAATTCTATAAAGGCCTTTATCCGTCCACCATTTGAAAGCCTTAATGTTAGTTCCAGGAGGGAAGTCAGGGTTATGAAAAATATGTTTGAGAGGACCCCAGGGGGAGGAGATCTTATTGGACTTATGAATAAGGTCACAAAGAGCAAATTAATGTGAGAGAGTAGGAGCCAGGATTGGGGGGCCGGAGACAGGAGGGCTCCAAAATTAGAAGTCCACAGTATGGAGAGGGATGGCCTGTCTTTCCATGTAATACCAGTCAGGTTTTTCTCCTTTAACATATATAACAGAAAATTGTGTCAGTTGGGCCGCTAAGTAATACTTCCAAATGTCCGGTACCCCGAGACCCCCATTTTTACGTGACCTAAAAAGCGTGGATTTGTTGATCCTATGACCCTTCCTGCCCCAAATAAATTTGATCATGTGTGGAACATCTCCTTGAAGATAGGACCGCTAACGCGTTTCGGGAGTCGAGCTCCCTTCCGCAGAGCTGGTCATACCAGTAGCAGATCAAAATATATATTAGCTTCAATTAAACGGGTTCATCCCCCTTCCTCCTCCCAGAGGGAGTGGGCGGGACCGTCCAGTGCACCAAATAGCCTTCCCCGCCTTAGATGAACATTAACCCTCAGAACACCAGTGGCCACCAACTTGTAGTTGGAAGCACAACCCAAAAAACCCAAATGGAGAAAACACAAATGGAGAAAACAACAGGACCCACAGAATCATGAAATGTAAACCAGGGAAGAAAAACCAAGGGAAAAAAATATAAAAACACATAACATTTTGTGTCATGAAGTTGTAGCTATGTGTGCACACTCTGGGTGGGATGAGCTTCTACTAATTGGCAGGTTGATGGGTTATGTGTGTTGTGTTGTGAACTTACCCATGCAAGATCTCTCTTGTGGCCCTCCCTGTCCACCGATGGTGACATAGGCTCCAAAAATGAGCTCCCATGGGTTGAACTGACAGAAAAAACATAGTATATGATGGCTAGAGGTACAGTAGGCGTTCACAGTATACAGAAGTAGGTGGCGGCCTCTATTGGCCGCAAAAATGAGCTCACATGGGTTGAACTGACAGCAAAGAACGTAGTATATGATGGCTAGAGCTACAGTAGGCGTTCACAGTATACACAAGTTGGTGGCGGGCTGTATAGGCCGCAAAAATGAGCTCACATGGGTTGAACTGACAGCAAAGAACGTAGTATATGATGGCTAGAGGTACAGTAGGCGTTCACAGTATACACAAGTAGGTGGCGGCCTCTATCAGCCACAAAAATGAGCTCACATGGGTTGAACTGACAGCAAAGAACGTAGTATATGATGGCTAGAGGTACAGTAGGCATTCACAGTATACAGAAGTAGGTGGCGGGCTGTATAGGCCGCAAAAATTAGCTCACATGGGTTGAACTGACAGCAAAGAACGTAGTATATGATGGCTAGAGGTACAGTAGGCATTCACAGTATACACAAGTAGGTGGTAGCCTCTATAGGCCGCAAAAATGACCTCACATGGGTTGAACTGACAGCAAAGAACGTAGTATATGATGGCTAGAGGTACAGTAGGCATTCACAGTATACACAAGTTGGTAACGGGCTGTATAGGCTGCAAAAATGAGCTCACATGGGTTGAACTGACAGCAAAGAACGTAGTATATGATGGCTAGAGGTACAGTAGGCGTTCACAGTATACACAAGTAGTTGGCGGCCTCTATAGGCCGCAAAAATGAGCTCACATGGATTGAACTGACAGCAAAGAACGTAGTATATGATGGCTAGATGTACAGTAGGCATTCACAGTATACAGAAGTAGGTGGCGGCCTCTATAGGCCGCAAAAATGAGCTCCCATGGGTTGAACTGACAGCAAAGAACGTAGTATATGATGGCTAGAGGTACAGTAGGCGTTCACAGTATACACAAGTTGGTGGCAGGCTGTATAGGCCGCAAAAATGAGCTCACATGGGTTGAACTGACAGCAAAGAACGTAGTATATGATGGCTAGAGGTACAGTAGGCGTTCACAGTATACACAAGTTGGTGGCGGCTGTATAGGCCGCAAAAATGAGCTCACATGGGTTGAACTGACAGCAAAGAACATAGTATATGATGGCTAGAGGTACAGTAGGCGTTCACAGTGTACACAAGTTGGTGGCGGGCTGTATAGGCCGCAAAAATTAGCTCACATGGGTTGAACTGACAGCCATGAACGTAGTATATGATGAATAGAGGTACAGTAGGCGTTCACAGTATACACAAGTTGGTGGCGGGCTGTATAGGCCTAGCAAAAATGAGCTCACATGGGTTGAACTGACAGCAAAGAACGTAGTATATGATGGCTAGAGGTACAGTAGGTGTTCACAGTATACACAAGTAAGTGGCGACCTGTATAGGCTCCAAAAATTAGCTCACATGGGTTGAACTGACAGCAAAGAACGTAGAATATGATGGCTATAGGTACAGTAGGCGTTCACAGTATACAGAAGTAGGTGCCGGCCTCTATAGGCCGCAAAAATTAGCTCACATGGGTTGAACTGACAGCAAAGAACGTAGTATATGATTGCTAGAGGTACAGTAGGCATTCACAGTACACAGAACAGTAAGTGTCGGCCCGTATAGGCTGCAAAAATTAGCCATTCAACGGACATGAAATGCCTTTTATGCCGCTGTATTTAGCGAAGCCAAGGACCAGGAATTGTTGTGGGTGGATGGCGGTCTTTCGGATATTTGTGGCCTGGCATGAGGAATTTTGATGAAACCTGGTCTACTGGTCACGTGTTGAATTCCTCAGAGATCCATGCCTCATTCATTTTTATAAATGTGAGGTAGTCTACACTGTCATGAGCTAGGCTAGTGCGCTTATCGGTCACGATCCCCCCTGCTGCGCTGAACGTCCTTTCGGACAGGACACTGGATAGGGGGCAAGCCAACAGTTCCATTGCAAATTGTGCAAGCTCTGGCCAAAGGTCAAGCCTGCCCACCAAGTAGTCCAGGGGTTCATCACTCCTCAGAGCGTCCACATCGGCCGTTAACCCGATGTAGTCGGACACCTTTTTTTACGCTCCAACATTTGAGCCACAGAAGCCTGCCTTTTTCCAGAACAACATGACGATGGCATCATGGAAGGTGGAGTGTTGGACAACTGTGAGGAGACAGGAGAAGGAGAAGGGGGAGGAGAAGTCGAAGAGGCTGGACGGGGATAGCATGGAGTGTGGCTTTGTGGGTTCTGACAGTTTTGCTCCCACTGGGCTTGGTGATGGGATTTCAGGTGCCTTTTAAGGCGGTTGTCCCTAGGTGAGTGTTGGGCTTACCGCGACTTATGCGTTGACTGCAAAGGCTGCAGATGGCAACACTGGTGTCAGCAACGGACACATTAAAAAAAGCCCACACTGCGGAGCCATGTGCCGGCGTCCTGGGAGCGCCAGATGTGACTGTACATGGTTGATGGCTCGCTCCTGATACATTAGCAGTCTGCTTTGTACCTCTTGTGCAATGCAAGTTCTGCCTGCCTCTCCTCCCTATCTGCCGGTCCGTCAGTCCGCCGGTTCTACAAATAATTGGCCAGTAACTGTTGTCCCTGTGTGTAGCACAGTTAACACAGCAAAAGAGGCCAAATGTTTGCAGGACTAAAATACAATCTTAGAAAATTATACTGTTAAATAACAGCTCACTTCAATATGTGGCATTGGGGGGGGGGGGGGCACAGGTTTATTACACCAGTTCTACAAATAATTGGCCAGTAACTGTTGTCACTGTGTGTAGCACTGTTTACACAGCGAGAGGCCACATTTTTGCAGGACTAAAATACACTCTTAGAAAATTATACTGTTAAATAACACCCCGCTTCAATATGTGCTATTGGGGGGGCCACTGGTTTCACCAATTAATGCTGTAATACTCGGCGCTAGCATGGACGGGTGCTAAGTGCGCAGCTTCTTCGGAGGGGAGAGAACGGTTGGATCCCCGGGGCCATTTTAGCTTATACTTGCCCTCAATTTTCAACACCCCCGGGGGAACACCTGGTGCATGCCGTCAGCCAAGAAAAAGAATCGGGGGGGCACGCCAAAGCACTCCCTGACGACCTATCTGCTACGCATGAAGGAAATCACCAGGATGTCTCAGGATGGCGCCCAGGCCCTTCCATTGCCTCAGGCAGAACCAGCACAACCACCTTTACCTCCCAGCCCTCAACCAGGGACCCGTGAAAGCACTTGTGTTGTCACAAAGGCGGATTTGGATGCAGTGTTTGCTGATATCTATGAAAAATTGGCAGACAAGTTTCAAACTGAAATTCACAAGGCCACTAATACGTTAACTCAGGAGATAGCCTCTTTGGGAGGCTGCACAGATTTATTAGAGACCAAGCACGACAAACTTTCTATCGCCCATAATGACCTTAGAAAGGACTTTGAGCTGCTTTCTGATAACTATAGCTTGCTGCAAACACAGGTGGAGGACTTGGACAACAGGAATCGCAGGAATAATCTGCGCCTCAGAGGCATTCCTGAAACAGTTACAGATTTGATCCCTGCAGTTTCCAAGCTCTTTAAAGACCTGCTGCCTGACAAACAGGAATCGGATTTCACTTGTGACAGGATTCACAGGGCCCTGCGCCCCAAACCCCCTCCTGATAAGCCTCCAAGAGACATCATTCTGTGCCTCAAAGACTTCCTAATCAAAGAGGATATTTTGCGAGCTTCCAGAAACACTCCCAACATCTTATTGGAGGGCACTCGCATACAGATCTATCCCGATATCTCGCAGGCCACACTTGAAAGGCAGCGCAAAATGAAGGATGTCACCTCTGTGCTACAAGCAGCCCGAATCTGATACAGATGGGGTTTTCCCTTCAAGCTGACAGTCCCTCACAATGGCACAGTTTACGTGGTGTATAACCTGGCCGAAGGAAAAGAACTTCTAGTCAAACTGGGCCTACTGGAAGCTGCCCCTGAAGTTCGCCCTCAGAACACTCCTAGGCCGTCACCATCCTGGTCCACCCCAGCAACTAGAAGAGATCAGCAAAGATGGCGGAATCCTTTTAGAGATGGCGGTTTCTGAGGATGTCCACTATAGAGTTATGCTTTCCTGGTGAAAAACTAAATCTCACTTAAGTGTCCCCTTGGATTTCTTGAACGCTGGTGTGCCCTTGCCCTAGTGTGGTCGCTCCCCTACCATGGGGCGGCTGCGCTGGGGTGACTGTTCCCACTAGTGGGTCTGCAATGACATTCTGATGGTTTAAAAGTTCTTGACATATTTACTTGATTCTGCTTGTTTACCTTTCTCTCTCCTCTCCCGTGGGTTAGTCCTTTATGTGCCGTTTTGCGGATGCCCGTGCGCCCGAGGCGGGGTTGGTCCCCCGGGACTCTCCGCGCCTTCGGTGCCTGGATTTCCGCACACTGTTTTTGGACGGTTATGTCCAATGGGTAATGTTTTTTTGGATGGGTCTTATTTTTCTGCCCATCTCCAAGAAATTTTCTCAGGTTCAAAATTTTTGGCTGATCTTCTTTTATCTGATCAGTTGTTGTTTCAAAAAATGTTCGTTTGTTAACAGAAAGTCATTTTCTCAGCTCTTTATATATAACATGCAAGTATTTTGGTGGATCTATACTTTTTTAGCCCCTAATTGGGAGCGAGTTACACACTATACCGAGTCAGAGACTCAACCCCCAATCAGTCTGGGGCCCCCTCCTTGGGTTCCCCAGAGGTTTTATGTGTTTGGTTATTTACACTCGGCTCTGGTCATTTTTCCCTTTTCTCAAAAGTTTACCCTGCAGGAATTTCAGAATGAATGTAGTCCTTTTAATATAAACCATGGGGATTAAAATTTTGTCACATAACGTTCAAGGGTTCAATTCCCCCAATAAAAGAAATAAGGCCTTCAAACATTATAAAAGGTTAGGTGCGGACATAATTTTATTACAGGAGACGCACTTTGCAACAGACAGACACCCTAAATTCTTCGATAAATCTTTCAAGCAATTTAAATGTTCATCTTTCCATAATAAAACTAGAGGGGTTGCCATCTTTATACGTAATAGTATAATATTCAATATATCATCCACGTACTGTGACCCAGAGAGCAGATTCTTGATTATCAAGGGGGGTATAGCTGGCAAAGCTATCACCATAGCTTCTGTATATACACCTAATGATATGCATGCCACATTTTTTAGACAATTTTTTGAAGTTCTTGACAGGTTTGAATCCCCACACATGGTGGTTGGAGGGGACTTCAATCTTGCTGCCCATCCTTCATTGGACAGAAGCCACTTTACGGCCTCATCCAAGGCTTTCCCTAAAAGCCTGAAACGCGCCTTAAGTGACAAACAATTAATAGACACCTGGCGTGCCCACAATGTTGGAGCTAAGGGTTACACCTTTTATTCTCATCCCCATGATAGCTCGGCCAGGCTCGATTATATTTTTTGTACCCCGGTTTGGCTGGCTAATTCCTCAGCTGCAGGTATACATGTCTGCCCTTGGTCCGACCATCAGATTGTGCTGTTCGAATCGGGGGGAGTGGGTCTGGGTGGCATGACATTTAACTGGACACTGAATGACTCCTTACTAAATGATCCAGCGTTGGTTACCCAGATCTCCTCTTCACTGATCGATTATTTCCAGATTAACGAGGATGGAATTTCACCCACTCCTGTGGTGTGGACGGCTCATAAGGCAGTCATCAGGGGGAATTTGATAGCCCTGGCCTAAGCCAGGAACAAATCTAGATTGTCAGACATTAAATCCCTCACGAAAGAATTAGATCAATTATATTATAAACACAATCTCTTCCCCTCCTCCACACTTATGGATCAGATCCATACTAAAAGGAAAGCATTGGATGACATCCTTTCTAGTGATACCGAAAAGGCTCTTAGGTGGTCCAAAGCCAAATTTACACTTCACAGCAACTCCACATCTACTATGTTTGCAAAGAAACTAACTCAAGCAACAAGACCCACTCATGTATACAAGCTCAGAGGGCCCGATGGGAGGATGGTTACACACCCCAAGGAAGTATTGGAAATCTTCACAAACTTTTACAAAAACCTCCTCTCGGTGCCCTCTACGCTACCTGTAAATGAATTTCACCCCTGGGTAGATAACCTATCTGTTCCGTCTTTGTCAAGTACGCAAAAGGATACTTTAGAAGCACCTTGTACAGTTGATGAGGTTCTAGATATGATTAAAGCTCTCAAAACTTCCACTGCCCCCGGCCCAGATGGCTTTTCCTCTTCTTATTATAAAACCTTTGCCACAATTCTTGCCCCCAGACTCGCCAAATTATTCAACCACATCCTTCAGGGAGGAAGCTTTCCAGCAGAAATGCTCCTGGCTAACATGTCCCTCATTCCGAAACCGGATAAAGATCATTCCTTCCCTCAAAATTATAGGCCCATCTCGGTCATGAATAATGACCTTAAACTATTCGGCAGATTGCTAGCTAACCGACTATGCAATGTAATCCATAAATTGATCCATCCTTACCAGACTGGGTTTATTCCAGGTAGGCAGCTTTCAGACAATATTAGGCTAGTCGCTAATATAATTAATGATGTCAATCTCAGCAAATCCCCTACATGCCTTGTGAGTCTTGATATTTATAAGGCTTTTGATAGCGTCAGCTGGCCTTATCTAGAGCACCTTCTTCCTAAGTATGGACTAGGAGAAGGTTTCATTCACGGATTTAAAGCTCTATATCAGTCCCCACAAACAAGAGTTCGCCTTCCCGGGTGTAACTCTGAATGTTTTCCCTTACATAGAGGTACGAGACAGGGTTGCTCACTTTCCCCCCTCCTGTTCACTCTAGCAATCGAACCCTTGGCTACAGCCATTAGAAAGAATGGCCTTATTACGGGGCATTACAAGGGGGGAACGAATACAAATTAAGTATGTATGCGGATGATGTCTTACTATTTTTATCCAAACCTCACATTTCACTCCCTCACTTGCTGATCGAACTAGAGAGATTTCGATCCATGTCGGGCTTAGGGGTAAACCTCTCCAAATGCTCTATTATGCCGATTAACCTGCCTAATTGGATGCAAACCTCCATCAGAGAGAGTTTCTCTTTCACCTGGTGTTTGAGTTCTGTTCGCTACTTAGGGGTCCAAATTATCCCTCATTATGAATCACTATATATATCCAACTTCCCTCCAGTATTTAAAAAATTAGGTTTGTTATTGAAGACATGGTCTTCGTACCACATCTCGTTTCTGGGCAAAGTTGCAGCCATTAAGATGATTATCTTACCTAAGGTCTTGTTTTTCTTTAGGGCCCTCCCCGTTAATGTCCCTAGATCTCATATCAGTTCTTTTCAGCGGGAGATTTCCAGATTCATTTGGAACGGTAGGAGATCCAGATATAATGGTCATATACTTTATGCCCCCCAATCCCAGGGTGGCCTGGGCATCCCAGATTTATGGGTCTATTATCTCTCAGCCAAACTCATTCAAATAGCTCAATGGAATGCAGACCCAGAGAGTATCCCCTGGCTTTCGTTTGAACAGGCCACAGTTTTACCGAGTTATCTCTCAGCGGTTCTCTGGAATGGCGCACAGCCGTTTAATCATAACGCAATTGCGAACAAAATAGTTGTTCATTTACACAGGCTGTGGCTAAAACTGAGAACCCCCCCTGGGTCTGTTGTCACGAGTCTCTCCGCTAACATCCTTTTTGGGACAATTTGATTCCGGTTTGCTCCCTCTAAGCAGAGAGGACTTATCCCCCTGGATAGCCAGAGGCCTGTTGAACCTCAAAAAGCTCTCAATAGGCAATATTTTTTGTACATTTGAGCAACTGGTAGACTTGTATGGTCTCCCCAGCTCTGAAAGGGACCATTATACCCTTGTGAGGGCATTTTTTCAATCACAGGACCTCTTTACACTAAACCCTCCATTTACTATTTTTGAAAACATTTGTTCCGCCTCATCTAGGGATCGAGGGCTTATATCTAGCATTTACTCTCATATTGTTACTAGTACCCTCCCAGATAAACATAAGTATATGACTAGATGGGAACAAGACCTAGGCTGTAGTTTCTCCATCCCGGAATGGCACCACATGATTTCAAACATGCGTAAATGTTCACGCTCTAGTGCATGCAGGGAGACACCCCTAAAAGTAGTTACAAGATGGTATTTGACTCCCTCCATGGTCCACTCCTTCTATGATTCAGTCTCTCCCCTCTGTTTCAGGGGCTGTCCAGAAGAAGGTAATTTATTACATATTTTTTGGAGCTGCAACTGTTTGCGACCCATATGGGATCATGCACAGAGACTGGTGACCAGATTGGCTGGGACATTGGTTTCTCTCTCTCCTAAGATATGCTTGCTTTTTGTAAAAGTCCCTGGTGTTCCGAAGTCTACATCCAATCTGATTCATACTTTGATGTGTTCCATTCAATGGATGATTGCATATAATTGGAAATCAGATACTTTATTATGGCCTCAGGTGCTCTCCAGGATGGAATGCATCAAATTGACAGAAAAAAATCTTTCATTCCCTTCATGGCCCTATGATGACATTCCATGCTAAATGGGACTCTTGGGACACTTGTGTTGGGCCTGTAAGTACTTCTTAATTTATATGATTTGTCTAACATGACAGTTCTGACCCCTCATGTGTATTTGACTACTTGATATTCTGCTATACTATGACCAATGTTTGTTGCACACTTGCTATGTGTTCAGAGTATTTTTCTATGCAATATATTGATATTTTTTTTTTATATATATATATATATATATGTGATATTACATTGTTGACCTGTGTAAAAGCTATTTTTTTTGTACTGACTTTCTAATAAAATCTTTTGTAAACAAAAAAAAATAACACCCACTTCAATATGTGGCATTGGGGGGGGGGGGGGGCATTGGTGTAGCACACCAGTTCAAAAAATTGGCCAGTGAGTTTGGCGCTGTGTGTACCAGACTTCACTCAGCAAACTAGGCAATATTGTTGCATGACACAAATACGCTTGAAAAAGTTTACTTAGATAACACCCCACTTCAATATGTGGCATTGGGGGGGAGCATTGGTGTAGCACACCAGTTCAAAAAATTGGCCAGTGAGTTAGGCGCTGTGTGTACCAGACTTCACTCAGCAAACTAGGCAATATTGTTGCATGACACAAATACACTTGAAAAAGTTTACTCAGATAACACCCCACTTTAATATGTGTTATTGGGGGGGGGCACAGGTTTATCACACCAGTTCTACAAATAATTGGCCAGTAACTGTTGTCACTGTGTGCAGCACTGTTTACATAGCGAGAGGCCAAATTTTTGCAGGACTAAAATACACTATTAGAAAATTATACTGTTAAATAACACCCAACTTCAATATGTGGCATTGGGGGGGGGGGGGGCATTGGTGTAGCACACCAGTTCAAAAAATTGGTCAGTGAGTTTGGCGCTGTGTACCAGACTTCACTCAGCAAACTAGGCAATATTGTTGCATGACACAAATACACTTGAAAAAGTTTACACCCCACTTCAATATGTGGCATGGGGGGGGGGGGTCAATTGGTCTATCACACCAGTTATAATACATTATAAGTGCTTTTGTCACGGTGTGTAGTGTTGCTGCAGAGACGCTCAGTCTCACAACCACACCTATCACAATACTGCACAGTGCACAATAATAGTACTAATCCACTATAATATTCTTTCTACAAAGTATATTATGCTGTGGATTATCCCCCCCCCCCCCCCTTTTTTAGTGCACTGCACAGCAATACCAAAAAATTTGCAGCCCTTTACATGATTTTTGTGGACATTAACAGAGCGATTTCTGTGTGACTGCAGCCGATCTCTAACTGCCCCTAAAGCAACCACTGGATACCTCTCCCTATAGTAAAGAGACTGTAATAGACCCTAAAACGACATTGGAGCACTTTAAATGACTTTTGTGGACATTGACAAAGCGATTTCTGTGTGACTGCAGCCAATCTCTAACTGCCCCTAAAGCAACCACTGGATACCTCTCCCTATAGTAAAGAGACTGTAATAGACCCTAAAACAACATTGGAGCATTTTAAATGACTTTTGTGGACATTGACAAAGTGATTTCTGTGTGACTGCAGCCGATCTCCAACTGCCCCTAAAGCAACCACTGGATACCTACCCCTATAGTAAAGAGACTGTAATAGACCCTAAAACGACATTGGAGCACTTTAAATGAGTTTTGTGGACATTGACAGAGCGATATGTGTGTGACTGCAGCCGATCTCTAACTGCCCCTAAAGCAACCACTGGATACCCCTCCCTAAGCTCAAAAGATACTAGACCTATACCGAAATACCAGCCCTGAAAAGGACTTTTGTGGACATTGACAGAGCGATTTGTGTCACTGCAGCCGATCTCTAATTGCCCCTAAAGCAACCACCGGATACCTCTCCCTAAGCTCAAAAGATACTAGTAGACCTATACCAAACAATACCAGCCCTGAAAAGGACTTTTGTGGATCTTCACAGCGCTATATGTGTCTAGCAAACTCTCCCTGATGAGTACAGCAGACCTCTCCCTACACTGGCAAAAAACGGAATGTGAAATGGCCGCCAGATCGAGTCTATTTATAGGGTAGGGGGACTGTCCATGTGCTGGAATGTTTCATTTGGCTGTCCCGTTCCACCTGGCGGCTGTGTCACGGGTCAAAGTTCTCCCCAATGTAAACAAATATGGCCGCCGTGAACGATGCCATGTGTTCGAAAATTTGGCGGGTAGCGAACAAGCAAAATTTGCCGCGAACCGTAAGGCCATCTCTATGCGGTACTAATGTCATTGCATTTTCGATGAAAAATTGTTATATATACAAGTGTGTATATTAACTAAAAATAATGATAAAAAAAATAATAATAATATTGCATAATTCAAGTAACCTTTGCATGTACAGCTAAAAGATATAGAAACATCTAAAACCATTAATTTGGTGCACTGGACGGGCCCGCCCACTCCCTCTAGGGGGTGGAAGGGGGATGAACCGGTTTAATTGAAGCTAATACTGTATATATTTTGATCTGCTACTGGTATGACCAGCTCTGAGGAAGGGAGCTTGACTCCCGAAACGCGTTAGCTGTCCTATCTTCAAGGGCATGTTCCCGTTCATGTGTGATGGATTCTTGTAACACGATTTTAATTATCTTCATGTCTGTGAGTATGAATTTGGCATTTTATTAAAATTTTATAAACCGTGACCACGGGTAATGCACTAGGTGTTTGCGCCTCCTTTTTCTTTTCTTTTATGTTCTCTGGCTGTGCCTGATTTATGAGTCCTGACCCTTACACTGTATCATTTATATTGTACATTACATACTCCTGACCCCTGCATTATATACTCTGTTGTACATTACAGACCCCTGACCCCTGCACTATATACTCTGTTGTACATTACATACTCCTGACCCTTGCACTATATACTCTATGTTGTACATTACAGACCCCTGATCCCTGCACTATATACACTATGTTGTACATTACATACTCCTTACCCCTGCACTGTATACTCTATGTTGTACATTACATAGTCCTGACTTCTGCTCTCTCTCTCCTCTACCCACTGCTGTATATACACATAATATGAATTCTCTTTTGTTACACCCATTTTCTACCAGCTGGACATTTTACAGTATATCGGTAGATAGTGAGTAGGTGTCCTACACATCAAGGCATGACCTGGCGTAGGTCCAGACTGACACTGCCATTTACTATCATACAGCAGGTCTTGACTTGATGTGTGGCTCCTGGGACACCTAGTCACCCTCTATCATTTACTAGTTACCTTGAGGGGGGAATTGTAAGATCCTCAGGGACAAAGCTGCCTGATGTGGGCGGAGTCCTGGTTTAGGGGAACCAATCTGCTCATGTCTAGTAATAATCTTTGTATTTCTATTTTATAGATGGACGGGAGATGAGGAAAACCTCAGAGGATTGTCTCACTTTGTCTCCAGACTGTAAAGTAGAAGATGAGGACATCACACAGTATAGTCCAGGAGAAAACCCGGCTACCTCAAATGTCCATCCGGCACCACACAGTGTAGATGGACCATCGTATTCCTCTTATTCTGAGGAACCTCAGACTGTGAGGGACAGTGCCGGACCATCGTATTCCTCTTATCCTGAGGAACCTCAGACTGTGAGGGACGGTGCCGGACCATCGTATTCCTCTTATCCTGAGGAACCTCAGACTGTGAGGGACGGTGCCGTCCTTCCAACAGATAAGAGGTTTTCCTGTACTGAGTGTGGGAAGTGTTTCTGTTCTAAATATGGTCTTAATGTGCATAAAAGAACTCACACAGGAGAAAAACCGTACTCCTGTCCTGAGTGCAGGAAATGTTTTTCACAGAAGTCCACTCTTAACAAACATCAGAGATCTCACTCGGGGCAGAAGCCGTATTGCTGTCCTGAGTGCGGGAAAAGTTTTTCACAAAAGTCTCATCTTTACACACATCAAAGATCTCACATGGGGGAGAAGCCGTATTCCTGTCCTGAGTGCGGGAAATGTTTTTCACAGAAGTCCACTCTTAACAAACATCAGAGATCTCACTCGGGCAGGGCCGGTGCTAGACTATTTTATGCCCTAGGCAAGACCAGCTACTTGCTCCCCCCGCCCAAAAAAAAAAAAAAAAAAAGGGAAGTGGTTAAAAACTCCCCTATGTCATACCCAGTGACCCTGATCCGATGGTTCCTCCATGTTATGCTTTCATACCCAGTGACCCCCCATATTCCTCCATGTCACACCCGGGGACCCTAATGTCCCTCCGTGTCACACCCAGGGACTTTGATGTTTTTCCATGTCACACCCTTGGACCCCAATATTCCTCCATGTCATGCTGTCATACCCACTGACCCTGATGTTCCTCCATGTCACACCCAGGGACCCCCGTGTTCCTCCATGTCATGCTGTCATACTCAGTGACCCCAATGTTCCTCTATGTCAGACCCTGATGTTTTTCCATGTCACAGTTGGGGACCCTGATTTTCCTCCATGTCATACCTGGGGACCCTGATGTTCCTCCGTGTCACACTTGGGGACCCCAATCCCCCATGGCACACCCAGGGACCCCAATTCCTCATGGCACACCTGGTGACCCCGAACTCCTGTTACACCCGGTGACCCCTATCCTTCATGTCACACCTGGTGACTCTGATTCCCCATGGGAACCCTGGTGACCCCGATTCCCTTTCATACCAGGGATGCTCCATGTAACACCCAGGGACCCGATCCCCTGTTCTGGGGACACTAACTGGGCGGTATGAAGAGAGTGGCCACCACTCTGCCCTCCTTCACAGCGATCCTGCTGATTCCTTCTCCCAGGACGCTCCTCTCCTGGACCACAGTGCTCACCACAGCTCCAACCGGCTCCTGGTGGAGGGAAAAGCAGCAGTCAGAGAGCTCCGCATGTCCTTCATCACCAACCTCCTCAGACCATTCCGGTGCCTTGTCGCTTCTGCCCCAGTAAAGGTTCAGCCCTCCAGTGCCGAGCTCCAGCTCAGGTTCAGCACTCCTCCGCTCCCTGCTTAATACCAACCCAGGGAAATGAACGGCTGCCTACCAGCTCAGTGCAGAGAGTCACTTCCTGCCTGGGGTTAAGGCCGTTCAGCTCCAGCTGAAGAGGATCATCATGCAGGCAGCACTCTGGTAGGCTCCATTCCTGCCTCTTGGGGCCCCTCCAACAGTGGTGGAAAGCCAGGGGCCAAGACACCTGGCATCTTTCTCTGTCCCTTCTTCCTCCCCTACCGCCACCTCACCCCTCAGCTCACAATAATCATTCATGATGGAGAGAGAGTGCCGACTCCTGGCTGCGCCCCTAGGTGGCAATGCGCCCTAGGCGGCTGCCTAGTTTGCCTAGTGGAAGCACCGGCCCTGCACTCGGGGCAGAAGCCGTATTGCTGTTCTGAGTGCAGGAAACGTTTTTCACAAAAGTCTCAACTTTACACACATCAAAGATCTCACACGGGGGAGAAGCCATTTTCCTGTCCTGAGTGCGGGAAATCTTTTTTCACAGAAGTCTACTCTTTACAAACATCAGAGGTCTCACACGGGGGAGAAGCCGTTTTCCTGTCCTGAGTGCAGGAAATCTTTTTCACAGATGTCCTCTCTTTACACACATCATAGGTCTCACACGGGGGAGAAGCCGTTTTCCTGTGCTGAGTGTGGGAAATGTTTTTCACAGAAGTCCAATCTTTACATACATCAGAGATCTCACACGGGGGAGAAGACGTATTGTTGTCCTAATATCGCGAAGTTTTTCAGTGAAGTCCACTCTTTACAGACATCAGAGAACTCACACGTGGGAGAAGCCACTTTCTTCTCCTGAGTGAGGGAATTGTTCCTCAATGAAGTCCTGTCTTCCTGTACATCAGGGATGGCACACAACCCTTGAGGTGTATTAGTGCCTTGAGTGCGGGAAATGTCTTCTATATGAATGTTGCTGGATATGTGGGGAAGAAGCACACCCTGATATACACCTCAAATATACTCCATGGCTGATTTTCATGTAAGAATCAGTTGATAAGGAGATCACAGATGACCAGAGACATGGATGAAGTGTTGTACCGTGTTGTCATTTCATTGGTTGAGTAAATTTTGGGGTGTAGAGTGGGAAGTAGAGCCGTGAAATGAAGATATCACCTTCAGAATGTCTTGCTTGTCTGTGTGACGGTTACTGATAAATATATAGCGGGTTACAGAGCTAGAAGCTGTGAGATCCCATATATCTTTAACAGTAAACTTTACACAGACAAGACAAATTCTGAAGTTGATGTCCTTCATTTCAAGGCTCTACTTACCAGTGGTGACCCCGAAGCGTGTCTCTCTGTCTTCAGTCCATCCTTCTCCCATCCCCCAACAGGAGGGAAGGAGAACTCGGAGATAAACTAGGTGAGAACTTATTTCCTTTGCTCCTGTGTGGGTTTGGGTGGCTTGGCGGAGTGCGGCACGAGAGGTAACACCGCTTGTCTTTATATTTCTATATATCTTGTCTGGGTGGAGGTTATTGGTTGTAAAATATTTATACTGTTTGATATTCTGTAAATAATTTCTGTTTTCCCTTCGAAGGGAGATATTATTATGTGTGGTTTGATGAAGGGATTGGCTCAATAGTTACCACTTCACTTACATGTTTAGTTTTTATAAAACAGATGAAAAAATATGACAAGCATTAATTCATCCATGACAAATGTTGGTCTTGTTTTATGTCATTCAGTGATTTCCTATGATCATTGGGTCCATCTAGTGGTCATAATGCAGTATTGAACTTTTTCCTGATTGAGGTATTTTGGAACTAATACCTCATTATGGCCACTAGTTGGAGCTGACGATTATAGGAAATCACTGTGTTTATTAGGATATGGCCAGAATTTGTCACGGCTGGACCCATGCTTGTCACACTCACCAACTTATTCTTTGCATAGACCCCTCAGTTTCCTATGTCGGAAGGGGGGGGGATGGTGGGATTCATACAAATCCCTGAGATCATACCCATGTATTTATGAGTACAGTACACATAGAAGGGCAAAAATACCAGAGTTGCTTTTGCATTATTTTTGCACACATGGTAAAATGCAGATTTTTGGCCTGACGATTAGATAAAACCCCCAAACATATATTTTCTGAATGCAGAGGCCCAGGAGAATAGAATAATGGTATTCGTTAACCACTTTACCACCGGAGGATTTTCCTGCTTTACGTCCAGGTCACTTTTTGCAACTTGGCACTGTGCGACTTTAACTGACAATTGCGCGGTCATGCAACGCCGTACCCAAACAAAATTTACGTCCTTTTTTTCCCACAAACAGAGCTTTCTTTTGATGGTATTTGATCAACTCTGCGCTTTTCATTTTTTGCGATATTAATAATAAAAGAGCAACAATTTAAAAAAATAACAATATTTTTCTACTTTGACAGTTAAAAAATATCCAATATATTCAATTTTTGTCATATATTTAGGCCAAAATGTATTTAGCTACATGTCTTTGACAAAACAAATTCTCAATGAGCGTATTTTTAACCACTTTAAGACCAGAAGATTTTACCCCATTCCTGACCAGGCCATATTTTGCGATTCGGCACTGCGTTAATTTAATAGTTATCGCAGCTACTAACTACGGGAAAGATTTATGTTATTTATGTCATTTTCATTTTTATTGTTTTTTTTTTTTAACGAGTAATGGCGGTGATCTGCAATTTATTTTTATTTTTTTTGCGGGACTGCGACATTGCGGCGGACAGATCGGACCCTTGACTGGCATTTTTGACACTTTTGGGGGGACCAGTGACATTACTACAGTAATCAGTGCTATAAATACGGTATGCACTGTTACTGTAATAATGACACTGGCAGGGGATGGGTTAACTTTATTGGTGATCAAGGGGTTAAATGTATGCCTGTTGCTTACTGACGTGTGTGGGGGGAGGGGATTGAGTGACACAGGCACAGATCGCAGGTTCAGCTATGCTGAATCCTGTAATCTGTCCCTGCCTGTCACTTTACACAAGCGGGCGGATTTCCTCACTCGATCCCCAACGATCGGGGAAGAGCGGTGGTGATCACCGCCTCTCCTCCCCTGGCCAGACTCCTGCTGTGTCCGAATACAGCGGGAGCGAGCCTCAGGCGGTGCACGCGCGCTGCCCACAAGAGGAGGAGTCCAGCGATGTAGGTCTATGTAGCTGGACGATAACGAGCCACTTTGCCACAGTACGCTCAATGTGAGCGGTCGGCAAGTGGTTAAGGTGTTCCTCGTACACAAATTTCACCTTCATATCCGGGTTTATTTTCTCCTTTCCCCCATTTTCTATGGTGTGATCTTTTCTACAATACTTTGTTATAATAATGTAACACGTTGTGTATTGTATTGTACACAAATTATTACCGACTCCGCCTCCACATTCCAAACAAGTCATTTTTTTGACCAATTGGATTTCTTCCTTTACTATTTCCTGATTCTATGACTGCAATCTTGTTAAAAGTAAAATTATAATAAAATAAATGATTAAACATAAATAAAAGTGGTGTGTCGGTGTAAAGAGAAAATCTTTGGTACCCAAAATTGCTCATAGATAACACTTTAAAAGCCGCTACAGGTCATGAATGTAGAGTTCACCATCAGTAACTACCAGAGTGCAGTGGTCAGGAGCATGTCATATACAGTCCTGTGTATAGAGTGCAGTGGTCAGGAACATGTCATATACAGTCCTGTGTATAGAGTGCAGTGGTCAGGAACATGTCATATACAGCCCTGTGTATAGAGTGCAGTGGTCAGCAATAGTGATGTACGAACATCGGTCGGGCGGTTCGCGAACGTCAGCCGCAAAGTTTTAAAAAAAATTCGGAAATTCGCGTCAGGCACTATTGACTTTAATGGGAGGCGAACTTTAAAAACCTTTTAGGTCATATTTGCAGCCACAAAAGACGTACTAGCTGTGCACAAATAGTCCCAGCACATGGACAATGTCAAAACAGAAGTATTGCAATTGGAAAAGTTGCCCTAAATTTTTTTTTTTTTTTACAGCAAAAAATTATTATTTTTTATTTTCATAAATCAGCCAGAACTGACAGCAGCCGGTAAATACATGTCTAATACATATAGGGTCCATTCACACATCTGTAAAATGGGTCCGCATCCATTCCACAATTTGGCGGAACCTTTACAGACTCATTGATTTTCAATTCCAGTCTGAAAAATTAGGCATTTACAGGATAAAGAAGTGTCGGCCATTCCAGTCCCCAAAAATTAGCCCACATTAGTTTACCTGACAGCTAAGAACGTCGTATTCTGTGTCTGAAGGTACATTAGGCATTCATACATACATGGGTTTAACTGACAGCTAAGAACGTAGTATTTGATGGCTGGAGGAACAATAGGCATTCACAGGATACAGAAGTAAGTGTCGGCCTGTATAGGCCCCAAAAATTAGCCCACATGGGTTTAACTGACAGCTAAGAACATAGTATTTGGTGGCTGGAGGTACATTAGGCATTCACAGGATACAGAAGTAAGTATCGGCCTGTATAGGCCCCAAAAATTAGCCCACATGGGTTTAATTGACAGCTAAGAACGTAGTATTTGATGGCTGGAGGTACATTAGGCATTCACAGGATACAGAAGTAAGTGTCGGCCAGTATTGGCCCCATAAATTAGCCCACATGGGTTTAACTGACAGCTAAGAACGTAGTATTTGGTGGCTGGAGGTACATTAGGCATTTACAGAAAAAATAATTGTCGGCCCTAAAAGGCCCCAAAAATTTGCCATTCAATGGACATGAAATGCCTTTTATGCCGCTGTATGTAGCGAAGCCAAGGACCAGGAATTGGTGAGGGTGGATGGCGGTCTGGCGGATATTTGTGGCCTGGCATGAGAAATTTCAATGAAACATGGTCTACTGGTCATATGTGTTGAATTCCTCAGATCCACGCCTCATTCATTTTTATAAATGTGAGGTAGTCTACACTGTCATGAGCTAGGCGAGTGTGCTTATCGATCACGATACCCCCTGCTGCGCTGAACGTCCTTTCGGACAGGACACTGGATGGGGGGGCAAGCCAACATTTCCATTGCAAATTGTGCAAGCTCTGGCCAGAGGTCAAGCCTGCCCACCCAGTAGTCCAGGGGTTCATCACTCCTCAGAGTGTCCACATCGGCCATTAACACGATGTAGTCGGACACCTGTCGGAAACCTTTTTTTACGCTCCAACATTTGGGCCACAGAAGCCTGCCTTTTTCCAGAACAACGTGATGACGGCATCATGGAAGGTGGAGTGGAGGACAAATGTGAGGAGAAGGAGAAGAGGCTGGACGGTGAGAGCCTGGAGTGTGGCTTTGTGGGTTTTGACGTTGTTGCTCCCACTGGGCTTGGTGATGGGAGTTCAGGTGCCTTCTTAAGGCGGTTGGCCCTAGGTGTCACGGGGTAACGTGGCAGAGCCTGAAGTAAGAGAAGTGGCTTACCGGGTAACTGGCGTGGCACAGGTTCACCAGAGGCGCGGAGTCTAAGCATTAGCCGGTTTTCACCAGGGCCCCAGATGGTAGGGATGGACTTGGCTGCTTGCTAACACCAGGTCCATAGAGATACCTGTTTCCTTGTCCTCTTTACCTCCAAGCTTTATAGGATCTCTTTCTGCTAGATGGTAAGCCAAAAAAACCTGTTGAAAGGTTTCAAATTTCCCCTTTTTCCTACAAGCTCTGCCTTGGAGATACACATCTAATGATATATATATCTCCTCAGACAGGGATATATACTGTAAGGGTAATCCCAAAACTCACGGGTTTCAATAACATTTTGACTGTTGAAGCCAGATTGAAAATTATATTTATTTAGACAAACATGTAGATAAAATGACATGTTTGGAGAGCAAGTAAATCAAATTACATTCTGTTGGCTTAATGAACATTGCTCTAACTGGCTAGGGTTTGTAATACATTTTTATACACTACAGTGGGTGGCACCTAGCTATCTAATTTCTTTTGAAGTCACATCTCATTCTTTGATAACATTCTTTGAAATGCGAAATGGACATTAACATAGACATGTCACTTCCAAAGCTTGTTGGCTAAACAGGTCTTCGAAAGGTCAAGTAAGCAATCTTAACAGCTGTTATACAAAAGGACTTCTCACACAATATATATCCAATATATCTGCTTAATCATAAATCCATGTTTGATAATCATAAGTAAATATTTGATAAATAAAATGGCTGCTTCCCTTTTCCTCATCAATATCCGTCCTGTTGGCAATATATATTGCCACAAACAAAACTGTCCCTTCCTACATTGGAGTTCTGGAAACATATCACTGCTATCTCAAGCAATCCACACACTATTTGTAGTGAAGAGTTGGGCCTGTGACCATTAACAGTGTAGCGGTTTCCGCTCTGCTGTCCCTGTGTGGTGATCTCACATCACAGTCACTTTTGGTAACTGTTAAAGCCACATATGGCTTTATGGAGGTGCTGATATGAGGAAGAAGGAACAAACTAGGTCTCATAATACATACACAACCTAACATAAAATATATTTTGAATTAAGGCAGACAAAACTACAATTCCTTCAAATCCCTTCTAAATTCCCTGACATCCCCCTCCAACTGCCCAATCTTAGTTTAAATATATATATTTTTCTAGTTCATATTTCTCCTGAATTATGTATCCCATTTACTTCTGCAGAAAAATCTCACTTTGCTTTGTCAAGACTAAAATATACAAAATATTCAAAAATAAAAAATGTGACAAAACTAACCCAAAAATCAAAAAGTCTAAAAAATAAATGATGTGTTGGTCTAACAGTGTATGAACGCCAAGTCTTTTGTTGACTCCTCCTTTGACAGCTAGTCCTCCATAAGACTCCACTGCAACACCTAAGAACTCATACAATGTTCATACATAATATTCTTCTCTTCAGGACCATCGCAGTCCACATGACAAGAAACTTCCGGTAGGTGTGCAGATCTTTTTGCAATCATAGCAAACTGAGCTTTAACTTTTCTAGACAGCTGACATGATAAGTATCAAAGTTCTTCAGATATCAAAAGGCTTTTTTAAAGCGCTCTTCTCCATCAATGCTGTTTGTGGTGATGTCATAACGTGCAGGAATGAAGGAGGGTATTTTTTGTTGAAGATGGCGTCACTCAGATTGTTAGTCCAACATTAAGATCATTAACAAAAAAATGCCCATAAAGCCGTTGAGTTTTTTTCTGCTGAAGTAAATCTATATTGTGAAGGGTAATAAGACCTAGAAGAAAAGAAAACAAAAATGTCTTAATACAAAGAGAAATCATTCTCATTTCATATAATGCATTATTCAACCACCATCCACACTAAACTGTGTACACTATCCTGAATTCAAAGGAAACATTTATCATGAACAATAGGCTGTCTCAAAGGGGGGGCCTATCGCCTATGGCTGGGATCAACAACCCTACAGTAGACCAGGAACATGTAAATGCAGAGACAAAAACTTGGATAACACAGAATACAATATTTACAAGAATGGCAGGAGTATAGTGCATCACTGGGGTTCAGGGCTTACAGGAAGGCAGGTAATTTTAAGACAGGAGATGCTTAATTATCTAAGGCATAGAAACTCATTAATGCCAGAGCTCATATATGTCAGATTAGAACACATCAAATATCTGACTCCCAATTAATAAGGAATTAGAAACTTCTACAAGCAGTACAACACCAATATTAGCTATATGGGGATGAAACCCATAAACATTTACATATGAAAACAGTTTAATAAACCAGAATTAAACAATTTGGAAACAATACTTCCATTGGTGAACTGTCTTTGAAGGCTGTGATCTGCCTCTGTTCCGAAAAGTCCCAAATCAATAAAACCAGTGTATAGAATTTATCTGAGAAATGAGCATCAAAAAAATTTAGTAACAAAACATTATATTTTCCTCCTAAAAATAAAACAAAGGTTATGTATTTAGCATACAGTAAGCATTTTAAATATTTTCTTTCTTAGATGTTTTAACAGTGCACTTTTCTCATACCAAAAATTGTTGACATCAAATTAATTATTACCACGTGGATTTTTTATTTATTTATATTTTATGGTATACCATAAATTAAAAAAAAAAATATTATTGTTCACCATGGTTAAAAAATGAACAGCTCAAAAATAAACATTAGTACTTTCCCATTTGGCTACAAGAAATTATACTTCACCATATTGCACCCATTTGGAACATTCTTCAAAAACTGTTTTGTTTTTTTTTCTACAAAAACAAAGATTTATAGTTAATACACATCTGTAAATACAATTAACATAGTCTTTTTTACTTTTATATTAAAGTTTGCTCAGCTCAGTCAATTTGCATGACAATACAGCTGTTCACACTCACAAGCCTTGCAACAAACCTGTGTCAAAGTAGAGGGGGGGGTTTCAGCAACTTTAAACTAAGACAGAGCTCCTGAATTTCAAACTTTAAACGACATTTGTGAAAATACTTTTTTTACATGTCACTAAATGCTTTAACATCACTTTCCTTCTTTTAATTAATTTTATTAACTGCATTTGATGTGCCTCCAATGATCACATGATTAGCCACCCCAGCAAGGGTTTATATTCACGATTTTCACGAGTGTAAAATGACTGTACATTCAAACAATTTTAAAAGTTCAAATTGCTCACGATTTAGAAATAAAAATAAAATTTTTAGTCCTTTTAAGGTCACACTTTACACACCAAATATATTTTATTTCTTCTAAAAGTTGCCATGACCAGCATAGCACTGATTTACCTTTAGTTGTACTTGTGGCAAAGGCACATCACTTTAAAAGTCATAAACACAAAACAAATAATTATGCAACCAATATTCATTAAGTGTAAAAAATGTTTTGCTGATACAGCACTTTAGGAACATTATTAGAACTAACACAACATAACAACAATCCATTAATCTCATACACCTCTACACGACTAAGGTTGCCCATACACGATACAATTTTCATACAATTTTCTTACAATTTTCTGTACAAAATTTTTTTTTTTTTCCTTGAAATTTACCTTCAACTATGTAGTACAAAGGCCTGCCTAATTGGATACAGGTGAAAGTGTTTAGCTTTGACCTCATATTATGTTGCTTGTGGTAAATCTAACAGAAAAATTGTACAACAAAAATTGTAACATGTATGGCCACTCCAGCCTAATATACTCTTACAATTAGCTAGTTAAAACCTGTAGACAAAAATATTAGTACATTTCTCTAATAAAGCTGCACTTTCTCTACTTCTGGACTGTACCTAGTCCAGTTCAGTAGGTCTCATCTTTCCTCTCTTTTTTTTTTTTTTTTTTGTGTACAGTAGGGTCTAATCTATGCCTATACTTAGGTCATTATAAGCAATCTAGGTGGTAGTTCAGGGTACAGTGTGCCTACAGTTATTTAAGCAATATTAATATTATTAGGTTTTTTTCACATCTGTATTCATTCTAATTTCTCATTGGTTCCCCTCAATCTCCTCTTCACCATGTTTTCACACTGTTCACTTGCATTTATCCATTTATCTAGTGCCTGCTTTTGCTTCATTTGAAAACACTTGGATCGTACTTTTTACATTCTTTGGAGAACTTGGGGTTCTAGGGGTACAAAACCCCTGTGTGCCTTAGTTCCATTTCTTCAGGGAACGAACTGTCTCCTGCTCCATAGTTACAACTCAGTCACACAGACTGATGGGCAATATCTTTGGCGATTAGGAAGGGTTCACAGTGGGATCACACAGATCCTCATTTGAGGTGTACACGGTGGTACAATTCCCCATCTCACACGGTGATGAGACTTCTGAAGAATTAACCTATTACCAGGTCACCAAGTCACACAGACACAAAAGTACCTAGGTAAAAGCAGGAACTATATATCTGGCCCCAATCCTTGCCCAGGATCTATACCAGACTATACATGCACACAAATTAATTAGGGTGTTCAGTATTAAAATAGTTGAAGAATGTAAAAAGCACTCCTTTTTCAGCAACCAACCACTCATATGCAGGACACACAGCAAAACATATTCCAAAAAATGGTGCAGTATAATAGGATAAATCTGTGAAAGAGAGAGAGAGAGAGAGTATATAACCTGATAGTTGTGCTTTCCTAAAAAGTCTTCCACTTCAGTTTATAGGCACTGTTGTGAAATAGAGAAGACAGTACTCCTGCTTATTGTGTGATTTTATGAAGAATCACGCAGAAGAGAAAGGGAAGACAGTTTTCTCAATCATACTAGTACGAATGTTTCAAGCAGTGCTGTTTTTTAAGCAGCCCATCACCCTTGGCAATAAACCAGGGCCCCACCACATATAGTACTTTATCAATCACACGTTATGAATGATCTTGAGTCCGAAGACCCGATTCCTGACCTGGTCGGTCTCCCGATCGCAGGAACTGCAGAAATCCTACCTAACCACACATTGCTCCTGAAATAGGGCAAAACATTCAGCAGAACACACTCATGCAAAGGACAGTAATAAGTAACAGATAGTAGGGAAAGTAAAAAAGAAATTTAAAATAATAAAATTCAACAGCCAAGGTTTTTTTGAAGGGTACTTCTCCATTACATCGACTTACATAAACAGCACAACACAAGGGGAAATCGCAGTAAGCATAAAGTTAGCTTACCTTTTACTGAAGACGTGAATTCCCAGCTTGTGTTGTCCTGTTTCTTTTAGCCATGTCCATGGATTTTCTCTACCCGGCTACGAAGGACCATTTGTAAGGGTAATCCCAAAACTCACGGGTTTCAATAACATTTTGACTGTTGAAGCCAGATTGAAAATTATATTTATTTAGACAAACATGTAGATAAAATGACATGTTTGGAGAGCAAGTAAATCAAATTACATTCTGTTGGCTTAATGAACATTGCTCTAACTGGCTAGGGTTTGTAATACATTTTTATACACTACAGTGGGTGGCACCTAGCTATCTAATTTCTTTTGAAGTCACATCTCATTCTTTGATAACATTCTTTGAAATGCGAAATGGACATTAACATAGACATGTCACTTCCAAAGCTTGTTGGCTAAACAGGTCTTCGAAAGGTCAAGTAAGCAATCTTAACAGCTGTTATACAAAAGTACTTCTCACACAATATATATCCAATATATCTGCTTAATCATAAATCCATGTTTGATAATCATAAGTAAATATTTGATAAATAAAATGGCTGCTTCCCTTTTCCTCATCAATACCGATAGTGTTACGGTGGCTTGATACTGTGGTACAGGCATTTCTTTGAAGAGATTATTTTTCTACATTCAGGTATTAAACTGAACACATTACCTATTTATCTCCTTATATCATTTGGAATAGCCCTCCCCCTTTTTTCTTGGTCTGCCACTCCTTTTTGACTGTCTATCACCTTGGATACATTACTCTGGGTCCTATATACAAGTTAACACACTTCTCTTGCATTGGGTGCCACTTCTTGCCTGCTAGTCCCTTCCACATCCGTTGGTGAGGCATTCACTGGGTGGCTGCCCTTTGCCCTGTGAGGTGGAGGGTCATGAGATACTATGGGTGCATGCGGACACATCTGTTTCATGTGCATAGATTATAACTATAACAATAACATGTACAATTTTGTGTTATGTAGGATTATCAAGGCAAATCATTACAACATATGATATACCCCTGAAGAAGCGGATCATTTTAGACCGCGAAACATGTTGGGTTAATACCCGGTGTTCCTTTTCACCGGTTATTGTATATACATTTTGGATGCCTGTATGATATATCTGTATGTATTTTCACACCATCTGTTTCTTCATATCTGTGATTTTAATAACTATTTTATGATGTACCAATAAATTTTGAATATTTTATCTATCTTTACATATGTGGTGTATATTCTACTAGCTACAGTACCATTGAAATCCCATCAGCCCTCCTTTCCTTTTTTTATCCTTGCTCCCTTCCTTTCCTCTTCTCCATTTCCCCTACCTTCCCCCCCCCCCTTTCCCTTTCCCCACATCCCTGTTTTCCTTCCAGTTTTACCTTCTGCTACTTTTTATTTGCCACTTAGAATATAGTTCTAGTGTCAGGCCCTGAAACCCAGAGCCTGTCCATACTATATTTCTTTGTTTTTGATAGACTATGCAGCCTCGTGAGGGTGTCCTACACACAGACACAGCAGCCCGCCTTCCCTCACACTGGCCGGTACAGATGGAGGAGGATGAGGACGAGCCCCGAACACAGGAACACTCAGCTGCGGCGGCGGCTTCTCTCGTCTGCTTGAGTCCTCCCGCTCCCGCCTCCTCCTCGGCCATTGGCATGGGGTTTGCCTTGCGGCCAATCAGGAAGCCGATTTCAGACTGGCTTCCTGATAGGCCAGGAGGAGGATCGGTGTGACAATAGCGAATTTTCATTTGCTATTGTCACACAATGGGTGGGCTCGTGCGGACTGCTCTGCGCCCCGGGACCACCCTTTGCATCACCCTATTAGAGCCTCCATGCGTCCGGCGCCCTGCATGCAGGTTAGGGGGCCGGACACATGGATGGGGGGCGGCGCCCCTGCGCCCTCAATGCACCGGCCGCCACTGGTGTGGAGCTGAACCCAGAGGTCCAGGAGAACTGACTGAGGAGTTGGGGCACTGTGAGAATCTGGAAAGCAGTTTCGTGAGTACAGAGGATCTTGCCCAGGGGTCTGCCCAAGAAGAGAACCACTCCGAAGAGTGTAGTCAGTTGACAGGTATCAGCCGGTATAGAGAAAGGGGGTACTGGGGGAGTACCCTGAAGAGAAATACAAACAGGAACATTTATCACAACTTCATTCAAGTGGCAGGATGAAGTAGCCGCCTTGCCGCATCCTCAAGTCCGAACTTCACTAAATTTGTGAATAGTTCAAGGTTGGAGTATCCCACTCTTCCCTTCTCCCATCCCAATATAAAATAAAAACAACAAAAACATCTACCCCTAGACTGATCATTGACTGAGCCAAGAACATAAAGTGCTAAGAATTCTGCATGCAGTTGCTACAGGTAACCCAGGGGAATCCATAAGTGTCAATCACCAGCAGTCCTCTAGGGGGCAGTGCTACACAGAGGTTTGGTGATAGAGGCCAGTTGTCTTTGTTGCAGCCCTAAAAATGATGACAATTACAACATAACACACAATGTGGTATGGAAGTCCAAAGAGAAGGGGATGTCAAATAATGATGCCTTCAGTACAGTCAGTGTTAGGTTTAGTTAGGTTTGGGTTAAGGAGTACATGACAACACAGGGTAGGGTCCAGGAATGTTATCCACAGAATGCAGGGGTCAAGAGTATGTAATGCACAGAATGCAGTGGACAGGGGTGTGTAATGCGCAGAGTGTAGAGGACTGGAGTGTGTAATGTACAGAATGCAAGGGACAGGAGTGTGTAATGTACAGAATGCAAGGGACAGGAGAATGTAATGTACAGAATCCAAGGGACTGGAGTGTGTAATGTACAGAATCCAAGGGACAGGAGTGTGTAATGTACAGAATGCAAGGGACAGCAGTGTGTAATGTACAGAATGCAAGGGACAGGAGAATGTAATGTACAGAATACAAGGGACAGGAGTGTGAAATGTACAGAATGCAGGGGACAGGAGTGTGTAATGCAGAGTAAGAGTCAGGTGTACAAAACAAAATGAGTGCAGGAGTCAGGGGTGTGTAATGCACAGTGTAGGGGTGAGGAGAGTGTAAAACACAAGCAATACTCTCCTCCACTTTACCACTCCCTCCTCTCCAAAAAAACAACAAAAGCACTAATTTGCATGATGACCCCCCCCCCCAAGTACAAATCCTCCCCCCCCTCCTAAAAGAAATCCTCCCATGCAATGCGAATTCCCCCTCATGACACAAAGTTTCACCTCATTCCCCCCAGTACCCCTCTCAGAGTAAATTCTCTACCACCGCCCCCAAATCCTCTGTCCCAGCACAATCCCCCATTTTAGTACAAATCCTCTCCCACCCAATTCCCCCTCTTCAAATGCACAAATCTTCTTTCCCTCACCAATCCTCCTTCCCAGCACGACAAATCCCCCCAAAATGTATTTTCCCAGCAAACATCCAACCCCTATTTTAGCATAGATCCTTCTCCTCCCAGCTTAAATCCTTTCTCCACTTCTACCAAAAAAATATCTTCTCCAATTCCCTCTTTCCAACACAGATCTTCTTTCACCCCCAAATCCCCCTTCCCAGCACAACTCCTCATCTTTGCACAAATAACCCACCTCCAAATCCCCTCCCGGCACAAATCCACCCCACCACTCCACCTCAGCACAAATCATTTTTCCCCTTCTTTAAAATTCTCCCGGACAAATCCTACCCCCCCCCCCCCCCTAAATCCCCTCTTCTCTCTCCCAGCAAAAATCTTCTCCCCATCTCTAGTACAGATCCTCTCTCCCAAGTATTCCCTTCCAACACAACTCCCCCCCCCCCCATCCTGAGTCAAATCCTCTCCAGCACAAATCCTCTCTCCCCCACATCTGTACAAGTCCTCTCCCAGTTCTATAACACACCCTCCCACCCAAATCCACGCTCCTAGCACAAATCTTCTTCCCCTTCCCCAGGACAAATTTTTATTCCACAACCCCCCTTTCCAGTAAAAATCCCCCCCCCCCAAAAAAAAAAAATTCACTCAGCACCAATCCTCATTTCCTCCATTCCCCCCTCCAACCCAATCTGTCTCCTCCTTCTTTAAGCACAAGTCCCACAAACTCCATTTCTAGCATAATTCCTCTCCCCCACTCTGTTCCCCCTGCCACTGTGCCCCCCCTCTTCTGTGTAGTCTTCTGTCATTGTGCTCCCCCTTGTCACTGAGTCCCCCCTCACTCCCCTTCCTTGTCAGTGTGCCAAGCTACTACATGGCTCTTCTTACCAAGTAGGAGCCGCTGACAGGCATGATGCAGGAGCTGGTGGTGGGGTACAGAGCTCTCCTTCATATATATATATATATATAAATAAAAAAACACACACACATATAAACATACACATATAAACATATACACATATAAAAACACACAAACACACATATAAACACACACATCTCTCCTCTGCCCTCCTCTTCCCCAAAGCTCTATCATTTTCCACATGGTTACCTTTGTAAAAGCACCTTTCTGTAGCTGGCTGTTACAGCTTAAGCCCTGTACACACGTACTGATCGTTGGCCGAACGATCGGCCGTCTTTTGTCCAGGGCTGTCCTGTCTGCTGAAAACTGCAAAAGACTGCACACGAATTTTGTCGGCCAACAACAGCCGACTGCAGAAGTGATGTTATGTGATGGTTAACTTTCCTTGTCTTTTTTCTTTTCTGAGCATGCCCAGTCTTGCTAATCTGCTGTCTGTCGGCTGAAATCTGTACTGACTGATGAACAATCGACCGTTCTGGTGACGGCCAACAAAAATTTTAATACTTGCACACCCGATTCTGTTCGGCCGAAAATGCGCTGTCGGAAGCATCATACTAACAAGCCTACAATCGGCCGAACGGTCGTCGGCCGAATATTTACGGCCGACATTCGGTACGTGTGTACGGGGCTTTAGTTTTCCTTTTCAGTGCATGCTCACCTCATTTTCAGCTCCCAAACTCCGGAGCAGGAAGGAGATAAGGAGTACAGTGCTTCACTTGGTCAGACCAGCAGCACTTATCCTGGTTCTAAGTGCAGAGCAGGCCGTGGGAGAAATGTTACTTTCACTTTTAACTGCAGAAGCGCCGGGCTGTGAGTGCAGGGCTACCACAAGGCTGGAAAAAACCCTCTGGGTACCAGTGGCACCTGGTGTTCAAAATTTTTGGGGGGGAGCAAAAAGAAAAATTTGCGGCAAAAAACGCGGTAAACGTGGTAGGCAGCTACTTTGGTTCTAGTGAACCCAGAAACCATTCTAAGCCCTAACCCTGCCAAGCCTCTATAGACAAAAGTAAAGCTTTAGCAGGGCAGGCTTTAATGAGTTAAGCCCATTGATTTGTACAACTCCCCCATGCTAATAGTCTCTCCTGTGTGTAAGTCGCCTGTGGCCAGGCTGAGCACATCCTCAATGATCCAGTGTATGTGTGTGGTGTGTGTGTACTGCTATTGTGCCTGCAAAGCCAGCCACAGCGCCACTCTCCGCAGAGCTGTGAGCCCAGCCTGGTGTGAGGATGGATGGTGCCTTCCAGGCTCTGGTATGGTGAGAAGTCCCCTGGAGGGGGTTGCACCCAGCTAGGAACAGGGACCGGCACACACACACAGGCTGGCAAGCCTGCTCCATCCCTTGTCATTAGGTGAATGGGATATACAAGGCACAGCTATTCCATTGCCATAGGAACCTGCTAAAGGCTCACCAACCCTGGGATTATCTACAGCACCTGAAATGGCATCTGTCAGGTAGTCTACACCTCTTTTGTGTGCTGCACATGGACACATCTTTTATGCTGTTCTGCTTGCTGGATGTGTAGGATGGAAGCAGAGGAGGACTAGAAGTGCTGCTTGTGGGTCTGTTAGCAGTGACATGGTTATTGGAAGTGGTGGGTGTGTGATCCTGTCCATTGTGTGTGTTGTGTACAGGGGACCTGCATGGCACTGCTGCTCTCATGGATCTTCTTCCAGGAGGATCCAGCACTTTATGGTGCTGATTACAAAGCATGTGATGATATGTATGTAGGTGTCTGTCTCATCTCCTAGGCACATGCTGCCCATAGTACACTCTCTGTCCTAGTGCTCTATCAGCTCGGCTATTGATCCAGACAGGGTTATTAGCAATTAATCAGATAATCAGATTAATTGCTAATAACCCTGGCTGGATCAATAAGAGGGATTTAGCCGGGGGGTTGTATGGAGCTGGGATGGATGTAGCTGGGGGGATGGATGGACCTGGGGGAGGGATTTAGCCGGGGGGGTGTATGGATGGACCTGGGGGGATGGATGGACCGGGGAGAGGGATTTAGCCGGGGGGGTTGTATGGAGCTGGAGGGGATGGATGGACCTGGGGGAGGGATTTAGCCGGGGGGTTGTATGGACCTGGGGGGGATGGATGGACCTGGGGGGGATGGATGGACCTGGGGGAGGGATTTAGTTGGGGGGTTGTATGGAGCTGGGGTGGATGGACCTGGGGGGGTGGATGGACCTGGGGGGGATGGATGGACCTGGGGGAGGGATTTAGCCGAGGGGGGGTTGGATGTAGCTAGGGGGATGGATGGACCTGGGGGGGATGGATGGACCTGGGGGGATGGATGGACCTGGGGGAGGGATTTAGCCAGGGGGGTTGTATGGAGCTGGGGTGGATGTAGTTGGGGTGGATGGATGGACCTGGGGGGGGGATTTAGCTGGGGTGGATAGAGCTGGGGGGATGGATGGACCTGGGGGAGGGATTTAGCCGGGGAGGTGTATGGAGCTGGGGTGGATATAGCTGGGGGGTGTATGGAGCTGGGGGGGTGGATGGACCTGGGGGAGGGATTTAGCCGGGGGGGTGTATGGAGCTTGGGTGGGCATTTGGGGTGGATGTAGCTGGGGGGTGTATGGAGCTGGGGGGGTGGATGGAGCTGGGGGGGTGGATGGACCTGGGGAAGGGATTTAGCCAGGGGGTGTATGGAGCTGGAGTGGGCATTTGGGGTGGATGTAGCTGGGGGAGGGATGTAGCTGGGGGGGTGGATGGACTGGGGGGATGTGTGGAGCTGGGGTGGGCATTTGGGGTGGATAGAGCTGGGGGAGGGATGTAGCTGGGGGGATTGTATGGGGCTGGAGGGGATGGATGGACCTGGGGGAGGGATTTACCCGGGGGGGTTGTATGGACCTGGGGGGATGGATCTGGGGGATGGACCTGGTGGAGGGATTTAGCCGGGGGGGTTGTATGGAGCTGGGGTGGATGTAGCTGGGGGGATGAATGGACCTGGGGGGATGGATTGCCTGGGGGAGGGATTTAGCCGAGGGGGGGTTGTATGGAACTGGGATGGATGTAGCTGGGGGGATGGATGGACCTGGGGGAGGGATTTAGCCGGGGGGTTGTATGGAGCTGGGGTGGATGGATGAACCTGGGGGGATGGATGGACCTGGGGAGGGATTTAGCCAGGGGGGTTGTATGGAGCTGGGGTGGATGGAGCTGGGGGAGGGATTTAGCCAGTGGTGGGATTCAGCCGGTTCGCACCGGTTCCATAGAACCGGTTGCTAACTTTCTGCAAGTTCGCAGAACCGGCTGAATCCCTCTGCGCGTCTGAGGACGCGCAGGACAATTGAATGTCCCTCGCTCGGGCAGACGTGGCGCCACGGCCCGCCCATTCTGTGACAATAGCGAATGAGAATTCGCTATTGTCACATGATCCTCCTCCTGGCCAATCAGGGAGCGGGTCCTCCCGCTTCCTGATTGGCCGAAAGGCAAACACCGTGCCGTTGGACGAGAAGGAGGCTCCGCTGGAGGACTCGGAGATGCGGGGAGCCGACTGCGAGACCTTCCGTGAGGTAAGTGCATGGGTCTCGCGGGGGGGGATCGCTGGCACTCTGCAATTGGGGGCAATGTTGTGGCTGGCACTCTGCAATTGGGGGCAATGTTGTGGCTGGCACTCTGCAATTGGGGGCAATGTTGTGGCTGGCGCTCTGCAATTGGGGGCAATGTTGTGGCTGGCGCTCTGCAATTGGGGGCAATGTTGTGGTTGGCGCTCTGCAATTAGGGGCAATGTTGTGGCTGGCACTCTGCAATTGGGGGCAATGCTGTGGCTGGCGCTCTGCAATTGGGGGCAATGTTGTGGCTGGCACTCTGCAATTGGGGGCAATGTTGTGGCTGGCACTCTGCAATTGGGGGCAATGTTGTGGCTGGCGTTATGCAATTGGGGGCAATGTTGTGGCTGGCGCTCTGCAATTGGGGGAAATTTGGTGGGGCTGGCACTCTGCAATTGGGGGCAATGTTGTGGCTGGTGCTCTGCAATTGGGGGCAATGTTGTGGCTGGCGCTCTGCAATTGGGGGCAATGTTGTGGCTGGCGCTCTGCAATTGGGGGCAATGTGTTGGCTGGCGTTATGCAATTGGGGGCAATGTTGTGGCTGGCGCTCTGCAATTGGGGGCAATGTTGTGGCTGGCACTCTGCAATTGGGGGCAATGCTGTGGCTGGCACTCTGCTATTGGGGGCAATGCTGTGGCTGGCACTCTGAAATTGGGGGCAATGCTGTGGCTGGCACTCTGCAATCATTAGGGGCAATGCTGTGGCTGGCACTCTGCAATCATTGGGGGCAATGTTGTGGCTGGCACTATGCAATTGGGGGCAATGTTGTGGCTGGCACTCTGCAATTGGGGGCAATGTTGTGGCTGGCACTCTGCAATTGGGGGCAATGCTGTGGCTGGCACTCTGCAATTGGGGGCAATGCTGTGGCTGGCACTCTGCAATTGGGGGCAATGCTGTGGCTGGCACTCTGCAATCATTAGGGGCAATGCTGTGGCTGGCACTCTGCAATCATTAGGGGCAATGCTGTGGCTGGCACTCTGCAATCATTGGGGGCAATGCTGTGGCTGGCACTCTGCAATCATTGGGGGCAATGCTGTGGCTGGCACTCTGCAATCATTGGGGGCAATGCTGTGGCTGGCACTCTGCAATCATTGGGGGCAATGCTGTGGCTGGCACTCTGCAATCATTGGGGGCAATGCTGTGGTCACTGTGCATTGAAAGGGGGGCACGCTGGTCTCTCTGCATTGAAAGGGGGGCACGCTGGTCACTGTGCATTGAAAGGGGGGCACGCAGCGCTGGTCACTGTGCATTGAAAGGGGGGCACGCAGCGCTGGTCACTGTGCATTGAAAGGGGGGCACGCAGCGCTGGTCACTGTGCATTGAAAGGGGGCATGCTGGTCACTGTGCATTGAAAGGGGGGCACGCTGGTCACTGTGCATTGAAAGGGGGGCACGCTGGTCACTGTGCATTGAAAGGGGGCACGCTGGTCTCTCTGCATTGAAAGGGGGGCACGCTGGTCACTGTGCATTGAAAGGGGGGCACGCTGGTCACTGTGCATTAAAGGGGGCATGTACACTGGTCACTGTGCATTGAAAGGGGGCACGCTGGTCACTGTGCATTGAAAGGGGGCACGCTGGTCTCTCTGCATTGAAAGGGGGCACGCTGGTCACTGTGCATTGAAAGGGAGCACGCTGGTCACTGTGCATTGAAAGGGGGCACGCTGGTCATTCTGCTGGGAAAGTCGGAACTGGTTACTAAAATTTTTGAATCCCACCACTGGATTTAGCCGAGGGGGTGTATGGAGCTGGGATGGATGTAGCTGGGGGGGTGTATGGAGCTGGGGGGGATGGATGGACCTGGGGGAGGGATTTAGCCGGGGGGTGTATGGAGCTTGGGTGGGCATTTGGGGTGGATGTAGCTGGGGGGGGTGGATGGACCTGGGGGAGGGATTTAGCCAAGGGGGGGTTGTATGGAGCTGGGGTGGATGTAGCTGGGGGGACTGATGGACCTGGGGGATGGACTTGGGGGGATGGATGGACCTGGGGGAGGGATTTAGTCGGGGGGTTGTATGGACCTGGGGGATGGACCTGGGTGGATGGATGGACCTGGGGAGGATTTTGCCGGGGGGTTGTATGGAGCTGGGGTGGATGGAGCTGGGGGGATGGATGGACTTGGGGGGGATGGATGGACCTGGGGGAGGAATTTAGCCGGAGGGGGGGGTGTATGGAGCTGGGGTGGATGTAGCTGGGGGGGATGGATGGACCTGGGGGAGGGATTTAGCCGGGGGTGTATGGAGCTTGGGTGGGCATTTGGGGTGGATGTAGCTGGGGGGTGCATGGAGCTGGGGGAGGTGGATGGACCTGGGGGGATGGATGGACCTCGGGAAGGGATTTAGCCGGGGGGGGGTGTATGGAGCTGGGGTGGGCATTTGGGGTGGATGTAGCTGGGGGAGGGATGTAGCTGGGGGGTGGATGGACCGAGGGGGGATGTGTGGAGCTGGGGTGGGCATTTGGGGTGGATAGAGCTGGGGGAGGGATGTAGCTGGGGGATGGATAGACCGGGGGGAGGTATTTAGCCAGGGGGGGTGTATGGAGCTGTGGTGGAAATTTTGGGTGGATGGAGCTTGGGCGGGGGGGGGGGGTGTATGGAGCTAGGGGGTAGATGGAGCTTTGTTGGGTATTTGGGGCATATGGAGCTGGGGTGGGTGTTTGGGATGGGAGGTTGGGAAGGGGGTGAATGTAGCTGGGGGGGTGGATGGAGCTGAGGGAGGGATGTAGCTAGGGGAGGGGTGTATGGAGCTGGGGTGGGCATTTGGGGTGTATGAAGCTGGGGGGGTGGATGGAGCTGGGGGAGGGATGTAGCTGGGGGGGGGGTGGATGGAGCTGGGGTGGGCATTTGTGGTGTATGGAGCTGGGGGGGTAGATGGAGCTTTGTTGGGAATTTGGGGTATATGGAGCTGGGCAGGGTGTTTGGGATGGATGGAGCTGGGACGGGAGGTTGGTAAGGGGGTGGATGGAGCTTGGGGAGGGATGTATGGAGCTGGGGTGGGCATTTGGGGTGGATGGAGCTGGGGGGGTGGATGGAGCTGGGGTGGGCATTTGGGGTGGATGGAGCTGGGGGGGTGTAGAGAGCTGGGGTGGGCATTTGGTGTGTATGGAGCTGGGGGGTAGATGGAGCTTTGTTGGGCATTTGGGGTATATGGAGCTGGGGTGGGTATTTGGGATGGATAGAGCTGGGATGAGAGGCTGGGAAGGGGGTGAATGTAGCTGAGGGGGGAAGTGGAGCTAAGGGGGTGGATGGAGCTGGGGGAGGGATGAAGCTAGGGGGGTGTATGGAACTAGGGTGGGCATTTGGGGTGTATGAAGCTGGGGGGGGTTATGGAGCTGGGGTGGGCATTTGGGGTGTATAGAGCCGGTGAGGGGGTGGATGGAGCTGGGGTGGGCATTTGGGGTGGATATAGCTGGTGGGGGGGGGGTGGATGGAGCTGGGGTGGGCATTTGGGGTGTATAGAGCTGGGGGGGGGGGGTGGATGGAGCTGGGATGGGCAATTGGGGTGTATAGAGCTGGGGGGGTGGATGGAGCTGGGATGGGCATTTGGGGTGTATAGAGCTGGGGGAGTGGATGGAGCTGGAGTGGGCATTTGGGGTGTATAGAGCTGGGGGGGGGTGGATGGAGCTGGGATGGGCATTTGGGGTGTATAGAGCTGGGGTGGGCATTTGGGGTGTATAGAGCTGGGGGGGTGGATGGAGCTGGGATGGGCATTTGGGGTGAATAGAGCTGGGGGGTGGATGGTGCAGAGTCCGACCACTGCATTCTGTACATTACACACTCCTGTCCCATGTACTCTGTACATTACATACTCCTGTCTCCTGCATTTTGTACATTACACTCTCCTGCACTATATACACAATACTGTACATTACAGATCTGGTTGGTAAAAATGTGTTGATGAAATGTGACCCGCATTCCCCCAGTCATGGCGAATTGGGATTTCCTATAATGGTCAGTTCCATCTAGTGGCCATAATGTGTTTTCCTGATAGATGTCCATGGCAGCATACGTATGGGTAGCCCCACCCTCGTTCCTCCCCCATAAGACCCCACCCCCATAAATGTTTAGGATAAGCCAATTGCTGCATCGGGGGACGCTGGTTTTTATTTTTTAATAAAGGATTTTTCAAAAATGTTGTGTTTTTATTACTTTTTGACACTTTTTTGGTGAATAGGTTCAGGTACTATGGTCCTGATACTCATTCACATGGGGGGGCCCTTGGTAAAAGGGGCTTTCATATTATGACAAGCCCTCTGCCTGCAGACCCCCACAACCACAGGCCATGGTTGTGGGGAAGAGGCCCTTGTCCCTATCAACATGGGGATAAGGAGCTTTAAGGTGGGGGGGCAGAGCTGCCCCAAAGCACCCCGCCCCCACGTTGAGGGCATGTGGCCTGGTATGGGTTAGGAGGGGGCTCTCACTTGTCCCCCCTTTCCTGACTTGCCGAACTGCATGCTCAGGTAAAGGTCTGGTTTGGATTTTGGGGGACCCCCTGCCATTAATTTTTTTTTACATTTTGGCATGGGCCTGGTATAGATTGGGGGGGGGGGGGGGGATCCCACGTCATTTTTTAAACATTTATCTATTGCCGAGCAATGCTGGCATTGTTTTTTTTCCACTCATCGGTCAATGGGGAAGCGCGCTGACAGCTGATGAGTCATCGGTTGGCAAGGATGCGGGCGGCCGGCTTCCCAGCCCCCTGCTTAGCAACCAGCTATTCTTCACATAGAATTCGAATCAATCGATCGTTTTTCCACCGATCGGAATTCCAATCATTCTTAAAAGTTGAAATTCGTTAGAAAATGAATAAACTAAACAAATTTTACCGAAAACGAAAATAAATTTAACAAAAACTATACAAAAGTAAATTAATTCCGGAACCAAACTTAACGAATTCCAAATCGAAACGAAATTAGTAACATAACGAATCTATCCGAAACAAAACAAATGTTTCCATTCTGCACGTCTCCTAAGCGTGCCCAACCCAGATATAGCAGTTGTGTTCCTGCCTCTGGGATCCGGGTTGCCCTGCGGATGCATCGATTGCCCTGTGAAAGAGGTCTGGGACACGTGAGCATGTTTGGCTTGAGGTCAGCAGAAGGAAGCAGACGCCATGCGGGCTGCTAGGGAGTAACCAAAAGGAAAACATATGGAGAGGACTCTGCTCTCTGGGTGATCGATGTGCATTGCAGCATCTTATCAAAGTTTGGTGCAGTCGCCTACCTTTGTCTTCTTTTCTGTCCTGAGGAGAGAACGGTTTGTTGAAGCAAGGTTTGCTTTCTGCGTAGCGGTACCCCGGCAGGAGCCACTTGGATATTGGTTTGCCTGGGCCTCCCACTGATTACTCCACAGCCAGATACAGGGTATTTTCACACAGCCAGGTGCACACACTCTTCCGCTCATTGTCTCCAATGACCAGTCTAGGGGACGTGTTTTTATGTTTTATTTGGAGAACTTGGATAGGAGAAGAAAAACCAGAGCTATGTTGAGAGTCCCAACATCCTATCTGTTTAGAGAAATGGGAAACTACAGATGTTCACAAGGAACCACTGTCATATGTGTGGACTTTAAGGGCACAGCATGAGACAGATAACAACTACATGGATTTATCCTAAAATAACATTTATTGATTTATCTAAAACCACATCTCAATAAAATGAGGAAACTAGCCCCAAACTGAGCTCAGCTCGTACACAGAAGATCAATGTCTCCTACTAATTTCACTCATGTACATCATACATATATAAGGATAAGTTGGTATATATCATAAGGTTCATGTAGGTATAGATATTTCCTCTCTTCACTTAGATGTAACATTTAGTGACGACCATGTACTTTTTTACTGAATATATCTTATTACTATTATAACAATCTCCTTACTATATGGATTTCTTTGTGTCAGCTTTTTTTGTATACATGTCTGCATCATATTTGTTACTGATGTCAACATTTGTATCAATTACTGTATGTATAATAAATGACTACGTTCAGATTCTATTTTTGTATATCTTAGTTGGTGACCGGCCTCATTTAAAGTACCACGACCTCTGTTTTCTGTTTGCATTAACCATTAGAGATGGAGGCACGTCACTGTGTATGCTTCGGATCATATTCCTCTATCTTTGTCTGTTCACTGGTCAACGCGTTTCACACAAGGCTTCTTCAGGCCTATGAAGATGTACAGACAGTTTTCTCTTAAAATAAACAGACTCGATATTAGTGTTTCATAAACATAGAACATAATCTGTATTTATGTACATCATAATAAATACATACATACATACATGGCTTACTAGCACACGGCCTTCCTTCAAACCCCCAAAAAATTCACCCGACCTGGGGCGGACACAGGGGGGAAAAATCGGGCCAAAATGTGTTATATATATATATATATATAAATGTATTGGCCCTGAGGATCCTAGGTACCAAATAAAACATACAGTATCTCACAAAAGTTGAGTACACCCCTCACATTTCTGTGAATATTTTATTCTATCTTTTCATGTGACAACACTGAAGAAATGACACTTTGCTACAATGCAAAGTAGTGAGTGTACAGCTTGTATAACAGTGTAAATTTGCTGTCCCCTAAAATAACTCAACACACAGCCATCCATGTCTAAACTGCTGGCAACAAAAGTGAATACACCCCTTAGTGACAATGTCCAAATTGGGCCCAATTAGCCATTTTGCCTCCCCAGCGTCATGTGACTCGTTAGTGTTACAAGGTCTCAGGTGTGAATGGGGAGCAGGTGTGTTAAATTTGGTGTTATCGCTCTCACTCTCTCATACTGGTCACTGGAAGTTCAACATGGCACCTCATGGCAAAGAACTCTTTGAGGATCTGAAAAAAGAATTGTTGCTCTACATAAAGATGGCCTAGGCTATAAGAAGATTGCCAAGACCTTGAAACTGAGCTGCAGCACGGTGGCCAAAACCATACAGCAGTTTAACAGGACAGGTTCCACTCAGAACAGGCCTCACCATGATCGACCAAAGAAGTTGATTGCATGTGCTCAGCATCATATACAGTGGTTGTCTTTGGGAAATAGACGTATGAATGCTGCCATCATTGCTGCAGAGGTTGAAGGGGTGGGGGGTCAGCCTGTCAGTGCTCAGACCATACGCCGCACACTGCATCGAATTGGTCTGCATGGCTGTCATCCCAGAAGGAAACCTCTTCTAGAGATGATGCCCATGAAAGCCCGCAAACAGTTTGCTGAAGACAAGCAGACTAAGGACATTGATTACTGGAACCATGTCCTGTGGTCTGATGAGACCAAGATAAACTTATTTGGTTCAGATAATGTCAAGCGTGTGTGGCGACAACCAGGTGAGGAGCACAAAGACAAGTGTGTCTTGCCTACAGTCAAGCATGGTGGTGGGAGTGTCATGGTCTGGGGCTGCATGAGTGCTGCCGGCACTGGGGAGCTACAGTTCTTTGAGGCAACCATGAATGCCAACATGTACTGTGACATACTGAAGCAGAGTATGATCCCCTTCCTTCGGAGACTGAGCATCAGGCTAGTATTCCAACATTATAACTACCCCAAACACACCTCCAAGATGACCACTGCTTTGCTAGAGAAGCTGAGGATGAAGGTGATGGACTGGCCAAGGAGTGTGTCCAGACCTAAACCCTCTTTAGCATCTGTGGGGCATCCTCAAATGGAAGGTGGAAGAGTGCAAGGTCTCTAACATCCACCATCTCTGTGATCTCGTCATGAAGGAGTGGACGAGGACTCCAGTGGCAACCTTTGAAGCTCTGGTGAACTCCATGCCCAAGAGGGTTAAGGCAGTGCTGGAAAATAATGGTGGCCAAACAAAATATTGACACTTTGGGCCCAATTTGGACATTGTCACTTAGGGGTGTACTCACTTTTGTTGCCAGCGGTTTAGACATTAATGCCTGTGTGTTGAGTTACTTTGAGAGGACAGCAAATTTACACTGTTATACAAGATGTACACTCACTACTTTACATTGTAGCAAAGTGTAATTTCTTCAGTGTTGTCACATGAAAAGATAGAATAAAATATTTACAAAAATGTGAGGGGTGTACTTACTTTTGTGAGATACTGTATATGTGTAGTAGTGTGATCTTAGACATACAAATTCTTATACAAGAAGGTGGGATAGAAACTACACTTTATAGAAAACAGACAGCCGGCAACACGGTTTTACATGCCAATTGCTTTCATCCAAACCCCCTGGTACATAGTATACCCTACTCCCAGTATCTTAGATTGCATCGAATCTGTTCGAACAATGGACATTTTAAACGGAGGGCGGACTCCCTTCGAAAGAGATTGCTTATTAGAGTCTATTCGTGGACTACACAAGCTTATAATAGGGCTTATAAGCACAAAAGAGAGGAAGTTATGTTCCGAGGCCTGAAACAACCAAAAACAGAAATAGTCGGTTTAATAACACCTTATACTAGACAACATACACAAATTAGAAAAATACTTCAACAACATTGGTACAGACTCTCATCTGCCAGGTTTCCACCCACTGTCCAATATACTCCATGGCTATTGGATCAGTGTGAAACATCAAGACAACATGAGCTGTGTCCCAATTAGGCAGAGAAACCAAATACAGTATATACACTCATTGTAGCACCTACCTAGGAGGGCTCTACATCTGTATGGCAGGGTCTGTTTGATTATTCGAAAAAATAAAGGGGTATTTCTGCACTAATAATTGAAAAAATTGTGAAAAATAATAAAATAAATAAAAAAGCAGCTCGCACAAGATCCACAGTGATCAAAATGTACTAATATTCACAAAAAGTGCAGCGCTAAAAAATGATCATAAATACAATGACAGAAAAAATATCATATAAATGGCGTTTTAAAATGACAAATAAAGATAGATGTAAAGTGTCTAAAAATCCCAAGGAAAAAGTCCAAAGTAAAACAAATCCAAGAAAGTGGTTGTGATGACAGTCCTTCCTTCCTGTGACACCCAGGGAATGTGTAAAGTGGGGACACCACAGTGCACTAATGAGGGTAGCAGCTTACCAAAAAGCCATGGCTACTCAACTTAATGAGAAAGCCTCGCCAGATAAAGCATATCACATAGATCTCAGGATTCCAAGAAACCATAAGTAGCGCCGTAGGATAATGAATTCCTCAAGGAAGCTCCATAGTGGTCAGATGGATATATAGAAGAAAATTGTACAAAAGACCATAGCGTAATCCCATAAATGATAGTAATGATGTTTATTAAAGAAAACTACTCACATGGATGTAGCACATATAAGATGGTAGCTGGAGATTCGATCGCGGCATCCCGCAAGTAACTCTTCAGCATAGACAATAGCCGGCTCAGAGAAGGGACGTGTGGACGTTGCGTCTGGAGTCGCCTGTTTGATTATTCACCTGCTGAGATGGTGCTCTGATGTGAGAAGCTGCAGTGTCAGTACTGTATTCCTTTAGCAGTGATAACCCCTTACGGGTTTTTCTCACCTAGCAAACAAACAACTGTTACACTGTCTTTGACAGCCTAGGCGACTTTAGCAGCTGTAGTTTGAATTGCGATTTTTAAGAAAAAAAAAATACTACATAGCTTGAGTAGCAATTATAGATGTTATAATATTTTTTTTTTCTTAACAAAGGGGAGTTCTCCCTTGCACCGTGTCTGTTTATCATGGATTTATTTCTTACTGCGACAGGTCGTTGTGCCGCTGCAGCCTAATCCCTCTATGCTGTGGCTGTTCTATGTAGGTCATAGCTGGAGGGGGGATGTCTTCCTTACTGATACTGTTCCTGGATTGTCAGCCCTTCTGCAGGCCTCATAAAGCTGATGTATGGTAAGCTGACTAATGGACACTTCCTATTAAGCCTCTCCAGATCTGCATGTATTATGCACACCGTAGACTGGGCCTTTGGTGCTTGACAGGTAAAACCCTGTATAAATTTCCTGCTTTGTTCAGGCATCCAGGGAGGAAGATGACAAAACAAACAGGTCGCCACAGGTAGTCAAGACACTCTAAAGGAGTTTGTTACAACTCTCCCTATGCAAGGAGTCTCAACTCTGACCATGTCAAGCTTTTACCTTGCAGAATCAGTCAAATGACCAATTTTAACCCTTTTCAAACAATTCCTAAAAGGAAGATGAGGATGGTCTATAAGCAGGTTTTTGTACCTCCCTTCCTGCAGAGTAGTAATAAGCCGAACACCCCCCTGTTCGGTTCGCAGCAGAACATCAACAGGGGAAATGTTCTAACAAACATGCAAACTCCATTAAAGTCTATGGAACACAAACATGAAAAATCAAAAGTCCTAATTTTAAAGGCTTAAATGTTAGTTATTTGCCCAAAAAAAAGTGTATGGGGAGTTTGTTCGTGGCCAGTGTTCCTAAAGAATGTGCCACATCCCTAAACCGAAGTACACAGGAAAAATTCCCCTGAGTGTGGGATTTTTTAGGCACGCATGTAGACAAGTCAAGAATATCTATGCAACAAGTAATATATTTATTAAAGTGACAAAGTATAAATATGAACAATAAAATTACAGGCAATAAAAGAAAGCAAGAATAGAACCATAACCATGTGGATGGCGGGAACCTGAGCCCAATATATTTCGGAAATTAGCTTTCCTTCTTCAGGGGCGGTTCTCTTTAGGAAGTGTTCTGACAACAAAATGATAATATAATTATAACCTTGTACATTATACAGACATTCATTTTATATTTCGTATATGGTATGTATACAAAGATAACATTATGCAAATATATAAGTTATTACATAATTTTTTTGTAGATAATCACTTGTACAAGTATCTATGTTGAAGGGAAACACTTACATGGTTGTTCTTGCAGTATGTTATATAGCCTGTGAAATAGTTAAAAGCAAGCTGGTTTCACCGCATTTGTGGATCCATATTAATGTTGTATCAATCCCATAGGTCAGATAGGACCCGTGTATTGGGTCTGGCCGTGTTGTGAGATTTAGTATGCCCCTATGTCTCCAAAGCAAGCGTGGCCACCTGAAGTCCCAGAGGAGACGAGCACCACAGGAGAGGCAGTATGGGCCAGCTAGGAGGAAAAGTAGGTGTAAAATCAATGGGATATATTGATTATGTGAAAAGTGTATGGGGACCCGGGTACTGCCCTGGGGGACACGAATCACTGCAAAAAAAAGTTTTAAAAGGATCGTTTTTACAGGAGCAGTGATTTTAATAATGCTTAAAGTGAAACAATAAAAATTAAAAACTCCTCTAAATATCGTGCCTGGGGCCCCCCCCCCTTAATGTACCTGTAAAGTGGCGCATCTGTACGATGTATGGAGCCTGCTGCAGCAATACTGACATTTATAAAGGAAAAAAATGTCATTTAAACTTGCTTACAGCTGTAATGTATTGTCGGCTCCCAGCAATACAGATAATAAAATGAAAAAAAAAATGGCGTGGGTTCCCCACCCCCAGTCCATACCAGACCCGAGGCGTGGGGTTCCTACTAAAATCCATACCAGACCCTTTTCCGAGCACACAGCCTGGCCCCACCCCAAAGCACCTTGCCCCCATGTTGATAGGGACAGAGGTCTCTTCCAAACAACCGTGGGCTGTGGTTGTCGGGGTCTGCTGCGGGAGGCTTATCATAATCTGGAAGCTCCCTTTAACAAGGGGGCCCACCTATGTGAATGGATATCGGGTACATCGTACCCCTACCCATTCACCAAAAAAGTGTACAAAAAAAAATTAAGACAAAAGCCAGATTTGGAAAAGTCCTTTATTAAAAAATAAAAATAGTGTCCCTCGATGATCAGTCGCCCGCCCACAACCGAAAAATAGAAAAAAAAGAAGCTCCTACTTCTCCGGACGCTTCTCGCGCTGTGAGCTGTTTCGATTTTGACAGCTCTTTTATAGGGACCTGACGTCAGTAATTTATTCACTGTACCTGAGCTATAAAAGAGCTGTCAAACTCAAAACAGCTCATAGCGTGGGAAGCGTCCATAGAAGCAATAGATTCTTTTTTTTTTCTATTTTTGGGGTGGGCGGGCGACTGATCATCGGGGGGCACTATTTTTTTTTTTAATAAAGGACTTGTCCAAAACTGGCTTTTGTCTTTTTTTTTTTTGTACACTTTTTTGGTGAATGGGTAGGGGTACGATGTGCCCTATATCCATTCACATGGGTGGGCCGGGATCTGGGGGTCCCCTTGTTAAAGGGGGCTTCCAGATTCTGATAAGCATCCCCCCGCAGACCCCCACAACCACAGCCCACGTTTGTGGGAAAGAGACCCCTGTTCCCATCAACATGGGGCAAGGTGCTTTGGGGTGGGCAGAGCCCCTCCTGCCCCAAAGCACCCACCCCCCTATGTTGAAGGCATGTGGCCTGGTATGGTTCAGGAGGGGTGGAGATCACTTGTCCCCACCCCTACCCCCATCCTGGCCAGCCAGGCTGTGTGCTCGGATAAGGGTCTGGTATGGACGTTAGGGGGAATCCCACGCAATTTTTTTTTCTATTTTGGTGTTTTTTTAGCAATACTGACATACAGTGGGTACGGAAAGTATTCAGACCCCCTTAAATTTTTCACTCTTTGTTATATTGCAGCCATTTGCTAAAATCATTTAAGTTCATTCTTCTTCCTCATGAATGTACACATAGCACCCCATACTGACAGAAAAACACAGAATTGTTGACATTGTTGCAGATTTATTAAAAAAGAAAAACTGAAATATCACATGGTCCTAAGTATTCAGACCCTTTGCTCAGTATTTAGTAGAAGCCCCCTTTTGATCTAATACAGCCAGGAGTCTTTTTGGGAAAGATGCAACAAGTCTTTCACACCTGGATTTGGGGATCCTCTGCCATTCCTCCTTGCAGATACTCTCCAGTTCTGTCTGGTTGGATGGTAAACGTTGGTGGATAGCCATTTTTAGGTCTCTCCAGAGATGCTCAATTGGGTTTAAGTCAGGGCTCTGGCTGGGCCATTCAAGAACAGTCACGGAGTTGTTGTGAAGCCACTCCTTCATTATTTTAGCTGTGTGCTTAGGGTCATTGTCTTGTTGGAAGGTAAACCTTCGGCCCAGTCTGAGGTCCAGAGCACTCTGGAGAAGGTTTTTGTCCAGGATATCCCTGTACTTGGCCGCATTCATCTTTCCCTCGATTGCAACCAGTCATCCTGTCCCTGCAGCTGAAAAACACCCCCACAGCATGATGCTGCCACCACCATGCTTCACTGTTGGGACTGTATTGGACAGGTGATGAGCAGTGCCTGGTTTTCTCCACACATACCGCTTAGAATTAAGGCCAAAAAGTTCTATTTTGGTCTCATCAGACCAGAGAATCTTATTTCTCACCATCTTGGAGTCCTTCAGGTGTTTTTTAGCAAACTCCATGCGGGCTTTCATGTGTCTTACACTGAGGAGAGGCTTCCGTCAGGCCACTCTGCCATAAAGCCCCGACTGGAGGAGGGCTGCAGTGATGGTTGACTTTCTACAACTTTCTCCCATCTCCTGACTGCATCTCTGGAGCTCAGCCACAGTGATCTTTGGGTTCTTCTTTACCTCTCTCACCAAGGCTCTTCTCCCCCGATAGCTCAGTTTGGCCGGACGGCCAGCTCTAGGAAGGGTTCTGGTCGTCCCAAACGTCTTCCATTTGAGGATTATGGAGGCCACTGTGCTCTTAGGAACCTTAAGTGCAGCAAAAATCTTTTTGTAACCTTGGCCAGATCTGTGCCTTGCCACAATTCTGTCTCTGAGCTCTTCAGGCAGTTCCTTTGACCTCATGATTCTCATTTGCTCTGACACGCATTGTGATCTGGAAGGTCTTATATAGACAGGTGTGTGGCTTTCCTAATCAAGTCCAATCAGTATAATCAAACACAGCTGGACTCAAATGAAGGTGTAGAACCATCTCAAGGATGATCAGAAGAGTTAAATATATGAGTGTCACAGCAAAGGGTCTGAATACTTAGGACCATGTGATATTTCAGTTTTTCTTTTTTAATAAATCTGCAACAATGTCAACAATTCTGTGTTTTTCTGTCAATATGGGGAGCTGGGTGTACATACATGAGGAAGAAGAATGAACCTAAATGATTTTAGCAAATGGCTGCAATATAACAAAGAGTGAAAAATTTAAGGGGGTCTGAATACTTTCCGTACCCACTGTAAACTGATCATGGGCGTCCACAAGGGGGGATCTTGCCCCCCCCCCCCGGAATCTCAACTTCCTTTCCCATTAAAGTCCTGTGTGTTTATTTATTCAGTGTGTGCGAAGGTAAGCCAGTCACTCACTGTGTCTGTGTTTATCCGGTTCTTCTCTGTGGCATACCAATCCACACCCCCTCCTCTCATTGGCCCTGGAGTGAGCAGGGCGAAATGTCAGCGCTGACAACCACCGGATTGGGCACTGAGCTGTCACAGGACTGACTGACTGAGGGAGGGAGGAGGAGGAGCGCAGCACTCCGGGAGCCTGGACATTGCCACTGTTCAGATAAGACACCCCTCAGGTCCATGTGCAGAGGAATGTCCAGAACTCAATTTCCACCAGGCTTGTGTAATCCTGAATTCTGTCAGCACCTGCGATCACCAGAGCTCTCCTCAAGGCTTAAAGCGGAGTTCCGGCCACAAAAAAAAATTTTCAATGAAAATACCCCCGGGACAGTCAGGGCTAGTGCATTCCACAATGGATAGCCTCTGATCTGTCCCTGTTCCCAACCTACCTGCAAGAAGAAATACTCACTTTTAAAATTTCTTCTCCAGCGTTGCCATCTCAGGTGTGGGCAGCTGAAGCCAGCGCGATCCTCTTCTGTGTCCTCTTCGGTCCCACGATGCACTGCGCCGGCCCCGCCGTCACTTCCGGGGCTGCAGCGTCATCCCTGCACAGCTTCTGGGCATGCCCAGAAGCTGTTTAGCAAGGTATGACGCGCCTGAACCGGAACTAACGTCGCGGCCGGTGCAGGCGCATTGATTCCTGGGAGCGATGACGTTCAGCTCCCAGGAATCATTGCAAAGCGGAAGTGACGGCGCGGGCTGCGGCCGCCGAGGGAGGAAGTGGAAGAAAGGTGAGTATATTTTTCTGCAATTAAAAGTAAAAAAAAAAAAATCGTAATTATCCATTTCTGTTTCAGGTGACCTATAGCAAGCGGATGGCCCAAAATCGACTATGTCGATTTTGGGGCCAGAACTCCGCGTTAAGGAAGATAACAGCAGGACGATCGATGGCAGACTGCATTCTTCTCCTGTGAGTCACACTTGTTCTGCCTTTCACAATGTACAAATCTGTGCTGTAAACTTGCCCTGTACCTCAGCAGGACAGGTATGGTGAAAGTGAAAGTAAAATGACTGAATGTGTTAGAAATATACTGGGACTTTTCATATGCTACATAAATGCATTTCACAAAATCCTTCTTTTTAATATCATATGATTGTGTATGTAGAATATATCCATGTAGCACTTGAAAAGGCCCAGTATATTCCTAACCCATTCAGTAATTTGAGCATTACCAGCAAAGAATGTGGTGCCATAATACAGCCCAACTCCGGGAAATGAAAATAAAGTCCAATCTTGCAGTGTATGTGTGTGTGCGGGGGATGGGGGGGGGGGGGGGGAGAATATCCTCTTTTACCTACCTGTTTCTGTGCTCCAGCCAGCTTCACTGCTCTCTTCCTCCACCAAAACCTCAGCCTCATCACATATGCAGGAACATTAACCCTGTATGGTATGATGAGGGGGCTGGAGTCAGGAGACTTTGCTCTCAATGCTGCAAGTGCACCTGCACATTTGCTGCCCCTGCCCGGCCTCAATCTTACTACCATCTTTTCACACCACCCTCCCATCACTACTCTTTCACTGCCACATATACAGTATGTGGCAGTGAAAGAGTGGTGATGGGAGGGAGGGTGGTATGAAAATATATTTCCCTCACTGTCTGTATCAAGCCTGCGACCTGCCCATCCTGATCATGATCATCCCTCCACCACCTCACCAGACCCCAATTCTTGTCCTGATCTCATCACTGTACCTCATTTCCACTCCCCCCTTATATTGCTTTTATCCCTGTTCCTGCACACCACTCACCTGCTTTTGCCATTGCATCTGCCTATCAGTCGCCTGCTGTTGTCACCATGCATGCAAGACAATCGGTCCTCCTGTACCGGCCCGGCCCCCCTGTTAAGTCGATGTTAACCCTCAGCCGCCACTGCCGTACTGCATACTATGGTGGCAGTGCCTTTGTAGCATAAGGGGGAGTGGTTGAGTCGTGATAAATGTGGCTCAGCCATGCATTTTTACTGCCCTGAAAACATAAATGAAAACAAGACCTAAAAGAAAGCATCTCACTTACTATGTATAAACCTGATAAGCCAAGTGTTGCCTGTCATGTGGAAACAATCTATCAGCAGTGTAGCCACCAGATCACTTCCACACACCCCCGTTAGTGCCAGCCACCTCCCCCCCACACACACACACACGCACCTCAGCCATGTTTCCTGGGCTCCATGCACCCATTTGCAGACCTGGGACTGGCATGGCAGGTACCAACAGGTGGAGGGAAGGGAGATCAGCGAACGCCCGTTTGCTGATCTCCCCTTCCTGTTTGATGACCCAAAAGCAGTGGCGTTGGCAGGGGGGGCTGACCTGGGCTATAGCCCCGAGTGTGCTCCCCAAAAGCCCCGGGTCTCCTGTTGCTTTTTTAAAATGATTAGCCCCGAGTCCCAAAGCCTGGGTTTGGCCGAGAACTCGGGCTACATACCTCAGCAGTGTAAGATTTATAAAGCACATCCAATGATTGGTGGGCAATCCGGGGCAGCCGCAAGGAGAGTGAATGCAGCTGTCAAGTTTCAGCATTGATGTCGGGTGTGGGCGGGGCCGGTATGCCACGCCCACCTTCCTTCCCAGACAGCTTCTGTTTCTCTATGCACGGAACAATGGGGCGGAGCCCCGCATACCGGTCCCGCCCACACCCGAAATCAATGCTACTTGACAGCGGCAATCACTCTCCTTCCTTGCGGCTGCCCCAGATCGCCCACCAATCACTGGATGCAGTGGCGTAAAGGGCACTGTGTAAAGGGCAGGCAGTGGCAGCTCCTTCAGTCCGGGGACTAGCGGGGGCGGAGCCGCGGTGGGAAGGGGGCGGGGCCTCGGCGGGAAGTAGGGGGCGGAGCCTCGGCAGGAATAAGGTGAGTGCCCATTGCCCAAGTGTGTGTGCTGGGTAGAGAGGGATGGGGAAGCTGCATTTAGAGGAATTCATATTTCCCTATTCTTTCTGCAGCTGCTGAATAACTGATTCTCCTCCTCTCCCTCCTGCAGGAAGAATAGGGAAAGATCAATTCCTCTATATGCAGCTGCCCCATCCCCTCCTATACAATTTCTTTTGCTGGCTCACCAGTGCTCTTAACCCCCCCCCTCCAGTGTTCTAATCCCCCCTCAGTGCTCTTATTCCCCCCCCTCGGTGCTCTTATTCCCCCCCCCCACCCTCAGTGCACTTATCCCCGCCTCAGTGCTCTTATCCCCCCCCCTCAGTGCTCTTAACCCCCCCACCCAGTGCACTGGACTGCCCCCTGTTCTTTAGCCCTCCCCCGGTGCTCTTCAGCTCCCCACTGTGCTTTTCATCTCCCTCCCCCCTATGCTCCCTGTCCCCCCCAGTGCTCTCCACCCCCTGCGCCTTCCAACCCCCCTGCAATGCTTTCCAAACCCCCTCTTAATACTCTCCAGTCCCCCACCCCCACCCCGCCGTGCCCTTCAGCTCCTCCAGTGCTCTCTGCTTCGCCTGTGCTCTCCGGCCCCCCTAGTGCTCTTCTATCTTCTATCATGTCCTCAGTCTCTGAGCATCTCCTGTATCATGTCTGCAGTCTCTGACCGTCTCCTGAACCATGTCTGCAGTCTCTGACCATCTTCTGTAACATGTCCTCAGTCTCTGACCATCTCCTGTATCATGTCTGCAGTCTCTGACCATCTCCTGTATCATGTCTGCAGTCTCTGACCATCTCCTGTATCATGTCCTCAGTCTCTGACCCTCTCCTGTTTAATGTCTGCAGTCTCTGACCATCTCTTGTATCATGTCTGCAGTCTCTGACCACCTCTTGTATCATGTCTGTAGTCTCTGACCATCTCCTGTACCATGTCTGCAGTCTCTGACCGTCTCCTGTACTATGTCTGCAGTCTCTGACCGTCTCTTGTATCAGGTCCGCAGTCTCTGACCATCTCCTGTACCATGTCTGCAGTCTCTGACCATCTCCTGTACCATGTCTGCAGTCTCTGACCATCTCCTGTACTATGTCTGCAGTCTCTGGCCATCTCCTTTAGCAAGTCTCCAATCTCATACTCAAACTTAAACACATTGCTAATAGTATTAGCTATCTATTTATGCTGAAGGTAGGACTATGCAGGGGAGGGAGGCAGAGAGTGCAAAAGGGGGAACTGTGATTAGAGAGACGGAGGGCAGACTGCAAGGGGCACTGTGATGGGGGGCTGTGAAATGTGTGCAATAAATATTCTTGAAAACATTACACTTTTAAAGTTGGGGGGTGCCAGATATAGGATCCGCCCCGGGTGCCAAATGCTCTAGGTACACCACTGACTGGATGTGCTGTAATACATTTTCTTTCTAAAAAACCCCAGTGAGTCGGCGCACAATAGAAGAGATCTCAGAAGAAACTCAGACCGAGTCAACCAATCGCAGCAAGACCTCCCAAACTAAAATAAGAAAGGGGTCTCACCATAAATATGTACCAATGTTTAAGAATGACCAAATAAATAATCTATAAGCAGATAAAAAATCAACTGATTGAAGCAAACAACATATAAAATCCAACTCTTGTAGGCTGATCCGATTCCTTAAAAAAATTCTTAAAAAATCCTTAAAAAAATTCCTATATTCGCCTAGGATATATGAAGATAGGAAAATATATCCAACTTATAGACAACTCCCAATCTATATTAAAAGACGTGTATGATGCGAATCATAAAATTGATCCAATTCCTTAACACTAATCATAAATAAGTAATCTAAATATCTGTTCCCAGTGGAATTATGGCTTCTTTTCCTAAAACAATATGAGATGAAAACAGGCTAAATAGTCGCAACAGCCGACTGGATCGCAATACTAGTTCGTAATTCACAAATATAGCCAATATTCTCACAAATGAATCAGTGATGATGCATGTGTACCCAAAGATCGTAAAGCTGTTGCAACTATTTAGCCTGTTTTCATCTCATATTGTTTTAGGAAAAGAAGCCATAATTCCACTGGGAACAGATATTTAGATTACTTATTTATGATTAGTGTTAAGGAATTGGATCAATTTTAGGATTCGCATCATACACGTCTTTTAATATAGATTGGGAGTTGTTTACAAGTTGGATATATTTTCCTATCTTCATATAGTTTCTTCTGAGATCTCTTCTATTGTTCTCTAGTGAGAAATACTAGAGTTGGCTGCATGTAGAATCGGATTGAATCCGAATCTCAGAGTTATATATTTGTCACCAGCTGCAAAAAAACACATTAGAGGAATCCTCCTACTCGGATACACACGTGACAGCGCATATATCACCCTATACTTTTTTAATACATTTACTTTAAAGCAGTCCTAAACACTAAGATATACTCTGAATGTCTTTCAAACATTATTATTGCTTCTGAAAGCATTAAAATCTCTTATTGAGCATCTGCAGGTTTCTTTGGGCTCTAGAGCTGGTAGAGCAGGGGTGGTATCAGTTTGTAGGCAGAGCTATTGATTGGCTGCGAAAAGATATCCAATTATTGGCTGCAGCTGCACACAGATCCCACCCTCCTGCACCAGATTGTTGAGCTGCCCAAAGAAAGTATTACAGTTGTCTTCATCAATCTGGGTTAGACAGCATCAGAAGGAATTTAAAATAGATTTAGTGCATATTAGGGCTCTGGTAAACTTTAAACTACACTCCAAAGCTCATTGAGCACAGTCACGTTTCCCATGCAAACATGTATGTGCAAGTACTGGATGTTGAGTAAGTGAACATGAAGGGAGATTGAACATTAAAATCTCTGGCAGTTTGCCTTTACTAATCACTAGTGGCCCAAAGTCTGACACCTGACGATCATACTTATGGTATATGAGATTGTTGGACATCCCTTTTAAAAACTATGGGCAAGAAAGTAGACTTTCACCCTCTGAATGCACTTGGCATCGTTATTTTTTTCTCTGGGTTGTTCTCCTTTTTTCATTTTTTTTTGTACACCCTGTCTTGCGGCTGCCATTCTTGTCTAGGTGAGAATGACGTCTCTAAGACTTTGAAATGTGTTCACCACATATACCGGGATGCTTCGCTTTCCATTCACAGGCCTGTGGAAGAGGTGCTGCAAATCACAGCAGGACAATGCTTGCTGGATCTGTTGGGTTGGGCAGGTGAGTGTTCCCACGTATAACATGTAAGAGGAGGGAAAAAAAATGATGGGACAATGGTCAGACATGGGGTGGTATGAAGAGGAGTACAGGGGGTCAGACATGGGGTGGTATGGAGAGGAGAGGAGTACAGGGGGTCAGTCATGGGGTGGTATGGAGAGGAGAGGAGTACAGGGGGTCAGACATGGGGTGGTATGGAGAGGAGTACAGGGGGTCAGACATGGGTTGGTATGGAGAGGAGAGGAATACAGGGGGTCAGTCATGGGGTGGTATGGAGAGGAGAGGAGTACAGGGGGTCAGACATGGGGTGGTATGAAGAGGAGTACAGGGGGTCAGACATGGGGTGGTATGGCGAGGAGTACAGGCGGTCAGTCATGGGGTGGTATAGAGAGGAGAGGAGTACAGGGGGTCAGTCATGGGGTGGTATGGAGAGGAGAGGAGTACAGGGGGTCAGACATGGGGTGGTATGGAGAGGAGTACAGGGGGTCAGACATGGGTTGGTATGGAGAGGAGTACAGGGGGTCAGACATGGGGTGGTATGGAGAGGAGAGGAATACAGGGGGTCAGTCATGGGGTGGTATGGAGAGGAGAGGAATACAGGGGGTCAGTCATGGGGTGGTATGGAGAGGAGAGGAGTACAGGGGGTCAGACATGGGGTGGTATGAAGAGGAGTACAGGGGGTCAGACATGGGGTGGTATGGCGAGGAGTACAGGCGGTCAGTCATGGGGTGGTATGGAGAGGAGAGGAGTACAGGGGGTCAGACATGGGGTGGTATGGAGAGGAGTACAGGGGGTCAGACATGGGTTGGTATGGAGAGGAGTACAGGGGGTCAGACATGGGGTGGTATGGAGAGGAGAGGAGTACAGGGGGTCAGTCATGGGGTGGTATGGAGAGGAGAGGAGTACAGGGGGTCAGACATGGGGTGGTATGAAGAGGAGTACAGGGGGTCAGACATGGGGTGGTATGGCGAGGAGTACAGGCGGTCAGTCATGGGGTGGTATGGAGAGGAGAGGAGTACAGGGGGTCAGACATGGGGTGGTATGGAGAGGAGTACAGGGGGTCAGACATGGGTTGGTATGGAGAGGAGTACAGGGGGTCAGACATGGGGTGGTATGGAGAGGAGAGGAGTACAGGGGGTCAGTCATGGGGTGGTATGGAGAGGAGAGGAGTACAGGGGGTCAGACATGGGGTGGTATGGAGAGGAGTACAGGAGGTCAGTCATGGGGTGGTATGGAGAGCTGAGAAGTACAGGGGGTCAGACATGGGGTGATATGGAGAGGAGTACAGGGGGGCAGATATAGGGTGGTATGGAGAGGAGCGGAGTACAGGGGGTCAGTCATGGGGTGGTATATTGAGTTGGTCTCACCTTTGCATCTGTAAACAGCTTCCACTTTTCTGGGAAGGCTTTCCACAAGATTTTGTATTGAGCTTGTGAGAACTTGTGCATTTTTGAGGTCAGGTACTGATGTTGGACAAGAAGACCTGGCTGTTTACATTTACGCCAAAGGAGTTTAATAGGATTGAGTTTAGGCTGCATTAATTTATGTTCCATCTGATGCCGGCAGTACTCCTCTCCATACCACCCCATGTCTGACTCCCTGTACTCCTCTCCATACCACCCCATGTCTGACCCCCTGTACTCCTCTCCATACCACCCCATGTCTGACCCCCTGTATTCCTCTCCATACCACCCCATGTCTGACCCCCTGTACTCCTCTCCATACCACCCCATGTCTGACCCCCTGTATTCCTCTTCATACCACCCCATGACTGAACCCCTGTACTTCTCTCCTCTCCATACCACCCCATGACTGACCCCCTGTACTCCGCTCCTCTCCATACCACCCTATATCTGCCCCCCTGTACTCCTCTCCATATCACCCCATGTCTGGACCCCCTGTACTTCTCTGCTCTCCATACCACCCCATGACTGACCTCCTGTACTCCTCTCCTCTCCATACCACCCCATGTCTGACCCCCTGTACTCCTCTTCATACCACCCCATGTCTGACCCCCTGTACTCCTCTCCTCTCCATACCACCCCATGACTGACCCCCTGTACTCCTCTCCTCTCCATACCACCCCATGACTGACCCCCTGTACTCCTCTCCTCTCCATACCACCCCATGTCTGACCCCCTGTACTCCTCTCCATACCAACCCATGTCTGACCCCCTGTACTCCTCTCCATACCACCCCATGTCTGACCCCCTGTACTCCTCTCCTCTCCATACCACCCCATGACTGACCTCCTGTACTCCTCTCCATACCACCCTATGTCTGACCCCCTGTACTCCTCTCCATACCACCCCATGTCTGACCCCCTGTACTTCTCTCCATACCACCCCATGTCTGACCCCCTGTACTCCTCTCCATACCACCCCATGTCCGACTCCCTGTACTCCTCTCCTCTCCATACCACCCCATGACTGACCTCCTGTACTCCTCTCCATACCACCACATGACTGACCCCCTTTACTTCTCTCTTCTCCATACCACCCAATTTCTCACCCCCCTGTACTCCTCTCCATACCACCCCTTGACTGACCCTTGACTGAGGGGGCCATTGGGTGGAGCTTGGGCGGTACTTACTTTTAAATATGGGAGGAGCTTGGGCGGGGCTTACTTTAAAATGTGGGAGGGGGTCATCAAATTTATCTTCGGGCTGAAGCCCCTGGTCTTTTTCCCACCTAGCAACGCCCCTGCCCAAAAGCGACATGTAAAAGGTCATTTCCCATACTGGTGTGTAATTGGCACTCCATTGGCTTCAGTGGAGGGCAGGTTAAACATCAGGAATCTTTTAGACCCCTGATGTTGTATTTAAGAGGACCTGTCACCAACAAAATGCATCACATAGGGGACTTTTCATCCCACATGTGATAAAAAAAAGTTTATTAAAAAAAATGTAAAAATAGTGTAAAAATAAAGTTACACACAAACAGTTAAAAGCCCTCCACACTAACAAACCCCTCCCATTTATGACATCATCAAAAAGGAGCGGAGCATAAGTGACCCTAAAATAATGCCCCCCCCTAAAAAAAGTTCTGCGGATGCCCATGATAGTACCTGTACCTATTCACCAAAAAAATGTCAAAAAGTAATAAAAACACAACATTTTTGAAAAATCCTTTATTAAAAAATAAAAACCAGCGTCCCCCCATGTAGATTCAACATCAATCACAACGCCCGCCGCACCCGAAAAAATAAATTAAAAAAGATGCTCTCGGCGTCATGGAGGCCCTCTGCCTACTGCAGGCTCCCCATTTCACATCTTTTATATAGGTAAGGGGCGGGCCACCTGTCTACATCACTTGGTGGCACCGTCCCTTCTGACATTAGGGACCCAGCATGCTCCGATCCATCACATCAGAAGGGGGCAGTGCCACCAGGTGATGTAGACAGGTGACCCGGCCCCTTACCTATTTAAGAAATGTCAAATGGATGGGGAGCCTGCAGTAGGTTTTTTTTTAATAAAGGATTTTTCAAAATTTGTGTGTGTTTTTTATTACTTTTTGACAATTTTTGGTGAATATTTATGGGTAATATGTTCCCGATACTCATTCACATAGGGGGGGGGGGCGGGATCTGGGGGCCCCCTTGGTAAAAGGGGCTTTCATATTACGACAAGCCCCCTGCCTGCACCTGCAGACCCCACAAGCACAGGCCACGAATGTGGGGAATAGGCCCTTGTCTCCATCAACATGGGGACAAGGTGCTTTGGGGTGGGGTGGGGGGGGCAGAGCTTCCCCAAAGCACACACCTCCCCATGTTGAAGACTTGTGGCCTGGTATGGTCGATCGTTTTTTTGTCTGATCTGAATTTGAATCGTTCTGAAAAGTTGGAATTCATTAGAAAACGAATAAACAAAACATATTTTAACAGATTTCAATGAAATTCATTATAATTTCATTGGGAGATTTGGATACTTCCGAATCTAGGAATAACAAAAAATTTGTCCGAATTTTTATTTGCACCAAAACAAATTTCACATGTCTAACACTTAATGGCCACCCGCTAACAGCTGGGCTCCCAGCCATTCCAAATGGCCGCCGATGGCAGGGCCCACTCTCCAGGCATGGATCCTCTACATATGTGTGCCATAACACCACCCCGCTGATAGCTGGGGACTCAATGACCACTCGGGACATCCTGGAAGACTTCTGAAAGCCAAAGGAAGCTCCTGACATCCGCACAGCTGCCCAGCACCAGACCCGCCCACCTATACTTCCAATAGGTAGGAAAACTTCATACAAAAATGGTCCTATAAGTGAGGAGAAAAATTGAATTTTTGTAAAATCTTACCAGTAAAATTCCTTTCTCTAAGTCCTCCGACAGTCGCCGCCGCTTCTAAGTCATCACTATTGGGTATTGACTTCCGCTCCGCAGGAGTAGCTAGGCATAAGACTTAGTCAAAAAGAACAAAGGCATTTGCATATACACACCCTTGGGGGCTGTCCCACTAGGTCAATACCCCCCTGCAGTGACCACTCCCAACTCAGTTTGGTAGCATAGCAGTAGGTAATAAGACAACAACCCCAAAAGAGGGGCGGGGGCGGCGACTGTCGGAGGACTCAGAGAAAGGAATTTTACAGGTAAGATTTTACAAAAATTCTGTTTTCTCTTACGTCCTCCGACAGTCGCCGCCGCCTCTAAGTCATCACTATTGGGATGTCCCAAAGCAGTGTAGACATGAGGGTTGGGAGACGCAACCGTAGAAAGAGGCAACGCAGTACCCACATCAGAACCTTACACGCACAGTAAGAGAACCTTCTGGGCAACAGAAAACAATGCTCAACAGGAGCAACAGCCCAGGAAAGCAAACACCAACCGCCAGGGACCCATGAGAAAACCAAGGGTCCTTCATGGCACTGCCGCACTGAGAACCTTGCGGCCAAAGGAGGCATCAGCTGATGCCAGAACATCTACCTTGTAGAATTTGGAAAAGGTGTGCACCGACGACCAAGTCGCGGCCTTGCACACCTGGGCTACCGAAGCCCGATGCCAATAGGCCCAGGACGCACTCACAGATCTGGTAGAGTGCGCCTTAACAGGGAAGGGCGGAACCCGTTCCTTCAAGGCATAAGCCTGTTCAATGGTCTGTCTGATCCATTTGGCAATAGTCATCGCAGACGCAGCCATGCCCTTCCGAGGTCTCTCAGGAAGAACAAAGAGAGAATCCGTCTTCCGAAAGGATTCCGTAGACGACAGGTAAACACTGATCGCCCTGACAACATCCAAGGAATGCAGAGCAACCTCCTTAGGATGCTTAGGGTTCGTACAAAGCGAAGGTAAGACAATGTCCTCATTAAGGTGGAACTCAGAGACCACCTTAGGAAGAAAAGAGGAATGTGGGCGCAAGACCACCTTATCCTTGTGAATCACCAAGTACGGGGAGCGGCAAGACAGCGCCGCCAGTTCCGACACTCGGCGAGCTGAAGTGATCGCCACCAAAAAGGCAACCTTCTTGGACAGCAGAGGTAACGATATCTTCCTGATGTTTTCAAAAGAAGGATTCTATAACACGGACAGAACTATGTTCAAGTCCCATGGAGGTAAAGGCTCCCTCCTGGGAGGAGCCAAATGTCGCACACCTTGAATGAAGGTACGAATCAAGGAATGAGACGCCACTGGGCGTTGAAAAAGAACGGCCAGAGCAGACACCTGGCCCTTTATTGTGGCCAGCGCCAGGCGCTGGTCCACCCCAGACTGGAGGAAAGCCAACAATCTCAACACCGAGTATGAGCGAGGGGAGAACCCCCTGGACTCACACCAGGCGAAGTAAGCTTTCCAGGTACGGTAATAGATCTTACCAGATGAGGCTTTCCTAGCCTTGATCAGCGTAGGAATGACCTCAGAGGAGAGACCTCTGTCCCTTTAGGACCCGGGTCTCAACAGCCAAGCCGTTAAAGCCTAGCGACTGTAAAGCAGGATGGAAGATCGGCCCCTGAGACAGTAGATCTTCCCGCATTGGCAGCCGCCATGGAGGCGCCACTGCCAGTTGAACAAGGTCGGCGTACCATGACCGGCGTGGCCAGTCCGGCGCCACTAGAATCACCAGGTGAGGCTCCGAGACTTACCTGCGGAGGAACCTGGACAACAACTGAATCGGAGGAAAGGCATATATCAGACGATACTGATGCCAAGGGGCCACCAACGCATCCGAGGCGTCTGCCAGAGGATCGCGCGTTCTTGCCACGAACCTTTCCACCTTGTGGTTCAGTCGAGACGCGAACAGATCCACGTCCGGGGATCCCCACTTCGCACACAGCATTTGGAAGACCTCCGGGTGCAGGGACCATTCCCCCTGGTCCAGGGTCTGGCGGCTCAGATAGTCGGCCTGCCAATTCTCCACACCCGGAATGTGAACTGCTGAAATTGCCGGGACATGAGTCTCGGCCCAAGACAAAATGTCGGTCACCTCTTGGTGCCCCCTTGGTGGTTGATGTAAGCCACCGCGGTAGCATTGTCCGTCTGTACCCGAACAGGATGACCCCGAAGGCGATCTGACCAATGGAAGAGACAGAGCTTTATCGCTTGCAATTCCAACACATTTATCGGGAGGGAGGACTCCTCTCCCGACCAAGTGCCCTGGGCAGATAGGTTGCCCAGGACCCCACCCCAGCCCGACAGGCTGGCATCCGTGGTAATCACCGTCCACAACAACGGACGGAAAGACTTGCCCGCCGACACCGCCGGTGACTGGAGCCACCACAGAAGAGCCAATCTGGTCTGACGACTCAAGGAGACACTCAGATCCAGGGACTGAGGCAGTCTGTCCCACCTGGCCAGGATCTCCGCCTGGAGATCCCGCGTGTGAAACTGAGCAAAGGGTATCGCCTCGAAGGCCGAAACCATCAATCCCAGGCCCCGCATACAGGTCCTGAGAGACGAGGACGGATTGTCCCTGAGAGACCTGATCTCGTCCTGTAAGGTCCGGAGCTTGTCCTCCGGCAAGAACACCTTTGCCTGAGCAGAATCCAGAATCATTCCCAGATAGGGAAGACGAACCGATGGAGACAACGACGACTTCTGAACGTTGATGGTCCATCCGAACTCCTGCAGCGTCTGCACCGTGGTAAACAGATCGCGCAATAGGTCCTGGCTGACACTCGATCTCAGAAGGAGATCGTCCAGATACCCCAAGACCGCAATGCCCTGCGCCCTCAACAGGCCCAGAACCGGCGCCAGCACTTTGTTAAATACCCTTGGAGCCGAAGCGAGACCGAAAGGTAACGCCACAAACTGATAGTGGTCCTCTGCGACAGCAAACCGAAGGTACCGCTGATGACCCTCGAAAATGGGGATGTGCAGGTACGCATCCTTCAGGTCTATCGAGGCCAGGAATTCCCCTGGACTCAGAGAGGCCACCACCGAGCGGAGAGACTCCATACGGAACTTCCGAACGCGCACAAAGCGGTTTAGCGCTTTGAGGTCCAGAATAGGACTAACTTTGCCCTCCTTCCTGGCACAGTAAACAGATTTGAGTAAAATCCTCGAAATCTGTCCCGATGAGGCACCAGGACAATCACCCCCTGAGCAAGAAGGTCCTGCACCGCTTGGTGCAGGTCCTGCAGATGCCCAGGAGGCAAATGAAGATTTGAGGGGAAAAAATCTGTCCCCCGGCCGGGAACGGAATTCGATCTTGTATCCTGATCGAACGATTTCCTGAACCCACCTGTTCGAAATCCGGAGCAGCCAAGGTTGGAGGAAACCGCGCAAACGTCCCCCCCACCCCGGAATTGGGTGAGGGCGCCCCTTCAGGCAGAGGCGGATTGACCCGCCGAGCCGGCATTGCCTGACTTTTGCTTGCCCGCCCAGGGCATCTTCTGGCTACCCTGGCCCTTGAAGGGCTTGCCCTTGGATTGGTTCCGAAAGGCACGAAAGGACCCCTGAGTGGATCGAGACGCAGAACCCCCCTTTCCCCCGAAAGGACTTGTTCTTCGGGTTCTGGGGCAGCAAAGTGCTCTTGCCCCCTGTGACGCCTTTCACCAGGGTATCCAACGCCTCGCCAAAAAGGCGAGAACCAGCATAGGGAAAATCAGCAACTGTTTTTCGCGAGGACTGGTCAGCCGACCAGCTCTTCAGCCAGATCAGTCGACGGTTAAGCACCGAGACACTAGATAGGCGAGCTGCCAAAGGGGCCTCATTTAAGGCCGCATCACACAAATACATGATTCCTTGGTGAATTTGATCCACCATCTCCAGCCGGGCAGGTGGAACAGCATCAGACACGAGGTTGCTCCTAAGCACCTTAGTCCAATCAGCCACCGCCTGCGCCACCAAAACGGACGCGAAAATGGGTTTGAGCAACGAGCCCGCCACTGTATAGGAATGGCGGGCCAGAGACTCCAACCGCCGGTCCGTGGGATCCCGAAAAACCGGGGTATCCTCTGAAGGAACCAAGGTAGCCTTGTTCAACACGGCCACAGTGTGATCCACCTGCGGAGGCACACACCATTGTGATTCCGTAGCTGGTGCAAAGGGATAAAGCAATTTGACTGACTAGGTACCAGGAATGGACGTTTTAAAGTGCGCCACATTTCATTAACGGTGTAATGAAACTCAGCGGGACAGGGAAAAACCTGCGCCGACTTGCAGGTCCTGTGTGTCCCAAATGAGGACACAATGCCCGGGAGACTGGGCTCATCCTCCAAATGTAGTGTTTCTTTAACAGAAACTATCAATTCATCCATGGTCGCGCGCTCTTCAGGCGACCCCGGGGAGGAAGTATCAACCCCCTCCACCTCCGCTTCCCCCTCAGACCCCAGCGGGTCTAAGGATGAGCGAGACCCTGAAAACCATCTATCACCATCTGAATCAGAGGAGAGAGACAATCTGGGCCTCTTCCTAGCAGCACGTTCAGCCATCAGCACCTCCATATTGGACACCAAGGTCGCCACAACCGCGGCCAAATCAGGTCTCAGAGGGGCCACAGGAGAACTGGAGTCCCCCACCAGAGCTGGGTGGAATTTGCTGTCCCTAGAATCCATTGCCCAAGATGAAACAACAGTGCAAAAAATTTGGTACTGCCCCTTTAAAACCGCTGCGGAGTGCGCAGCCCACCACAACAGGTACAGTGACAAAAGACCCCCAAACAGGAGAAGAAAACTGAGTCAGAAAGGACAAAACAGCAGGGTATGAGAGCAATAGTCTGCAGAGCTCCGCAGAGTGTTACCACCGATGCCGCTGCTTCAGGGGAAAAGGAAGTGAGGTCAGAAGAGGCTGAACTATAGCTGCAATGACCCAGGGAAAATGGCTGCCCATAGGACTGAATGGGAAGGCTCTGGCAAAATGGCCGCCGAAACATGCGGTTGGAACGATCGTTCTGCCACCGCAAGATGGCGCCGGATGGCACCAAAACAGCATGTAGTATTGCCCATATTGAAGCCAGACATGCTTGCCCATACCTAAAATGGCGGACCGCGCGGTTTTACCCCGCTGCGGCCGCCACACACACAGTCTGCACCCCCACAAACACCGAAGTGACACAGGGGAAGGGCCCCCCAAAACACACAGCACCGCAGCGCATGTACAAGCGATCCCCGCAGGGATCGCATCAGGGAGCCACACAGGCACAGACATGGGGAACACACAGAAACACTGGACTGCCACCCCAGACAGAGGCCCCACACAGAAGTACTTACCTGTACCAGATGGCGTGGGGCGCCTCTCAGAACGGAAAGCTGCTGTCCTCATCTGACAGGGAATGCCGTTAGCCAGGGACATTACACTGCAGCACCGCAGATGTGTCCAGTGAGGTAGCCACCCCACGGCTGCATCCCTGCTGCGAGCAGGGATGGGTCGTTCATAATGCCAGGACGAACCACAACTGAACGCTCGATGGCGGGCCGGGGGTCCATCTGACACTCTGCCCTGGAGAACCAGGGCGGCCAGTCCGAATCCCAGCTCCGCATGATCCATCTTCATCCGAAGAGTCGACTAAACTAAGCTGACAAAACAAAACAGCTAGTAAATCAAAGAAAAAACTGACATTTTCAAAGAAAATCAAAGAAGAAAGATTAGATAGGCTGAGACTGTAGCCCCAGCACAGGGAAGCCTACTACTCCTGATGCTAGGCAGAAAGAAACTGAGTTGGGAGTGGTCACTGCAGGGGGGTATTGACCTAGTGGGACAGCCCCCAAGGGTGTGTATATGCAAATGCCTTTGTTCTTTTTGACTAAGTCTTATGCCTAGCTACTCCTGCGGAGCGGAAGTCAATACCCAATAATGATGACTTAGAGGCGGTGGCGACGTAAGAGAAAAAGGAATGCAGCCTTTGGCTTATCCTGAACATTTATGGGGGTGGGGTCTTATGGGGGAGGAACAAAGGCGGGGCTACCCAAACATATGCTGCTATGGACATCTGTCAGGAAAGCACATTATGGCCACTAGATGGAACTGACCATTATAGGAAATCCCAATGCGCCATGACTGGGGGAATGCGGGTCACATTTCATGAACACATTTTTAACAACCAGATCTGTAAGTGTTTGTGAAATCTTCCAGCACAAAATGTACTCAGCCAATGAAAGGTAATGACTCCATTTTTATTTTTCTCCTGCTATCAATGGCCAACACGGGACAACACTTCATTCATGTCTTTGGTGATCTCTGACCTCCTTATGAAGTGTTTCTTACATGATGAAGATCAGCCATGGAGTATATCTGAGGAGTATATCAGGGTGTGCTTCTTCCCCACATGTCCAGCAACATTCCTATAGAAGACATTTCCCGCACTCAAGGCACTAATACACCTCTCCAGGGTTGTGTGGGACCCCTGATGTACAGGAAGACAGGACTTCAGTGAGGAACAATTCCCTCACTCAGGACAGGAAAGTGGCTTCTCTCTTGTGTGAGATCTCTGATGTCTGTAAAGAGTGGACTTCTGTGCAAAGCATTTCCCGCACTCAGGACAGGAATATGGCTTCTCCCCCGTGTGCAATCTCTGATGTGTGGAAAGATTGAACTTCTGTGAAAAATATTTCCCGCATTCAGAACACGAATATGGCTTTTCCCCCCCTGTGAAATCTCTGATGAATGAAAAGATTTGACTTCACTGAAAAACATTTCCCACACTCAGGACAGGAATACGGCTTCTCACCAGTGTGCAATCTCTGATGTATGGAAAGATATGACTTGCCTGAAAAAAATTTCCCACACTCAGAACAGGAATACAACTTCTCACCAGTGTGAGATCTTTTATGCACATTAAGCCTGGATTTAAAACGGAAACACTTCCCACACTCAGTACAGGAGAACCTCATGTCTGCTGTAAGGACAGAGGAATAGGATGGCCCAGCACCGTCCCTCACAGTCTGAGGTTCCTCAGGATAAGAGGAATACGATGGTCCGGCACTGTCCCTCACAGTCTGAGGTTCCTCAGGATAAGAGGAATACGATGGTCCGGCACTGTCCCTCACAGTCTGAGGTTCCTCAGGATAAGAGGAATAGGATGGTCCATCTACACTGTGTGGTACCGGATGGACATTTGAGGTAGCCGGGTTTTCTCCTGGACTATACTGTGGGATGTCCTCATCTTCTACTTTACAGTCTGGAGACAAAATGAGTCAATCTTCTGAGGTTTTCCTCATCTCCCGTCCATGTACTAAAATAGAAATACAAAGATTATTATTAGACATGAGCAGATTGGTTCCCCTAAACCATGACTCCGCCCACATCAGGCAGCTTTGTCTCTGAGGATCTTACAATTCCCCCCTCAAGGTAACTAGTAAATGGGTCCTCTGATCTCCTACCAGTTCATTTCTTTATTCATGGACCTTAGTCAGAGAGTGAGGAAACAACGAGAACTGTCTTTTATAGAAGTGACAGTGATGAGGGGATTATAGGACGAGTGTCCCCTCCCCCTCTTTCACTCATTGCCATCTTCCCACTTCCTTATTTAGTCCATGATTTAGTCATGAATAACAGTGGGGCTGAGCCCCACCAGAGGTCAGAGAGTGAGGATGGGGGGAGAACAACCATGATGAAGACTGGACTGATCCTGAAGACCACCATCATTGGGTTACTGACTCCTCCCTCATTATCACTTTCTGTTTAAGGTTCCAAAGTTTGAGGATGTTATCACATTATTAACACCCTGTAAAAGTCTGTCATCCAATCAGATCATCAGATATAAAATGCCCAACTGGTAGGAAATGGGTGTAACAAAAGAGAATCCATATTATGTGTATATATAGCAGTGGGTAGAGGAGAGAGAGCAGAAGTCTGTAATGTACAACACAGAGTATATAGTGAAGGGATCAGGAGTATGTAATGTACAGCATAGAGTATATAGTGCAGGGGTCAGGAGTATGTAATGTACAACATAATGTATATAGTGCAGGGGTCAGGAGTATGTAATGTACAGCATAGAGTATATAGTGCAGGCGTCAGGAGTATGTAATATACAACATAGAGTATATAGTGCAGGGAAATTGTATGGAGAGAAATGGTCTAACTATGGATTGACTGGCACCGTCCCCTGGGATAAATTGTAAAATAATTGTATAGGCAGGTTGGTAGGCGACTAAAGGGGTATGTGAGGAGGGAAAGAGAGAATGATGGGAATGAATCTACCAAAGTCTGGCTATGGGGATTTTGAATGTGTCTATATATCAACAATAGAAACCACAAATAGAAAGATGTAACATGTTTATTAAAATTACAGACAATATTATATATATATATATATATATATATATATATATATATATATATATATATATAGTGCCTTGTATTCGGCCCCCTTGAACTTTGCGACCTTTTGCCACATTTCAGGCTTCAAACATAAAGATATAAAACTGTAATTTTTTGTGAAGAATCAACACGTGGGACACAATCATGAAGTGGAACGAAATTTATTGGATATTTCAAACTTTAACAAATAAAAAACTGAAAAATTGGGCGTGCAAAATTATCCAGCCCCTTTACTTTCAGTGCAGCAAACTCTCTCCAGAAGTTCAGTGAGGATCTCTGAATGATCCAATGTTGACCTAAATGACTAATGATGATAAATAGAATCCACCTGTGTGTAATCAAGTCTCCGTATAAATGCACCTGCACTGTAATAGTCTCAGAGGTCCGTTTAAAACGCAGAGAGCATCATGAAGAACAAAGAACACACCAGGCAGGTCCGAGATACTGTTGTGGAGAAGTTTAAAGCCGGATTTGGATACAAAAAGATTTCCCAAGCTTTAAACATCCCAAGAAGCACTATGCAAGCGATAATATTGAAATGGAAGGAGTATCAGACCACTGCAAATCTACGAAGACCTGGCCGTCCCTCTAAACTTTGAGCTCATACAAGGAGAAGACTGATCAGAGATGCAGCCAAGAGGCCCATGATCACTCTGGATGAACTGCAGAGATCTACAGCTGAGGTGGGAGACTCTGTCAATAGGACAACAATCAGTCGTATACTGCACAAATCTGGCCTTTATGGAAGAGTGGCAAGAAGAAAGCAATTTCTTAAAGATATCCATAAAAAGTGTAGTTTAAAGTTTGCCACAAGCCACCTGGGAGACACACCAAACATGTGGAAGAAGGTGCTCTGGTCAGATAAAGCCAAAATCAAACTTTTTGGCAACAATGCAAAACGTTATGTTTGGCAAGAAAGCAACCCAGCTCATCACCCTGAACACACCATCCCCACTGTCAAACATGGTGGTGGCAGCATCATGGTTTGGGCCTGCTTTTCTTCAGCAGGGACAGGAAACATGGTTAAAATTGATGGGAAGATGGATGCAGCCAAATACAGGACCATTCTGGAAGAAAACCTGATGGAGTCTGCAAAAGACCTGAGACTGGGACGGAGATTTGTCTTCCAACAAGACAATGATCCAAAACATAAAGTAAAATCTACAATGGAATGGTTCACAAATAAACATATCCAGGTGTTAGAATGGCCAAGTCAAAGTCCAGACCTGAATCCAGTCCAGAATCTGTGGAAAGAACTGAAAACTGCTGTTCACAAATTTTCTCCATCCAACCTCACTGAGCTCGAGCTGTTTTGCAAGGAGGAATGGGCAAAAATGTCAGTCTCTCGATGTGCAAAACTGATAGAGACATACCCCAAGCGACTTACAGCTGTAATCGCAGCAAAAGGTGGCGCTACAAAGTATTAACTTAAGGGGGCTGAATAATTTTGCACGCCCAATTTTCATTTTTGTTATTTGTTAAAAAAGTTTGAAATATCCAATAAATTTCGTTCCACTTCATGATTGTGTCCCACTTGTTGTTGATTCTTCACACAAAATTACAGTTTTATATTTTTATGTTTGAAGCCTGAAATGTGGCAAAAGGTTGCAAAGTTCAAGGGGGCCGAATACTTTCGCAAGGCACTGTATATATATATATATATATATGCAATGAAATTCCTCTAGTCATATAAATCTCCCAATGTATGTTTAAAATGCATCACATAATCTGCTTGTGGATCTACGCGTTTTGCTGAGATAGCTTCTTTAGGATCCAGTCAATGTACAAACCCAATTCCAAAAAAGTTGGGACACTACAAATTGTGAGTATAAAAGGAAAGGACTAATTTACAAACCTCATAAACTTATATTTTATTCACAATATAATATAGATAACATATCAAATGTTGAAAGTGAGACATTTTGAAATGTAATGCCAAATATTGGCAAATTTTGGATTTCATGAGAGCTACACATTCCAAAAAAGTTGGGAAGGGTAGCAATAAGAGGCCGGAAAAGTTATATGTACATATAAGGAACAGCTGGAGGACCAATTTGCAACTTATTAGGTCAATTGGCAACATGATTGGGTATAAAAAGAGCCTCTCAGAGTGGCAGTGTCTCTCAGAAGTCAAGATGTGCAAAGGATCACCAATTCCCCCAATGCTGCGGCGAAAAATAGTGGAGCAATATCAGAAAGGAGTTTCTCAGAGAAAAAATGCAAAGAGTTTGAAGTTATCATCATCTACAGTGCATAATATCATCCAAAGATTCAGAGAATCTGGAACAATCTCTGTGCGTAAGGGTCAAGGCCGGAAAACCATACTGGATGCCCGTGATCTTCGGGCCCTTAGACGGCACTGCATCACATACAGGAATGCTACTGTAATGGAAATCACAACATGGGCTCAGGAATACTTCCAGAAAACATTGTCGTTGAACACAGTTGCCGGCTAAAACGCTATAGGCCAAAAAAGAAGCCATATCTAAACATCATCCAGAAGGGCAGGCGATTTCTCTGGGCCAAGGCTCATTTAAAATGGACTGTGGCAAAGTGGAAAACTGTTCTGTGGTCAGAGGAATCAAAATTTGAAGTTCTTTTTGGAAAACTGGGACACCATGTCATCTGGACTAAAGAGGACAAGAACAACCCAAGTTGTTATCAGCGCTCAGTTCAGAAGCCTGCATCTCTGATGGTATGGGGTTGCATGAGTGCGTGTGGCATGGGCAGCTTACATATCTGGAAAGGCACCATCAATGCTGAAAGGTATATCCAAGTTCTAGAACAACATATGCTCCCATCCAGATGTCATCTCTTTCAGGGAAGACCTTGCATTTTCCAACATGACAATGCCAGACCGCATACTGCATCAATTACAACATCATGGCTGCGTAGGATCCGGGTACTGAAATGGCCAGCCTGTAGTCCAGATCTTTCACCCATAGAAAACATTTGGCACATCATAAAGAGGAAGATGCGACAAAGAAGACCTAAGACAGTTGAGCAACCATAAGCCTGTATTAGACAAGAATGGGACAACATTCCTATTCCTAAACTTGAACAACTTGTCTCTTCAGTCCCCAGACGTTTGCAGACTGTTATAAAAAGAAGAAGGGATGCCACACAGTGGTAAACATGGCCTTGTCCCAACTTTTTTGAGATGTGTTTATGCCATGAAATTTAAAATCAACTTATTTTTCCCTTAAAATGATACATTTTCTCAGTTTAAACATTTGACATGTCATCTATGTTGTATTCTGAATAAAATATTGAAATTGGAAACTTCCACATCATTGCATTCTGTTTTTATTCACAATTTGTACAGTGTCCCAACTTTTTTGGAATCGGGTTTGTATATATATGGCAGACCGATTTGCAAAGTATCATAAAATCTAAGATAAACAATAATACATATCAATACACATTATATACAATCCTTCAAACCAAAAATATAATCAAACAATAAAGCATCGATAATCATAACAAAATCTGAGGACAAAAAAGAAATGGACAATCATCAGAGAAAAAAAAAGGGGGGGGGGAGAAGAGAAAATAGAAGGGGGGGGCAGGATGTGAGGGATCAAAGCTGCAGCGGATCAAAGAGGTGGGGGAGGGCTTCAAACGAGTTGAAGGACGGGGAAGGGGAGGAGGAATATAACAAATACCAAAGAGAACCATGTAATTCCATCCTTACCCATCAATAAAGATAAGATGACAGACTGCAAAATATGACAGCAGGCGGTGTCGCCTAAAAATCTGTATACAAAATAACTAAAATCATGTAAATGTAAAAGAACACACTTCACATGTGCACATCCCGGTCCAAGTGATAGTGTAAAGAAAGTGAATGATAACCAATGACTGGGCCAAAGATTAAATATCTCCTGAAAGGAGAATCCCAAGTGAGTTTAGAAAAAGAGAGGGTGCCAAACATACAGTATATCAAAACCGGGTGTGAGACTATACAGACTTATCCTTCCACCCGGCACAGCCAGCAAAAAAACAGAGCAAATAACCCCGGGAGAATTGTTCTGTCAGAGATCTTGCTAGACCCAGGCATAGGGCAGAAGACCCAAGGTACATACCCCCAGGTGTCTAGGTCAAGCAAAGTCTATGGTAAAATGTAACATTTTGCTGCCAGCTGAACCCCAGAATCTCCATAAATCCAGTCTAGAGACATAAATTGTGTCTGCAGCACAGAGAAGGAAGATTATCAGAGAAAAATACAGGAATACAGGACGGGGAACACAGCTCAGGAAAGTGACCAGGGTATTATAGGCTAATATCACACAGTCCCCGCCCTACTCTGGACCAATCAGTGAGCAGTATGGGTGGAGGAATGTATTTAGTGTTAATGACCCACCTCTGCTGATCTCTGTAGGAGTGTCCTCCTCTATAAATGTCCCCGTTATTCCATCCTCCGCCATAGACTGCTGATCATCCCTCACATACGTCTCTTCTTCTTCTGCTTTAACCTCAAATTCTATATCGATTGGATCTCCACTCTAAACAAAGAAAATGAGAGAGAATATAATCTGTAAGATATAAGCTTTATTATTGTGATATTATATATTTAAAAAAAAAACACATCCTCTTCAGAAGTCCAAGTTTTAGATGCTCCAATCCACCAACCTTGTAACATTGAGGGATAGTGTGACCTTCCTGTGATGAATCCCGGGAATACAGAGGACGGGGACATCTCTCTGGTGGGTTCCTGTAGCTGGATGACTCCACCATGGTGTCCTGATACAGATCCTTGCGTTCGTTTAGAAACTCTGACTCCTCCACCACCCCATCCTCATCATCCTCATCATCCTCCGCTTTTATCTCTTCTTTAACCTCAACTTTAGAATCTCTCAGGTTTCCACTCTGAATATAGAATAAAAATGACATCAATGGTAACAATGCAGATAATGTACAGATCCTAATGATACCATCAGTGACTGTTCCTCATCTACCTGATGATGGTGTGACCTTCCTGTGTGGAATCCCGGGAATACAGAGGACGGGGACATCTCTCTGGTGGGTTCCCATTACTGGATCCATCTGTAGGAAACACACACTGACTGAATACATTGTTTCTATGTGTTTATCTGATGATGGGGGATCTAGGTGGAGCCTCCATACTGCTCTCTCCTTTACAATAAAGTCTCCTCTTACCCAGTGATGTGATGGGTGGCTGATTCTCCATCATGAAGTCCTTCCCACCACCACTCAACTCTCCTGTCAACAACTCAATGATCTCTCTGGTGACTTCTCAAATCTTCTTTTTATTTCTCTATTCTATCAGGGAGGGAGGTAGAGGCAATGTCATGGTCATATGATCTCCAGACTTCACAGGAGGAAAACTCTAGATTTAAACACAAATAGTAAAATCAAATGACATTTCCAGAAACCTCCTCACCTCACTGGTCAGGTCTCTTTTTATTTAAACCCCACTTCATGCTGAGGTTTCTGATATTACATACAATGCAGGTCCAACAGCCCTACTTTGAAATTAGGGAGGCCTAGGGTTCAGCCCACATCCTAAGAGCATCAGAAAAAAAGAGTCAGATAGAGGGATATTGCAAGGAGGAGCTGTGAGGTCAGTGTGATGTCATAGGATTCTTTGACTCTGATTGGAGGGATATTGGAAGCAAGAGCTGTGAAGTCAGTGTGATGTCATAGGATTCTTTGACTCTGACTGGAGGGACATTGGGAGGAGGAGCTGTGTGGTCAGTGTCATGTCATAGCAGTGGGGGAATTACCAGGGTTGCAGCAGTCGCACTTGCAAAGGGGTCCTGGATTTCCACCACTATAGGGGGGCCCGCCGCTGCTAGGGAGATAGTACACTGGTCATTAACGTGCACTCTCACAGGAACACAGTCCCTGCCACACCCATCGTCTCCACCCACAGTCACGGGTATTCGCAGGCACACGGGCCCCGCCCTTTAAGTTCAGTAGGGTAGGGAGATACAATGTAGGGAGACTGAAAGAGAAAATCAGCTGACCCGGGCTGGGGCAGTAGAGTGAAGGGGGAGGAGCTCTCCACTGTGTGAGGAGACCCCATGATGGGATAGGAGTTACTGGAGACACGGGAAGAAAGCCGAAGATATACTGAGACCTAGAAAGGAGGAGGGACCGAGTGATCTGCAAGGGAGTGACACTGATCCCATCCCTCAATATCAGCACTGCCACTGATTTCCACCCCAACACCACTGCTGCCTCTGATCCCCCCACACACACCAGCACCAGTGCTGCCACTGATCCCCTCCCCCCCACACCAGCACCTATGCTGCCCCTGAATCCATCCCCCCACCACTGCTACCACTCATCCCATTCCACCCCCCCCAACCACCACCACTGATCCCATGCCCCCCTCACCACTGCCACTCATCCCATCCCCCCACCACCACTGCTCCCATCTACCCCTCCTCACCACCACTGATCCCATCCCACTCCCCCAACCACCACCACTTATCTCATTCCATCCCCCCACCATCCCTGCCACTCATTCCATCCCCCCCCACTGCTGCCACACATACCCCCTCCACCACAGCTGCCAATCATCCCATCCCCCCACCGCTGCCACTGATCCCATCCCCACCCAACCCCCACTGCTGCCACTGATCCCATCCCCCACCACCACCACCGCTGCCACTCATCCCAGGGGCGTAACTAAAGGGGTCACAATTGCAATGGCCCATGTGTTTTCCCTATACATCTGGATAAGGGGGGGTCGGCATATAGAGGAACAAATCCCCTCCATTTTTCTCCTGCAGCTGCTAAAAGCCAAGTTCTCCTCCTCTCCATCCCATAGGCATTCAGCGGCTGCAGGAGGAAAATGGAGGGGATTTGTTCCTCTATGTGTCACCCCTGCTGCTCTCCTATCCAGGTCCTGCTGCCCTCCAGCCCCAGGATAAGTGGGAAGGGCCCTGGCCGGGGCTCAGGGGGGCCCTTCATGGTTTCTTGCACTAAGGCCCTGAAGGTTCTAGTTACACCTCTGTGTCATAGGATTCTCTGACCCTTAAGGAGGGACATTGGGAGGAGGAGCTGTGTGGTCAGTGTGGTGTCATAGGATATTCTGACTCTGATTGAAGGGACATTGGTAGGAGGAGCTGTGTGGTCAGGGTGGTGTCATAGGATTCTCTGACTCTGATTGGAGGGACATTGGGAGGAGGAGCTGTGTGGTGAGTGTGGTGTCATAGGATTCTCTGACTCTGATTAAAGGGACATTCAGAGGAGGAGCTGTGGGGGGGCACTGTTTGAGGTTTCTGCACACAAAGAATAATTTCTCCCGGGTGCGTCCCACCTCATCTAAGATTAAAGATGAACTTTGTCTTTGGGCTTTGTCAGGACACATCATATTGCTGTGATCTCTGTGTACTACGGAGACTGTACTGATCACATTTTAGGATGAATATCTGAGACTGGGATCATTGTGGAAAAAAAAAACAATTCCGGATATTTACTACAAATTTATTTACTACAAATTAAATTATTTCCTCTTTTTTCTTATTTGAATTCTAAAAAACATACTGTTTCCAATACTTCCTAAATACCCCCCTCCACTAATAAAAGTAGCATAATCCGTTTGTCAGGTCTGTGTTGTCAGGGCTGGGCTTCTGCTATTAATAGAAGCTCTCTACTGCAGTGCACAGAGGCTGCTCAGCTGTCGGGTAATTACCAACCATTCATTGTTTCCACGGTGACTCACCTGGTTACCATTACCTGCCTCATTAGTCCAGCCTACAGCCAGCCCCTTTTTGCTATTTAAACTGCCTTGCTCATTTCCTTCGTGCCTTTGCCTGGTAAACATCTCCAACGTGTCTTTGCTGTGTTCCTGTTATGACTTGCCCTGGTTGACGTCTCTTCTGATTTCTGATCCTGATTTTTGTCTTCTGACAACGCTGATTTATGATCCCGGCTTGTTTGATTACCTGTTCTGGCTTCCAAACCCTGGCTTCTGTTTTTGACTACGTTCCTGTTCTGTTATTTTTGCTATTACATTAAAGGTGTGATTTTAACTGCATTTTCTGTCTCTGCCTGGTTTGTGGTTCCTGACAGTTGTGCTCTTGCTCCTCATTCCAGCATCCTGGTTTTGGCTGTGATGCATTCTTTCTGTCCGTCTATCTGCAAAGTGACTGATGTGGTCAGTCTCTGGGTGAAGACCAAACCTGCTTGAAGCCAGCCAAGCCTGCATTCTCTATTTGTGATATTGCGTTTGTAACACATGCTCCAAGCTCTCTGTTTGTCTGCCCTCCTCTGCTGTTTGGATTCCCTTGTTGAAGGCCTTAATTCGGATATCGACTACTCTCTGAACTCTGCTTGCCTTTTGACTACGGATATGACCCTGACTATTCTGAATCTTGCCTGCCTTGTAACTGGACTGTCGTTGAACCACTCTGCCTGTCTGCCAAACGCAAGTACCTGGTTGCTGTTAGTTCCTGCCCTGGTGTGGGGGTCAGGCACCATAGCATTGTGTTTAAGTCCTGGGGGCAACTGAGTACTGGTAGGCCTGCTTGCCTTATGGGAAAGGAGGCTGCTATAGGTGAAGAACACAGAAGCCAGCTATAGTGTCTGACCACCTGCGTTAGGGCTAAGCGTGACATTGTTAGTATAGATGTAGTAATTCTACAATAGACTGATGAGGTGAGAAGGTCATTGGTGGAAAAAGGTGACATCTTCAAAATTGAGGAAATGTTTGAGCCCTGTAAGTGGGGGAATGCTATGACCCTAAAGGGGTACATCTACGTTTCCACACTATATATGGCTGGGGAGCGCATGTCTTTCTAAAAGTGGGTTCTATATTTAAGTGGGCGCACTTTGGCTCTGCACTTCAGCGATTGCACAAAGCGAGAAAACACAGCTACTACTTTGAAAAACAGACTACAAGTGACCTTGTTTCCTAACTCAACTCTCCATCCTCTCTGTACCATGTGCTTCCTAATAATCCTTCTGACAGTTGTGTCCTCACTCCTTAATCTCTCTTTCCCTCACCCCTCTTCACCCACCCCACAGCCTGTATATATCACCCTCACTTCTGTCCTCTCTCTATTACTGCACTCACCAACTCCTGCTAATTTTAAACCCACATTCTAATAAAACCTCCAGAACCCTGAGTCATGCCCCTTCATATAAATTGCAATCCCATATTACCTCCCTCACCCTTCTGCTTCTCCCAACCTCTAGAGATTAAACCCTAAACCCTGGGCCTCCATCGCTTAATTGTACCCAAATCTCCTATCACCCCATGCCCTCTGGCAACAGCAGCAATCCACGCAAGTTAGTTTCTAACCTTCTTCTTCCCAAAACCAGCCTCCCCTTCTCTTGCGCCCTTTTGAACGCCTGCTCTGTCTTTAACAAACTAGCTTCTGCCCATGACCTCTTTATCACTAACTACTTGCTGTTACTGAAACCTGGCTTCATGAATCCAACACTGCTGCTCCTGCTTCCCTCTCCCATGATGGCCTTCTCTGGACTCACTTCCCCAGACACTGTGGATGGAAGGGAGGTGGAGTGGGAATCCTTCCAACCCCACATAGCATCTTTCAGGTACTTCACCCACCTACCTCTCTGTCACTCTCCTCATTTGAGGCACATTGTATTCATCTATTTGCTCCAGTTTCTTTTAGAAGTGCTGTGATGTATCTGCCTACTGGACCCGTATCAATCTTTCTTGACTGGCTACCCTACTTTCTCTCTTTTGAAATTCCCCAAATCATTCTCGTGACTTCAACATCACTGTTAAAACTAACACTCCAACTACTTCTAAACTTCTCAATCTAACCTCCTCTTTTGACCTGAAGCAATCGATTCATGCTTCTACTCACTCTGATGGCAACACCCTTGACTATGTATTCTCCTACCTATGCACTCTGTGCAACCTCTCCAATAATCCTTTTTCTCTCTCTGATCACCAAGTTATTCGTTTCATAATCTCCCAGACTTTCACCTTCTCTCCCTATAACCACCTAATAGTTACCCATAGAAACCTTTGCCACCTAACCCTTCTCTTCCCTGATACTGACCACCTCTATGACAAAATCTCACCCATGCCCTGCCCCAATCAAACCACTTCTGTCTACAATAGATCTCTGTCCTCCACCCTGGATGAGCTCGCCCCCCTCAGTACACACAGATTAAGGCCCCGACCCCTACAACTGTGGCAAACAGATGACACCAGAAGTCTCAAAAAACATCTCTTGAGCGCTTGTGGTGTAAGAATAAGTCTTATAAAGACTTCAACCAATATAAATCTGCCCTCCAAAAATACAAATCCTGTCTCCTCACTGCCAAGCAAACCTATTTATTCACTCTCATTAACAACTTATCATCCCATTCCCATCAACCCTTCTCTACCCTTAACGCTACTTCGTCCTCGACTGCCTTTATCCACTAACTGATCCACTGCCCAGGAGATCGCCAATCACTACAAAAATAAGATTGATACAATTCATGATGAGATCTCTGCTGTACAGATATCACTCCATATTCACAGGCAAAATCAACTCTTCCCTTTTTCAACCCTGCTACTATAGACGAAGTTGCTAAACATTTTTAAACACCCACCTGACCACCTGACCCCTGGACCCTGTACCCTTGCAAATATTGCGGTCACCCTCTGACTCTATCCTACACTCTTTATCCCACATCTTCAATCACTCCCTCTCTTCTGGCATCACTCCCATACCTTCTTTGGACACCACCAATCTTAACAACCTACACCCAATCTCCTTGCTCCCCTTTTCCTCCAAACTTCCTGAATGTTTGGTCTACAACAGGCGTGTCAAACTCAATTTCATCACATCAGGCCACATCAGCATTATGGTTGCCCTCAAGGGGCTGGTTATATCTGTAGGATTAGATGTCCAGAGCACCCCACGCCCCCTTACACCCTTACATGAGATGTCAAAAGCCCCCCTACCATCAGAAGTGAAGAGTCCTTCACCCTTTCTTACATCATAATGCACCCCCTTACCTTGTGCTGCTGCCAGGAAGAAAATGCAGGTGAATCTGGGAAGAAGTTCAGGGTCTGGAGGAGAACCAGAGGAGGCCTGGAGTCAGCTTCCAGAGTCTGCTGAATGCTGAGACCAGGGGAGGGAGAGGCAAGGTGGTGTGTTGCGGCTGCACAGAGAGGTGTAGAATCTGTAGGAGGAGTTCTGCCCTCCTCTCTGCTGCGGACTGCTGAGAAGGGGGATGCAGGATCTAGCAAGGGAGTTATGTCCTCTCTGCTGCCAACTACAGAGAAAAGGTGGAGGCATAGACAAGGTGGTGCCGCAGTTGCAGGAGAGGTGCAAGGGCCACATGAAATGGCCTGGGGGGCCGCATTCGGCCCACGGGCCTTGTGTTTGACACCTGCGGTCTACAATGAACTGAGCGCCCATTTCACTGAAAATAATCTTCTTGATACCCTTCAATCAGGATTTCATCCTCAACACTCCACAGAAACTGCTCTCCTTAAACTCCCAAATCATCTGCTAATGGCCAAATCCAATGGACACTATTCTGTACTCCTACTTCTGGACCTCTCTGCTGCCTTTGACACAGTAGACCACCCCCTCCTTCTTAAAAAAATTCCAATCCTTTGGTCTCCGTGACTGTACTGTTGGCTAGTTCTTATCCTACCTATCCCACCACACCTTCAGCGTCACAACTTTACTTCCTCCTCTTCTCTTCCTTTCTCCGTCGGGGTCCCACAAGGTTCTGTTCTTGGACCACTCCTGCTCTTCATCTAAATCTCTTGCCTGGAGGAGCTCATAGCCTCCATGGTTTCCAATACATTTCTACACTGATGACATCCAAATCTTTGTCTCTACCCCTTAGCTCACTCCACCAGTCTCCTCACATATAACTAATTTACTTACAGACATATAAACATGGGAGGTCACATCACTTCCTCAAACTCAATCTATTCAAAACTGTGCTCATAAAATTTCCTCTCCCACGTGCCCCTTCCCCTGACTTCTCTGTCAAAATAAACATCTCAACTATCCACTCGTCCCCGCATTTCAGGGTGCTAGGTGTAATCCTGGACTCTGAACTATTCACTGTCCAAATCTTGCCTCCTCAACCACCGCAACATCTCCAAAATACCCCTCTTCCTAACCAATGACACCATAAAGCTTCTAGTTCCCTCCCTGGTCATCTCTTGCCTCAACTTCTTCCTCATTAGATTACCTTTACATTGGCTACCCCCCCCCCCCCCCTTCAGTCCATCATGAATTCTGCTGCCAGGGTTATCCACTTTACCAACTACTCAGCATCTGCTACTCTGCCAATCCCTCCACTGGGATCTATTCAGTGTCCTCCACCCCTCTCTGCCAATCCTTCCACCTGCTGCTATTCAGTGTCTTCCACCCCTCTCTGCCTATCCCTTCACTGGCCTCCATTCAGTGTCCCCCAAAGCCATCCACAACTCGGCTCTCAGTTACATCACTAACCTAGTCTCACAATACCAACCAAAACATTCTCTTTGTTCCTCCGAAGACCCCCTGCTCTCTAGCTCCCTCGTCACCTTCTCCCATGCTCGCCTCCAGGAATTCTCCTCAGCCTCTCCCAATTTGTCTGTCTATCTCCTACTCTGTCCACTTTTACATCATCCCTGAAAACCCTTCTCTTCAGAGAAGCCTTTCCTGCCCCACCTAACTGGAGTTTTATTTTCTCCATCAGCCCATCCCCCACAGTAATTTCCCTTTATATCCTTTGACCCTCCCTCTTAGATTGTAAGCTCTAATGAGCATTGTAACTGTACTGTCTGCCCTCACGTTGTGCAAACTGTTGGCACAATATAAATCCTGTATAATAATAATATATGTGTGTATCATCATCATCTGCTGGAGATAAAAGACGTCACAGTGACTAAGGAGGAAGAGGACGGACATGACGGGGGGTTACTGGGTGTAAATAGAAAATAAGATCTTATTACCTCCTCTGCTGCCACTTCCAGCAATGTCTCCTCTCTACTCCCTCCCGACTCACCTTTCACGAAATTCCTTTTTATACCTGACATCACTTCCTGTCCGTAGCTTACATCAGTTTCTGTCTTCCATAGAGACTTCCTGTCTGGGTAGAAGTGAGATCACCACCTTGTGGAGATCAGAGGAACTGCAGCCCTGAGAAACATCTGGTAGTGTGAACACGGCCTTGTGCTGTGTGTGTATGTACTATATATCCTTATAGCATACTTGCCAACTGTCCTGTTTTTGCCAGGACAGTCCCTGCAAATAGGAGCCTGTCCCGGGTAATTTACATTATCCCGGCAAGCGCCCGTTAAAGGGGCTGCCCGTAAATAAAAAAAAAAATGGTTGCAGGCCGACATCGTAACTGTGCATGCGCCGTTCCGATGCCTAGCGGGCTCAGGAAAGCTCGTACAAGCTCAGCCAGGCGGGTGCATGCGCTGTTACCTAATGGCGCCGCCTGGCACCATTTTTAAATCAAAGGCACTCGTTCTGGGCAGCGCCTCGCCGGCCACCACAGCAGAGCAGTGAAGGACCCCTGGAGAGTGAAGACACATTCACAGACATGAAGTTAGGTAGGATGAAAGCAGCAATCTTATGTGCAAAAATATCTGGTAACATGACATGTGAATAAAGTGTGAAATGTGCTCAGTTGTGACCATACAAAAAATGTAATATGTAAATATAAATAAAGTGCAAGGTGTAAATAAGTACGATAAAACCTAATTGCTGTATATCAGGTAGTATAATTAGGTTTTATCGTACTTATAGTTACATATTACATTTTTTGGTCACACCTGAGCACATTTGACACTTTAGAATTGCAAGGAATTGTGATGAGAATTTTAAACTTTAGACAGAAGTAGTGCAGCTAAATGGGAGAATTATTCCAACTCTGCTACTTTGGCCTTAAGTTTGAAATTCCATTTTCAATTTCCTGTAATTCTGTCTTTATTGAGTAGACCCTATAATCCGATGATAAGTAGGCGGAGATTAATTATGCAGAGTGGGTGGGGCTTTATGGAAGTGGGTGTGGTAAGTAATTGATAGCTGTGCTGCAAAGTGTCCCTGAAATTTTATTTCAAATGTTGGCAACTATGTTATAGATGGGTCATCTCCACTCCCACCAAGGGGGGGGGGGGAAGAAATATATTACTGCCTATTACAATAAGGTGACCAGATTTTTAAAATTAAATCTGGGGACATTTTTTTATTGGCAAATGGTAAACTATTTTATTTCTGCGACCTATGCAGAACACTTTTCCCACACAAACTATTTTATAAGCATATTTTCTTCTAATGATATATGCGATGTATGTGGGATGTGTTTATAGAATGATTGTATAATATATACGTTATTTCTCACATTTCCTCCATGAGATAGAAAAAAAAAATGATTTCTTAGAAACTTTTGGGATATGACTACCAAATGTTAAAAAACTTGGAGGGGGGATGGGGCGGCAAAATTCAAATCCAACCCAGGCAGAAGTGATGTGTCACCCTCTCTGCAAAAGGTAAGAAATATTGCAGAGCTGCAATGTGCAAATAGTGGTGAAACCCCCCATATTTATATATATATATATATATATATATATATATTCAAAAAAGTGCGTACAAGAGCAAAGCCCGTATATACACTAGCAGCGCTAAACACAGTCCTTATAACAAGGGCAGCGAATATATAGCTATAATGTTAGCAAGTCGATCTTTCATATATATTGTTCATCAAAGTTCATAAAGTTCATAAAGGTTGAGTCATACAGAAACAGGGGTGAAGAGAAAATGTTATATCCTGATGGAACTAGATGAACATGGTGCTGTGTAAAGACAGAAAATCTTCTTTGCTGTTTCTATAACAGCCACCCAGGTCCTCCACCACACCGCTGTGCTCCCCCCTATGTAGTGAACACATACCCTTAACACTTGGGTAAAGCGCTTTGTTTACACCAGTGATCCTCCACTCTACAATGGTGATCCACCTTAGTCTTCAGCTCCAGCTGGTAGAATAATAATCAGCGCCTCCTCCTCTCCTCTCACATGTAAAGAGAACGACAAGGACCCATAGCGTAACATGTACACACCAAAACTTTTATTAATATTAAAATCGCACTCACATGGGATAAAATGTTGTTAAGCAGAATGGTACACCGAAGGTAATATCCCGATCTTCCTACTGACAACGCTGTCTCCACTAAGCCGCACGGCACGGTCCGGGTGATCCAGCCACCTACTTCCCAATGCGCGCCAAGACTCGGATAACATGATATAGGGACTCCAAAACAATCTACGGGGTTACCAGGGTAGCCGCGCGCTCACGCACTGACGCGTTTCGTCGACACGGACTTCAACTGAGGGCGTGAGCGCGCAGCACCGTCACCTCTTCTAAATACTCTTCTAGGAAGATGAACTGGGCGGCGCCGTCGCTCAATCAATTACTGCCGCCCGGAAGTCAAACCTCCGCTGGTCTCCATACCCGTCCCTCAGAATGCTGGAGACACCGGAAACGCTACGCTCAACTCCGCCCCTCAGCAGGAGCAGGAAGTGCAGACACAGCCGGCTTCCTGACCATCCCTGCAGACAGTGGAGACAACGTTTTAACATATTGTGTCCCAGCCACCGCTTCTTACATCTTTATGCAAAGCAAATTGCTACCCAGACAAAAATCATATACTCATATAAGCTTACATTATTACCATATATACATATATATATATATATATATATATATATATATATATATATATATACACACAATAATTCATAGCTTATGTTGTCACAAACCATCCACATATATATGCCAAAAAATTATATCCATAGTCCCATACCCTGTTGCCATAGGTGGGAAAATATCAGTATTGTTACTATGAACCGTGTACCACAACACGCTTGGAAAAACTCAATATAGCGTATATGAGTTTTATAATACTCTTGTCAGCCCTTAACTGCCATTCCCCACTAAATGCACCATAATGTGGTTGATATATGCGCCTGTAGATATTAAGTATCCCGATGATATCCGATAGGCACCCAGCCTTCATAACTTCCATATATCCTATCTCCCCTATAATGATTGTATAATCCAATCCACCATCGATGGATACAACCACCAGGGAGGGATTTTCACTTTTTATGGGAATGGAGAAACCATATCATCAGCCATTAATGATAACTGCACCATGATAACTGCACATTAATGGTGACTGCACATATATTCACCCAGGGTCCCAAGAGAAAGGGCATGTTATAGGGACAAAGAGCATCTAAATCTGGCTTATTTTACAAAAAATTCCAATATCATTGGTAGGTATAACTACGACCCTGGCAAATAAGCCCCCAGGATCTATGCTTTTAATCACCAAATAATTTATATAGTACGCCAAATAAAACCACCTAACTAAAATAAGCCATCATAATGACTAAAATGGTGGAAATAGTGGTGTGCCTATATCATCTTACCATCACATAAAAATTCTAAAAATCCTATTAATACAGAATAGCAGCTAGTCTTGAATAAAATCAACTATAAAATCCATGAATCCAAACATAGATTGGATAGGAAATCTGATAAAATTTCAGATAAGAGATCTAATATAAACTAGAGTTCAATCGGATAAAATCCAATAAAATTCAAGTAATAATCAGATAAAAAATCGTCAGCCCCAAGTATCCCAAAGATTAAGACATACATAATAGAATTCTGTGCCACCCAAGTTGGCAATAGATAAATATACGGTTATCCCTGATCAAGACACATCATGTCCTGGACCTAACATGGCTAATAATCGCTAATGAAACAATTAATGTCGAGCTCGACATTCATACCATTAGGGACTAAAGCGTTAGTTTGGTAGATCCAGAAGGTTTCCCTTTTCGAGAGCTCCCTGACACAATTGGAGCCCCTCCATACTTGATCCACCTTCTCGATCCCCCAGAATCGCAATCCAGAAGGGTCCTTATTGTGATGATACTTAAAATGTAAGGGAACGCTATGGTATTTGTAACCCTTTCGGATATTACCTATATGTTCCGAGACTCTTTTGCCCAATGTCCTCTTAGTACGACCAATATAGATCAACCCGCAGGTACACTGGAGGCCATACACTACATGTGTCGATCTGCAGGTGATCAAGTCCTGGATCTCAAAAGAGCACCCAGTGGCCGTTGATGTAAAGGAGGTATGACCCCTCAGATGGACATTGACCTGTCTGTAAGCCTTACAATGTCTACATGCGTAGAAACCCACCCTGTTGTCCCAAAAAAACTTTGGTCTGACAGGTGGGTCTAAAACTTTTTTAACCAGTTTGTCTCCAAAACTGGGAGCTTTTCGATAAATAACAACAGGCTTTTCCGGAATCACTTTGCCAATAAATTTATCCATCTGTAGAATGTTCCAGTTGTTACGGAAAATTTGTTCAACTTCTTTATGTTGGATGTTAAAATCAGATATAAACCCCCACTGATGTTTCTCGTTAGGTATATCTATTTTTTCTTTCTAGCACTCACTCTGTGAGATTTTAACTATTTCATTCATGGTTTCTTCCAGAATTCTTTCTTCATAACCTTTTTCCCAGAAACGTTTCATAATCACCATAGCCTGTTGTTGGTAATCGGAATCTGCCGTACAGTTCCTTCGCACGCGAAGGAACTGTCCTTTGGGTATATTCTTTAACCATGTGCTATGAAGTCCACTATGCACTGGTAAATAACCATTGCGGTCCGTTGGCTTAAAATAAGCCATCGATACCAACTTGGATTCTTGGATCATGACCTCCACATCTAAATAGTGGATCTTCACCTGGCTCCAGTTGAATTCGAGCTTAATATTATTCTCATTGGTGTTGAGACCATTGGCAAAAGATATCAGAGAGGCCTCGCTGCCTGACCATACAAAGAAGAGGTCATCTATGTATCTCTTATATATGATAAGCTCATCCCTGGCGGCGGCATAAATATAGCAGTCCTCCCATTCCCCCATGAAGAGATTCACTAGGCTCGGGGCATATTTAGCGCCCATAGCAACGCCCCTCTGTTGTGAGTAGAACGTGCCCCCATACCAAAAATAATTATGGGACAAACAAAATTGCAATATCGAGCTTAGGAATCTCTTCTGGGGAAATGGGATATCCGGTCGCCGACTTAAAGCCCAATTCAACGCCAGTAGAGCATCCTCGTGTTGAATCACTGTATACAGTGAGGCCACGTCCGCAGTGACCACAAATACCTCTCCTTGTGGTAATTTGACCCCTCTGATGGTAGTCAAAAAATCCTTAGTATCCTTCAAGTAGGATCTGAGGGATTGCACACTGTCCTGCAAGAAATGATCTAGGTATTGCCCAATTCTGGAGGTGACCGAATTGATGCTGTTCACAATCGGTCTCGTGGGGGGTTCTTATCGTCTTTGTGTATTTTAGGCAGAGTATATATAGTGGGAATTCTACTATAACTCGGTACCAAAAACCTTCTTTCTTTTTTGGTAAGTATTCTCTCTTGAAAACCCACATTAACCAGACTCTCCAATTCCCTTCTGTAGGTAAGAGTCGGATTACCCGACAGTATTCTGTAGGTTATTGTATCAGATAACATCTCGGATAACTGCTGGTCATAAAAAGTTTTATCTAGAATCACCACCCCTCCACCCTTATCAGCCGGCCTAATAATAATGTCCTTGCGTTTTTCCAACTGCTCAAGGCCATCTCTAATGTACCGGGGATTGACATCTTTCTTCGGTACTATGCTTTCCAAATCCCGAGGGCAGATTGTTTAAATACTTTAATACATTGATTGGCAGGCTGGGGTGGATTGAATAGTGATTTATTTTTAAGACCACTGTCTTTGCCTGTTAAACCACTTTCAACGTACTGTGTCCTAATCTGAATGTTTCTATTGGGGTTTAGAAAATATATTTTTAGATTAATCTTTCTAATGTATTTGTGGATATCTACGTATACATTAAATTTGTTAATTGGCCTTTGGGCTGCACATTTTAACCCTGCATTCAATATATTTGTTTCTTTTTCTGTAAGGGCAATATTTGTGAGGTTGTAAATACCTCTTAGTCCTTTTCTCTCCTTCTTTTTTTGGAGTTTATGTCCAGCTCTGCATCCTCTGGTTGTGCGTCCACCCTTGGCCAAGGGCGATCCCTTTGGTTGTCTAAGTGGGGGAGCGGCGGCCTCCAAGAATCCATTTGTGCCCCGCTCGGTTTCCCCCTCCAGGGTTTCCCCCCTCTGCCCCTTCCCCCTCTCCATGGAAAAGGGCGATTTTGAGTTGGGGTTCTGGGGTTGTCAAACCCTGGCGCCCCATTATACCTATTGTGATCCGGCACAGAGTATGCATACCCGGACTCATATTGGGTATGTCCTTGATATCCCACATTCCCATATCGGACTTTAGAGGTACCTTGTTGCCAATCTCCTCTCTGATAATGTGCGGGAGCAGGAGAACCTCTCCCTTCCACTCCCCTCGTATTACTGTAATATACCGGTTCGCCCCCATACGGGATGGGGACCATACTAGGTTTATTATTATTTTTGTTGTTATTTCCTTTATTTTTTCCTCTCCCCTGAGGGGTGCCTCCCAGGATAGCCCTGGGTGGGACCACAACTGGGCCTGATGGTTGAGGTAATTGCTCAGGATTGGCTGACGAGGGTGGTATCTGCCAGGCATATATTGCATTATTTTTGAAGTCCTCCATATCTCTACGGAATTTCTTCACTTTCTTTTTGTGTCTCACGATCTAATTTCTCTAATTTTTTCTGTATGTCTGTATTGAACTTGATCACTTGGGGCGTATCTTTTTCAGGCTCTATATTGGCCTTTATTTCTGCTATTCTGTTCTCTAAAATAATCATCTTTTTCTTTTTAAGTTTTAAAACCAGCTCCTGTAACTTAATGCCCATACTATTAAAAAAAATCTAACCATTCCTTTTGACTGGCTTCATCATCTAAGCCGTCCTGTGGGGTTACCTCCCATCTCAGGCTTCGCATTATGATGCATTCTTTGAGGTACTGCTCGAAAGTGCAGATGTCCCACCATGTGCGTATCTGCTTTTCAAGCAGAATACCCAAAGCACTTAAACCTGAATTCCCACTATATATACTCTGCCTAAAATCCACAAAGACGATAAGAACCCCCCACCGAGACCGATTGTGAACAGCATCAATTCGGTCACCTCCAGAATTGGGCAATACCTAGATCATTTCTTGCAGGACAGTGTGCAATCCCTCAGATCCTACTTGAAGGATACTAAGGATTTTTTGACTACCATCAGAGGGGTCGAATTACCACAAGGAGAGGTATTTGTGGTCACTGCGGACGTGGCCTCGCTGTATACAGTGATTCAACACGAGGATGCTCTACTGGCGTTGAATTGGGCTTTAAGTCGGCGAACGGATATCCCATTTCCCCACAAGAGATTCCTAGGCTCGATATTGCAATTTTGTTTGTCCCATAATTATTTTTGGTATGGGGGCACGTTCTACTCACAACAGAGGGGCGTTGCTATGGGCGCTAAATATGCCCCGAGCCTAGTGAATCTCTTCATGGGGGAATGGGAGGACTGCTATATTTATGCCGCCGCCAGGGATGAGCTTATCATATATAAGAGATACATAGATGACCTCTTCTTTGTATGGTCAGGCAGCAAGGCCTCTCTGATATCTTTTGCCAATGGTCTCAACACCAATGAGAATAATATTAAGCTCGAATTCAACTGGAGCCAGGTGAAGATCAACTATTTAGATGTGGAGGTCATGATCCAAGAATCCAAGTTGGTATCGATGGCTTATTTTAAGCCAACGGACCGCAATGGTTATTTACCAGTGCATAGTGGACTTCATAGCACATGGTTAAAGAATATACCCAAAGGACAGTTCCTTCGCGTGCGAAGGAACTGTACGGCAGATTCCGATTACCAACAACAGGCTATGGTGATTATGAAACGTTTCTGGGAAAAAGGTTATGAAGAAAGAATTCTGGAAGAAACCATGAATGAAATAGGTAAAATCTTACAGAGTGAGTGCTAGAAAGAAAAAATAGATATACCTAACGAGAAAAATCAGTGGGGGTTTATATCTGATTTTAACATCCAACATAAAGAAGTTGAACAAATTTTCCGTAACAACTGGAACATTCTACAGATGGATAAATTTATTGGCAAAGTGATTCCGGAAAAGCCTGTTGTTATTTATCGAAAAGCTCCCAGTTTTGGAGACAAACTGGTTAAAAAAGTTTTAGACCCACCTGTCAGACCAAAGTTTTTTTGGGACAACAGGGTGGGTTTCTACGCTTGTAGACATTGTAAGGCTTGCAGACAGGTCAATGTCCATCTGAGGGGTCATACCTCCTTTACATCAACGGCCAATGGGTGCTCTTTTGAGATCCAGGACTTGATCACCTGCAGATCGACACATGTAGTGTATGGCCTCCAGTGCCCCTGCGGGTTGATCTATATTGGTCGTACCATAGCGTTCCCTTACATTTTAAGTATCATCACAATAAGGACCCTTCTGGATTGCGATTCTGGGGGATCGAGAAGGTGGATCAAGTATGGAGGGGCTCCAATCGTGTCAGGGAGCTCTCGAAAAGGGAAACCTTCTGGATCTACCAAACTAACGCTTTAGTCCCTAATGGTATGAATGTCGAGCTCGACATTAATTGTTTCATTAGCGATTATTAGCCATGTTAGGTCCAGGACATGATGTGTCTTGATCAGGGATAACCGTATATTTATCTATTGCCAACTTGGGTGGCACAGAATTCTATTATGTATGTCTTAATCTTTGGGATACTTGGGGCTGACGATTTTTTATCTGATTATTACTTGAATTTTATTGGATTTTATCCGATTGAACTCTAGTTTATATTAGATCTCTTATCTAAAATTTTATCAGATTTCCTATCCAATCTATGTTTGGATTCATGGATTTTATAGTTTTAGTCATTATGATGGCTTATTTTAGTTAGGTGGTTTTATTTGGCATACTATATAAATTATTTGGTGATTAAAAGCATAGATCCTGGGGGCTTATTTGCCAGGGTCGTAGTTATACCTACCAATGATATTGGAATTTTTTGTAACATAAGCCCGATTTAGATGCTCTTTGTCCCTATAACATGCCCTTTCTCTTGGTACCCTGGGTGAATATATGTGCAGTCACCATTAATGTGCAGTTATCATGGTGCAGTTATCATTAATGGCTGATGATATGGTTTCTCCATTCCCATAAAAAGTGAAAATCCCTCCCTGGTGGTTGTATCCGTCGATGGTGGATTGGATTATACAATCATTATAGAGGAGATAGGATATATGGAAGTTATGAAGGCTGGGTGCCTATCGGATATCATCGGGATACTTAATATCTACAGGCGCATATATCAACCACATTATGGTGCATTTAGTGGGGAATGGCAGTTAAGGGCTGACAAGAGTCATATATGCTATATTGAGTTTTTCCAAGCGTGTTGTGGTACACGGTCCATAGTAACAATACTGATATTTTCCCACCTATGGCAACAGGGTATGGGACTATGGATATAATTTTTTGGCATATATATGTGGATGGTTTGTGACAACATAAGCTATGAATTAGTGTGTATATATATATATGGTAATAATGTAAGCTTATATGTGTATATGATTTTTGTTTGGGTAGCAATTTGCTTTGCATAAAGATGTAAGAAGCGGTGGCTGGGACACAATATATTAAAACGTTGTCTCCACTGTCCGCAGGGACGGTCAGGAAGCCGGCTGTGTCTGCACTTCCTGCTCCTGCCGAGGGGCGGGGTTGAGCGTATCGTTTCCGGTGTCTCCAGCATTCTGAGGGACGGGTATGGAGACCAGCGGAGGTTTGACTTCCGGCCGGTGGTAATTGATTGAGCGACGGCACCGCCCAGTTCATCTTCCCAGAGGAGTATTTCGAAGAGGTGACGGTGCTGCCCGCTCACGCCCTCAGTTGAAGTCTGTGTCGACGAAACGCGTCAGTGCGTGAGCGCGCGGCTACCCTGGTAACCCCGTAGATTGTTTTGGAGTCCCTACGTCACGTTATCCGAGTCTTGGCACGCACCGGGAAGTAGGTGGCTGGATCACCCGGACCGTGCGGCTTAGTGGAGACAGCGTTGTCAGTAGGAAGATCGGGATATTACCTTCGGTGTACCATTCTGCTTAACAACATTTTATCCCATGTGAGTGCGATTTTAATATTAATAAAAGTTTTGGTGTGTACATGTTACGCTATGGGTCCTTGTCGTTCTCTTTACATGTGAGAGGAGAGGAGGAGGCGCTGATTATTATTCTACCAGCTGGAGCTGAAGACTAAGGTGGATAGCCATTGTAGAGTGGAGGATCACTGGTGTAAACAAAGCGCTTTACCCAAGTGTTAAGGGTACGTGTTCACTACATAGGGGGGAGCACAGCGGTGTGGTGGAGGACCTGGGTGGCTGTTATAGGAACAGCAAAGAAGATTTTCTGTCTTTACACAGCACCTGTTTCTGTATGACTCAGCCTTTATGAACTTTGATGAACAATATATATGAAAGATCGACTTGCTAACATTATAGCTATATATTCGCTGCCCTTGTTATAAGGACTGTGTTTAACGCTGCTAGTGTATATACGGGCTTTGCTCTTGTACGCACTTTTTTGAATACTGTAAACGAGATAGCAGCAGCTTGGTATGAGTATTAGCTCATGAGATCCAATATCCTGTGGTGTCTACAGTTGTTTTTGTGTCATTCCAATTGAGCTTTGCATAATACATAAGCGCTGAGTGGGTTGGACAGGACCTGTTGGTTCGATCTTACTCCTTTTGTTTGAGATATATATATATATATATATATATATATTCATAATAATAAAATATGCACATCAATTGTACATTGTATTATGATTATATATGGGGGGGGGGGGGTCTCACCAATATTTGCACATTACAGCTCTGCAATATTTCTTCCTTTGACACCATCACATATATTCTAATACACGAGATGATTAGCATCTCTGTTATTATTATTGTATGTGGGGGGTTTTTACCATTATTTGCACATTGAAGCTCTGCAATTTCTCAAAATATTTTTGCAGAGGGGGTGGCACCATCACTACTGTGTTGTAATACATTGGTGGATTTGCACTGGATATGCATGTATAGGTGTCACCATTGCACTGTCCATTTGTAGAATATTATAGATGAGGTGTAGGGCAGTGCTGCATTTTTGGCTTTTTACTGTTGCACGTTAGATGAGGGAACCATGTAACAAGATTCTCTTATTGCCTTTGAGATTTTTTTTGTTGCATTGTAGATGTTTTACTTGATTTCTTATGTCCTCTGTGTACTGGTAACCAGTGGCCCTGCATATCAGTGGTCAGTGTGCCCCATGTATGCTGGCAGTCGGTGTGCCCGCTGTATGCTGGAGGTCAGTGTGCTCCCTGTATGCTGGAGGTCAGTGTGCCCCCTGTATGCTGGAGGTCAGTGTGCCCCCTGTATGCTGGAGGTCAGTGTGCCCCCTGTATGCTGGAGGTCAGTGTGCCCCCTGTATGTTGGCGGTCAGTGTGCCCCCTGTATGCTGGAGGTCAGTGTGCCCCCTGTATGCCTGGAGGTCAGTGTGCCCCCTGTATGCCTGGAGGTCAGTGTACCCCTGTATGCTGGCGGTCAGTGTACCCCCTGTATGCTGGAGGTCAGTGTACCCCCTGTATGCTGGAGGTTAGTGTACCCCTGTATGCTGGCGGTCAGTGTGCCCCCTGTATGCTGAAGGTCAGTGTACCCCCTGTATGCTGGAGGTCAGTGTACCCCCTGTATGCTGGAGGTCAGTGTACCGTGTACCCCCTTGTATGCTGGCGGTCAGTGTGCCCCTGTATGCTGGCGGTCAGTGTGCCCCTGTAAGCTGGCGGTCAGTGTGCCCCTGTAAGCTGGCGGTCAGTGTGCCCCCTGTAAGCTGGCGGTCAGTGTGCCCCCCTCTATGCTGGAGGTCAGTGTGCCCCCTGTATGCTGTAGGTCAGTGTGCCCCCTGTATGTTGGCGGTCAGTGTGCCCCCTGTATGCTGGAGGTCAGTGTGCCCCCTGTATGCCTGGAGGTCAGTGTACCCCTGTATGCTGGCGGTCAGTGTGCCCCCTGTATGCTGGAGGTCAGTGTGCCCCCTGTATGCTGGAGGTCAGTGTGCCCCCTGTATGCTGGAGGTCAGTGTGCCCCCTGTATGCTGGATGTCAGTGTTCCCCTGTATGCTGGCAGTCAGTGTGCCCCCTGTATGCTGGATGTCAGTGTTCCCCTGTATGCTGGATGTCAGTGTTCCCCTGTATGCTGGCAGTCAGTGTGCCCTCTGTATGCTGGCAGTCAGTGTGCCTTCTGTATGCTGGCGGACAGTGTGCCCCCTGTATGCTGGCGGTCAGTGTGCCCCCTGTATGCTGGCGGTCAGTGTGCCCCCTGTATGCTGGAGGTCAGTGTGCCCCCTGTATGCTGGAGGTCAGTGTGCCCCCTGTATGCTGGCGGTCAGTGTACCCTCTGTATGCTGGAGGTCAGTGTACCCCTGTATGCTGGAGGTCAGTGTACAACTGTATGCTGGCGGTCAGTGTTGTCCCCTGTATGCTGGTGGTCACTGTGCCCCCTGTATGCTGGCGGTCATTGTGCCCCTGAATGCTGGTGGTCAGTGTGCCCCCTGTATACTGGCGGTCAGTGTGCCCCCTGTATACTGGCGGTCAGTGTGCCCCCTGTATACTGGCGGTCAGTGTGCCCCCTGTATACTGGCAGTCAGTGTGCCCCCTGTATGCTGGCAGTCAGTGTGCCCCCTGTATGCTGGCAGTCAGTGTGCCCCCTGTATGCTGGCGGTCAGTGTGCCCCCTGTATGCTGGCGGTCAGTGTGCCCCCTGTATGCTGGCGGTCAGTGTGCCCCCTGTATGCTGGAGGTCAGTGTACCCCTGTATGCTGGAGGTCAGTATACCCCCTGTATACCGGCGGTCAGTGTACCCCTGTATGCTGGCGGTCAGTGTGCCCCCTGTATGCTGGTGGACAGTGTGCCCCCTGTATGCTGGCGGTCAGTGTGCCCCCTGTATGCTGGCGGTCAGTGTGCACCCTGTATGCTGGCGGTCAGTGTGCCCCCTGTATGCTGGCGGTCAGTGTGCCCCCTGTATGCTGGCGGTCAGTGTACCCCTTGTATGCTGGCGGTCAGTGTGCCCCCTGTATGCTGGAGGTCAGTGTGCCCCCTGTATGCTGGAGGTCAGTGTGCCCCCTGTATGCTGGAGGTCAGTGTGCCCCCTGTATGCTGGATGTCAGTGTTCCCCTGTATGCTGGCAGTCAGTGTGCCCCCTGTATGCTGGATGTCAGTGTTCCCCTGTATGCTGGATGTCAGTGTTCCCCTGTATGCTGGCAGTCAGTGTGCCCTCTGTATGCTGGCAGTCAGTGTGCCTTCTGTATGCTGGCGGACAGTGTGCCCCCTGTATGCTGGCGGACAGTGTGCCCCCTGTATGCTGGCGGTCAGTGTGCCCCCTGTATGCTGGAGGTCAGTGTGCCCCCTGTATGCTGGCGGTCAGTGTACCCTCTGTATGCTGGCGGTCAGTGTACCCCTGTATGCTAGAGGTCAGTGTGCCCCCTGTATGCTGGTGGACAGTGTGCCCCCTGTATGCTGGTGGACAGGGTGCCCCCTGTATACTGGCGGTCAGTGTGCCCCTGTATGCTGGTGGACAGGGTGCCCCCTGTATACTGGCGGTCAGTGTACCCCTGTATGGATGCGGTCAGTTTTCCCCCTGTATGCTGGCGGTCAGTGTGCCCCCTGTATACTGGAGGTCAGTGTTACCCTGTATGCTGGAGGTCAGTGTACCCTGTATGCTGGCGGTCAGTTTTCCCCCTGTATGCTGGCGGTCAGTGTGCCCCCTACGGTGTGTCCAGTCTACGTTGTGCATAATACATGCAGATCTGGAGAGGCTTAATAGAAAGTGTCCATTAGTCAGCTTACCATACACCAGCTTTATGAGGCCTGCAGAAGGGCTGACAATCCAGGAACAGTATCAGTAAGGAAGACGTCCCCCCCCCAGCTATAACCTCCATAGAACAGCCACAACATAGAGGGCTTAGGCTGCAGCGGCACAACGACCTGTCGCAGTAAGAAATAAATCCATGATAAACAGACAAGGTGCAAGGGAAGCTCCTGATATCCGCACAGCTGCCCAGCACCAGACCCGCCCACCAATACTTCCAATAGGTAGGAAAACTTCATACAAAAATGGTCCTATAAGTGAGGAGGACAAAAAAGGAATGCAGCCTTTGGCTTATCCTGAGCATTTATTGGGGGAGGGGTCTTATGGGGGAGGAACGAGGGCGGGGCTACCCAAACGTATGCTGCCATAGACATCTGTCAGGAAAGCACATTATGGCCACTAGATGGAACCGACCACTATAGGAAATCCCAATTCACCATGACTGGGGGAATGCGGGTCACATTTCATGAACACATTTTTAACAACCAGATCTGTAAGTGTTTGTGAAATCTTCCCGCACAAAATGTACTCAGCCAATGAAAGGTAATGACTCCATTTTTATTTTTCTCCTGCTATCAATGGCCAACATGGTACAACACTTCATCCATGTATTTGGTGATCTCTGATCTCCTTATGAAGTGTTTCTGACATGTTGAAGATCAGCCATGGAGTATATCTGAGGAGTATATCAGGGTGTGCTTCTTCCCCACATGTCCAGCAACATTCATATAAAAGACATTTCCCGCACTCAGTGCACTAATACACCTCGAGGGTTGTGTGGGACCCCTGATGTACAGGAAGACAGGACTTCTGTGAGGAACAATTCCCTCACTCAGGACAGGAAAGTGGTTTCTCCCCCGTGTGAGATCTCTGATGTCTGTAAAGAGTGGACTTCTGAGTAAAACATTTCCCGCACTCAGGACAGGAATATGGCTTCTCACCCGTATGAGATCTCTGATGCATGGAAAGAGTGGACTTCTTTAAAAAACATTTCCCGCACTCAGGACAGGAATACGGCTTCTCACCAGTGTGCAATCTCTGATGCATGGAAAGAGAGGACTTCTCTGAAAAACATTTCCCGCACTCAGGACAGGAAAATGGCTTCTCACCAGTGTGCGATCTCTGATGTGTGGAAAGATTGGACTTATCTGAAAAACATTTCCCGCACTCAGGACAGGAATACGGCTTCTCACCAGTGTGCGATCTCTGATGCATGGAAAGAGTGGACTTCTTTAAAAAACATTTCCCGCACTCAGGACAGGAATACGGCTTCTCACCAGTGTGCAATCTCTGATGCATGGAAAGAGAGGACTTCTCTGAAAAACATTTCCCGCACTCAGGACAGGAAAATGGCTTCTCACCAGTGTGCGATCTCTGATGTGTGGAAAGAGTGGACTTATATAAAAAACATTTCCCGCACTCAGGACAGGAATACAGATTCTCACCAGTGTGCGATCTCTGATGCATGGAAAGAGAGGACTTCACTGAAAAACATTTCCCGCACTCAGGACAGGAATACGAATTCTCACCAGTGTGCAATCTCTGATGCATGGAAAGAGAGGACTTCACTGAAAAACATTTCCTGCACTCAGGACAGGAATACGGTTTCTCACCAGTGTGCGATCTCTGATGCGCGGAAAGATTGGACTTCTTTGAAAAACATTTCCCGCACTCAGAACAGAAATACGGCTTATCACCAGTGTGCAATCTCTGATGCATGGAAAGATTGGACTTCCGTGAAAAACATTTCCCGCATTTAGGACAGGCATATGGCTTCTCTCCAGTGTGCAATTTCTGATGTTTGTAAAGATCAGACTTCAATGAAAAACATTTCCCACACTCAGGACAGGAAAATGGCTTCTCACCAGTGTGCGATCTCTGATGTGTGGAAAGAGTGGACTTCTTTAAAAAACATTTCCCGCAATCAGGACAGGAATACAGATTCTCACCAGTGTGCAATCTCTGATGCATGGAAAGAGAGGACTTCACTGAAAAACATTTCCCACACTCAAGACAGGAATACGGCTTCTCACCGGTGTGAGATATTTTATGCACATTAAGCTGGGATTTAAAATGGAAACACTTCCCACACTCAGTACAGGAAAACCTCTTATCTGTTGGAAGGACAGCACTGTCCCTCACAGTCTGAGGTTCCACAGGATAAGAGGAATACGATGGCTCGGCACTGTCCCTCACAGTCTGAGGTTCCTCAGGATAAGAGGAATACGATGGTCCGGCACAGTCCCTCACTGTCTGAGGTTCCTCAGGATAAGAGGAATACGATGGTCCGGGACCGTCCCTCACAGTCTGAGGTTCCTCAGGATAAGAGGAATACGATGGTCCGGCACTGTCCCTCACAGTCTGAGGTTCCTCAGGATAAGAGGAATACGATGGTCCGGCACTGTCCCTCACTGTCTGAGGTTCCTCAGGATAAGAGGAATACGATGGTCCGGTACCGTCCCTCACAGTCTGAGGTTCCTCAGGATAAGAGGAATACGATGGTCCATCTACACTGTGTGGTGCCGGATGGACATTTGAGGTAGCCGGGTTTTCTTCTGGACTATACTGTGTGATGTCCTCATCTTCTACTTTACAGTCTGGAGACAAAGTGAGACAATCCTCTGAGGTTTTCCTCAGCTCCCGTCCATCTACCAAAATAGAAATACAAAGATTATTACTAGACATCAGCAGATTGGTTTCCCTAAACCAGGACTCCGCCCACATAAGGCAGAACCAGGACTCCACCCACATCAGACAGCTTTGTCTCTGAGGATCTTACAATTCCCCCCTCAAGGTAACTAGTAAATGGGTCCTCTGATAAACCAGTTAATTTCTTTATTCATGGATCTTAGTCAGAGAGTGAGGAAACATCGAGAACTGTCTTTTATAGGAGTGACATTGATGAGGGGATTATAGGATGAGTGTCCCCTCCTCCTCTATCACTTATTACCATCTTCCCAACACAAGGATGGGGGGGGAAAACAACCAAGATGAAGACTGGACTCATCCTGAAGACCATCATCATTGGGTTACTGACTCCTCCCTCATTATAACTTTCTGTTTAACCGGTTGCCGACTGCTCACAGTATATTTACTGCGGCAGTCAGCCCCGGCCAGGCAGAGTGACGTAGATCTACGTCGCTCGCCTGTCACTCCTTTTAGAGCCAATAGCGGGCGAGCGCGCGCCCGCCTCGGCTCATTCACAGAGTGCGGGTGTGTGACCGGCGGACCCGATGTCCGCCGGTCACACTACGATCGCCGGTACAGCGGGAGAAAGACAGAGCGGCTTATGTAAACAAGGCGCCTGTCATTCTCCCCTGTGTAAAAATGAAGATCAGACGGTTCTACTATGTAGAACCGTTGATCTTTGTTTTTACACTAGGAGACCTGTCCCCCTACAGTTAGAATCACGCCCCTAGGACACACTTAACCCCTCCCTGTCCAATACAGTTAACCCCTTCCCTGCCAGTGTCATTTTTGCAGTAACAGTGCATATATATAGCACTGATTACTGCAGTAATGTCACTGGTACCCCCAAAAGTGTCAAAAATGTCAGTCAAGGGTCCGATCTGTCCGCCGCAATGTCGCAGTACCGCAAAAAAAAAAAAAAAAAATCACAGATCGCCGCCATTACTCGTTAAAAAAAAAAAAACACCAAAAATGACAAAAATCTTTCCCTTTGTTAGTAAACGCGATAACTTTTGCGCAAACCAATCAAAATACGCTTTTTGCGATTTTTTTTACCAAACATAAGTAGCATAAAACAATTTGGCCGAAAATGTTAAAAAATTTTGATTTTTACATTTTTTTTGGGGGGAATTTCATATAAAAAAAAGTGAAAAATATTGTTATTTTTGCAAAAATTACGCTCTTTTTTTGTTTATAGCTCATGATCAAAAAATCGCACAGGTGATCAAATACCACCAAAAGAAAGCTCTGTTTGTGGGAAAAAAGGACGTGAAATTCGTTTAGGTACAGCATTGCACGACCGCGCAATTGTCCGTCAAAGTCACGCAGTAAAAAAAAAATCGCAAAAAACCCCCTGGTCAGGAAGGGGGTAAAATCTTCCGGGGCTTAAGTGGTTAAGGTCCCAAAGTTTGAGGATGTTATCACATTATTATCAACATGTAAAAGTCTGTCCTCCAATCAAATCATCAGATATAAAATGTGACATTAAAATAAATAATAAATTGGTGCAATCATGTAGTGTAAACAATGGTGTATAAATATTCACAGAAACATTCACCCAATGGCAGCTTACATTAAGAAAGTGTCTTTCACTAAACACATAAACAAATAAAAAATCAAATAAAATGCAGCGCCAAAAAAATTAAAAGAAATTGCTTCACCCAAATCTGTAGACAATAAGTGGCAAATAATTTCACTCCTCTCCTCCTTCCTCTTCCTCCACGGTATACATGGGGGGAATAGAAAAAATGGGTGGAGCCTGCGCAGGGACGCCCCATCTCGGCCATCCCAGGGAAGGGGTATCTGAGTGAAGGATCACATTGTGAAGCTTGTTTAGTCCGCATTGCTCAAGTGCCGGTGTTGTAAAATTTTGTCGGACCCATGAAAATTCCAGACCTCGTCACTTCCGGTTAGGCCGCGTTATGAAACAGCGGATGCGAGTCACCATGCATGCGCACAGGACATTTTCGAGGTCGGGAAAAATTATAAGACATAGCGGACAGCTGACTGAGAGGAGGCGGGGCTGAGGTGGGACGGAGTTGCCGCCGTGTCATTGAGTCATTACAGTGGGGGGGCGGGGAGGATTGGGAGAGATGAGAGGAGGCAGAACGGAGGCACATGCAGAGCTGACTTAGAAGAGGCGGAACGGAGGTGCGGCCGTGCTAACTTTTGCAAGGCAGTGGTCGTCTTGGAGGTGTGTTTGGGGTCGTTATGTTGGAATACTGCCCTGCGGCCCAGTCTCTGAAGGGAGGGGATCATGCTCTGCTTCAGCATGTCACAGCACATGTTGGCATTCATGGTTCCCTCGAAGAACTGTAGCTCCCCAGTGCAGCCCCAGACCAGGACACTCCCACCACCATGCTTGACTGTAGGCAAGACACATTGTCTTTGTACTCCTCGCCTGGTCGCCGCCACACACGCTTGACACCATCTGAACCAAATTAGTTTCTCTTGGTCTCATCAGACCACAGGACATGGTTCAAGTAATCCATGTCCTTAGTCTGCTTGTCTTCAGCAAACTGTTTGCCAGACATGGGAGTAATGCCCCATACACACGTGCAGATTATCTGAAGACTTTTGTCTTTAGATTTACCTTTTCTATGTAGTGCAAGGGCCTGCCGGATTGCATACAAATTGAAAGTGTTTAGGTTTGACCTCATATTATATGGTTTTGGTAAGTCTGCAGACAAAAGTCTTCAGATAATCTGCACGTGTGTATGGGGCATAAGTCACACATGTGCAAGTAACAAGCAAGTCTCAAGTTTTAACCTTCAAGTCTCAAGCAAGTCCCAAGTTACTGTGGTGAAAAGCAAGCAAGTCAAGTCGAGTCCCTGCTAGAAGTCAAGCAAGTCAAATCAAGTCATTTATTTTGGTCAAGTCACAATACTGATCTACACCAATTTTCACCTTTAAATGAGTTAAAAGTCAGTGGTCAGGAAAGGTTTTGTTTTATTTTCAACATTAACAAAACTGCTTAGTGCTTTTTTCTTGGCATATTAAAGAAACACTTTGAATGCCCAAACAGCTCAAAATCCTTCGTCCGGTCATGTTTCAACACCACAGTCACTAAAAACATGTTAAGTATTTCCATTGTTAAACAGCCAGTGTCCTAAAAATCAGAACACACTGGAGGTGTTTTAAGTGACTGTGGTATCAGAAACATAACAGGCACATTCATTTTGCTTTAACACATCTTGAGAAAATGCCCATTTGGGTATTTCCCAAAGACTACCTCTGGATATGACACTGAGCACGTGCACTCAACCCCTTTGGTCGACCATGGCGAGGCCTGTTCTGAGTGGAACCTGTTATGTTAAACCGCTGTATGGTCTTGGCCACCATGCTTAGCAATCTTCTTATAGCCTAGGCCAGTGATGGCGAACCTTGGCACCCCAGATGTTTTGGAACTACATTTCCCATGATGCTCAACTACACCGCAGAGTGCATGAGCATCATGGGAAATGTAGTTCCAAAACATCTGGGGTGCCAAGGTTCGCCATCACTGGCCTAGGCCATCTTTATGTAGAGCAACAATTCTTTTTTTCAGATCCTCAGAGAGTTCTTTACCATGAGGTGCCATGTTGAACTTCCAGTGACCAGTATGAGAGAGTGAGAGAGATAACACTAAATTTAACACACCTGCTCCCCATTCACACCTGAGACCTTGTAACACTACCGAGTCACATAACACAGAGGAGGTAAAATGGCTAATTGGGCCCAATTTGGACATTGTCACTTAGGGGTGTACTCACTTTTGTTGCCAGCGGTTTAGACAAACAATGGCTGTGTGTTGAGTTATTTTGAGGGGACAGCAAATTTACACTGTTATACAAGCTGTACACTCACTACTTTACATTGTAACAAAGTGTCATTTCTTCAGTGTTGTCACATGAAAAGATAGAATAAAATATTTACAAAAATGTGAGGGGTGTACTCACTTTTGTGAGATACTGTATGTGTGTGTGTATATATATATCGTTTTTTTTCTCATATAAATAGAAGATTTAAAAAAAATATATATATATTAATATTTGATCAGGAGAACAGCCCTCTATTGATATAACTGAGAGGAATGGCTGCTCTCTTGACGGGGGACACAGGCTTCATGATGGGGACACAGGCTGCATGACGGGGGACACAGGCTGCATGATGGGTGACACAGACTGCATGTTGGCAGGGACAGGGGACACAGGCTGCGTGATGGGGGACACAGGCTGCGTGATTGGGGAGACACAGGCTGCGTGATGGGGACACACATCCCTTGCATGCCGTATGGTCAGTGCTTATCCCTGGGGATTTCACAGCGGCTGTAGCATGAAGATGGGGTATCTGTCAGTGGGGGCAGAATGAGCGGTTAGAGGAGTGGGGGGCCCATCATATTACTATACATGCAGTCACGGTAGGGAACTTTGAGGGGCCACAGCTCGGGCCCTGAATGAGAGTCCGGAGTCCCACATTTGGCACAGAGATAGGGGAGGTCTTCCTTTACCAAACATTTTGGAGTTGCTAGCCCAAAATTTCCTGGTCAACTATTTCCAGGGCCACCTGAGAGTTTGTGGCCCTTGGCCCGTACCGTGGAGCAGGGAGTGCTGTGTACAGCAGAAATGCCTGGACTCTTAGCTATTCAACTGTACCTGCAGAGCGGGGCTCTGCGGTTACTGTATTCCAGTAGCCAAATCTACCCCTATGCAGGGCCCTGAAATTAAGTGTAGCACTGCCCCTAGGGAGCTGATGAGATTGGATTCCCCTGGGTTACCCATAGCAACAGTCTGTTAAACTTATCACTATAAGTCCTTGGCTCAGTCATTGAACAGTCCAGGGGATTTGTTTTTTTTGTGTTATATTTGGAACTGGGATAGGAGAAGGGATGAGTGGGATACTCCAACTTAGGAACTATGCACAATCCTGAGGACAACTTCACCTTGCCACTGAAGTGAAGATAAATAAAGTGAACTCTGTTTTAGGTTACTCTCCAGGGTCTAACTTGGCACTCCCTTTCTTACTTGCTCGTGTGCTAGCTCCTGTCCACTGACTCTAACCGGAGTGGTCCCCTTCCTGGGCAGACCCCCGGCAAGCTTCCCGGCTCTCACAGACACTGTTATTCCTCAGGTAGCTCTGCCACTTGCTCCACAATCAGTATCCTCTGGACCTCCTGGCTCAGCACCACACCTCCGGTCCACTAGGCCGACTGTCTGTGACCACTTTCCACGCTGACAGGAGGAGAGACAGCCATCACCCTCCTCCTGGGACCTGGCTTCCCGCCCAAAGACCCCCTGTCACATGTTACCTTGGCTTTTATCACATAAAAGATGCACCATCCCAAGATGCACCACTGTTGTGCCCACCCACTGGGACAGCTACAAAAGCCTGTGTCACTGGCTGGGTTTCCTCCACTGTCCAACAGGCTCCCCTATTGGATACAGTAGGGACACTCCCTCAGACTATGTGAATCACACATGGACACATGTAACAGGCCTAACTATCGATCAGACTCTCCTGGTATGCAGGCAGAGCAAAAACTATGCTTTTCCTAGCACCTACAGTATCTAGGAGGGTGCTACATCAGCATCGGCTCCGAAAAATGCATGTGGCCCCTAGGGATCCTATAGTATCTCTGAGCCAATATTGAGGCCCCTACCCTCCAGGGTTCAGGTACCACGAAGCCCTCTGTTTCAGCCAGCTTGGTGCTGTGATGTTTGGCGATCTTCAAGTGTGCACAGTTGCAGGGCCCCAGCTCGGGCACCAAACAAGTCCAGGGGCCCATATTTGGCACAGAGGTAGGGGAGATCTTCCTTTACCACTCTTAAAATGTTGGAGTAGCTAGCTTGACATTTTCTGGTCAACTTTTTCAGGGGCCTCTTGGGAGTGTGGCCCTCGGGCAGTACCGTGGAACAGGGACTGCTGGGTACCATATTAATCTCCATATTCTTAGCTATCCAATGGTACCGATGTACCACTGTTACCGATGTAGCACCCTCCTAGGTAGGTGCTAGGGAAAAGCATATATGTGGCCCTGTCTGCTTAATGGGGGGGGGGGGGGGGCCTGATCAGTAAGTTAGGCTGTCATGTGTTTCCAGGTGTGATCTGTTGAGTCTGGGGAGTCTCCGCACTGTATCCAATGAGTGCTCTTGTTGGACAGTGGAGTAAACCTGGCCAATGGCACACCAGGTTTTATAGCTGTCTCAGTGGATGGAGTTTGCCGCAATGCACCCTGGGATTGGGTATAAACCTGGCGGGAGCATGTGACAGAGTGTCTTTGGTGGGAAGCAGAGTCCCAGGAGGAGGGTGAAGACTGTCTCTCCTCCTGTCAGAGCAAGTTGAGAGGTCCTGGGCAGTGGGACTGAGGGACCGGAGGTTGAGCTGGACTGCAGAGAAGGATCCAGAGTGTCGCTGACCGAGTGGAGCTGCTGGGCAGAGGGTTTCCAGGAAAAACAGTGATGTGAGTACTCGAAATCTGCCCAGGGGTCTGGCTAGGATAGGGGGCCACTCCAGAAGGTCAAACGGATCCGAGAGCCAGCTAACCGGTGGTTGTAGCACAGAAAGGGGGTGCCAAGTGTTAAGCCCCGAAGATAAGGGAGTAAGGGGGCGCCAGTGTGGGCCCTGAAGCATTCAGCAGTGCAGCAAAGTGTACAAGTAGCTACCTCAGGAAGGAGTGCCCAAGGGAGCTAAAAGAGGACTTCTTTAGTCGCAAACCAGTTAGAGAAATAGTTCAGCATTAACCAGCGTCAAATCAGCGTTGGCGAGCATTCAGTCAGCGTCAAGCCAGCATTAACCAGCATTTCTCAAGTGTCTCTGCCAGATTGTGCATAGTTGAGTTAAAGGAGTATCCCACTCATCCCTTCTCCCATCCAAGTTCCTAAATAAATCAAATACCCAAAGATACTGGACTGTTTCTTGTCTCAGTGCTCACACTTGGAGAACATGCTTAAATGTGTCGTCGTTGCTAGCGGTAACCCAGGGGGACCCATATCCAGCAAAACAGCTGGGAATTGTGCAACACCTATGTTCCACAGTATTCGGGTACATTGGACCCCATGTAAGTCCTCTTAAAAATTAGGCATCAGCCACAAAAAATGTGTGTGGCCCCTGAGGTCATCTAATATCCCTGTTCCAAGTTTGGTGCCCGTAACTCCCATGGTTCGGGTACCACAGGCCCTAAATTTATGGTAGATTGGCCAGCTATTTAAGCTATGGCTCGGTTGGGAATTTGAAGGGCCACAGCTCGGGCCCCGAAAGAGTCCAGGCTCCCACAGCTTGAGCCCCTGGACATGTTTGGGGCCCAAGCTGTGGCCCCTCAAAATTCCCTACTGTGCCATATATTAAAATTGATAGGTCGGACAGCCAACAAGGTAATATCCATCCATGCCCCGCGGGGAACAGTTAGTAATCCCAAAAAAGGGGGGGTTATGAAAAGAGGACCCAAACTCGAGCAATCCCTGGTATAGTAGATACCCCTATAAAGGGTTCCAGGAAGTTGGGTAGCAAGTAAAACACAAAACTATTCGTACAGTACAGCAGAACAAGTGAACAAGGACTATCACTCCGCAGCTGCCCTCAATTGTCGTTCCTGGCGGTCCAGCCAGGTAGCCGCCATGGCAGGATTCTCAAAGAAATGGACGGCTCCATTTGCCACCACTCTCAGCTTTGCCGGGTACATCATGGAATACACTAACGGGTTAGGGTGCAGACGTTTCTTGATTTCTGTAAACCTGGCTCTCTGTTTCTGGGAAGCAGCCGAAAAATTAGGGTAAATAGACACCTTAGCACCCTGTATCTCCTTTCGGGGCTGTTGCCTAGCAAGCCGCAATATAATGTCCCTGTCCTTATAATGCAGCAATTTCAATAAAAATGGACGATCAGGGCCCCTTGGTGGCGGAGCCCTGAAAGGCACCCTGTGTGCCCGCTCCACAGAAAAGAAGGGGGAGAGATTGTCTTTCCCAAAAGTAGAAAGCAGCCATTGCTCAATAAATTCCATCGGGGTTTGGCCCTCTGATTTCTCTGGGATGACCACCAGACGCAAATTACTGTGGCGCAGCCGGTTCTCCATGTCTTCTAACCTGGCCATGGCCTCAGAGACCCCAGCAGAGTTCATCCTTACATCTTGAATGAGGGGGGGTAAATCATCCTCCACTGTGCTCACCCTACCCTCTAACACTGTGGCCCGCTCCCTGATCTTTTGCATGTCCTGCCCGATGTGCAGGAGGCCTTTTCTTCATGCTCTTAACTTTTGCGGATAATTCAGTTATAGAGGTGCCCTAAGTATGTACCGCATTCAAAACATCCTGCAGCGTAGGCTCATCAGGCTCAATGGCTCACCTGGGGCCCTATCCCCCTCCAGCAGCCTCGCCTGTGTACTCACTGCGGCCTCCGGCGATATCGAGTCCATGTCTTCTTGCAGGGGTGGTGGGGTTGCCGGTGGAGGTGAGCTGCCTGCTTTCAGACTGGGCGAGGATGCCACAGGTTTAGAGAGTGGCTTGTGTTTGGCGGGATCGTGCGCGAATTTCTCCAGTTTAGAGAGTGCTGTGGGCTGCTTGTCCTTCACCTCTCTCTGAGGCAGCGGCGCGGCACGATAATGGGCCTGCTTTGCCGCGTGTGTCCCGTCCTCTTTCTTCTTTGTCATGGCCGCGGACTCGTTCCGGTGTTTGAGAACCGTCTTAGGAGTGAGGCAGACACGCGTGCAAAGTGACCCAGCAATTGCTGCGGGTGAACGAGTCTAGAAACAGGATAATAGCTGGCAGGATGTCGGAAGCCAATGCGAGACACGTCTGCCTACATGAACGATTCAGCCACGCCCCCCCCCGGGAGTATGTAATGTACAACATACAGTATATAATGTAGGGGTCAGGAGTATGTAAAGTACAACATAGAGTATGTAGTGCAGGGGTCAGGAGTATGGAATGTACAACATAAATTATATAGTGCAGGGGTCAGGACTATGTAATGTACAACATAGAGTATATAGTGCCGGGGTCAGGAGTATGTAATGTACAACAGAATATATAGTGTGGGGGTCAGGAGTATGTATTGTACAATATCGAGTATATAGTGCAGGGGTCAGGAGTATGTAATGTACAATATAGAGTATATAGTGTAGGGGTCAGGAGGAGTATGTAATATACAATATAAATTATACAGTGTAAGGGTCAGGACTCATAAGTCAGGCACAGCCAGTGAACAGCAGAGTAAGTAACCCCGGGAGAATTGTCCTATCAGAGAGCTTACTAGACCTGGGCACGGGGAAGGAAATCTAAAGCACATATCCCAGGCAGTGCCGGTAAAAGATCACCTATAGCCAGGGAGAACATGCCAAGCTGCGCCCCCCCCCCCCCAATATGTATGAGCATTATGTGTCAGCAAAAATCCCCCCCCCCCCCCAAAAAAAAATAAAACATTGGGTACTAATCTGCATGATTACCCCGCCCATCCCTACTAGCACAAATCCCGCCCCCTCCAAAAAAAGAATTCTCCCCCCTAGTACAGATTCACCCCTTTTACCATATCACCTATTCTAGTACAAGTCCCCCAAAATTGACCCTCCTAGCACAAATTCCCTTCTCCCACCCCCTCCCAACACAAATCACCCAGGAGTCACCACTTCTAGCACACACCCAAATTTCCCTTCCTATAACAATTCTTAGCCCCTGCTGCTCCTTAAATTCCTCCTCCCATCACAGATCCCTTCCCACCTAAATTTTGTTGCGGTGCCCCCCCACCTCACATGATACCACAGTGCCTGCCCACCCCTTGTCCCGACCCTGACCCCAGGTGCCAAAATCTAGTAACTCCTCTGGTGAAAATGAACATTTTGCTGGCAGCTGAACCCCAGAATCTCCATAAATCTAGATGCATATATTGTGTCTGAAGCACAGAGAAGGAAGATTATCCGAGATAAAAACAGGAATACAGGACGGGGAAAACAGCTCAGGAAAGTGACCAGGGTATTACAGGTTGATATCACACAGTCCCCACCCTACTCTAGGCCAATCAGTGAGCAGTATGGTTGGAGGAATGTATTTAGTGTTAATGACCCACCTGTGCTGATCTCTGTAGGAGTGTCCTCCTCTATAAATGTCCCACTTATTCCATCCTCCTCCATAGACTGCTGATCATCCCTCATATACGTGTCTTCTTCTTCTGCTTTAACCTCAAATTCTATATCGATTGGATCTCCACTCTAAATCAAGAAAATAATAGAAGAGGTCATCGGTAAAACATAAGCTTCAATATTGTGACATCACATTTAAAAAAAATCACTTCAATGAGTCCATGTTCTAGATGCTCCGTCCCACCAACCTTGTAATGGCGAGTGATCGTAGGATCTTCCTGTGTGGAATCCCGGGAATACAGAGGACAGGGATATCTCTCTGGTGGGTTTCTGGTATTAGGTGGCTCCATCATATCCTTGTGTCCTTCTGAAAACTCCTCCATCATTCCATACCCCTCATCCTCCTCTTTATACTCCTCTTTAACAACAATATTATCATCCCTGAGGTTTCCACTCTGAATATATAATAAGAAATGACATCAATGGTAACAATGCAGATAATGTACAGATCCTAATAATACTATGAGTGATTGTTCCTCATCTACCTGATGATGGTGAGGGATGGTGCAATCTTCCTGTGTGGAATCCCGGGAATACAGAGGACGGGGACATCTCTCTGGTGGGTTCCTATTACTGGATCCATCTGTAGGAAACACACACACACACTGACTGAATGCATTGTTTCTTTTTTTTTTTTTTTCCAAATTTGCATGGTTTCTATGTGTTTATCAGATGATGGGGGATCTAGGTGGACCCTCCGTACTAGGGCTGAACGATAGTCGATGTGATATCGATTATCGTTCTGCAGGCACGGGCGATATTCATATCGCCGAAGACACAATATTCAGGCATTAGGCAGGGAGGCAGGGAGAAGTCAGGACTCGGGGGGAGGAGGAGGACTCCCAGTGATTACATCCGTCCCACACTTCCCTCCCAGCTCTGCCTCTAGTATCCAGCCGACCATTACTCCGCCCTGCTCCGCCCATTGTCTCTCCTGGCTGCATCGGGGGCGGGATCAGGCTGTAATGTTTTGTAAATAGATTCAATGGAGAGACAATAGACGGAGTAGTGGTCGGCTGTTGACTAAGAGGCAGAGCTGGGAGGGCTGGAGTGCGGGGCGGATTGCATGGCGGCGGAGAGGCTACAGTGTTTGCAGCAGGAGAGAGGGGAGAGACGTCCGGAGCATGGCGGAGGAGCACTGCGGGACGAAGGCTGCTACCGACACTTCACTCAGCCCGCTTCCTGTACACTCCGGCTCTGACACAAGGCTCGGGCGGGAGAAGTTCTACGAGTGTGGTGGATCCCCTGGCAGAAAGCTGAGCTCTGCTAACTGATCCCTCCTCCGGAGACTGTCTGGGAGAAATATCGCGATATATATAGTTAAAAACGAAATATCGCAATATACTTTTTTCCCCCCAATATCATGCAGCCCTACTCCGTACTGCTCTCTTCCGTCACAATAAAGTCTCCTCTTACCCAGTGATGTGAGGGGTGGCTGATTGTCCATCATGACATCCTTGTAGAGATCCTTGTGTCCTTCTAAATACTCCCACTCCTCCATGGAGAAATAGACAGTGACATCCTGACACCTTATAGGAACCTGACACACACAATGATACAGTCACCATCCAGACACATCCCTTTTCTGTTACTGGATAACGTCCCAGAATTCCCAGCACCGCTCACCTCTCCTGTCAGCAGCTCCATCATCTTCTTGGTGACTTCTTGAATCTTCTGCATGTTGTGTCTCTCAGGTTTTAGGAAGTCACATGGAGGCACTGTGATGGTCATATGATCACCTGACTTCAGAAGAGGAAATCTCTGTATTGAGGAACCAATAGGAATATCATGTTAGCATCCCAGTGTGAAGGAATGTAAGGAACACTTGTGAATTAAGCGAAATGTCTATTTTTCTATGTCGGTTTCTCTGTACATGTACATATCTTTTTTCTGTCCGTTACTAGATACCCCCTCTACCGAGAATGGAATGTATGTGAAAGATGGCGCTTTTGGCACGGAGCCTTCAAGAGAAGATAACATTCATAAACTCGAAGGGGACTTCCTTATAATGGACATGACTAATCAGAAAGCTGCAAATAATCAGTATTATGCCAATATTATGCTTATGACATACTAACATATGACACCACCTACTAACTATTTAACGCACTGTACATTAGAAATAAACAGGAAGTATAATTTACCTGAACAACGTGTGTCAGTGTGATCTCCGTGTGCATGCACTCTAATTATCTAATTAGATCCAGCAGCAGAAATCTATTTTGAGCCTGATTGAGGTTCGCGAATCATTACAATTTGGCACCCAACATGGGGCTCCAGGTTCGTCCGACTAGACAGACCAAGAGAGACTTGCGCACCCCTGAGAGTATGGTGGGTACTTTTCCCTTACCACTGTATGCTTCTGTCTTATCACTGACCTTGACAGCTTATCGGAGGACATTTTTAGAGGCAGGTAATCTTTTATTCCTCACCTGGGGCTGTTTTTTTTTTATTAACCTGCTGTAAGATTTCTGCTGGCTGTATATTGTTTGTTCAGTGTCTGCCACCCTGGGTGATTAGGCTGAAAGAAGGTTGCATTTGTATGTCCTGAGGTGAGCTGCCTGCTCCTGGGATTCAAATGAGCTGTCTGCCCTTGAAAAACACGGATATTTGCAACGTACGTCCAAACATGGCAGCTAAAACCACGGCTAAGAAACTACTTAGTGAGATAGTATGTAGATTTGGGGTCCCAGAGGTGATAGAGAGCGATCCGGGCCCAGCGTTCACAGCAACCGTAACAAAAGAGATTTGGGCAGCACTGGGAGTTCAGTTGGCTTTACACACCCCATACAACCCTCAAAGTAGTGGGAAGGTAGAAAGGATGAATGGGACTCTAAAGAACAGGATGTTAAAGAGACTAACATGAGTTGACCAGACAGTTTTCCTATTTCCCTGTTCAGTGTCAGACACCCCCCCCTGGGGAAACATGCCCTGTCTCCCTATGAAATTTTGTTTGGGTTAGCCCCCAGACTTGGCTGTTACTCCCCACAGCAGTTGCACTTACAGTCTGATGTGTTAACTTGTTATGTTACATATTTGTCTAAAGCATTAACTAATATCCATTCTCGAGTATTTTCCTCCATTCCAGATCCAGAGACAGACTCAGGAACCCACAGTCTTCAGCCAGGAGACTGGGTGTTAGTGAAAAATTCACGAGGAAAAATTCACTTGATCCCCGATATGAAGGACCATTCCATGTGCTGCTGGCTACAGCTACATCAGTCAAGCTAGAAGGGAAAAGCACCTGGATACACACCTCCCACTGCAAGAAAGCCCAATCTCCTGAAGACAAGATTCGGCCTGCAGCACAATGATTGTGCTGTATATCCTTTTTTTCTTATAAGTTTGATAAAAGCTCAGCAGGTGATTATCACCAAAACATGTACTCAACAGGCGGCCATCACTAAGACAAATGGTGACACTACATTTTGGTACAATTCATCCAGCACACAAGTGGTTACGTTTACTTTTGATTTTTGTAGTATAATACCCCTGATAAATACACTGACCCTGCACCCAACCACAGGAGGAAGGGAGAAGCTCCCTCTGGAAGCTTTGATCCTCATGTGTACATAGATGCCATAGGGGGTCCCAGATGAATTCAAAGCCAGGAATCAGGTAAAAGCTGGTTTTGAGTCTTTGCTCCCCATAATAACCGTCAACAAGAATGTAGATTGGATTAACTACATATATTATAACCAACAGAGATTTGTGAATTACACCAGGGATGCCCTCCAGGGAATAGCTGACCAGTTAGCCCCCACTTCCTATATGACATTCCAGAACCGGATAGCCTTAGACATGGTGTTAGCTGAGAAAGGAGGTGTCTGTAAAATGGTAGAAAAAACGGGAACCTGTTGCACATACATTCCTGACAACACTGGTCCAAATGGTAAGGTTACTCTAGCTATCAAGAAATTGGAAGATCTTTTGTTTGAGTTGAAGAAGAACTCAGGTATTACAGACCCTTGGGATCAATATTTTAGCTGGATGAGTGGGTGTCAGAAGGTGCTCGCCCAGGTAGGAGTAACAGTACTAATAATCCTAGTTCTTTTAGCCCTGATTGTATGCTGTATTCTACCATTTGTAAAAAAGCTAATGAGCAAAGCTGTAGACAATAGCACACCTACATTTCTCCACCAAGAAGAATAAGACCGCCTTATGATGGAAGAGGATAAATCATTCACCCCTCTACAGTTACTCCCTGTTCATAATTTCACAGTTCTATAGGGTTGTAGGGATAGATAGCACCTGACTGTCCTCTCCAGGCTGTATTGAGGGGGGTAGTGAACTAGTTACTGCTCTTCTCTATGTACAGCCTTTGAAAAAGTTCCGAAGGAGTATGGGCCAGGTGAGTAGGCACTTTAGTATGAGGGACAGAAGAAATATAGCCATTTTAGGGGGGACTGTGAAGGAATGTAAGGAACACTTGTGAATTAAGCAAAATGTCCATTTCTCTGTACATGTACATATCTTTTTTCTGTCTTCCTAACTCAAAATGGCCGTTACTAGATACCCCCCCCCCCCCCTACTGAGATGGAATGTATGTGAAAGATGGCGCTTTTGGCACAGAGCCTTCAAGAGAAGATAACATTCATAAACTCGAAGGGGACTTCCTTATAATGGACATGACTAATCAGAAAGCTGCAAATAATCAGCATTATGCTAATATTATGCTTATGACGTACTAACATATGACACCACCTACTAACTATTCAATGCACTATACATTAGAAATAAAAAGGAAGTATCATTTACCTGAGCAACATGTGTCAGTGTGATCTCCTCATGCATGCACTCTAATTATCTAATTAGATCCAGCAGCAGAAATCTATTTTGAGCCTGATTGAGGTTCGCGAATCATTACACCAGAATCCTCAGACTGATGTCATGTGACCTCCCAGAATCCTCCTCATTTCTCTAGTCAGGTCTGTGTTTTACTCCCTTAGTCTCCTCACGTATCACTAATTTACTAGCAGATATATCAGTCTGGATGTCACACCACTTCCTCAAACTCAATCTACCCAAAACCGAACTTATAATTTTTCCTCCAGAACGTGCCCCTTCCCCTGATCTCTCTGTTATAACCGATGGCACAACTATCAGCCCATCCCCAGCATGCCATGGTTCTAGGTGTTGTCCTGGACTCTGAACTTTCTTTCAAGCCCCACATCCAATCACTGTCCAAATCTTGCCGCCTCAACCTCCACAACATCTCACAAATACGTTATTTTCTAACCATTGACATAACAAAGCTTCTAGTTCACTCCCTGGTCTTCTTGCGCCTTGACTACTGCAACTCCCTTCTCATTGGCTTACCTCTACATAGGCTCCTCCCCCCTTCAGTACATCATGAATGCTGCTGCCAGACTCATCCACCTTACCAATCACTCAGTGTCCGCTACTCCTCTCTGTCAATCCCTCCACTGGCTTCCGCTCACCCAACAAATTCAATTAAAAATACTAACAACATCTTACAAAGCCATCCACAATTTAGCCCCCAGCTACATCACTAGCCTAGTCTCAAAACACCAACCGAATCGCTCTCTTCGTTCCTCTTACAACCTCCTGCCCTCTAGCTCCCTCGTAACCTCCTCCCATACTCGCCTCCAGGACTTTTCCAGAGTCCCTTCAATCCTATGGAACTCCTTTCCCTAATCTGTCCGATTATCTCCTACTCTATTAGCTTTTAGACGATCCCTGAAAACCCTCCTCTTTAGAGAAGCCTATCTTACCCACACCTAACAACTGTACTTCCATTTTCTCCATAAGCCCATCCCCCACAGTTATTGCCTTTTGTTTCACTTGACCTTCCCTTCTAGATTGTAAGCTCTAATGAGTCTGATTCCTCCTGTATTGAATTGTATTGTCTTCCCTCATTTTGTAAAGTGCTGTGCAAACTGTTGGCGCTATATAAATCCTGTATAATAATATTTAAAGAGATAAGAGTGATGTCATGTGACCTCCCAGAATCCTCCTCACCTCTCCGGTCAGGTCGGTGTTTTATTATTAGAGATAAGAGTGACGTCATGTGACCTCCCAGAATCCTCCTCTCTGGTCAGGTCTGCGTTTTATTAATAGAGATAAGAGTGATGTCATGTGACTACCCAAATTTCTCCTCACCTCTCCGGTCAGCAGGTAAATGATCTCCAGGGTGAGGTTTAGTATCTTCGCAGTCATGTGACTCTGGTTCTCCTCCATCGTCACTGGTGCCATCATTTGATCTATACAGGTCTCCTTGTAGACGGATAACTTTGGGAAATGAAAGTAAGAATTATTTGGATGCCATTGGTCACAATAATAGGATGTGGATGTGAGGGTGGTAATAGGAGAGTTGCTGTACATTTAAGAACTCCCCTCCCTTCTCCATGGGAATACATTTGATCTGGACTGTTTCAGGTTTGTTACATCTTGGAGGACCTTGGACCCTCTTAGCCTGCCAGATCAGAATTTCCCTTTTCTCTGTTGGATTTGTTTGGTTTCTGAGCTGGTTTGCAGCTGAAACAGAACTCCTCTAAGAACAAGTGCTCACCAACGGATGATGGAATTCCCTTCTTCGTCTTATATAATATTCCAGAACAAATCACATGACCACTGGGACAATAAGATGGTTAAGATTGCCAGTTCTGTAAGGTCTAAAAAATAAGTGCAGGTGGGGTGAGAGGACAATCATAGTCCTCCTCTGTCCCTCAGAGTCCCCTGAGCCCTCCAGCCCCCTATTTCCTCAGAGCCCTGAAGCCTGACTACCCCCTCAAGGTTCTCAGAGTCCTTCAGATACATTATCCTTTCAGAGGCCCCTAAAGTCTTCCAGCTTCACTAAACCCTCATATCCCCTCAGCTCCTATACTTCCCTCAGAGCCCTCACTATTTTCCTCCCTCTGACACCAATGATGGAACATATTCTTCATGGCAGGCTGGGGAATGTTTTCTTCCTCCTGACCAGCAATATAAGGGGTGCCATACTCCTGACCCCTGCACTCCATCATTGTGTTAGCTGCATTTTGTAATGATTGCCCATTTGCTGCCTGTGTAGTGTAATAATTGCCTTTTGTAAGCCATGTATGGTCAGGATTAGAGATGAGCTTGGCCGTGTTCAAATTCGCACGTGCCCCGATCCCGCCAGGAAGCCGACACTGCAGTCCGCTAATCACATACATACATATACACACACACACACACAGCACAAGGCTGTGTTCACACTACCAGACATTTCTCAGGGCTGCAGTTCCTCTGAGCTTCACAAGGTGGTGATCTCACTTCTACCCAGAAAGGAAGTCTCTATGGAATCGTCGAATCCCGTAGTTCGAATCCCAACCATGACACTACCTGCCTGGAGTTTGCATGTTCTCCCTGTGTCTGCGTGGGTTTCCTCCGGGTACTCCGGTTTCCTCCCACACTCCAAAGACATGCTGGTAGGTTAATTGGATCCTGTATAAGAAAATTGGCCCTACTGTGTATGTATGTGAGTTAGGGACCATAGATTGTAAGCTCCTTGAGGGCAGGGACTGATGTGAATGTACAATGTATATGTAAAGCGCTGCGTAAATTCACAGCGCTATATAAGTACCTGAAATAAATAAACATAAAATAATCACAATCAGTGAGACATTTACTGATCTGTGCAGCTGCGAACTTGAACACGCCAGAGCCCATCTCTAGTCAGATTGGTCATTGCCTTGTCTATTTATTGTCAGTGCTGTTAGTTTAAATTACTAGAATTTATCTCCAAAATGAAAAGAATGTTCCAGCCCCCAAAGTGGGGAAATGTTGAAGGGGTTAATCTAGGTTTCCACACTATATGCGTGTGTATCATCATCTGCTGGAGATAAAAGACGTCACAGTGACTATGGAGGAAGAGGATGGACATGACGGGGGGTTACTTGCTGGGTGTAAATATAAAATAAGATCTTATTACCTCCTCTGCTGTTTCTTCCAGCAATATCTCCTCTCTACTTCCTCCCAACTCACCTCTCACCCGGAACTTCCTGTCTGTATCTGACATCACTTCCTGTCTGTATCTGACATTCCTTCCTGTCTGTATTCCATAGAGACTTCCTTTCTGGGTAGAAGTGAGATCACCACCTTGTGGAGCTCAGAGGAACTGCAGCCCTGAGAAACGTCTGGTAGTGTGAACACAGCCTTGTGCTGTGTGTCTGTACTGTGCACTGATCAGCCATAACATTATGACTGTGAAATCAGCTGAAAAGCCTTCTAACATGGCGGATGGTTGTTCTGATAACCTTTGTAGAACTACAGAAGCCAGCCAGCGATGCTGTGCACTTTTGGCCCCCTCACTCTCGTCCCCTCTAAATTCCTCTTTTAGTAATGCATACAGACATGTGAGACAAAACAGCAGGTCTGAAATAGCAATTTACAGGAAAAGAGATGCAGAAGGTGAAAGTATGTCTTGTTAAGCTGAAAAAGTTTATTTTTTTGTATATGCACTTGTGACGTAACTATGGATATATAAGTGATGTACACTCCTATTTTGTGGTCTTAGCAAGCAGGCATTAGTCGGGCTTAGACACTTTCGCTAGCAAATGAATGAATAAAAGCTTGTTTCCAGTAGAGCTTGAGTCCAAGAAGTCCATTTGGGTTCCGTTCACCTAATTTTGCCGCTACATGACCACTGACAGGTGAAGTGAATAATATAGATTATCTTATTACAATGGCATCTGGAAGTGGGCGAGGTATATTTGGCAGCAAGTAAACATGTTTTCCCTGAAGTTGTTATTTTTTAGAGCAAAAAAATGGGCATTTCAGTTTGTTGTGTATGGGGCTGCAAGGGATGTGGGCGATTGGGTGTGTGTGCGTCACTTACCTGGGGAAGAGATGGCACCAGGATGCATTATGGGAAGAAGACAAGCCAGCGGAAGCAGTGTGATGCTTTGTCTGGTGGAGTCCATGCCTTGATGGCAGCAACAGGTGGGCCTACTCAATACTAGAGGATAGTTCTAATGTTCTGGTGGGTGGTCATAATGTTCTGGTGGTTGGGTATAATGTTATGGTGGGTGGTCATAATGTTCTGGTGGTTGGGTATAATGTTCTGGTGGGTGGTACATGAACACACAACTTAATAGAAAGGAAATTAAATAAAGGAAAAATAATTCCACCACCATTTAATTCTCAGCAGAATGAATAGATGCTAATAGTCTGCAGGAGATCTGCTGAAAAAAAGGGGGGGGGTAATAAGCTGTAGAATATCTGCTTTTCAACCCCCTCCTTTTTATCATTTTAGATCTCCTGCAGCCTATTAGCACCTATTTCCCTATATATGTCTCAGCAGTTCCCCTGCAGCCTATTGGCACCCATTTCCTTTTCTATGTCTCAGCAGATCTCCTGCAGCCTATTAGCACACATTTCCCTTTCTATCTCTCAGCAGATCTCCTGCAGCCTATTAGCACCCATTTCCCTATTAGAGAATAAAATGGCGGTAGTTCCAATGTTTTATGTCAGACGATATTAGCGCAATGGATTAGGAAACAGAAAATGACAGTACAAAACCAGATGCAGGTAATTTTGGGGCCACAGACACAATCTATCCCCCAATTCATAGATTCCTAGAGAAGAGTTTGTTGTGGAAGTGAAGTTGGGTACAAGTCAATGAAACCCCCGACACTTCCAGCTGAGAACAATGAAGGAGATTACTATTCCAATCCTCCAACCAGTTTTCTGGCTGGGAAGGTCTGGGAGTCAATATTTCCCCAGCTGACCAGGAACGATGAAGGAGTTTCCTATTCAAATCCTCAACAACTAGTTTTCCCACTCGCTATTTCCCCAGCTGGCAGAGACAAGACTTCTTATAGAGTGTCAGCTTCTTGCATCATCCAGCATGGGGAAATGGGTGATAAATACAATGACCCCTCCCCTTATATCCATAAATCCCACCCTCTTATCATCAAAGTAAAAGATGTGACAACATCTGTGATAAATCATCGACGCGTTTCACCTCATCAGTATCCAGTGATCAACCATAAAGTGACATCAAACTCCATCCAACGTCTCCTTTATACTTCACTAAATTATTATTATTATATAGGATTTATATGGTGCCAACAGTTTGCGCAGAGCTTAACAACATGAGGGTAGACAATACAATTACAATACAAATCAATACAGGAGGAATCAGAGGGCCCAGCTCATTACAGCTTACAATCTAGAAGGGAGGGTCAAGTGAAACAAAAGGCAATAACTGTGGGGGATGGGCTGATGGAGAAAATGGAAGTGTAGTTGTTAGGTGTGGGTAGGATAGGCTTCTCTGAAGAGGAGGGTTTTCAGGGATCGTCTAAAAGCTAATAGAGTAGGAGATAATCGGACAGATTGGGGTAAGGAGTTCCATAGGATTGGTGAGGCTCTGGAAAAGTCCTGGAGGTGAGTATGGGAGGAGGTGACGAGGGAGCTAGAGAGCAGGAGGTTGTGAGAGGAAGAAACAGAATGATTAGGTTGGTATTTTGAGACTAGGCTAGTGATGTAGCTGGGGGCTAAATTGTGGATGGCTTTGTAAGATGTTGTTAGTATTTTGAATTTAATTTGTTGGGTGAGCGGAAGCCAGTGGAGGGATGACAGAGAGGAGTAGCGGACACTGAGTGATTGGTAAGGTGGATGAGTCTGGCAGCAGCATTTATGATGGATTGAAGGGGGAGGAGCCTATGTAGAGGTAAGCCAATGAGAAGGGAGTTGCAGTAGTCAAGGCGCGAGATGACAAGGGAGTGAACTAAGAGCTTTGTTGTGTCATTGGTTAGAAAGAGGCGTATTTTGGAGATGTTGCAGAGGTTGAGGAGGCAAGATTTGGACAGTGATTGGAAGTGGGGCTTGAAGGAGATTTCAGAGTCCAGGACTATACCTAGGACCTTGGCATGCGAGGATGGGCTGATAGCTGTGCCATCGATTTTGACAGAAAGATCAGGGGAAGGGGCACGTGGTGGAGGAAAAATTATAAGTTCAGTTTTGGATAGATTGAGTTTGAGGAAGTGCTGTGACATCCAGACTGATATATCTGCTAGTAAATTAGTGATACGTGAGGAGACTCAGGAAGTGAGCTGAGGGGTGGATAAATAGATTTGGGTGTCATCAGCGTAGAGATGGTATTAGAAGCCATGGAAGGCTATTAGCTGAAGCTGACCCAGAGAGGAGGTGTAGATTGAAAATAGGAGAGGTCCAAGAACAGAACCTTGGGGGACCTCAACAAAGAAAGGAAGAGGAGAGGAGAAAGTAGAATTGTAAGTAACGCTAAAGGTGCGGTTGAATAAGTAGGAAGAGAACCAGCGAAGAGAACAGTTGGCTGTTAGTAGATCGTTTGTTAGTTTTAGAACAGCAGTTTCTGTGGAGTGTTGAGGACGAAATCCAGACTGAAGGGGATCAAGAAGGCTATTCTCGGCAAGGTGGTTGCTTAGGCGGTTGTAGACCAGACATTCAAGGAGTTTAGATACAAAGGGGAGAAAAGAAATGGGGCGTAGGTTGTTAAGATTGATTGGGTCCAGTGAGGGTTTTTTTAAGTACGGGGCTGACTAGTGCATGTTTTAGAGCAGGGGTGGGGAACCTTTTTTCTGCCAAGGTCCATTTGGGTATTTATAAAATCATTCGGGGGCCGTACAAAATTATCAACGTAAAAATGTGCCTGTTATATTTGGTCAAACATTTAACTAACTCATCCCTAATGTGATAGCTGCAACTGCTTCTCTTTGGTGAGATGTGTGATATTAGCTGGTATTAAGGGTCGCTGGTTCAAATCCCAACCACGACACTACCTGCCTGGAGTTTGCATGTTCTTCCTGTGCCTGAGTGGGTTTCCTCCGGATACTCCGGTTTCCTTCCACACTCCAAAGACATGCTGGTAGGTTAATTGGATCCTATATAAAATTGGCCCTACTGAGTATGTATTTATGAATGTGAGTAAGGGACCTTAGATTGTAAGCTCCTTGAGGGCAGGGACTGATGTGAATGTATATGTAAAGCGCTGCGTAAATTGACAGCGCTATATAAGAACCTGGAATAAATAAATAAAATAACATAGAATAAATGATGTTGCTACTCGCAACTGGTTTTCCAGGTTTGCATCGGTCAGTCTGGAGCGCAGTCAACTCTTTGTGGTGGTAAGTTTTGAAAAGAACTGCTGGCAGGTACTGCTGGTGGGTATAGATGGCTTTTACTGCTGGTGGGTACAGCTGGTTGGTACTGCTGCTGGGTACAGCTGGCTGGTACTGCTGTGGGTACTGTTGGCTCAGGCTGGTACTGCTGGCTTGTACTGTGCTGTGGGTACTGCTGGCTGGTACTGCTGTGGGTACTGCTGGCTCAGGCTGGTACTGCTGTGGGTACTGCTGACTCAGGCTGGTACTGTGCTGTAGGTACTGCTGGCTGGTACTGCTGTGGGTACTGCTGGCTGGTACTGCTGGCTCAGGCTGGTACTAATGGCTAGTACTGCTGGCTGGTACTGCTGTGGGTACTGCTGGCTCAGGCCAGTACTGCTGGCTGGTACTGCTGTGGATACTGCTGGCTGGTATTGCTGTGGGTACTGCTGGCTCAGGCTGGTACTGTGCTGTAGGTACTGCTGGCTGGTACTGCTGTGGGTACTGCTGGCTGGTACTGTTGTGGGTACTGCTTACTCTGGCTGGTACTGCTGTGGGTACTGTTGGTTCTGCTGTGGGTACTGCTGGCTCTGGCTGGCACTGCTGTTTGTACTGCTGGTTCTGCTGTGGGTACTGCTGGCTCTGGTTGGTACTGCTGTGAGTACTGCTGGCTCTGGCTGGTACTGCTGGCTCTGGCTGGTAATGCTGGTTCTGGCTGGTACTGCTGGTTTTGACTGGTACTGCAGTGAGTACTACTGGTTCTGGGTGGTACTGCTGTGAGTACTGCTGGCTCTGGCTGGTACTGCTGTGTGTACTGCTGGTTCTGGCTGGTACTGCTGGGAGTACTGCTGGTTCTGGCTGGTACTGCTTTGAGTACTGCTGGCTCTGGCTGGTACTGCTGTGAGTACTGCTGGTTCTGGCTGGTCCTGCTGGCTCTGGCTGGTACTGCTGGTTCTGGCTGGTACTGTAGGCTCTGACTGGTACTGCTGGTTCTGGCTGGTACTGCTGGCTCTGGCTGGTACTGCAGTGAGTACTGCTGGTTCTGGGTGGTACTGCTGTGAGTACTGCTGGCTCTGGCTGGTACTTCTGTGAGTACTGCTGGCTCTGGCTGGTACTGCTGGTTCTGGCTGGTACTGCTGGCTCTGGCCGGTACTGCTGGTTCTGCTGTGAGTACTGCTGGTTCTGGCTGGTACTGCTGGGAGTACTGCTGGTTCTGGCTGGTACTGTCGGTTCTGGCTGGTACTGCTGGTTCTGGCTGGTACTGCTGTGTGTGCTGCTGGCGGGAAATGCTGGCTAGCAGCGGCGCTGCGCTGGAGGAAGATGCAATGTTTCCTGTATTGGTCACAGGCGGAGTGCATTTGAAATCACTCCGTCTGTGACTCACTGTAAGATTCTGGTACCTTTGGTACCCTTATTGCCCATTTTCCTCTTCATATTGCGTCCCAACTTTTTAGTTAGGTGGAACGCATATACCTTTAAGCCGGATGACATCATCGCTGAGCGCCGCTCTGAGCGGCTATTTCAATCGCCGGCTTTCTCTCTCACGTTGTTCGTTCAAGCCACCTGTAAAGCAGCCATACCTGATGTCACTCGCTCTTGTATCTCGCTACCTGAACTTGTTTCACTATCTGATCTTGAATCTCGCTACCCGATCACTCTTGGCATACCGCTTTCACTCTTGGCTACCTGTTACCGCATGCTCACAAGCCTTGTCTTATGCTGCCGGAGCCTCCAGCTATTCTCCTTTACCTGGAACAGACCGGAACCTCGCTACTGATCCCGTATCTCGCTACCGGATCACTCCCTCACTACCGGACCCCTCTACTTACTAACCTTACTAGTGATAAGTACCCCACAGGGGATTCCTCCATAACTAACTTACACTATCTACATCTGCACATTAAGGACTGTTACTATCTATGCATACTAATTCTATCATCTGCACTGTTACATAGATTACTAGCTCTTGAGCCTACTACCATCTATCCTTGCACTGGGTTAGTCTATCCTGTATATGTCATCTGCTGTCCTCACCACCTGTTACCATACATGATTACTAACCTATCTGCATTTCTACCTATTACCATCTACTACTCTCCTGAACATTACTATCAAGTGCTTATCATTGCTGTCACTGCTCACACCTGTCCCTTCAGCACATCACCTCCATACTGTCATATACATCCCATCACTCCAGGAACATCTTATTGAGTGTGTGTATATCTGTATGCTGAAGCAGACAGGCCCACAGTGATGAGTCTGGAGAGTTGGATCTGGTATTTCAACACATCTCTACATGACTACTGAGTGGAGATTCTGCAGCTGCAAATCCAGCTTACTATAAAAACGCAGGAGCGTTACAGATTGAACGAACCTAAAAAATGGATTCAGCAGAATTACCCACTCAAGAGACAAAACTAACACAACAAGTAAATGCATTAATACTTGCTCTTACTGAAGTAAAAGATGAAAATCAGACTCTGAGACAGCAGGTAACCCGTCTTTCACAGCTTACTGCTGCTCAGCCCCCTGAACCTAAAATAAACCCTCCTCTAGTGTTTACAGGTGATCGGGAAAAATTTTGTGAATTCAAAAACGCATGTCAATTGCTTTTTTTGCTAAAACCTCGTACTTACCCTACTGATCAAATTAAAGTTTGTACCGTTATTTCATACTTTACGGGTGATCCACGGGCCTGGGCAGACTCTCTCTTTGAGAAAGATGATCATCTTCTCAATTCCTATCCTTTATTCCTAGCGGAACTCGCTAGCTTATATGAAGACCCCAATAGGCAGAGTACTGCTGATATCCAATTGAGGGCTTTAAAACAAGGAAGGAGACCTGTTGAAGACTTTGTAGCAGAGTTCAAAAGATGGACCCTTGATTCAGGGTGGAATGATACATCTCTGCGAACTCAGTTCAGACTCGGGTTGTCAGAAGCCGTTAAAGACGAGCTCGCCCGAGCGGATTTACCTGGCACTTTGGATGCCTTAATACAACTCAGTATCAACATTGACAGGCGACTGCGAGAAAGAAAGGCTGAGAAAATGGGAATGCCATTGTCTAGTCCTTCTCGGATTTCGGCCGTTGACCCTACTCCTATGGAGGTAGGAACCATACGCCCACCTTTATCAACTACTGAACGAGCCAGGAGAAGATCCAGAAACCTCTGCATGTACTGCGCATCCCCGGATCATTTGATAAGCGTCTGTCCCCTTGTCCGCAAAAAAGAGGGTGAGTGATACATGTTCCGTCCCAAGGATGGAGGTTCCTATTGGGTAACCTTCGCTCGATCAGGGGAACTTCGCTGTTCTACAACTTCCTTCAAAACAAATTGGAGTATAGTAAGGCTATCCCCTTCGTGAAATGGGAGAAGGACCTGGATGAGAAGTTTACTGACAAACAATGGCAGGCAGCTTTTCGGTCTATTCGACAATCCTCATCGTGCACTAACCATTGGGAATTGTCGCAAAAGATAAATTTGAGATGGTATCTTACACCATACAGGTTATCTAAATTTGTTCCCGACTACTCACCCATGTGTTGGAGGGGGTGCGGTGAAGCTGCCCACCTGACTCATGTATTTTGGTCATGCAGACACCTGAAAGGTTTCTGGAATAGCTTGTTCTCCATGATATCTAGAATTACGGGGGTGCTGACCCGCCCTTCTCCGGCACTGGCGATATTGAACATAGGGATTGAGGCACTCCCCATGGACAGTGGTACAGTGGTAACGCACATTCTACTGGCCGCAAGGAGCCTCATAACTAGACAGTGTAAATCCGATTTAACGCCCACTACCTCGGAAGTTATAGCGTTGGTCAAAACCAATTACAATTATGAAAAGCTGCTTGCCTACAAGTCAGGTCGAGGTGCTAGATTTGATAAAGCATGGTTCAGGTGGTCCAAGTGGTTTCCGGATTAGTAATGTTACATATAAATACTATGCATATTGAAGACTGAATAATGCGCTGCTGACAAATTGTTGCTTTATTTCCCCATTGTTACCTCATTCCCTTGTTGTTATTGTACATATGTCACCTAACCGTAAGTGGGATCACCTGGTGGGCCACACTTGGGCACCGGCAACCTCTCCCCTACTTGTTCCCGCTGTCACCATTTCAGACTTACTAATCCCTCTTCCTAACTCTCTCTCCATCTCCCTTCCTAGTATTACCTCTTCTTTTTTTTTCTTTTTTTCCTACATCCCCCTTATCACTTTGTTGACCATGCTGCTTATACTCTCTCCCTACTCTCCTCCTCTTCCCTCTCTCTGTCTTACCCCTCACCTTTCCTCCCTCCCTTCCCCCCCCTCTCTCCCTCCTTCCTCTCCCCCCCCTCCTCTCCCCCCCCCTCAATCAACTTCACATCTCTCCCCCCCTTCCTCCTACCCCCCCCTCCCTCCTTCCTTCCCCTCCCTCCCTCTCTCTCTTTCTATCATATCTCCCCCCTCCTTCCCTCCCTCCCCCTCCCTCCTCCCTTCCCCCCCCCTACATCTGCTCCCCCTATCTCTCTCTCTATGTCTACCCAATTCTCCCCATATACTTTCTCTATTCCCACACCCTATCTCCCTACCTCACCTCTGAGGCTCCGAGCGACTCTGTTTACAGTATCTACACTCTGGAGGGGGGGTACGGTGCTCACGGTGCTCACCAGCTAGCTAACACATAGAAGTCAGAGAGGACATGCCTGTGACCCTACTTGCTGGCATTGTCTTGGCTGCTACTACACTTTGCTGTACTTGCTGTATTCAATGTACATGATGTATCGACTTCTGCAATGACATATGTTATGTTTGTTTTCCTTTGAAAATTAATAAAAAAATTTAATGGAAAAAAAAAAAAAAAAGAGGGTGAGTGTTCACATGTCTTGCTAGTGGGATTAACGACTTCCTTTTCTAATCCCTATCTCTTTGTTCATTTAACATTACAGTGGGACCAGACTAGGATTACCACCAAGGCTATGATTGACACAGGATCTTGTGGGAACTATATCGATACACGTTTTGTTACTTTAAATAAAATACCTATTATTTCAAAACCTAAACCTGTCTCTGTTAGTTTCATTAACGGTATTCCGTTATCTTCTGGTCCAATCACCAATCAGACACAAGCACTCCTTGTCACTGCCAACGAGTCTCATATGGAGACCACCACTTTTCATGTACTATCTTCACCCCATTTTCCCATTATTTTGGGACTTCCCTGGTTACACACACATCAACCAACCATAGATTGGAAAACACGGACTCTAACTTTCCCTTCTCACTATTGCGAGATTACGTGTAACCTCCCATCTTATGTAAAGATCCTGTCTGTGGTGTCAGATGAGATTGCACCACTATGCTATCAGGATCTGTCCGAAGTCTTCCTTGAGAAAAATGCTCAAGTGTTGCCTCCCCATAGGGATTATGACTGCACTATCGATCTACTCCCTAACAGCAAATTGCCTTTCGGTCATGTTTATCCTCTTTCACAGGATGAACTCTCTCATCTCAAGGAATACTTGGATGAGAATTTGACAAAAGGGTTCATCAGACCCTCTACTTCTTCCACAGCTGCAGGACTTTTCTTTGTCCGCAATAAGGATTCAAGTCTTAGGCCTATTATCGATTATAGGCAATTAAATACCATTACGATAAAGGATCGCTATCCTTTACCGCTCATCCCTGAACTCATTGAACAAGTGCGTGGGGCTACCTACTTCTCTAAATTGGACCTAAAAGGGGCATACAACCTAATCCGAATCCGTGACGGAGATGAGTGGAAGACAGCATTCAGAACCAGATACGGATTATTCGAATATCTTGTGATGCCATTCGGGTTGTGTAATGCTCCCGCCGCTTTTCAACGGTTCATAAACGACATCTTTAGAGACTTACTTGATGTCTGTGTTGTGGTATATCTGGATGATATACTTATCTACTTATCTATTCTCGATCTTTGTCTGAACATATAAAACATGTAAGACTTGTGTTATCCAGATTACTCGCACACAATCTATACGTGAAATTAAAAAAATGCCTATTTCATAAAGAAGAAATATTATTCCTAGGATACATCATATCCAAAACCGGAATCAAGATGGATATGAGCAAGATATCCTGTATTCTGGATTGGCCTATACCAACAACTCGTAAGGCATTACAGCGATTCCTTGGATTTTCAAACTTCTATAGGAAGTTCATCAAGAACTTCTCTGCTATTGTGAGACCTCTCACACAACTTACAAGTATAAAGAAACCATTCAAATGGTCAGAAGAAGCAAATGGAGCTTTCCGCTTGTTAAAATCAAGCTTTACTTCTGCTCCCATACTACGCCATCCAGACCCATCCCTCCAATATATTCTGGAGGTAGATGCGTCAAACATGGCAGTAGGAGCAGTTCTCTCCCAACGACCAACAAATACTTCACCACTCCACCCAGTTGCTTTCTTCTCTAAATCACTAAGCAGCCCAGAGGTGAATTACCCACCGGCAGGTACGATGGTCATTATTCTTCCTAAGATTCAACTTCCTAGTGACCTACACGCCTGCAGACAAAAATAAAAAAGCGGATGCGCTATCACGATTAACCGAAGATAAATGCGCCGAAATCCCTTCTATTCCTATAATACCCTATGAACGTATTATTGGTGTTGTTCGTTCCCTGAAGGAAGAGATTTTGCACAGTATAGGATTGGATTCACCTCCACCACAACTAAGTACTGATGCAGAAGACTTCCTCTATTATAACGACAAACTCTACATACCCCCTACTATGCGCACCAAGATCTTGGAATTATCACATGATGTGCCTATGGCAGGACATATGGGTATGACGAAAACCCTTAATTTGCTTACCAGGCAGTTTTGGTGGCCTGATATGAAGACGTCTGTACAAAAATTTGTTTCTTCATGTGACATCTATGCAAGGTCCAAAATTGACACTACAAAACCATCTGGTCTACTCTGCAGTCTACCAATACCCCAGGTTCCATGGGAAGTTGTGTCCTTAGACTTTATAGTAGAACTACCACCTTCCAAAGGATTTAATACCATTCTAGTGTCAGTGGACCATCTGACAAAGATGGCACATTTCATTGCTATTCGCAGACTACCTTCATCTAAACAAACAGCGGAACTACTAATGAAACATGTGTTCAAGTTACATGGAATTCCAAAGACTCTTTTATCCGACCGTGGTTCACAGTTTATCTCCAAGTTTTGGCAAGCTCTATGTCAAATACTACGGATTGAGCGAAAGCTCACTTCTCCTTACCACCCTCAGACCAACGGACAGACTGAAAGAGTCAACCAGTGTATAGAACAATATCTGCGTTGCTACACATCATACCTACAGGATGATTGGGTGGACCTCCTCCCTCTGGCGGAATTTGCTTATAACAACGCAACCCACAGTACTACTAAGCAAAGTCCGTTCTACTTGAACTATGGGTTTCATCCCACACTTCTTCCACCACGCATCCTACCATCAAGTAACCCAGTAGCCTCGGATTATCTTACCCAAATAAAAGACTCTCTGGGTTTACTTAATACCACCATCTCACACGCTCATAGTCAACAAAAAAGGTACTACGACCTTCGTAGAAGACCTTCTCCGCAATATGCTATTGGGGACCTCGTTTGGCTATCGACAAAAAATTTAAGGTTAAAGATCCCTAGCAAAAAGCTTGGACCTTTATTTCTGGGACCCTTCCCAATTAAGAAACTCATTGGAAAAGCTGCAGTGCAACTCACCTTACCGGCAGATCTCAGAATACATCCCATCTTTCATGTGTCGCTACTGAAACCACATGTTCCTAACCAAGGAATAAGGCCTACCATCTTGCCTCCACCTCCAGTACAAGTTAAAGGCGGAGAAGAATATGAGATTAAGGAGATTTTGGATTCTCGTATCCACAGAGGAAGACTCCAATATCTCATAAGATGGAAGAACTATGGACCCCAAGACCACACCTGGTCTGATACTTCTGATGTTCACGCACCTAGGCTTATACGAAGGTTTCACTCTAAATACCCGGAGAAACCAGTGCTATAGGCCTTCCGGAGCCGGCCTTAAGGGGGGGTACTGTAAGATTCTGGTACCTTTGGTACCCTTATTGCACATTTTCCTCTTCATATTGCGTCCCACCTTTTTAGTTAGGTGGAACGCATATACCTTTAAGCCGGATGACATCATCGCTGAGCGCCGCTCTGAGCGGCTATTTCAATCGCCGGCTTTCTCTCTCACGTTGTTCGTTCAAGCCACCTGTAAAGCAGCCATACCTGATGTCACTCGCTCTTGTATCTCGCTACCTGAACTTGTTTCACTATCTGATCTTGTATCTCGCTACCCGATCACTCTTGGCATACCGCTTTCACTCTTGGCTACCTGTTACCGCATGCTCACAAGCCTTGTCTTATGCTGCCGGAGCCTCCAGCTATTCTCCTTTACCTGGAACAGACCGGAACCTCGCTACTGATCCTGTATCTCGCTAACGGATCACTCCCTCACTACCGGACCCCTCTACTTACTAACCTTACTAGTGATAAGTACCCCACAGGGGATTCCTCCATAACTAACTTACACTATCTACATCTGCACATTAAGGACTGTTACTATCTATGCATACTAATTCTATCATCTGCACTGTTAAATAGATTGCTAGCTCTTGAGCCTACTACCATCTATCCTTGCACTGGGTTAGTCTATCCTGTATATGTCATCTGCTGTCCTCACCACCTGTTACCATACATGATTACTAACCTATCTGCATTTCTACCTATTACCATCTACTACTCTCCTGAACATTACTATCAAGTGCTTATCATTGCTGTCACTGCTCACACCTGTCCCTTCAGCACATCACCTCCATACTGTCATATACATCCCATCACTCCAGGAACATCTTATTGAGTGTGTGTGTGTATCTGTATGCTGAAGCAGACAGGCCCACAGTGATGAGTCTGGAGAGTTGGATCTGGTATTTCAACACATCTCTACATGACTACTGAGTGGAGATTCTGCAGCTGCAAATCCAGCTTACTATAAAAACGCAGGAGCGTTACACTCACTCAGACTGTCAGAACAGAGCCGGAACTATACAGGAAGCATCGGCTCCGTTCTGACAGATCAGCTGAGAGACACAGACTCAGCTGCACGGGGGGCCGGACCAAATGACTTTGAGGGCCGTAGGTTCCCCACCCCTGTTTTAGAGAGTTAGGAAAGATCTCAGAAGAGATGGAGAGATTGAAGATGTGCGTTAGAAGCTGAAGAATAGAGCCAGAGGGTGAACATAGCAGTTGAAATGGAGCAGGATCCAGTGGGCAGGTGGTTGGCTGGACGTTAGCAAGTAGTTTAGCAACCTCGTCTATAGTGATGGGGTTGAATGAGGGAAGTGAGGATTGTACCTGTGCAGGGTCGGTGTAAGGATTTTTGTCAACATAGGCGAAGATACATTTTGCTACAACCCAAACCCATCCCCACCCCCATCATCCTCTTGCTATTCCATGTTTAATACTGAGCTGGTACCTCTGTCATATTGCTCCCGTAAAGTGATGGGGTGCAACGTGAAGGACATCACACACCATTAATAATGGAGCTGTGCTGAACTTCCACTAAACGGCAGTGAGTAATGAGGGGGTGGGGTTATGCATTCCTTGCTTTTCTTCACTGGCTACAGGCAGCTGGTAGGTGAGGCCAACTAAAACTGTCAATAGCTGGGTTCCCCCCACTAGCAAACTGTAATGTTCTGGTACCTTTGGGTACCTTAATTACTCTTTCATAAGTGTATGCGCCCCACCATTCTCTTTTGGTAAGGTGCGCATACACCTTTAAGACTGATGCTGTCATCACTGAGCGCCGGACTGGATGGCTATTTAGATCGCCGGCTCTCACTCACATGTGTTCGTTCAAACTGCTTTGTGCCTTGATGCTAACCTGTCTTGAAGCTCACATGCTTGCAAGCATACCTCGCTGTCGGAACCACGCTGCGCTGATCCCTGTATCCCGCTACCGGATCATCCGCTCTTGCCGAACCTCTCCTCTGCTACATTGCTATTAGTCATAAGTACCCCACAGGGGAAACCTCTATAACCTTTATACTAAAGCTTACACTATCTAGCTCTGCATACTAAGGACTATTACTACATCTGCATTATCTAAGATTGCTAGCTCTTGAGCCTACTACCACCTGTTCTTGCACTGGGTTGATCTCTCTTGTATGTCCACCTGCTACTCTGTCATCTACTACCATACATGATTGCTAAACCTATCTGCATCCCATCTGCTACTATCTTACTTTCAAGAACATTTCCTTTCAAGTGTCTGTCATCTACCATCTCTACCCAACCTGTCTCTTCAGCCTATCATCACTGTGTTACTATATACATAAGTCACTCTAGGAAACATCTTATTGAGTGTGTGTATTTTCTTGCTGAATTGAGATCATCCACACATGATGAGTCATTGAGAGTTGGGAATGGTGTCTCAGCGTTTCTCTACATGACTACTGAAGTGGAATATTTCTGCAGCTGAAAATCCACATCATACGTAAAACGCAGGAGCGTTACAGATTGAACGAACCACAAATGGATTCAGCAGAAATAACCACTCAGATGACACAATTAAAACAGCAAGTAACTGCGTTAATACACGCATTTGCTGAATTAAAAGAAGACAATCAGGCTCTGTCGCAGCAGGTAATTAGACTGACACAACTTACCTCTGCTCAGTCCCCTGAACCCAAAATAAATCCTCCTTTGGTATTTACAGGCGATCGCAAAAAATTTCGCGAATTTAAAAACGCAGGTGAGTTACTTTTCTTGCTAAAACCCCGTACCTACCTTACTGATCACATTAAGGTTTGTACTATTATTTCTTACCTAACAGGCGATCCTCGGGCCTGGGCAGACTCTCTTTTTGAGAAAAACGACCAGCTTCTCAACTCCTATGCCTTGTTCCTAGCAGAACTCACTAGCCTATATGATGATCCCAATAGGCAGAGTACTGCCGACCTTCAATTAAGATCCTTGAAACAAGGTAGGAGACCTGTAGAAGACTTTGTCACGGAATTCAAGAGATGGACCCTTGATTCAGAATGGAATGATGCATCTCTGAAAACCCAATTTAGGCTTGGCCTATCAGAGGCCGTTAAAGACGAGCTCGCCCGAGCGGATCTGCCAAAAACCCTGGATGCATTGATACAACTCAGTATCACCATAGATAGAAGACTACGAGAAAGAAAGGCTGAGAAAATGGGAATGCCATTATCCAGTTCTTCTCGGATTTCGGCCGTTGACCCCGTTCCTATGGAGGTAGGAACCATACGCCCACCTCTATCAACTATGGAAAGAGCCAAAAGACGAACTGGTAATCTCTGCTTGTACTGTGCATCCCCGGATCACAAGATAAACGTCTGTCCCCTAGTCTACAAAAAGAAGGGTGAGTGTTCACATGTCCTCCTAGGGGGATTGACAACTTCAATCACTAACCCTTACCTTTCTGTTTGCTTAACATTACAGTGGGACCAGAACAGGATTACTACTAAGGCCATGATTGACACAGGATCTTGTGGAAATTATATTGACATATGTTTTGCTGCTTTAAATAAAGTTCCTATTATTTCTAAACTTAAACCTGTCTCAGTAAGTCTTATTAACGGTGTTCCTTTATCCTCTGGTCCGATCACTGATCAGACACAGGCACTCCTAGTCACTACTAACGGGTCTCATATGGAGACCACTACCTTCGATCTAATACCTTCACCCCACTTTCCCATTGTGTTGGGACTTCCCTGGTTGCACACATATCAACCAACCATAGATTGGAAGGAACGGACCCTGGCCTTCCTCTCTTGCTATTGCGAGGGTACGTGTAACCTCCCGTCTTTCGGGAAGATCCTGTCTGTGGTGACAGATGAGATTGCACCACTATGTTATCAGGATCTCTCTGAGGTTTTTCTTGAGAAAAATGCTCAAGCACTACCTCCCCATCGAGACTATGATTGTAGCATTGATCTACTCCCAAATAGCAAATTGCCGTTCGGTCATGTTTATCCTCTTTCACAGGATGAACTTTCCCATCTCAAAGACTATTTGGATGAGAATTTGGAAAAAGGTTTCATTAGACCTTCCACTTCTTCCACAGCAGCAGGACTCTTTTTTGTCCGCAATAAGGACTCAAGTCTCAGGCCTATCATCGACTATAGGCAATTGAATGCTATTACAATAAAAGATCGCTATCCTCTACCGCTTATCCCTGAGCTCATTGAGCAGGTGCGTGGAGCTACCTATTTTTCAAAATAGGACCTGAAAGGAGCATACAATCTCATTCGAATCCGTGATGGACACGAGTGGAAGACTGCATTCAGAACCAGATACGGATTGTTCGAATATCTTGTAATGCCATTCGGGCTATGCAACGCCCCTGCAGTTTTTCAACGATTTATAAACGATATTTTCAGAGACTTACTAGATGTCTGTGTTGTGGTATATCTGGACGATATACTTATATATTCACGATCCCTGTCTGAACACATAAGACATGTAAGACTAGTATTATTGAGATTGCTTGCACACAACCTTTATGTGAAACTGAAAAAATGCTTGTTTCATAAAGAAGAGGTACTGTTTCTAGGCTACATCATATCCAAAACAGGAATCGAGATGGACATGAGTAAGATATCCTGCATTCAGGATTGGCCTACACCAACCACACGCAAGGCGCTACAGCGATTCCTTGGATTTTAGAATTTCTACAGGAAGTTCATTAGAAACTTCTCTGCCATTGTGAGACCCCTCACACAGCTCACTAGCATTAAAAAACCATTCAAATGGTCAGATGAAGCAAATAAAGCTTTTCACCTGTTAAAGACAAGGTTTACTTCTGCTCCCATATTACGCCATCCAGACCCATCCCTCCAATACATTCTGGAAGTAGATGTGTCAAACATGGCAGTAGGAGCAATACTCTCCCAACGACCAACTCACACTTCACCACTTCATCCAGTCGCCTTTTTTTCTAAATCCCTAAGCAGTCCTGAGATAAATTACCCCGTGGGTGAAAAGGAACTGCTTGCTATAAAATTGGCTCTGGAGAATTGGCGACATCTACTCAAAGGCACCCAATTACCAATACTTATATACACGGACCATAAAAATCTCCAATATCTTCAGACTAACAAAACTCTCTCGCACCGACAGGTACGATGGTCACTATTCTTTTTAAGGTTTAACTTCCTAGTGACCTACACACCTGCAGATAAGAACAAAAAGGCGGATGCACTATCACGACTAACTGAAGAAAACTACTTCGAAATCCCTTCCGTTCCTATAATACCTCACAAACGCATTATTGGAGTTGTCCGTTCCTTGAAGGAAGAGGTTTTGCATGGTATAAGTTTGGATTCACCCCCACCACAACTAAATACTGATGCAGAAGGCTTCCTCTACTACAACGACAAACTTTACATACCACCTACCATACGCACCAAGATCTTGGAATTATCGCATGATGTGCCTATGGCAGGACATATGGGTATGACAAAGACTCTTAATCTGATTACCAGGCAATTCTGGTGGCCTGACATGAAAACATCTATACAAAAATTCGTCTCTTCATGCAATGTCTGTGCCAGGTCCAAAATTGACACTACGAGACCATCCGGTCTACTATGCAGTCTACCAATACCCCAAACTCCATGGGAAGTTGTGTCCTTGGACTTTATAGTGGAATTGCCTCCTTCCAAAGGATTTAATACCATCTTAGTGTCAGTGGACCATCTGACAAAAATGGCACATTTCATTGCTATTCGCAGACTACCTTCGTCCAAACAAACGGCAGAACTCCTGATGAAACATGTCTTTAAGTTACATGGTATCCTAAAAACTCTTCTGTCTGACCGTGGATCACAATTTATTTCCAAGTTCTGGCAAGAACTATGTCACATACTATGGATTGAGCGGAAGCTCACTTCTCCTTACCATCCGCAGACCAATGGACAGACTGAAAGAGTCAACCAATGCATCGAGCAATATTTACGTTGTTACACTTCTTACCAACAGGATGATTGGGTGGATCTTCTCCCTCTGGCAGAATTTGCCTACAACAACGCAACCCACAGTACGACCAAGCAGAGTCCGTTCTACTTGAACTATGGGTTTCATCCCTCTATTCTTCCACCACGCATCCTTCCTTCAAATAACCCAGTAGCTTCAGACTATCTTACCCAAATAAAGGACTCTCTGGGTTTGCTTAATACTACCATTGCACACGCTCATAGTCAACAAAAGAAGTACTATGATCTTCGCAGAAGACCTTCTCCTCAGTACGCTATCGGGGACCTCGTTTGGCTCTCAACAAAAAATTTAAGACTGAAAATCCCTAGCAAAAAGCTTGGACCTCTGTTCTTGGGACCTTTCCCAATCAAGAAACTTATTGGAAAAGCTGCAGTACAGCTTACATTGGCAATAGACCTCAAAATACATCCCATTTTCCATGTGTCGCTACTGAAGCCCCATGTTCCTGACCAAGGAATAAGGCCTACTATCCCACCTCCTCCTCCTGTACAAGTTGAAGGTGGAGAAGAATACGAGATAAAAGAGATTCTGGATTCTCGTATCCACAGAGGAAGACTTCAGTACTTGGTTCGATGGAAGAACTATGGGCCCCAAGATGACACCTGGCTAAACACCTCTGACATACATGCCTCTAGATTAATCCGCAATTTTCATGCGAAGTACCCAGACAAACCAGCTCCAGAGGCCTTCAGGAGCCGGCCTTAAGGGGGGGGTACTGTAATATTCTGGTACCTTTGGGTACCCTAATTACTCTTTCATAAGTGTATGCGCCCCACCATTCTCTTTTGGTAAGGTGCGCATACACCTTTAAGACTGATGCTGTCATCACTGAGCACCGGACTGGATGGCTATTTAGATCGCTGTCGGAACCACGCTGCGCTGATCCCTGTATCCCGCTACCGGATCATCCGCTCTTGCCGAACTTCTCCTCTGCTACATTGCTATTAGTGATAAGTACCCCACAGGGGAAACCTCTATAACCTTTATACTAAAGCTTACACTATCTAGCTCTGCATACTAAGGACTATTACTACATCTGCATTATCTAAGATTGCTAGCTCTTGAGCCTACTACCACCTGTTCTTGCACTGGGTTGATCTCTCTTGTATGTCCACCTGCTACTCTGTCATCTACTACCATACATGATTGCTAAACCTATCTGCATCCCATCTGCTACTATCTTACTTTCAAGAACATTTCCTTTCAAGTGTCTGTCATCTACCATCTCTACCCAACCTGTCTCTTCAGCCTATCATCACTGTGTTACTATATACATAAGTCACTCTAGGAAACATCTTATTGAGTGTGTGTATTTACTTGCTGAATTGAGATCATCCACACATGATGAGTCATTGAGAGTTGGGAATGGTGTCTCAGCGTTTCTGTACATGACTACTGAAGTGGAATATTTCTGCAGCTGAAAATCCACATCATACGTAAAACGCAGGAGCATTACACAAACTCTCACAATCCCCCCCCCAGAGACCCCCACTCTGATCACACCCCTAGATAACCCCCCCCCAATCACACCTCCCAGATACTCCTACCCTGATTATACCCCCAGATACCCCCACTCTGATCACACCCCTAGAAAACCCCCACAATCACACCTCCCCAGATACCCCTACTCTGATTAGACCCCCAGATACTCCCCCTCTGATCACACCCCAGAACCCCCCCCAATCAGACCTCCCCAGATACCCCTACTCTGATTACACTCTGATTACACCCCAGATACCCCCACTCTGCCCACCCCCCTCTGATCACACCTCCCCAGATACTCCTACCCTAATTAGACCCCCAGATATCCCCACTCTGATCACACCCCTAGATAGCCCCCCCATCACACCTCCCCAGATACCCCTACTCTGATCACACCTCTAGATAACCCCCCCAATCACACCTCCCCAGATACCCGTACTCATATTACACCCCCAGATACTCCCCACTCAGATCACACCCCTAGATAACCCCCCAATCACACCTCCCCAGATACCCCTACCCTGATTAGACCCCCATATACCCCCACTCTGATCACACCCCTAGAAAAAAAAAACAATCACACCTCCCCAGAAACCCTTACTCTGATTACACCCCCCAGATACCCCTCACTCTGCTCACACACCTAGATAACCCCTCCACCCTGATCACACCTCCCCAGATACCCCCACTCTGATCACACCCCCAGATAACCCCCCCAATCACTCCTTCCCAGATACTCTTACTCTGTTTAGCCTGATCACCACTCCCCCAGATACCCCCAGTCTTATTGCCCCCCCAGATCTCTTCACTCTGACCACCCCCACCCCCACACCTACCTACCTCTCCCATAACACACCTCCCCAGATTCCCCCACTCTGATTACACTACACCCCCAGATACCCCCCCCCCCCCATCCTGATCACCTCCTCCCTATTCTCCTGGTCAGATCAGGGCAGTCTTTAATATAGATTGGGCTCTGGGCAAACATTTTTTTGGGGCCCCCTATGCTCTCCACCCCAACATCCTAAAAAACAAACACACACACACACTTGTCTAAAAAACTTGAATAATGTAAACCTAAAGAACTGGTCCAGACACAAGTCCTTAGCTTGATCTGTAACAGTGCGTGCTCACAAACTATAGTAACTCTTATAAGTGACTGACTGTGTAACTGTGAAACATTCCTGAACTAGTGAGCAGAGTTAGGGCTCTTTCACACTCATGGTAGACTGCCATGTTCAATGAAGAACGATCCATGTTTGAATCGCTTTTTAGAGGGCATTAGCATTACGTCAAAACAATTGGTGCTAACCAAAAACAGACCTGCGCAAACGGAGTGATATTTGACAATAAATTATCCAATAAATAAATAAATGAATGTTATAGATTCTAGGAATTGCTTCCCCACTGCGAGCCGCAATATAAACGTGAAAACGTGAAAACGTGAAAATGTAATACAAAAGGTGAGAATTGCGCTTAGCAGTCACTATAAAGTGCTTTAGTGCATATGTGATTGGTCACAAGTTGCAAAATGTAAAGCAAAACTAATATACACAATAAATATAGAAATGAATAAATGAACAATGGTGACTCATGTGATTCAAATAAAGTCCTTAAAGTGCTCAGTGCAGACTGTGTCTTCAGCAGCAAAACTTGGACTAAATGGTAAACCTTCACCAGACACCTCCACCCAGTGGTAAGACAATATACCTCTTACCAGACAAAGATGACCCCTTAATTACAGGGGGTCAAAACCGGCAATGATCTCCACATGGGTTCAAAATAGTCCTCAGCGCTGTCTCTTGCTCAAAGGATATTAGCCCAAATGCCTTTAACTACTTGCCGACCGCCGCAAGTAAATTTACTGCGGCGGTCAGCCCCGGCCAGGCAGAGTGACGTTAATTAACGTCACTCGCCTGTCACTCCTTTTAGAGCCGGCGTGTCGAGTCATTTCCGGTAAACCCACATAGGAACGAGGCTTGGATCGCAAGCGCTCGGTTGATACAGTCACGCTCGATTTTTACCTGTTTTATGTCAGGAAGGCATACAGGGGATTATCCCAAGGCATATCCATTCCAGGACCAGCCTGATCTTCGGCACACGCCCTCCATCCAGGGATAGGAGGATACCGCTAGGTTGCCAGACCCATTAAAACACCCGCTCTATACCCCTGTGTGGGGTGGGTGTCTCTGGTAAGTGTGCATTTTTACCAAAGGAATTCCAGCACCTTACCACCCACCACGGGGTCATCTTTCACCTGAGTGTTGATTCTCCAAGTGTTGTCACCCTTTTTTTGTTCTTGAAGTCACCGCATAGGATATAGACTTTTTTACTGGATCTTTCCATACTGGACTTGCAATCTGTATTTCATAAATGTGGTTTCTTTTCTTTTTGGCTCTGTTGGCACTTTATATAATTCCCCATATCATTATATGGTATGAGTGGAATAGTTCATATCATATAGCACCATATTTTTTTTTTTGAAAATTATGTTTATTAAGTTTTATAGCAACATACAAAACAGAGCCATTTGGGCATACCCCGGCTCAAAAAATAAAACAACAAAAAAAGAGAAACAAAAAGAACATAGAGAGCAGAACAAACAATGGGGGGGGGGACCCCCCCACTAACCCCCCAACAGTGGCTGCAGCTCAAAGATAGTCAAGAGTATCACAGGTATGTACCGAGTCCTCTAAGCATATAGCACCATATTTTTTAGCACATTATTTGCATGTCGACATTATTAATATTAGACAATATCTATTGTTATTTATTGCACCAGTCACTTTCTAACTTTTTGAAGGCACCTTTACACTGTGCACTTGCACCTAATTGATGTTTTTTGGAACATATTATTGTATGAATATACATATTGTTTTAGCACTGTAATTCACAGTTTATATATATTTTTACATCTAAATTATATAGGCAGCGCCATCATCCCTATTTCTTCTTTTTTATCCAGTGTATAGTCTCCGGACTATCATCCAGGGAGGCTGCAGCCTATTTTTAGATATATTTATATACATTTTTTGATTCACATATATTTTATATATATATATCTCTTTTTTCACTTATTTATTATTCACTTATATATCCATTTAGTCCATAGCGCGGAAGTTTCATTTTTTCTCACCTTTTGTATTACATTAGCATTACGTCGCCTCTCACCATTTTTTTCTAAACTCTACAAACTGATGTAAGGGTAACTGGACTCTGCATAACATTACTGCCAGTTAAGCTGATTACACATTACAGGAACAGTAAAAATGTCCTAACATAGAATTAAGCATAGTCCTAAAGTCTTCATGCACACAGTACCAGTGGCGGCCCGCCCATAGAGGGCGCAGGGGCGCCGCCCCCCAAACAAAGCAGAAAAAAAAAAGATGTAAAAAAAAAGTCAAGTTTTCGCCCGCTAGGGGCGCCGGACTGTGTGCTGGGTATTGGGGGGGGGGGGTTTGACCCCACCCTTGCCCGGCAGAGGCGCCGATTGGCGCTCTTCCGGGGGGGTGTCGGGGAGCAGGGCAATGCGCCCCGACACACCTCACTTTAACGATGTCCGGGCTGTGATTGGTCTAGAGTCCAGCCTGGACCAATCACAGGAAGACATCGGACCTGGTGACGTGACGCCTGGGGACATTGCATGTACACTGGTCACTGGCTGCATTGGAAGCACGCACGTTGATCTCTGCATTTGGGGATATGTACACTGGTCACTGAATTGGAGGCACGCACGCTGATCTCTGCATTAGGGACATGTACACTGGTCACTGCATTGGAGGCACGCACGCTGATCTCTGCATTAGGGACATGTATACTGTTCACTGCATTGGGGGCACATACGCTGATCTCTGCATTAGGGACATGTACACTGGTCACTGGCTGCATTGAAGGCACGCACGCTGATCTCTGCATTGGGGACATGTACGCTGGTCACTGTCTGCATTGAAGGCACGCATGCTGATCTCTGCATTGGGGACATGTACACTGGTCACTGGCTGCATTGGAAGCACGCACGCTGATCTCTACATTGGGGACATGTACACTGGTCACTGGCTGCATTGGAAGCACGCACGCTGATCTCTGCATTTGGGGACATGTACACTGGTCACTGCATTGGAGGCACGCACGCTGATCTCTGCATTGGGGACATGTACACTGGTCACTGTCTGCATTAGAAGCACGCACGCTGATCTCTGCATTGGGGATATCGCATGTACACTGGTCACTGGCTGCATTGGAAGCACGCACGCTGATCTCTGCATTTGGGGACATGTGCACTGGTCACTGCATTGGAGGCACGCACGCTGATCTCTGCATTGGGGACATGTACACTGGTCACTGGCTGCATTGGAGGCACGCACGCTGATCTCTGCATTGGGGACATGTACACTGGTCACTGGCTGCATTGGAAGCACGCACGCTGATCTCTGCATTGGAGACATGTACACTGGTCACTGCATTGGAAGCACGCATGCTGATCTCTGCATTGGGGACATGTACACTGGCTGCATTGGAGGCACGCACGCTGATCTCTGCATTGGGGACATGCACATTGGTCACTGGCTGCATTGGAGGCACGCACGCTGATCTCTGCATTTGGGACATGTACACTGGTCACTGGCTGCATTGGGGGCACGCACGCTGATCTCTGCATTGGGGACATGCACACTGGTCACTGGCTGCATTGGAGGCACGCACGCTGATCTCTGCATTGGGGACATGTACGCTGGTCACTGCATTGGGGACATGTATGCTGGTCCCTGCATTGGGGACATGTACGCTGGTCACTGCATTGAAAGGGGGCATATATACTGGTCACTACATTGAAGGGGGCACGTACTGTGGGGTTTGTGCTAGGGGGTCTGTACTGTGGGGTTTGTGCTAGGGGGTCTGTACTGTGGGATTAGTGCTAGGGGGTCTGTACTGTGGGATTAGTGCTAGGGGGTCTGTACTGTGGGGTTTGTGCTAGGGGGTCTGTACTCTGGGATTAGTGCTAGGGGGTCTGTACTGTGGGGTTTGTGCTAGGAGGTCTGTACTGTGGGGTTTGTGCTAGGGGGCCTGTACTGTGGGGTTTGTGCTTGAGGGGTTTGTGCTGGGGGGGTCTGTACTGTAGGGTTTGTGCCACTCTCAGTCAGTGAATCCCATAATAGGGTGTCTCTCACAGTATATCCCATAATAGGGCCCCTGCTCCCTATTATGGGATATACTAGTACTGATGGACCCCTTAATATGTGATATATTGGGAGAATTTGTTCACGCAAGCAAAATACAGGGGACAAAATGGGTGGAGTCTAAAAGGGGTGGGGCTTCTGAGAAATGGGAGGGGTCAAAATGGAAGGGCAGGGTCTTACGCCCCCTCATCTTAAAACTTCACCAGCCGCCGCTGTTCACTATATCTGATCTCCCCAGGACTCTGCGTTCACTATATCTGATCCCCCCCTCCCCCAGAACTCTGCATTCACTATATCACTATATCTGATCTCCCCAAAACTCTGCATTCACTTTATCTGATCTCCCCAGGACTCTGCATTCACTATATCTGATCTCCCCCCAGGACATTGCATCCACTAGATCTGATCTCCCCAGGACTCTGCATTCACTAGATCTGATCTCCCCAGGACTCTGCATTCACTAGATCTGATCTCCCCAGGACTCTGCATTCACTAGATCTGATCTCCCCAGGACTCTGCATTCACTAGATCTGCTCTCCCCAGGACTCTGCATTCACTATATCTGATCTCCCCAGAACTCTGCAGTCACTATATCTGATCTCCCCAGGACCCTGCAGTCATTATATCTAATCTCCCGAGGACTCTTCATTCACTATATCTGACCTCCCCAGGACTCTGCATTCACTATATATGATCTCCCCAGGACTCTGCATTCACTATATCTGGTCTCCCCAGGACTCTGCATTCACTATATCTGGTCTCCCCAGGACTCTGCATTCACTATATCTGACCTCTGCAGGACTCTGCATTCACTATATCTGACCTCCCCAGGACTCTGCATTCACTATATCTGACCTCCCCAGGACTCTGCAGTCACTATATCTGGTCTCCCCAGGACTCTGCATTCACTATATCTGGTCTTTCCAGGACTCTGCATTCACTATATCTGGTCTCCCCAGGACCCTGCAGTCAATATATCTGGTCTCCCCAGGACTCTGCATTCACTATATCTGGTCTCCCCAGGACTCTGCATTCACTATATCTGGTCTCCCCAGGACACTGCAGTCACTATATCTGATCTCCCCAGGACCCTGCAGTCACTATATCTGATCTTCCTAGGACCCTGCATTCACTATATCTGATCTCTCACAGAACACAGAACATGGAAATGCAATTGTATTAGGAAATATAAACTGCCAAATACCTTTTCTCATCAGCAGTATATAATAATTGTGTGAATTCAATCAGTATCTGGCCTAGCACTGGTTATTGCTTGTAGGAGTCCTATGAGGCTGCATGAACCCTGATCCTCTGTCTGGACAGTGTTGATTGGCCCTGTGCCAATCACATGCATCCTCCCAAAAAAAAAAAAAAAAATCTCTAGCAATACACATCAAACTGAGCTTGTGCAGAGTGCCCCCATGGCTCTGTGCCATCAGGAGATGGATTGGGGACTGTGGAAGAAGGGGAGGATCAGCGAAGACAGAATCTAACAACCTTTTTACACAATGCGGAGGATTACCCCTTAGGTTCCACAGTAAGTATAACAAGCATGTTTTAGTGCATATACAGACTGATTTTACTGTTGTGGGTTTAGTAACACTGTAATGACCCACCTGTTCTGATCTCTGTAGGAGTGTCCTCCTGTATTAATGTCCCTGTTATTCCATCCTCCTCCATAGACTGCTGATCCCTCACATACCACTCTTCTTCTTCTGCTTTCTCCTTAACTTTTACAACTATGAGTTCTTTACCCTAAACCAGGAAAATTAAAAAAATTATCATCTGTAAAATATAAGCTCACATAAAAGATCCACACATCATCTCCACAAAACCATGTTCTAGATACTCCGTCCCACCAACCTTGTAATGGTGAGGGATGGTGTGATCTTCCTGTGTGGAATCCCAGGAATACAGAGGACAGGGACATTTCTCTGGTGGGTTCCTGGTATTAGGTGGCCTCATCAGATCCCTGTGTCCTGAAAACTCCTCCATCACTCAATACTCCTCTTCCTGCTCTTTATACTCTTCTTTAACAAAAATGTTATAATCCCCGAGGTTCCCACTCTGTATGTTATAATAAACCACATACTGTAACAGACACATCTGTGTATAATTTATAACTACCAATAATTGTTCCTCATCTACCTGATGATGGTGAGGAATGATGTGACCTTCCTCTGGTGGGTTCCCATTACTGGATCCATCTGTAGGAAACACACACACTGACTGAATCCATTGTTTCTATGTGTTTATCAGATGATGGGGGATCTAGGTGGACCCTCCGTACTGCTCTCTCCTTTACAATAAAGTCTCCTCTTACCCAGTGATGTATGGGGCGGGTGATTGTCCATCATAACGTCCTTATAGAGATCCTTGTGTCCTTCTAAATACTCCCACTTGGTTTAGACATTAAAGTGGAGTTCCACCCATTTTTGGAACTTTAGATCTTTGTAATCCCCTTTAAAATGGCTTTTACCAATGGAAACTTTTTTTTTTTTTTTTTGCTAGTAAATACCTTAATTTCGGATTTATTCCTCCTCTCCTCACTTCCTGGTCCGATCGGCGATGACGTCATTCGGCGATCCGCAGTGTCTGCTGGGATGTATTCTATTCCAGAAATCTCAGTAGCTGTATCTGTACTGAGCCGTGCCTGCCCCGCCTCCGCCCCGCCTCCTCTCAATGAATTGCATTGTATGAATGTATTAAGGCTGTTCTCTGCCCAGCCTCCACCCCGCCTCCTCTCAATACAACTCAATGAGAGGAGGCGGGGTGGAGGCGGGGCAGAGAACGGCCTTAATACATTCATACAATGCAACTGAATGAGAGGAGGCGGGGCGGAGGCGGGGCAGGCACGGCTCAGTACAGATACAGCTACTGAGATTTCTGGAATAGAATACATCCCAGCAGACACTGCGGATCGCCGAATGACGTCATCGCCGATCGGACCAGGAAGTGAGGAGAGGAGGAATAAATCCGAAATTAAGGTATTTACTAGCAAAAAAAAAAAAAAAAAAGTTTCCATTGGTAAAAGCCGTTTTAAAGGGGATTACAAAGATCTATGTATTCCAACCTATTAAAAATGGGTGGAACTCCCATGTGTCGAGTTATTTTGAGGGGACAGCAAATTTACACTGTTATACAAGCTGTACACTCACTACTTTACATTGTAGCAAAGTGTCATTTCTTCAGTGTTGTCACATGAAAAAAGTTATAATAAAATATTTACAAAAATGCGAGGGGTGTACTGACTTTTGTGAGATACTGTATTGCTTCTCTACAAAAGTGGGAACTAGAGCTGGAGGAGACCTTCCTAGCACCAATGTAGTTAAAGGCATTTACAACTACTAATGCAACTTCTCACTGCTCTAACCATTGGGAACTTTACTTAAAAACACAACATTGTTGGTATCTGACACCTTTCAAGCTGGCAAAAATTGCTGGTCCATATTTTATAGCAGGGCTTGACAAATTTGCCTGAAATCTAGGAGCCAGCTAAAAAAGTTAGGAGCCAGTTTTTTTTTTTAAACTAACAACCAAGCTTTATTTAATAAAACGGATACTAAATTTACACATAAATACGACTAGAACCCCACTCTCCTCTATAGCGCAATTGGATGGAAACAGACTGTCTCTTTCCATCCGATGCCATCTGATCCGATCCACGGGATGGATAGAAAATAGAACCACCACCTGTCTGTTTTTGGTGGACAGGATCAGATGGCGGCAGATTACCCCTCCATAGAAGAGAATGAAGGGTCCAATCAGGTCTGCCTGAAAAACTGACAGGCGGACCTGATCAGACAGCCCGTGTGAAAGGGGCCTTCGGCTGTGGCATGGTGATGAGGAAAAAAAAAAGATTATATACATATACATATATATATATATATATATATATATATATATATATATATATATAAAAATTTAATAATTTTATATAAAAATTTAATAATTGAAAAAAAAAAAAGAAAAATACTTTTTTTTTTCAATAATTAAAAAAAAAAAAAAAAAATATTATTATTTTTTTAAAATGTAAAAAATAAATTAATAATAATAACCACACTCCCTATCCACTTACCTTTAAGCAAAGGTAACTGGATAGGGAGATGAAGCCTGCAAAAACTTCCCTCTCATCTCCTCTTAGGAAGGAGATGGGAATGCATTAACAGGCAGTGGAAACAGTCAATACTCCCAGCCACCACAAGAGGGCGCCAGTTCCCCAGCCTCTCTCATCTCACAGAAGAAGGCCGAAAAGCCGGGGCCTCAATTTTTGGACGGCGCGGAAGTCCGTGCACTCGAGGAGGAGGTGGGGGCGCAAAAGGGACAGGAAACCTTCTGCAGGGCACCCCAGGTGCCAGGTCGCTAATTCTAGTCGCAAATGCGACCTGGCGCCCAGGGTTTGCCGAGCCCTGTTTTATAGCACTGTTATTCCCTGAGATCCTACTGGAACTGAATTTGTGCTCTCATCTCTGACATAACGGGACAGCAGATCACCCCTTACCTTACTACACATTGGTATAGAGAGGCTACCTCCCTCTACTAGATCTACAATAGTTCACCTATTGCTAGCAGCTAAATTAAACTTTGCCGAACAACATCCCCATCTACTATTCCTGACACGATCTCAGATTTAAATTTCCAATGTGACATGGAGAAACGACTTGCTCGCAAGAATTTACGAATGAAATCCTTCCTAACAATGTGGTCTGTTTGGCTTTCTCATCCCAAATGTACTGTGACCTGATGCTGACTTTATGTAATACTCCTGGATGTCCTATTCCTTTGATTATAACTTTTTTTTTTCCATGGGTATCCCCACTTCCCATTCTTCTCTCCTCCTTCTGCTCCTTAAATTTCCCCCTAATACCCGTTCCTGTCCACTCCCTCCTACTCTAGGTGGTATCCCCACCACGCATTCTCACTGTAACTAAAAAAGTACCGTGTTGGATTTACAGTATAACTTCTTGTTGACCAGTGTTAATTTCTTCGTCGAAAACATTTTCATCAAAATTTTCATCAGTGCCCTTTTTACAGTGACAAAAACTAAACAAAAAGTACACCACATTCTTCTCCAATGATGAAAACTATCACTGAAAGCAATTCTGTTTTCGTTAACGAATGAATGTGAGGGAGGGACATTTACCCTCATGAATAGAGATAAAAGTGATGTCATGTGACCTCCCAGAATCCTCCTCACCTCTCCGGTCAGGTCTCTATTTATTAAAATCCCCCCCTCGGACTGAGGTATGGTTTACATTCCGTAGGTTATCAGCTAATTGTAAGCAATTCTAGGGTCATTACACACAACACGGGACAAACAGTCATACTTCTCTAGTGAGGATGCCAAGGATCCAACCACATCCTAAGAGCATCAGAAAAGAAAAACATAAGGCGGGACATGGGGGGGGAGCTGTGAGGTCATAGGACATATTTACTCTGGATGGAGGGACATTTGGATGGGGAGATTTGAGGGTTCCTCTATATGAGGCTCCCATGCAAACCAAATCATTGTTTCTGGGTGCAATCTATCTCTCCAAAACTGAAGAGTGAACTTTGACCTTTACCATACAGGAATGTGTGAAAGTAAGCTCTCATGTGAGCAGGTGACGTGCGGAGGAACGGAATGTAAATAGCAGACAATTTTCTCCAGAGCTCCTAATGGTGGGGATGGAGTTTGCTGCATGCTGGTGCCAATTTTCCACCCCCCAGGGTCACTGCAGGTGTGGAGAAAAGCTGTGTAAGAGGATATGGAGGGGAGATGAGGAGGAGATCCAGGAATAAGAATAAAGGTCAGGACAAGCAACAGATGAGCGCATCCAAGAGATGAAGCCGGGGTCACTACACAGAAAATCAATCCAAGGAAACAACAGGCAGGATGGGGAATAGCAAGAAGGAGCTCGGAGACAAATGCGAATATTGCTCAGCCAATGGGAGATTATCTCAGCATGACTTACATAATAAAGGAGATGCGGGGGAGATGAGGAAGTCACTTAAGGTGACCATAGATACATGGAAATTCAGCTGGTTCAGCAGGGATCGGTCACATTTCCATCCATGTGTAGTCACTGCCGGATAAAAGTCACTCGCAGCCTGCAGCCAAAAGCTTCATTACTGATCTGTGTATTCTGAGAGCGGAGGGGCGCCCCCCCATTGTCAGAATGCAATAGTGCAGGGGGGATGATTCCCCACCCCCTCCAATGTTCCCAGCTTTGGAAGCAAGATATATTATTCATCAACTGATCCCCCTGAAGGGGTTAATCTACATATTACCTCCTCTGCCGCCAGATCCAGCATTGTCTTCTCTCTACTTCCTCTCACATGGAACTTCCTGCCTGTATCTGACATGCAGCCCTGAGAAACGTCTGGTAGTGTGAACACGGCCTTGTGCTGTGTGTGTATGTACTGTATATCCTTCCCCTTTCTCTCCTCCCTGAGTGTGTATGAAGAGGGGGAGCTCCTGCTGGAACAGCGGTCGGAGGAGGAAGCCGAGTCTAGGAGGGAGACTGACAGAAAGCACAGCAGACTTGCAGGAGTGAGCGAGGAGGATCCAGTTCCTTTGCCATTGGAGGTGAGGAGAATGTGAAGGATGTTTGTGACTCTGGTAGCTGAAAAGCTGGGAGTCATATTGCTCTGGTGAGTGGGGAAGCACTACTAAGGGGGCGCCCTCACCATCATGTGTGTAAGAGGTGGAAGAAGGCGTGGCTACACTAAAACTGGTTCAGTTTGGAGCACGGAGAACATTCACACCTTATCAACTTTTCATTTATTTGTGGACTTTTTTTGAGAAGTAGTTAAAAAGTGGAAGCAGTGGACTTGCAGAAAACACTATATTGAGCACAAAATATTGTATGTTTCCATGAATTTGCACAGATTTTTACTTTATTTAATATAGCAGCAAATATAAGATTAAAAAAGTAGGTGCAAAATAGAAGCAGTGGACTTGCAGAGAATATTATTTTGAGCCCCTAGCACTTTATATATAAATGTATCCACATATTTTAGTGTATTTGTGATAATTTATGTGCACACACAATAGGACAGCGCTGTGACACATAATGCTCTTCTAGTTGACAAAGGGAATACTTACCTTTGTTACAGCAGCAGTCCAGTATAAGTTATTTTTGTAGGTATTTGAGTTGTTACACATAGAGCGGGTTTTTCCATTTATATTGGTGACATAATTGCCCAAATCTGGGGATCAGGAGCCATTTCCACCCTTTACTCTCGGCTGGGGTTCTTTGTATCCATATAACAGATGTTATACATGACTAAATCTGCAATCAATTTTACTGCAAAATCAAAGGTGCCAGAATGTCTCCCCCCCCCGAGCAGTAATATATTTCTATCCCCCTTGGTGGGAGTGGAGATGACACCATTTATAAGGATATACAGTACATACACACAGCACAAGGCCATGTTCACACTAACAGATGTTTTTCAGGGCTGCAGTTCCTCTGAGCTCCACCAGGTGGTGATCTCACCTCTACCCAGACAGGAAGTCTCTATGGAACACAGACAGGAAGTGATGTCAGATACACACAGGACGTTCCATAGGAAGTAGAGAGAAGACATTGCTGGAAGTGGCAGCAGAGGAGGTAATAAGATCTTATTTTCTATTTACACCCAGTAACCCCCTGTCACGTCCGTCCTCTTCCTCCGTAGGCACTGTGAAGTCTTTTATCTCCAGCAGATGATGATACACACATATATAGTGTGGAAACCTAGATTAACCCCTTCAGGGGGATCAGTTGATGAATAATATATCTTACTTCCAAAGCTGGCCATACATGGTTCAGTTTTAACATTCAGCCAGCGGGATAAGAGAATAAAAGCTGAACACATTTGAGGGGATGGGGGAATCCTCTCTGCTGCACTATTGTATTCTGACAATGGGGGGCGCTCTTCCGCTCTCAGAATGCACAGATCAGTGATGAAGCTATTGGCTGCAGCTGCTGATGGAGTGACTTTTATCCGGCAGTGACCACACATGGATTGAAATGTGAGCGATCCCTGCTGAACCAGCTGAATTTCCATCTATCTATGGTCACCTTAAGTAATTTCCCCCCCTCCCCCTCATCTCTTTCATTATGTAAGTCATGCTGAGATAATCTCCCATTGGCTGAGCAATATTCTCATTTGTCTCTGAGCTCCTTCTTGCTATTCCTCGTCCTGCCTGTTGTTTCCTTGGATTGATTTTCTGTGTAGTGACCCCGGCTTCATCTCTTGGATGCGCTCGTATGTTGCTTGTCCTGACCATTATCCCGATTCCTGGATCTCCTCCTCATCTCACACCCAGTGGGGAAGCTAAACCTTTTCACCCGGGGCAAAATCTCAGTACAATGACCCCCCCCCCCTTCCTGAAGAGGACGGTCTCAGTAGGGCAGTGAGTTGTGTAATAGAATTGTTATTTTTTTTACAATATTATTATATTACATCAGTGTCCCCCTTTATCAATTCTCCACATACATCATTGCCCTCATAGAAACATAGAATGTGTCGGCAGATAAGAACCATTTGGCCCATCTAGTCTGCCCAATATATCTGAATCCCTGGCCCTATCTTATATGAAGGATAGCCTTATGCCTATCCCATGCATGCTTAAACTCCTTCACTGTATTTGCAGCTACCACTTCTACAGGAAGGTTATTCCATGCATCCACTACTCTCTCAGTAAAGTAATACTTCCTCATATTACTTTTAAACCTGTGCCCCTCTAATTTAAAACTGTGCCCTCTTGTGGTAGTTTTTCTTCTTTTAAATATGCTCTCCTCCTTTACCGAGTTGATTCCCTTTATGTATTTAAAAGTTTTTATCATATCCCCTCTGTCTCTTCTTTTTTCCAAGCTATACATGTTAAGGTCCTTTAACCTTTCCTGGTAAGTTTTTTCCTGCAATCCATGTACTAGTTTAGTAGCTCTTCTCTGAACTCTCTCTAGAGTATCTATATCCTTCTGGAGATATGGCCTCCAGTACTGCGCACAATACTCCAAGTGAGGTCTCACCAGTGTTCTGTACAGCGGCATAAGCACTTCTCTCTTTCTACTGCTTATACCTCTCCCTATACATCCAAGCATTCTGCTGGCATTTCGTGTTGCTCTATTAACATCGTCTTCCCACCTTTAAGTCTTCTGAAGTAATTACTCCTAAATCTCTTTCCTCAGATACTGAGGTCAGGATTGTGTCAAATATTCTATATTCTGCCCTTGGGTTTTTACGCCCCAGGTGCATTATCTTGCACTTATCCACATTAAATTTCAGTTGCCAGAGTTCTGACCATTCTTCTAGTTTTCCTAAATCCTTTTCCATTTGGCGTTTCCCTCCAGGAACATCAACCCTGTTACATATCTTTGTGTCATCAGCAAAAAGACAAACCTTACCATCGAGGCCTTTTGCTTAAACAAAATTGGTCCCAGTACAGATCCCTGAGGTACCCCACTGGTAACATGACCTTGTTCTGAATGTTCTCCATTGACTACAACCCTCTGTTGTCTGTCACTCAGCCACTGCCTAATCCACTCAACAATATGGGAGTCCATGCTCAATGACTGCAGTTTATTGATAAGTCTTCTATGTGGGACAGTGTCAAAAGCCTTACTAAAATCTAGATATGCAATGTCTACTGCACCTCCACCGTCTATTATTTTAGTCACCCAGTCAAAAAAATCTATAAGATTTGTTTGACATGATCTCCCTGAAGTAAACCCATGTTGTTTTTCATCTTGCAATCCATGGGATTGAAGATGTTACACAATCCTATCCTTTAATAGGGTTTCCATTAATTTGCCTACTATTGATGTCAGACTCACTGGTCTATAGTTGCTCGATTCCTCTCTACTACCTTTCTTGTGAATGGGCACGACATTTGCCAATTTCCAATCTTCCGGGACGACTCCTGTTACTAATGATTGGTTAAATAAATCTGTTAATGGTTTTGCCAGCTCACCACTAAGCTCTTTTAATAATTTTGGGTGTATCTCATCAGGACCCTGTGACTTATTTGTCTTCACTTTAAACAACAATCTTAGAACGTCTTCCTCTGTAAAGACACATGCATCAAACGATTCATTAGTCATCCTTTCAAGTGGAGGTCCTTCTCCTTCTTTTTCTTCTGTAAAAACTGAACAGAAGTATTCATTAAGGCAGTCGGCTAGCCCTTTATTCTCTTCTACATACCTTCCGTCCTTTGTTTTTAATTTAGTTATTCCTTGTTTTCATTTCCGTTTTTCATTTATATATCTGAAGAATGTCTTATCCCCCTTTTTCATAGACTGAGCTAGTTTTTCTTCTGCCTGCGCTTTAGAAGTTCTTATAACTTGCTTGGCCTCTTTCTGCCTAATCTTGTAGATTTCCTTATCTTCATTGCTCTGGGTTTTTTTATAATTACAAAATGCTAGCTTTTTATTTTTAATGATTTGGGCCACTTCTGCTGAGTACCACAGTGGTCTCTTCCTTTTTTTGCTTTTACTGACATGTCTAATGCAATTTTCTGTTGCCTTCAATAATGCACCTTTTAAGTAGTCCCATTTCTCCTGGACTCCATGTAATCCGTTCCAGTCTGCTAAGGACTCATTTATGACTAATTTCATTTTTGAAAAGTCTGTTTTTCTAAAATCTAAAACTTTTGTTTTTGTGTGGTGTGACTCTTTCACAGTTCTTATATTAAACCACACTGACTGGTGATCACTAGATCCCAAGGTTTCGCCTACAATGACATCATATACCGAATCCTCATTTGTGAATACCAAATCCAAAATGGCCTCCCTCCGGGTTGGCTCCTCAACCACTTGTTGCAAAGACAACCCCAGTAGGGAATTTAGAATATCTGTACTCCTGGTAGAACTTGCTATTTTGGTTTTCCAGTTTATATCTGGAAGATTGAAATCTCCCATAATGATAACTTCTCCTTTCATTGTCATTTTAGCTATTTTTTCAACTAGTAGATCATCTAGTTCTTTAACTTGACCAGGTGGTCTATATATCACACCTACAAGAGTTACTGCATGGTTAGCAAACTGCAACATAACCCAAACTGACTCTATGTTGGCCTCACCAACTTGTATTAGGTTAGATTTAATGCTATCTTTCACATACAGGGCCACTCCTCCTCCTTTATTGCCTTCTCTGTCTCTTCTGTATAAAGAGTTACCCTGGTATGTTATGTCCCAGTAATTTCTTTCATTAAACCATGTCTCCGTAACAGCCACTAAATCTACATTATCAGATGCCATTGTTGAGCCAAGTTCATTGATTTTTTTTTACCTAAACTGCGAGAATTTGTAGACAGGACTCTGAGCTTATCATTTCTTAACCTCTGTGCTTCTGACCTGTTCTGGCATTGTTTCGGGGGGCAATTGGACTCTTGTATTTTCACTCTTTTGCCCCCCCCCCTTCCTAGTTTAAATACTCTTTCGCAAATTCTTGGAGTTGTTCACTAAGTACATTTCTTCCTTTGAGAGAAAGATGCAAACCATTTTTTTTGTACAGTTCCTTTCTATTCCAAGTAGAGCTATCATGAGAAACAAAGCCAAATCCTTGCTCTTGACACCATTTACTAAGCCATATGTTGAACTCCTTTATGCGCCTCTGCCTATCATTCTGAACATTATGCACAGGCAGAACTTTAGAAAATGAAATGGTGGATGCAAAATTCTGTACGTCATTACCAAGTGTGATAAAAGATTTTTTTTACCTCTGACACTTCATTGCAAGCCAGGTCATTTGTCCCTAGATGGACAAGAACATCCACGTCCCCTTCCTGCTTTGCTTGCTTAACAATATTAATAATACGTCTTCTATCTCGTCTAGTAGTAGCACCAGGGAGACATCTCACAAAACCATTTTCTTTAAGCTCCACACTCCTTGCTTCAGAGTACCCCATTACTTTAGAATCCCCCCTAACATCAGTTTCTCCCCTCCATTTGTGTTCCCCCTTACATCAGTGCCCCCCATTAATTTACAACCCCCCTAACATCAGAGCCCCTCCTATTAACATAATTCCTTTTGACATCAGATCCCCACCTTACATCAGTGTCCCCTCTTATATCAATGCCCCACCTTGCATTAGTATCCTCTTACTTCATAGTCCCTCATTACATCAGTCCCCCATTTATATCAATGTCCCCTCTGATATCAATTCCTCCTTACATCAGTGCCCCCCCCCCCCGCCCTCGTACAATAGTGCCTTTTACATCAGTGTCATAGGTGTGCGCAGCTTATTGCATTAGGGTGTGCACCCCAAAGCTTAAACACACGTGTGTGTGTATATATATATGTATATATATATATATATATATATATATATATATATATATATATAATTAGTGCTGCAACGATGCGTCAACATAATCGATTACGTCGACTACAGAAATATGTCGACATGCGTGAAAGGCGTCGTCACGTCACGTCACACGCCCCCTGCTCACATTGCCGGCCGGGCCGCTGCATTGATTGGGGCCGCTGCACTGCCCCGCCCCCGCTGCACTCCAGTCCAGAGTGTCCGGCTCTTCTACGTCAGCCGCTGTGAGCGGCATGACGTCCTGGGGCGGCTGCACCTGCGCATCAACTAAGCTGACTCTCTGTGGCTGCAGACTGCCACCAAGGCCGATGATCCCTCCCACTGTCCCACACAGGCGAAACGTCACGTGCCACTCCAGCAGCATCATGTGATCGCAGGTGAGCCTGAGGGGTCTGCACTGGAAGGGGGCTTACTAAGTGGTCTGTACTAGGTGGGAGGGCTTACTGAGGGGTCTGTACTAGGTGGGAGGGCTTACTGAGGGGTCTGTACTGGGAGGGGGGGCTTACTGAGGGGTCTGTACTGGGAGGGGGGCTTACTGAGGGGTCTGTACTGGGAGAGGGGGCTTACTGAGGGGTCTGTACTGGGAGGGGGCCTAATGAGGGGTCTGTACTGGGAGGGGGGGCTTACTGAGGGGTCTGTACTGGGAGGGGGCCTACTGAGGGGTCTGTACTGGGAGGGGGCTTACTGAGGGGTCTGTATTTTTTGTTATTCAAAGGATTAATTAGCTAATCAAAAAAAGAACACTCAATTAAGCCAAAAAAATAAAAATAATCGCTAGATTAGTCGACACAAAATAATCGTTAGTTGCAGCCCTTATATATATATATATATATATATATATATATATATATATACTGTGTGTGTGTGTGTGTGTGTGTGTGTGTGTGTGTGTATATATATATATATATATATATAATATACATCGTATCTCACAAAAGTAAGTACACCCCTCACATTTTTGTAAATATTTTATCTTTTCATGTGACAACACTGAAGAAATTACACTTTGCTACAATGTAAAGTAGTGAGTGTACAGCTTGTATAACAGTGTAAATTTACTGTCCCCTCAAAATAACTCAACACACCGCCATTAATGTCTAAACCGCTGTCAACAAAAGTGAGTACACCCCTAAGTGAAAATGTCCAAATTGGGGCCAAAGTTTCAATATTTTGTGTGGCCACCATTATTTTCCAGCACTGCCTTAACCTTCTTGGGCATGGAGTTCACCAGAGCTTCACAGGTTGCCACTGGAGTCCTCTTCCACTCTTCCATGACGACATCACGGAGTTGGTGGATGTTAGAGACCTTGTGCTCATTCACCTTCCATTTGAAGTTGCCTCACAGATCCTCAATAGGGTTTAGGTCTGGAGACATTCTTGGCCAGTCTCCAAAGTGAGGGGACCATGCTCTGCTTCAGTATGTCACAGTACATGTTGGCTTTTATGGTTCCCTCAATGAACTGTATGCATGCAATCCCAGACCATGGCACTCCCACCACCATGCTTGACTGTAGGCAAGACACACTTGTCTTTGTACTCCTCACCTGGTTGCCGCCACACACACTTGACACCATCTGAACCAAATAAGTTTATCTTGGTCTCATCAGACCACAGGGCATGGTTCCAGCAATCCATGTCCTTTTTTTTGTAAATTTCGGTTTATTCCTTTAAACAAGAAAAGGACAAAACACTACATAGATGCAACGCAGGGCTAACACAAAAATAGAAAAACAGCTGACAACAGGCAACCTGAGACCTTGTAACACTAACGAGTCACATGACACCGGGGAGGGAAATGGGCTAATTGGGCCTAATTTGGACATTGTCACTTAGGGGTGTACTCACTTTTGTTGCCAGCAATTTAGACATTAATGGCTGTGTTTTGAGTTATTTTGAGGGGACAGCCAAGTTACACTGTTATACAAGCTGTACACTCACTACTTTACATTGTAACAAAGTGTCATTTCTTTAGTGTTGTCACATGAAAAGATAGAATCAAATATTTACAAAAAATGTGAGGGGTGTACTCACTTTTGTGAGATACTGTGTATATACAGTGCCTTGCGAAAGTATTTGGCCCCCTTGAACTTTGCAACCTTTTGCCACATTTCAGGCTTCAAACATAAAGATATAAAACTGTAATTTTTTGTGAAGAATCAATAACAAGTGGGACACAATCATGAAGTGGAACGAAATTTATTGGATATTTCAAACTTTCTTAAATAAAAAACTGAAAAATTGGGCGTGCAAAATTATTCAGCCCTTTTACTTTCAGTGCAGCAAACTCCCTCCAGAAGTTCAGTGAGGATCTCTGAATGATCCAATGTTGACCTAAATGACTAATGATGATAAATAGAATCCACCTGTGTGTAATCAAGTCTTGGGGTATATCTCTATCAGTTTTGCACATCGAGAGACTGAAATTTTTGCCCATTCCTCCTTGCAAAACAGCTCGAGCTCGGTGAGGTTGGATGGAGAGCGTTTGTGAACAGCAGTTTAAAGTTCTTTCCACAGATTCTCGATTGGATTCAGGTCTGGACTTTGACTTGGCCATTCTAACACCTTCATATGTTTATTTGTGAACCATTCCATTGTAGATTTTGCTTTATGTTTTGAATCATTGTCTTGTTGGAAGACAAATCTCCGTCCCAGTCTCAGGTCTTTTGCAGACTCCATCAGGTTTTCTTCCAGAATGGTCCTGTATTTGGCTCCATCCATCTTCCCATCAATTTTAACCATCTTCCCTCGATCTGACTCACTCCCTCACTGACCTCAGCAAGAGGGCGGAGAGGAAAGGCAGAGAGGAAAGGAGGGGGGAGGAGGGAGGAGAAGGGAGGGGGGAAGTCACGGAAGTGCAGAGCTGTGAGAGAGAGAGATAGCCGTCGGCTTCACACTGCAGACAGCTCGCTGACAAGCGGGGAAAGTTCACAATGCAGCACAACTAATCGACGGAGCAACTAATCGATAATGACAATCGTTGACAACGATTGTAATTATCGATTATTATCGATTTAGTCGATTAGTTGTTTCAGCCCTAGTGCATTTATGCAGAGACTTGATTACACACAGGTGGATTCTATTTATCATCATTAGTCATTTAGGTCAACATTGGATCATTCAGAGATCCTCACTGAACTTCTGGAGGGAGTTTGCTGCACTGAAAGTAAAAGGGCTGAATAATTTTGCACGCCCAATTTTTCAGTTTTTTATTTAAGAAAGTTTGAAATATCCAATACATTTCGTTCCACTTCATGATTGTGTCCCACGTGTTGTTGATTCTTCACAAAAAATTACAGTTTTATATCTTTATGTTTGAACCCTGAAATGTGGCAAAAGGTCGAAAAGTTCAATGGGGGCTGAATACTTTCGCAAGGCACTATATATATATATATATATATATATATATATATACACACACACACGCACACACACACACACACGGACCCATTCACACTAGGAACTGCATGTTCAATGGGGGCTGAATACTTTCGCAAGGCACTATATATATATATATATATATATATATATATATATATATATATATATATATATATATATGCACACACACACACGGACCCATTCACACTAGGAACTGCATGTCAATCGTACAGGCATGCTGTTTGGTTCCTGTGCGATTCACATGCAGTTCTCTGCAGTGCGATTTCAGCCCCATTTGTTTTGAAAGGACTGAAACAGCACCACACTAAATTTGCATGCACTACTTTATGAAATGCACCTCAATTTTGTACCATGCTATACAGTGCTGGCAAATGCACTGTATTAATTGACCCCAGCAGCGGGTCGCAAGGGTGAAAAGGAGACTACCACTTTTGAGACAGGCGGAGTAATCTTCCACAGCTTTTGCCTACAATTAAATTAAAGCCCTAGCCTGCCTCAGCAGATTGATATAGAAGGCTGGGACTTTAATTGTTGGGAGCCGCAGTGCGGTAGATCACTCCACCTGCACCCGAAAGTAGTTAAATAGTTCCTTTTTCTGCCCCCAGGTCCTTAGCTGAACAATGGGACCTGGGAAGATTTTTTTTTAAATAGCTGCAGAGTAGGAGTTAAATTGGCAGGTCCTGGCAGAGCGATGCACAGGGGGTTGATTAGGGTGTGCCCAGGCACACCCCGTGTGCACGCCTATGATCAGTGTGCCCCCCTACCTAACCAGCATGGTTGTATCAGACAGAACAGCGGGAGCTGCAAGGCAGAGCAAGTATAAATGGGGAAGTTCTTTCCTCCTCCGAGAGCTGGGGGGTGTGACAAACAAGTGATGTCATTGGTTGTTAGGATGCCAGTGGTCCTAGCAATCAAGGACTGTGGGGGAGGGGGTGTGCAGAGCTTTAGAGCCGTGTGATAGCAAGAAGACAGAAGAGATCTTGCAGGTGCTCTTGTTACTGCCGGCTGCAGATGAAAGATGGGTTGTGTGTAATGAGAGAGAGAAGGATCAGCCTCCCCTCTACTACTCCTGGTCCTAGAAGAAGACGAGCTTACCTGGCTTGTTCCTTCCTCTCCTCATGCACAAACTTTCCCGGGAAGGCTGCACAGCGCACACCCATGCAGGATCCTCCTCTGCTCACACTTATCCTTTCAAGATCTCTCATGGCTGTGAGAAGTACAGATCCCGGGGGGCACTCAATGGGAGAACAGTACAGGCTGGCAGCAGGAGCATCGCACTGGTAGGAGGGAGAAGAGGGAGAGAGAATACTGTCCACACTGCATCTGGGCTCTCTCCTCCTCGCTCCTATGGGCTGGCTGCAGGAGTAGTGAAGTCGCTGTCACTACTCCTGTCAGCAGCAGAACCCCTCTCAATGTGGCACCCAGGGCACCCCCCCCGGCCCACTCCCTAGTTTCAGCCCTGCTCACACCCAACATAGAGAATGGAATTTGTGACCCAGGAGACCCCTGTACCTCAAAAATCATAACAAACACTAAACTGTTCAGATTGAATATTTTCTCACTGGGATCCATAGTGCTTAAAGTGATAAAAAAAAGTATTTTTTTGTTTAGAAATAATAAACATGTTATACTCACCTGCTCTGTGTAAGGGCCCTTTCACACGGCGCTCCGTATGTCCGCAAATCATCCTATTTTTTTTGCGGATGATTTGCGGACATAATGTAAGTCTATGGCATTGCGGATGTCAGCGGAATACCATCCGCTGACATCCGATTTTCTTCCTGTCAGTTCTGTTCCGTTTTTTGGAACTGAACAAAATCCTATTTTTGTTCCGTTCAAAAAACGGAAAGGAAGGAAAATCGGATGTCAGCGGTGTCATCTGCTGACATCCGCAAACCCCCATAGACTTACATTATGTCCGCATATCATCCGCAAACGGATGGGATGATATGCGGGCATACGGAGCGGATGACAGAAATGTCATCCGCTCCGTGGAAAAAAAAAAAAAGGACCACAGCGGAGCTCTCACACGGAACGGAGGCACTCATGCCCATCGCTTACTCGAGATGGGGTTCAGGTAAGCATTAGAGGGGCAGGGGGGCTGCTACACACAGAAGGATATTTACCATCATGCACAGAATCCATGAAGGTATTAAACCTTGAGCCCTTACAACCACTTTAAATATACACTGACCTTCTTATTACTTCCTGATATCCTTATCCTATTAATGTACAACCAATACCAATCCAGATAATTCTCTGTTATTTTATCTGTCTACATGGAAACCTTCATAGATGACGGAACCAATGAGGATGGAGGAGAACCGGAGTCACATGACTGAGAAGATACTAAAACTCACCCTGGAGATCATCTACCTGCTGACTGGAGAGGTGAGGAGGATTCTGGGAGGTCACATGACATCACTCTTATCTCTATTAATAAAACACAGACCTGACCGGAGAAGTGAGGAGGATTCTGGGAGGTCACATGACATCACTCTTATCTCTATTAATAAAACACCGACCTGACTGGAGACGTGAGGAGGATTCTGGGACTCTAACATGATATTCCTATTGGTTTCTCAAAACAGAGATTTCCTCTTCTGAAGTCAGGTGATCGAATGACCATCACAGTGCCTCCATTTGACTTCCTAAAACCTGAGAGACACAACATAGAGAAGATTCTAGAAGTCACTAAGAAGATGATGGAGCTGCTGACAGGAGAGGTGAGCGGTGCTGGGAATTCTGGGACATTATCCAGTAACAGACAAGGGATGTGTCTGGATGGTGACTGTATCATTGTGTGTGTCAGGTTCCTATAAGGTGTCAGGATGACACTGTCTATTTCTTCATGGAGGAGTGGGAGTATTTAGAAGGACACAAGGATCTCTACAAGGACGTCATGATGGAGAATCAGAAGCCTCTCACATCACCGGGTAAGAGGAGACTTTATTGTAAAGGAGAGAGCAGTACGGAGGGTCCACCTAGATCCCCCATCATCTGATAAACACATAGAAACAATGTATTCAGTCAGTGGATGTGTTTCCTACAGATGGATCCAGTAATAGGAACCCACCAGAGAGATGTCCCCGTCCTCTGTATTCCTGGGATTCCACACAGGAAGGTCACACCATCCCCCACCATCATCAGGTAAATGAGGAACAATTACTGATTGTATCATTAGGATCTGTACATTTTCTGCCTTGTTACCATTGATGTCATTTTTATTCTATATCCAGGGTGGAACCCTGAGAGATTCTAAAGTTGAGGGTAAAGAAGAAATAAAAGAGGAGGATGATGAGGATGGGGTGATGGAGGAGTCAGAGTTTACAAAAGAACACAAAGATCTGTACCAGGACACCATGGTGGAGTCATCCAGTTACAGAAAGCAACCAGAGAGATGTCCCCATCCTCTGTATTCCCGGGATTCCACAATGGAAGTTAACACCATCTCCCACCATTACAAGGTTGGTGGCATCTAGAACATGGAATCATAGAGGTGATGTGTTGATTTTTGTAAATGTGATTTTACAAGATAAAAGCATATGTCTTACAGTTGATATTTTCAATCCTTTTCTTGTTTTAGGGTCAAGATCTGATTGATATCAAAGTTGAGGTTAAAGCAGAAGAAGAAGAGACGTATGTGAGGGATGATCAGCAGTCTATGGAGGAGGATGGAATAAGTGGGACATTTATAGAGGAGGACACTCCTACAGAGATCAGAACAGGTGGGTCATTAACACTAAATACATTCCTCCACCCATACTGCTCACTGATTGGCCCAGAGTAGGACAAGGACGGGGTGATATCAACCTGTAATCCCCTAGTCACTTTCCTGAGCTGTGTTCCCCGTCCTGTATTCCTGTATTTCTCTCGGATAATCTTCCTTCTCTGTGCTGCAGACACAATTTATGTATCTAGACTGGATTTATGGGGATTCTGGGGTTCGGCTGGCAGCAAAGAGGCGTTACTAGACCTAGGCACCTAGGGAATGTACCTTGAGTCTTCTTCCCCTTGCCCGGGTCTAACAAGATCTCTAAAAGGAACAATTCTCCCTGGTTACTTGCTCTGTTGTCCGCTGGCTGTGCCAGATTTAGGGATATGTCTGTATAGTCTCAGACTCAAGTCACTGAGTGCAGTCTCAGGAGATGGGAGGCAGCGGTGTGGGACCTCTGCAACTTGTCTCATGTAAACATTTAAGCTTCCTCTGATTACTGAATACCAATATTATCAGTCCTGACCCTCACACTGTATAATTTATATTGTACTTTTTATATTTGTGACCCTTATTTTGTATATAATGTACTGTATATTGCACATTAGATAGAAGTCACTTCTGTCCATCATACTATATTTTGTACATTTAATAGTCCTGACCCCTGCAATATATACTCTGTTGTACATTACATACTCCTGACCTCTGCACTATATACTCTGGGGAAAATTGACTAAAGCTGGTACACACAGTACCCCGCTGTCTTGTATGTTACTTAGTTCCTACACTTGCCCTATATACTCAATGCTTTACATTATATAGTCCTTACCCCTGCCCTATATACTCTGTGTAGTACATTACATACTCCTAAACCCTTCACTATATACTCGATGTTGTACATTACATACTCCTGACCCCTGCACTATATACTCTATGTTGTACATTAAATACTCCTGACCCCTGCACTATACACTCTATATTGTACATTACATACTCCTGACCCGTGCACAATTTAATCTATGTTGTACAATACATACTCCTGACACCGACACTATATACTCTATATTGTACATTATATACTTCTGACCCCTGCACTCTATGTTGTACATTACATACTCCTTACCTCTGCACTACATACTCTATGCTGTACATTACATACTCCTGACCCCGGCACTATTTAATCTATGTTGTATATTACGTACTCCTGACCCCGGCACTATATACTCTATATTGTACATTATATACTCCTGACCCCTACACTATATACTCTATGTTGTACATTACTTACTCCTGACCCCTGCAACACTGTACCCAAATTAATTTTTTTTCACACAAATAGAGCTTTCTTTTGGTGGTATTTAATCACCACTGGGTTTTTATTTTTTACTAAAGAAAGAAAAAAAGACAGACAATTTTGAAAAAAAAAAGTTTTTCTTAATTTCTGTCAGTGAATTTTGTAAATAAGTAATTTTTCTCCTTCACTGATTTGCGCTGATGAGGCGGCACTGATAGGCTGCACTGATGAGGTGGCAGTTATGGGCACTGATGAGGAGGCACTAATATGCTGCATTGATGAGCATTGATAGGTGGCACTGGTGGGCGGCACTGATGGACGGCACTGATGGGCACTGACAGACGACACTGATGGGCATCAGTGATGGGCACTGATTGGCATCACTGATGGGCATTGATCGGGCACTGTTTTGTGTCACTGATGGGCACTGTTTGGGCACAATTTTTTTTACTATGCTGTACTTTACTGTAATCAGGGCACTGATTACCTTTCCTGGACTTCCCTCTGAGGAGGAGCCGCTGATCGGCTCTCCTCGCCACACACTCTGACAGTGTGAGACGAGGAGCGTCAAAAAATGGCACCTCCTCATTGACATGTGACTGGCTGTGATTGGATACAGCCGATCACATGGGTAAAGAGACACGTCATTGGCTCTTTACCAAGATCAGGGTCGCACCGTGTCCTCGGAACACAGTGCGGCCGCGATCGCCGTGCTGCGCGCCCCCGAGGACACACAAGAGCGGCTGTTCTGGGGCTCTGTCATATGATGTAGTCCCAGAACGAGAGCCGCTCCACTGTCATTTGATGGTGGATGGGAGGGCGGCAAGTGGTTAATCTATGTTGTACATTACAAACTCCTGACCCCTGCACTATATTCTCTATGTTGTACATTACATAGTCCTGACCCCTGCACTATATACTCTATGTTGTACATTACATAGTCCTGACCCCTGCACTATATACTCTATGTTGTACATTACATAGTCCTGACCCCTTCACTATATACTCTATGTTGTACATTACATATTTCTGCTGTACATACAATAACCCAGTGATGTTGGTCTTCAGGATCAGTCTAGTAGTCATCATCTTGGTTGTTCCCCCCCCCCCCCCCCCCCATCCTCACTCTCTGACCTCTGGTGGGGCTCAGCCCTGCTGTTTTTCTTGACTAAATCATGGACTAAATTAGGAAGTGCAGGACTTCTTGTGTTGGGAAGATTGAGTGATAGAGGGGGAGGGGACACTCGTCCTCTAATCCTCTCATCCCTGTCACTCCTATAAAAGACAGTTCTCATTGTTTCCTCACTCTCTGACTAAGGTCCATGAATAAAGAAATGAACTAGTAGGAGATTAGAGGACCCATTTACTAGTTACCTTGAGGGTGGAATTGTAAGATCCTCCAGAGACAAAGCTGCCTGATGTGGGCGGAGTCCTGGTTTAGGGGAACCAATCTGCTCATGTCTAATGATAATCTTTGTATTTCTATTTTAGTAGATGGACGGGAGATGAGGAAAACCTCAGAGGATTGTCTCACTTTGTCTCCAGACTGTAAAGTAGAAGATGAGGACATCACACAGTATAGTCCAGGAGAAAACCCGGCTACCTCAAATGTCCATCCAGGACCACACAGTGTAGATGGACCATCGTATTCCTCTTATCCTGAGGAACCTCAGACTGTGAGGGACGGTGCCGGACCATCGTATTCCTCTTATCCTGAGGAACCTCAGACTGTGAGGGATGGTGCCGGATCATCGTATTCCTTTTATCCTGAGGAACCTCAGACTGTGAGGGACGGTGCCATCCTTCCAACTGATAAGAGGTTTTCCTGTACTGAGTGCGGGAAGTGTTTCAATTTTAAATGCCGGCTTGATGTGCATAAAAAATCTCACACTGGTGAAAAACCGTTCTCCTGTCCTGAGTGTGGGAAATGTTTTTCACATAAGTACAATCTTCAAACACATCAAAGATCCCATACAGGTGAGAAGCCATATTCCTGCCCCGAGTGTGGGAAGTGCTTTTCAGTGAAGTCCCATGTTTACAGACATCAAATTTCCCACATGAAGGAAAACCCATATTCCTGCTCTGAGTGTGGGAAATATTTTTCACGGAAGTCCCATTTTTACACACATCAGAGATCTCACACAGGGGAGAAGCCGTATTCCTGTTCTGAGTGCGGTAAATGTTTTTCAGACAATTCCAGTTTTTACAAACATCAGAGATCTCACACGGGGCAGAAGCCATATTCCTGCATTGAGTGCGGGAAATGCTTTTCACAGAAGTCCAATCTTTACTGCCATCAGAGATTGCACACTGGGGAGAAGCCATATTCCTGTCCTGAGTGCTGGAAATGTTTTTCAGAAAAGTCCCAACTTTACACACATCAGAGATCTCACACGGGTGAGAAGCCATATTCTTGTCCTGAGTGTGGGAAATGTTTTGCACGGAAGTCTCATCTTTACACACATCAGAGAATACACACGGGGGAGAAGCCGTTTTCCTGTCCTGAGTGTGGGAAATGTTTTTCAGACAAGTCCAGTCTTTACAGACATCAGAGATTGCACACAGGGAAAAAGATGTATTCCTGTTCTGAGTGTGGGAAATGTTTTTCACAGAAGTCCAGTCTTTACACACATCAGAGATCTCACACAGGGGAGAAGCCGTATTCTTGTCCTGAGTGCGAGAAATGTTTTACTGAAAAATCAAAACTTGTCACACATCAGAGATATCACACAGGAGAGAAGCCATTTTCCTGTTCTGAATGTGGGAAATATTTTTCACAAAAGTCCCATCTTTACAGACATCAGAGATCTCACACGGGGGAGAAGCCGTATTCTTGTCCTGAGTGTGGGAAATGTTTTTCACAGAAGTCCACTATTTACAGACATCAGAGATCTCACACGGGGGAGAAGCCACTTTCCTGTCCTGAGTGAGAGAATTATTCCTCACTTAAGTCCTGTCTTCCTGTACATCAGGGATCCCACACAACCCTCGAGGTGTATTAGTGCCTTGAGTGCGGGAAATGTCTCCTATATGAATGGTGCTGGACATCACAGCTCTCATTTTGGGAAGAAGCACACCCTGATATACACCTCAGATATACTCCATGGCTGATCTTCATCATGTAAGAAACCGTTGATAAGGAGACATGGATGAAATGTTGTCCCGTGTTGGCCATTGATAACAGTAGAAAAATAAAAATGGAGTCATTGCCTTTCATTGGCTGAAACACATAGAGGTCTATTTAAAATAATGTTGAATGAATGTGACCAGCATTACCCTAGCTGTGATGAGTTTTGGTCATATTTTATTTTATTTGATCATTGGCTTCTTCTGCTGGCCATAATAATAATAACAAATCGTGTTGCGCTATTTTTTTGTGGCTGGGATATTTCAGGAAAAATATTCCATTACGTCCACTAGATATAGCTGAGGATCTTAGGAAATCCCTGTGCTAAAGTATGGCCAGAATTTGTCATGGCTGGATGAATGATTGTCTTTTTTGTCCAATGAATTTTCTAGAAGTAGACCCCTTAGTTTCCTTCATTAGACATGGCTTCATATTGGTAACTGGGATCATACTCCTGCACTGATGAGTACAGTACATACTGAAGGATATAAGTTACTTAAACCAACCGTTGATTTACATGGAAAATGCTGCATTTGGCCTTTAGTTGGCGTTAAGTATCATAGGAATTAGCAGCATCCAATTGCCAGATGTAGCACCTTCCTAGGTAGGTGCTAGGTAAAACATATTGTGGCCCTGTTCTGCTTATTCTGTTAGTTAGTCTGTCACATGTTTCCAGGTGTGGCTGTCGGGGGAGTCTCCCCTCTGTATCCGATAAGGGATCTTGTTGGACAGCGGAGGAAACCTAGCCAATAGTACACCAGGGTTTATGTCTGTCCCAGTGGGAGCGCATTGCTGCAATGCAATATATAACAATTCTGTGCAAATCAAGTGCAATAAATAACATCTAGGAAAAAAATTGATATTGTGCAAAACATATGCTGTGCAATGACTGTGCAAAAAAGCAATATTTAGATCATATAATAAAGTGCAAACTCAGTGCAATATAAAAGTCCATACAACAGTCCTTCAATAGGAAAACAATGCTTGATGCTTGTTCCGTGCTGCTTTTGGGGTTCCCCCCTTTGTGTATCTACTTACCACAATGTGGTTTGGTGTAGGCAGGAGATGCTGACAGTGAATTCCTTGTGCTCGTGAAGGGCTGTTGTGTTAATGTTGGAAGCGATCCTTTAACAATGTTGAGTGATCCCAGGTATCCTCATAGAGACAAAAAGCTCATCATAGTGAAGATCGTTTAAAACTCATTTATTGCGATAAAAAAACAATGGGAATACTCACAAACATAGTAAAATCAAAAGCCTGTAACATGTACACGGCGCGGTGGTCAGCTGCTCCCGCAGCGTGCGCTTCACCGGCCGGAAATCACGTGGCTAACCTCTCGGCCAATGGCTAGACGCGTTTCGCTGTGGACACAGCGTCATCTGTAGCTGGCATATCGAGCGTGCCACTCATGCTATAAATACACCTGTGCTATATGTCTCTTCCGGTGTAGTTAATCCGATACACACTTTCTGAAAATTCTTTATCTAAGTAATTTAAAATTTAAAAAAAATTAAAGTAAAAAATTTCTTTAGAAATTTTAATCATAATATAAAACCCACAAAGCAGTACATACCAGAAAGCAAATAACCACTTAGATAAAGAATTTTCAGAAAGTGTGTATCGGATTAACTACACCGGAAGAGACATATAGCACAGGTGTATTTATAGCATGAGTGGCACGCTCGATATACAATGTAAACCATTTATTACATAAAATCACGAGTCACTTACATGATAGGCAATAAAAGCAGGCATGATGAGACATCACAAGGGTTCATTCACAAGGCTCCCTGCAGGCTCTCTATCCTAGAAGCCATCCAACAGCGTGGGGGGATGGAAGAAAACAACATGGAGCTCTGAGTTAAAGGTCGCGGGCTGAACCGAGGTCGTGGTATAACGCACGCCTTGCTCATGGACTGCAGGAACGTGGTGTCATCACAGGGGCGGTCCGAAATGCGTTTGGGCCTAAAGATTAGATAAAACCCCCAAACATATTTTCTGAAAGCAGAGGCCCTGGAGAATAAAATGGTGGAAATTGTTAGGGTGTTCCACGTACACAAATGTCACCTTCATATCCGGGTTTATTTTCTCCTTTCCCCCATTTTCTATGGTGTGATCTTTTCTACAATACTTTGTTATAATAATGTAACACGTTGTGTATTGTATTGTACACAAATTATTACTGACTCCGCCTCCACATTCCAGACAAGTCATTTTCCTGACCAATTGGATTTCTTCCTTTACTAATTCCTGATTCTATGACTGCAATCTTGTTAAAAGTAAAATTATAATAAAAAGTTGTTGCATTACTGTCTCTTTGTTTCTTTGTGACACACTTTTTCTGTAAATATTTTATTTTGCACCTTTTTTTTTTTCACCTTTTTATTATTAAACCATATTTTGAAAATTGTTAAAACTGTCTCTATTGGCCGAATGCAAACACAGAATCCTTGTCTCCTGAAGAGCGCTACTACATGACACATCCCTGAATATACCTGTCTGTGATGACCGCGTGTGTACAGACGTTTATTTTATAATCATAATTGTATTTCAAATCTTGTGAAGTTTCTGACTCTGGCAGTTGAAAGGGTTAATTGCTTAGTTACCTTAACCCAGTGCCTCTCCCTCTCAGTCCGTCGGCACCTAGGTTGTGAGCTGGAGAATCTTTGTGCAGAGTGCGGCAGAGAGTGCCATTTTTTTATATCAGTGACCGCGCGGTGTGAGGTTGACCAGTCCTTTGTAACGAGTTGGTGAGAAGGGGAGGGTCTGACACCGCCATCCTCACACTTCTCCTTTCGGCTTTTGTAGACTTTTTTGGGGGGAGGTAAGTATATGGATTATTGGTAGTTTTGCTCTTCTTTGTGATGATGACCTGCTGTTCACATCTGGGGCTGGAGCTGGTAAGTCAACACTACATCAGGGTACAGGGCAAAGACAAGGGGGTGGGTGGGCATCCAGGAGGAGCAGCTGCCCTGTGCACAGTGGTTTAATTTGGGGGAAGGGTGGAGGCGGTGACAGCGCCCTCTAAATGCAGCCTTGGACATGACTTGTCACATGGCCATTTTAGTGATTGCCTATGCAGAGAGAAGCATGGGGGTGCTGGAGAGGTGACATGCTTCATCTGATGTCCTTCCCATCCAGCGAGTCTATGGTGCATTCTGCAGCTGTACAGGAGATACCATTGCAGATGAGAGGAGGGAACTCCCCAGCAGATGGTGGACTGTGGGGACTCACCAGCAATGCCATGCCAAGGTCTGAGTCAAAATAAAGAGGGCACTGATCTGGGTGCAGTATTGAAGTATACAGTTTATTAACCACTTGCCAACCGCCCACAGTATATTTACTGCGGCGGTCAGCCCCTCCTGGGCAAAGCGACGTAGTACTACATCGCTCGCCCAGGAGCCTGCAGGGGGCGAGCGCGTGCCGCTAGAGGCGCGCTTCCGCCCCCGCTCGTTCACGGCCATCCCTGCGCGTATGACCGGCGGCTCCGATGTCCGCCGGCCATTCGCGATCTCTCACTAGAGAGGGAGAAAGGCAGGCGGCTGATGTAAACAAAGACGCCTGTCATTCTCCCTGGTGTAACTGCAGAGATCATACGATCCTGCTATGTAGGATCGTATGTCTCTGTGGTTAGATCACAAGCCACGCCCCTTTACAGTTAGAAGCACACCCCTAGGGACACACTTAACCCCTTGATCACTAATAAAGTTAACCCCTTCCCTGCCAGTGTCATTTTTACAGTAACAATGCATATGTATAGCACTGATTACTGTAGTAATGTTACTGGTACCCCCAAAAGTGTCAAAAATGTTAGTCAGGGGTCCGATCTGTCCGCCGCAATGTCGCAGTCCCGCAAAAAAAATCGCAGATCGCCGCCATTATTAGTTTGAAAAAAAAACAATAAAAATTACATAAATATTTCCCTTAGTTAGTAAACGCAATAACTTTTGTGCAAACCAATCAAAATACGCTTATTGCGATTTTTTTTTACCAAAAATATGTACCAGAGAACAAATTGGCCTAAATGTTAAAAAATTAGATTTTTACATTTTTTGGGGGGGAATTTCATATAAATAAATTTGAAAAATATTGTTATTTTTTCAAAATTGACGCTCTTTTTTTGTTTATAGCGCAAAAAATAAAAATCGCACAGGTGATCAAATACCACCAAAAGAAAGCCCTGTTTGTGGGAAAAAAAGGACGTCAATTTCATTTGGGTACGGCGTTGCACGACCGCGCAATTGTCCGTTAAAGTCACGCAGTGCCGAATTGCAAAATAAGGCCTGGTCAGGAAGGGGGTAATCTTCCGGGGCTGAAGTGGTTAATAACATATTAATGGGAACTCACATGTTAAAAGAAATGATAGGCATGTCAATGTGGTGAAGGCTGGATGAATCGCTGTGACCTGGAGTGTGATGCAGAGAACTGCAGAGCTGGTCAGGAACCAGGAAGTAGTCTAGGAGCCGTGGAATGCAGGATTACACCATATTATATTTTTATGTTTACTAATTGGAACAAGATTATTTTCATTATTATTCATTTTATTTTCATTTTTTTAAATGATGCTGAGTATCGTATTTCCATTTATTGTATGCATATCTAAATCTTATATTCATGCTACATATGCCGCTGATTACAGCAGTCTTCTAGTATTCCACTTTACAATTGGTTATCACTGTCCCTTAGTGTGTACATATACCGATCAGCATAGTCATTGCCCCCTAGGCTTTGAGAAAGGAGCTAGGCAGCTCTGAAATGCGTAAGCCATGCCCCCATCCATGGTTCCTGGCACTGACTTAACTTCCGGTCCACCGGGATCCTGTGTTCTCAGACTGCTTCCTGGTTCTTACCAACTTGGCAGTTCTCTGCATCCTTGAGCAGTGATACCTCTGGATGCTTCCCCAACCACTCACAGTGGTTCATCCAGCCATCATCATGATGATATGCTTTTTTTTTAACATCTGAGTTTCCATTTGTATGGTTTTAATAAATTGTATACTTCATTATGCACCCTGATCGGAGCCCTCTATTGTTTTTTTTTTTTTTTATTTTCTGCAGATATCTCTTCAGTCTCTGAGGAGCTGCCATCAGAGTGTGGTTTCACCCACCTGGAATGCATTGGACTTGTTTTTACATTACTGTCCATCAACAGTTAGACACATACAGCTTACCTAACTCTATGCACCACCCAAGCATACTTGTTTGTGCAAGATCCTTTGAGTCCAATTTAGGGGGGGGATTTGTCATGGAGGTTAGGGGATTGGATTCGGAGGAAGATGGATATTTGTTTGGGGGGCACTCTGTGCTTTATTTACATTTGGCCTCTACGCTCTGTGTTATGTACTCCTGACCCACGGCAAAGTAGGCTCAGCTCCTATTAAGCTATACCTCTTTAAGCTCCTCCCACTGTTAGTACATGCCCAGGGCCGGTGCAAGGATTTTTGCCGCCCTAGGCAAAATAAAAATTGTCCCCCCCCATATGCTCGGCCCACGATGTGACATCACAAACCTATATGATCTACCCATATCATGACATCACATTTGTCCCACCCCTTTCTCAACAGCAATTCAGCCTCACCAGTGCCCATCAGATCAGCCTCACCAATACCCATCAATGCAGCCTGATGTGAGAGTTAGCTGCGTTATGATCTCTCACCTCAGCGATGGCAGCTCAGCAGGTCCTTGCACAGCCTCCTGGGGGGGTGATGCTCCTGGTCCTGGGGTCAAGTTGTGGCAGGCGGCGTGTAGCCTTAGCAAGTCAGGTGTGCTCGGACTCCCTGGAGCGCCCTGCCTATGCCTGCCTCAAAAACTCCAGGAGTTGTAGTTTCCTCTGTACTGCTCTCAGTTCCCCCCCACCCCAGTCTGCCCAATCCCTCCTACCCCCAGTCTGCACAAGCCCCCTTCCCCCTAGTCTCCATAATCCCCCCTCCCCTAGTCTGTACATACCACCCCAGTCTGCACAATTTCTCCTCCCCCTAGTCCCCCTCCCCAGGTCTGCACAATCCCCTCTCAGTTTACAGAATCCCCCTCCTCCCTAGTATTCACAAACCCCCCCCACCAGAATGCACAGCCCCCCTCAGTTTACAGAATCCCCCTCCTCCCTAGTCCTCACAACCCCCCCCCCCAGAATGCACAGCCCCCCTCAGTTTACAGAGTCCCCCTCCTCCCTAGTCCTCACAATTCCCCCCCCCAGAATGCACAGCCCCCCTCAGTTTACAGAATCCCCCTCCTCCCTAGTCTTCACAACCCCCCCTCCCCCAGAATTCACAACCCCCCTCAGTTTACAGAATTCCCCTCCTCCCTAGTCTTCACAATCCCCCCTCCCCCAGAATTCACAGCCCCCTCAGTTTACAGAATCCCTCTCCTCCCTAGTCCTCACAATCCCCCCCCCCCCCCAGAATGCACAGCATCCCTCAGTTTACAGAATCCCCCCTCCCTAGTTTTCACAATTCCCCCCCAGAATGCACAGCCCCCCTCAGGTTACAGAATCCCCCCCGAATGCACAGCCCCCCTCAGTTTACACAATCCCCCTCCTCCCTAGTCCTCACAACCCCCCCCCTCAGAATGCACAGCCCCCCTCAGTTTACACAATCCTCCTCCTCCCTAGTCCTCACAACCCCCCGCCCACAGAATGCACAGCCCCCCTTAGTTTACACAATCCCCCTCCTCCCTAGTCCTCACAATCGCCCCCCAGATGCACAGCCCCCCTCAGTTTACACAATCCGACCCTCCCTAGTCTTCACAATTCCCCCCAGAATGCACAGCCCCCCTCAGGTTACAGAATCCCCCCCCCCCGAATGCACAGCCCCCCTCAGTTTACACAATCCCCCTCCTCCCTAGTCCTCACAACCCCCCCCCTCAGAATGCACAGCCCCCCTCAGTTTACACAATCCCCCTCCTCCCTAGTCCTCACAATCCCCCCCTGAATGCACAGCCCCCCTCAGTTTACACAGTCCCCCTCCTCCCTCGTCTTCACTGTAAGAAATGACAAGGGAAAGAAGAGTAGCAGGGGTTGATAGGGGGGGTTGTGCAGGGTGTAGATAGTTCACTCACAAATTAAGTTCTCCCCTCTCCACAGGTAGGCTGAGCACAGACGCACAGTGCCTGTAGGAGGCTGGAATGTAGGTGGGGTTTGGCTAGAAACAAATGGGAGGAGCAGTGCCCGATTAAACAGGCAGCCGAGTGTGAGGGAGGAGCTAGAAAGACATTGGGCAGCGACGGGACGGGCGGCAGACTCCCAGGAAAGCTAGCTTTCTCTGCAATACCTAGCTGTGACAGGAAAAGCGGAAGTGATCGCTTCCGCTGTCTGAGGTGTAAGGTTAACCGCTTCCATACAGAGCAGTTAGACACCCTTCCTGCCCAGACCAATTTTCAGCTTTCAGCACTCTCACATTTTGAATGACAATTGCTCAGTCATGCTACACTATAACCAAACAAAATTTTTATCATTTTTTTCACACAAATAGAGCTTTCTTTTGGTGGTATTTGATCACAACTGGGTTTTTTTTTTTTTTTCGTGATATATGCAAAAAAAGAGCAAAAATTTTGGAAAAAAAAACACTTTTTTTTAGTTTCAATTATAAAATTTTGCAAAAAATTAATTTTTCTTCATACATTTGGGCCATAATGTATACTGCTACATGTCTCTGGTAAAATTAACCCAAATTAGTGTATATTATTTAGTCTGTGTGAAAGTTATTGAGTCTAGAAGCTATGGTACCAATTACTGAAAATTGATCACACCAGATGTACTGACTGCCTATCTCCTTTCTTGAGGCCCTGAAATGTCAGGACAGTACAAATACCGACCAAATGACCCCTTTTTGTAAAGTAGACAGTCCAAGGTATTTAGTAAGAGGCATGGTGAGTTTTTTGAAGTTGTAATTTTTTCCCACAATTCTTGGGAAAATGAAGAAAAATTTTTTTTTCTCTTTTTTTTCCCACAAAGTTGTCAATTTATAAGCTATTTCTAACACATAGCATGTACACAGCAAAAATTACACCCAAAAATACATTCTGCTACTCCTTCCGAGTATGGCGATACCACGTGTGAGACTTTTACACAGCCTGGCCACAAAAAGAGACTCCACGTCCAAGAAGCACATTCAGGCGTTCTAGGAGCATAAATACACATAAAACTTTCTTACTACCTATCACACTTTTCAAGGCCCTAGAGCACCAATACAATGGAAAAGTCCACAAAATGACCCCATTTTGGAAAGCAAACACTCCAACCTATATTCTATGAGGCATTATGGGTCGTTTGAACATATCATTTTTTTCCACAGGTTTTTGGAAAATGTGGGACAAAAATGAAAACTTTTTTTTTTTACACAAAGTTGTCAATTTATAGGATATTCCTAACACATAGCATGTACACAGCAAAAATGACACCCCAAAATACATTCTGCCACTCCTCCTGAGTATGGCAATACCACATGTGTGAGACTTTTTCACAGCCTAGCCATATAGAGGGGCCTAACATCCAAGGAGCATCATCATGCATCCTAGCCACTTGCCTAGGCCTATTTTTGACATTTGGTGTTTACAAGCTAAAATCAGTTGTTTTGCTAGAAAACTGCTTAGAACCCCCAAACATTATATATTTTTTTTTAGCAGAGACCCTAGAGAATAAAATGGAGATTATTGCAATATTTTTTATCACACCGTATTTGCGTAGCGGTCTTCCAAACGCAATTTTTTGGAAAAAATTCACTTTTTTAATTAAAAAATAAGAAACCAGTAAAGTTAGCCCAATTTTTTTCCATAATGTGAAAGATAATGTTACGCCGAGTAAATAGATACCCAACATGTCATGTTTCAAAATTGCTCACGCTCACGGAATGGTGACAAACTTTGGTACTTAAAAATCCCCATAGGCGACAATTTAAAGATTTCTACAGGTTGCCATCTTTGAGTTACAGAGGAGGTCTAGGGCTCAAATTATTCCCCTTGCTCTAACAATCGCGGCGATACCTCACATGTGTGGTTTGAACACCGTTTACATATGTGGGCGGGGTTTCTGTATGCATTCGCTTCTGCGCGCGAGCTAACGGGGACAGGGCGCTTTAATTTTTTTTTTTTTTTTTACTATTTATTTTATTTATTATTTTTTATTTTTACACCGTTTAAAAAAAAAAAAAAATTGATCATTTTTATTTCTATTAAAAGAAATGTAAATATTCCTCGTAATAGAAATAGGCACGACAGGACCTCTTTTTTGTGAGATCTGGGGTCAAAAAGTCCTTAGATCTCACAAGTACACTAAAAGATAGAAAAAAAAAAAAATAAAAAAAAATAATTATAATATAAAATGAAAAAAAAAAAAAAGGACCTTTAAACCGGTTGCTAGGCAACAACATTTTCCGTAGCTCCGGTCCTCCAAGACCATAGAGTCAAGTGAGGGCAAGCTTGCCCTCACTCGACATCCTGTCTGTGAGGATTCGGGACCGGATCGTTTTCCCCGCTGCCGGCGGGTCCGGTAAGCGGGGAAAAGGACCGGAACGCGTCGGGAGGGGGGGGGGCGCCTCTTTCGCCATCCCGGAAGGATGATCCCACGGCGAATCCGCCGCTGGGACCACCCTTATCGGAAAGCCAACCGTCCACCGTTTAAAAAAATACCAGGGTTATGGCAGCTATCTGCTGCCATAACACCGGTATTTAGGTTTAAACAGAGGACGTATATAAACCTTTTTGGACTTGGACATGGTGGCTGTATGAAGGGTGACAGGTACTCGGGTACTTTGTTGGGCAGGTGACAGGTATTCTGGTACTGATGAGCAGGTGGCAGGTACTCGGGTACTCCGATAGGCAGGTGACAGGTACTCGGGTACTCTGATGGGCAGGTGACAGGCAGGTGATAGGTACTGATGAGTAGTACTCACTGACTGATAGGTGATACTGTACTGATGGGTACTGATGATCAGTACTGATACGTGATAGGTACTGATGAGTACTGATTAGTAGTGATGGGTACTGATGAGCAGGCGGCAAGTACTTGGGTACTTCAGGCGTCAGGTACTCTGATGAGCAGGTGGAAGGTACTCGGGTACTCTGATGGGTAGGTGACAGGTACTCAGGTACTCTGATGACGGGTACTCCGTTGACAGGTACTCAAAGTACCCGAGTACCTGTCATCAGAGTACCCGAGTACCTGTCATCAGAGTACCCGAGTACCTGTCATCAGAGTACCCGAGTACCCGTCATCAGAGTACCCGAGTACCTGTCAGAGTACCCGAGTACCCGTCATCAGAGTACCCGAGTACCTGTCATCAGAGTACCCGAGTACCTGTCATCAGAGTACCCGAGTACCCGTCATCAGAGTACCCGAGTACCTGTCAGAGTACCCGAGTACCTGTCATCAGAGTACCCGAGTACCTGTCACCAGCCCATCAGAGTACCCGAGAACCTGTCATCTGAGTACCTGATGACAGGTACTCGGGTACTTTGATGGGCTAGTGACAGGTGCTTTTTATTGGGGGGGGGGGCAATCAGTGTGTTTGGGTTGCACTGTAATTGGTAACTAGCTGTTACCACAATCTCCTCCTCACACAGGATCAGTGTGTGAGGAGGAGAACACGGTGACAGCTAGTTACCGTGTTCTCTGTTGACATTTGTGACCGGCTGTGATTGGACACAGCCGGTCACGTGGTAAAGAGCCAATTTCATTGGCTCTTTACCTAGATCGGGGATCGACTCTGTCCGAGGGACGAGCCACGTCCCCGATCGCTGCTCTGCGCGCCCCCGGGGGCGCGCATTGCAGAGAGAACGAGCGGCTCGTGCTGGAGCCACTCATGTGATCGGCTGTGATTGACACAGCCGATCACGTGGTAAACAGCCAATTTCTATTGGCTGTTTACCCTGATCAGGGATGGGCTATGTCCGAGGGACGAGCCTCATCCCTGATCGCGCCGCTGCGCGCCGCCGGGGGCGCGCAGTAGCAGCTAGAACGGGCCGACGTCATATGACGGCGGCCCGGATCTAGACAACCACTTTGCCGACGTCATTTTACATGACTCGGTATGGAAGTGGTTAAGCAGCCTATTTACAGTACATCAGAGCTGCCTGGGGGGAATGCATGCCTGCTCCCTGCTGGGCCAGTCCGCCCTTGGCCAACCGCACCCGCCAGCAGTCATTACTTGATTGATTCAGGGTACGGCAGCAGGAAGCACAGAATAATACCAATTAGTCTCTGACCAATCTCATGGTTTAGATGGAGTTTCTTCTTTGGATTATTTCCAGGTGAACATGAATTAGAGTTTCAATATCTCCCCTGTTTTCTACAGACAGATATACATTTCCCGATGCCTTATATTCTACAGATTCCTCATCTTCCCTGATACAAGCACATACATTGGACTTGTTCAACTTTCCAACCAGGAGTAAATGAATTTGACAAGATACTCTTCCTATGTAGAGGGTATGTGGCCTGGTATGGTTCAGGAGGTGAAGGAAGTGCATGGATGTCCTCCCCTTTCCTAGCCAGGCAGGCTTGGATATGGACTACTTTTTTCTTTTCTTTTTTTTTTTTTTACAGGGATTGGTATGAATTCCCGTGGGGTTCCCTTTGAAATCCAAACTAAACCTGAAAGGCCCCTTAGATCCCAAATCTCATCTGAATCAATTGGAACAAAATCAAAAATGCCCATTTGCTGGGCCAATAGGCAAATAAGTGTTAAAATAACATCCCCTGAGAGGCAATTGGATATTCCTTGGATCAACTTCCCCTGATGTTATTACCTATAAATATTAGTATTCAGTTATATTATATACATTTAGAAAAGAATCCAGGCCTTTTTAAAACAATCTACTGAGCTGGTCAGAACCAGATCTTGAGGGAGTCTATTCCACATCTCTTACAGTGACGAAGCCTTTCAGTGTTTGGAGATAAAATATATTTTCCTCTAGATGTAAAGAGTGCCCCATTGTCTTCTGTAATGACCTGAAATTGAATAACTCTACACCAAGTTCACTATATGGACCCCTTATGTATTTATACCTGGAGATCATATCCCTCCCTATGTATTTATACATGGAGATCATATCCCCCCTTATGTATTTATCCATGGTGATCATATCCCCCTTATGTATTTATATATGGAGATCATATCCCCCTTATGTATTTACACATGGTGATCATATCCCCCTTATGTATTTATACATGGTTATCATATCCCCCCTTATGTATTTATACATGGTGATCATATCCCCCATATGTATTTATACATGGAGATCATACCCCCCTTATGTATTTATACATGGAGATCATATCCCCCCTTATGTATTTATTCATTGTGATCATATCCCCCCTTATGTATTTATACATGGAGATCATATCCCCCCTTATGTATTCATACATGGAGATCATATCCCCCTCGTGTATTAATACATGGAGATCATATTCCCCTTATGTATTTATACATGGAGATCATACCCCCCCCCTTATGTATTTATACATGGAGATCATATCCCCCCTTATGTATTTATACATGGAGATCATATCCCCCTTATGTATTTATACATGGTGATTATATCCCCCTTATGTATTTATACATGGAGATCATACCCCCTTTATGTATTTATACATGGAGATAATTTCCCCCTTATGTATTTATACATGGAGATCATATCCCCCTTATGTATTTATACATGGAGATCATTTCCCCCTTATGTAATTATACATGGTGATTATATCCCCCTTATGTATTTATACATGGAGATCATATCCCCCTTATGTATTTATACATGGAGATCATTTCCCCCTTATGTATTTATACATGGAGATCATTTCCCCCTTATGTATTTATACATGGAGATCATATCCCCCTTATGTATTTATACATGGAGATCATTTCCCCCTTATGTAATTATACATGGTGATTATATCCCCCTTATGTATTTATACATGGAGATCATATCCCCCCTTATGTATTTATACATGGAGATCATATCCCCCTTATGTATTTATACATGGAGATCATCTCCCTCTTATGTATTTATACATGGAGATCATTTCCCCCTTATGTATTTATACATGGTGATTATATCCCCCTTAATCTCCTCTTCTCATGAGAGAATACATTCAGTTCCTCCAATCTCTCCTCATAGCTGGGCTCCCCCATGCCTCTTATCAGTTTGGTTGCCCTTCTCTGCACTTTCTCCAGTTTCCCGGTATCCTATTTTTGAGAACGTATTTATACATGGTGATTATATCCCCCTTATGTATTTATACATGGAGATCATACCCCCTTTATGTATTTATACATGGAGATAATTTCCCCCTTATGTATTTATACATGGAGATCATATCCCCCTTATGTATTTATACATGGAGATCATTTCCCCCTTATGTAATTATACATGGTGATTATATCCCCCTTATGTATTTATACATGGAGATCATATCCCCCTTATGTATTTATACATGGAGATCATTTCCCCCTTATGTATTTATACATGGAGATCATTTCCCCCTTATGTATTTATACATGGAGATCATATCCCCCTTATGTATTTATACATGGAGATCATTTCCCCCTTATGTAATTATACATGGAGATCATTTCCCCCTTATGTAATTATACATGGTGATTATATCCCCCTTATGTATTTATACATGGAGATCATATCCCCCCTTATGTATTTATACATGGAGATCATTTCCCCCCTTATGTAATTATACATGGAGATCATCTCCCCCTTATGTATTTATACATGGAGATCATATCCCCCCTTATGTATTTATACATGGAGATCATTTCCCCCCTTATGTAATTATACATGGAGATCATATCCCCCTTATGTATTTATACATGGAGATCATATCCCCCCTTATGTATTTATACATGGAGATCATTTCCCCCTTATGTAATTATACATGGTGATTATATCCCCCTTATGTATTTATACATGGAGATCATATCCCCCCTTATGTATTTATACATGGAGATCATTTCCCCCCTTATGTATTTATACATAGAGATCATATCCCCCTTATGTATTTATACATGGAGATCATCTCCCCCTTATGTATTTATACATGGAGATCATTTCCCCCTTATGTATTTATACATGGTGATTATATCCCCCTTAATCTCCTCTTCTCATGAGAGAATACATTCAGTTCCTCCAATCTCTCCTCATAGCTGGGCTCCCCCATGCCTCTTATCAGTTTGGTTGCCCTTCTCTGCACTTTCTCCAGTTTCCCGGTATCCTATTTTTGAGAACTGGAGCCCAAAACTGAACTACATATTCCAGATGAGGTCTCACTGATGATTTGTACAGATGATATCTCTCTCTCTGGAGTCCATGCCTCTCTGATACAAGAAGGAAACTGCAGTTTGGCATTGCATGCTATTATTAAGCTTATGATCTACCAGAACACCCAGATCCTTCTCCACTATGGATTCCCCCAGTTGTACCTCCCCCTAGTATGTATGATGCATGCATATTCTTAGCCCCCAAGTGCATAACTTTACATTTATCAACATTAATCCTCATTTGCCACATACTGTATTTGCCCAATGAAGCAGTGCATTGAAGTCAGATTGTAAGTTGGAGACATCCTGTAAGGACGTTATTCCACTGCAAAGCTTGGTGTCATCTGCAAAGCCTGAAATCCCAGACCCCCCATAATTTATAAAGATATAAAAAAATAAGGGTCCCAACTAGGGATGCACCGAAATTTCGGCCACCGAAATTATCGGCCGAAAATGAGCCTCTCTCATTTCGGCCGATAATGGGTTAACAGTGCCGAAAATAAAAATGGCCGCCGTGGGGAAGGAGGAGGGCGCAGCGCAGCGCAGGGCAGGTTTCAAAAGTCCCGCCTCTGGCCGGCCGTCCGCCTCTTAATAATGTCCCTACTACTCTGTGCATTATGAATGGACATACTAGGCGGGGGGCGGGGCGAGCGGCCGCTATAGAGAGAACTATTGTGATCCTTCACTGTCAGCTCCTCACGTCTATGTATGAATGAGAACTGAACTGAGCTGACACCGGGCGGGGGGGCGGGCGGAGCGGCCGCTATTAGCTGTGACTATGTGAGAGCTTCACTTCCCTGACAGGCACGTATCTCCGCTGACAAGGAAGAGAAGCTCTCACATAGTCACAGCTAATAGCGGCCGCTCCGCCCGCCCCCCCGCCCGGTGTCAGCTCAGTTCAGTTCTCATTCATACATAGACGTGAGGAGCTGACAGTGAAGGATCACAATAGTTCTCTCTATAGCGGCCGCTCGCCCCGCCCCCCGCCTAGTATGTCCATTCATAATGCACAGAGTAGTAGGGACATCATTGAGAGGCGGTGCCGCCGGCCAGAGGCGGGACTTTTGAATGCAGGAGAGGACACCCGAGGAGGAGGACGCTGAGGCAGTGGGGGAGGGGGGAGGGGAGCTGAGGCAGCTTACCAATGCTATTAGTATTATGAGGCATGAGGGGTTAATGTATTGTCACTGCTGGTCACTCATCTATTAGTGACTGACCAGTGGCAGTTAATTAACCCCTTTTGTGCTGCATTAGTGCAACCAGTGTCAGTGTTAATTAACACTGGTTGCACTAATGCAGCACAAAGGGGTTAATTACCTGCCACTGGTCAGTCACTAATAGATGAGTGACCAGCAGTGACAATACATTAACCCCTCATGCCTCATAATACAAATACCATTGGTAATTAAATTAACCTCTTGCCAACCCATCACAGTACATATACTGTGACAGGGTGGCAGCGACAGGTGTAGGTGTACGTCGCTGCCTGTTTTTGGTTTATGTCCCTGTTCTATCCATTTCAAATTTTTTTGGGGGAAAAAGTCATTTTCGGTTTCGGTTTCGGTTTTCGGCCAAGGGCATCCTGCATTTTCGGTTTCGGTTTCGGCCCAAAATTTTCATTTCGGTGCATCCCTAGTCCCAACACTGAACCTCGGGGTACACCACTAATAACATTGAACCTTGGGGTACACCACTGATAACCTTGGAACATTCTGAGTAAGAATCATTAGCCACTACTCTCTGAATTTGGTATTTTACTCAGTTTTCTATCCATTTACAAAAATATTTTTCCAGCCTGTAGACTTTACCTTACACATTAGCCGTGTGTGGGGAACTGTGTCAAATGCTTTTGCAAAATCCAAGTATACTACGTTCACAGACACCCCTCTGTCCAAGGTTTTACTTACCTCCTCATAAAAAGAAATCAGGTTTGTTTGACAACTTCTGTCTTTCAGAATCCATGCTGTCTGTTGCTTAAAATATTTTTTTCCAGCAAGAACTCATCTACAGTATCTCACAAAAGTAAGTACATCCCTCACATTTTTGTAAATATTTTATTATATCTTTTCATGTGACAACACTGAAGAATTTACACTTTGCTACAATGTAAAGTAGTGAGTGTACAGCTTGTATAACAGTGTAAATTTGCTGTCCCCTCAAAATAACTCAACACACAGTCATTATTGTCTAAACCGCTGACAACAAAAGTGAGTACACCCCTAAGTGACAATGTCCAAACTGGGCCCAAAGTGTCAATATTTTGTGTGTCCACCATTATTTTCCTGCACTGCCTTAACTCTCTTGGGCATGGGGTTCACCAGAGCTTCAGAGGTTGCCACTGGAGTCCTCTTCCACTCCTCCATGACGACATCACTGAGCTGGTGGATGTTAGAGACCTTGCGCTCCTCCACCTTCCGTTTGAGGATGTCCCACAGATGCTTAATAGGGTGTAGATCTGGAGACATGCTTGGCCAGTCCATCACCTTTACCCTCAGCTTCTTTAGCAAGGCAGTGGTCATCTTGGAGGTGTGTTTGGGGTCGTTATAATGTTGGAATACTAGCCTGTGGCCCAGTCTCTGAAGGGAGGGGATCGTGCTCTGCTTCAGTATGTCACAGTACATGTTGGCATTCTTGGTTCCCTCAATGAACTGTAGCTCCCCAGTGCCGGCAGCACTCATGCAGCGCCAGACCATGACACATTCACCACTATGTTTGACTGTAGGCAAGACACACTTGTCTTTGTACTCCTCACCTGGTTGCCGCCACACACACTTGACACCATCTGAACCAAATAAGTTTATCTTGGTCTCATCAGACCACAGGACATGGTTCCAGTAATCCATGCCCTATTTCTGCTTGTCTTCAGCAAACTGTTTGCAGGCTTTCTTGTGCATCATCTTTAGAAGAGACTTCCTTCTGGAACAACAGCCATGCAGAGCAATTTGATGCAGTGTGTGGCGTATGGTCTGAGCACTGACAGGCTGACCCCCCACCCCTTCAACCTCTGCAGCAATGCTGGCAGCACTCATATGTCTATTTCCCAAAGACAACCTCTGTATATGACGCTGAGCACATGCACTCAACTTCTTTGGTCAATAATGGCGAGGCCTGTTATAAGTGGAACCTCTCCTATTAAACTGCTGTATGGTCTTGGCCACTGTGCTGCAGCTCATTTTCAGGGTCTTGGCAATCTGCTTATAGCCTAGGCCATCCTTTTGTAGAGCAAGAATTCTTTTTTCAGATTCTCAGAGAGTTATTTGCCATGAGGTGCCATGTTGAACTTCCAGTGACCAGTATGAGAGAGTGAAAGCGGTATGAGAGAGTGAGAGCGATAACACTAAATTTAACACACCTACTCCCCATTCACACCTGAGACCTTGTAACACTAACGAGTCACATGAGGGGTGTACTCACTTTTGTTACCAGTGATTTAGACATTAATGGCTGTGTGTTGAGTTATTTTGAGGGGACGGCAAATTTACACTGTTATACGAGCTGTACACTCACTACTTTACATTGTAGCGCGGGGCCTAATTCATTAAACCTCCAGCCTAACTCTGCTTAGGCTTTTTTTTTCTCACCGCTTTAAATCAATTAACTCCCGCTATGGCGAACTGGACAGCGTGACAGCAACAGTGAATTCCGCCTTCAGCGGCGTTGATCTATGCTGAATGGCGATCGCAGCTTGTCAAATTCTCATACTTATGTCTATGTGAAGGGAGCACTCCCACACAGCACCATGGTCTAGTGGGATCCTGTACATATCCTCTGATTCATGCATCTCAGTTTGCCGTAGGCTCTAGGCTGACCATCTCCACCTAAGTTCTTTTGTGTAGATATATGTTTTTTTAAAAACTCTGACAGATTGGATCATTTGTATGGCTCCAAAATTTACATCAGGTACATATACATAACATCAGGGGTCAAGTCCTGGGAAAAAAAGTGTGGGAACTCACCCAACATTACCACTCCCCCACCCACTTTAGTGACTTGGTAACTGGTCGCGGGCCACAATGAGCGGAGCGGGCAGATCAGATGACAGGTCCATGTCAGCTTATGCAGAGCAGACGCGGGCACAGCCTGCTCTACTCTATGGGCCCTCCAATCTAATCTGCCCAGACAGAAAGGGACAGATCCCCTTCTGTGTTTTTAAGTGGATTGAATTTGGTTCCTACACGTATCGCTGGCTGCTGCTGGTGGGTACTGGTGGTGGCTACTGCTGGCTGGTACTGCTGGTGGGTACTGGTGGTGGCTACTGCTGGCTGGTACTGCTGGCGGGTTACGTATACTTTGAGTTGCAAATTTCCCTCTCTATTTCTCCTCTATCTCTTCCCCCTCTCTATTCTTTTCTCTCTCTATATCTAAAATCTCTTTCTCATCTCTCTTCCTACCTCTCTCTCTCTTTCTCATCTCTCTCCTTCTACCTCTCTCTCCTTCTTCTACCTCTCCTTCCCTCATCTCTCTCTCTCCCACTACCTCTACCCAGGGCTGGTGCAAAGATTTTTGACACCCTAGGTAAAACCTAATTTTGCCGCCCCTGACCCCACCCCCTTTGCCCTGCCAATGTATACCCCACCTTTTTAATGACTGCTACCATTCTGGGGGTGGAGTCAGTCACCATCTTTTGGCAGGTGCTACCACCCACTAAATACAACACATTCAAGTGACAGGGGCCGGTCTGCAACAGCACTACAACTGTGTGCAATGCACACACTTGTGTTTCACTAGTGCGGGATTCCATCAGTTAAAGCAGGCGGTGAGGAAATGCTAAAACACCTTCTTACCACCTGTCTAATGCTCTCTGAAAAATCATCCCAAGTGTTTATTGCTCTTCAGAGAGCACAGCTAGTGTGAAGGAGCCCTAAGGGTTAAAGATAAAGCGAGCAGAGAGTAGGGAGGGACAGAACGCACAGATCCTGCATTTGTATCTCCTAGTCAAGAGTCTTATGTAGACATATATAGGAAAGATGATTTCTTCTAGTAGAAAGTAGAAAGTACTGCTTGGATCTTGATGAAGGGGACATACCCCGAAAGCTTGTCCTGAAATATTGTATGTTAGTGCAAATAAAAAAAGTATCACGGACAGTACTCAATTGTCTCTGTCGCAAGTGCACTAATACGGCTACAATTACCTCAAGCATTACTTCTAGTAGAAAGGAATACTTGGTGTGTGTGTTCCCTCTGACACTGTCCCAGAGGATATCTAACAACAGCCTCTTGGTGTGTAAATAAATAAACAGATCATATATAGAGAATGCTTTCCTCTGCTCCCTCCTCTGGCTGCACTAAAACCAGGAACTGTGACTGTCCTGGCTGCTGCATAACAGGATTCTCCCCTCTCCCCAGCAATGTAAAGAAAAAAAGACTCACATGGGAATATGAGAGCTCAGGGGTAACTTTGGCTTCTTTTTGCTCTGCTCTGGTACTGAAAATCAAAACAAGGCGGCAGAGGAAGGGGGAGGTGTTACAGCATAGATGCAGGCTGATTGGCTAAGCCTGAGAAACCCCCCCCCCCCCCCACACACACACACACAATGCAGGTCAGGGCAGTGAAATGGTATCGTCCAGCCCTCTATCTCACTTGTCTGCCATTGTAACGTGAGAATTACCTACCCCGTGAGAAAAACCTACCCTCGTCACTTCCGGCCAGGAACAGCTGAGCAGTGCGCATGCTCAGCGCCCCGGATACCTAATGGAACAGCTGAGGAGCTGACTAGTGCGCATGCGCACTAGTATGAAAAGATCATGGTGTACCGTGAAAAAAACCTACCCACGCGGTGGTTACATAAAACAGCTGTGCTGCAATACGAGTCATCTCCGCTCCTGTCCCTGTCACTTCTCTGATCTGGGCTAGTAAATATAAAAGCGGCTCTCGGCTCCGTGATTTATGTTTTCATAGACCCGCCGCCGCTTTTACATTTACTAGCCGAGATCAGGGAAGTGACAGGGACAGAAGCGGAGATGACTCATAGTGCAGCACAGCTGTTTTAATGTAACCGCTGCATTACATACAGTGCCGTGCACCGGAAGTGACGAGGGGTAGGTTTTTCTCACGGGTAGGTAATTCTCACGGAACACCGTTCTCTGAGCCTGACCCCGGACAGATAAGCACTCTGTTTTGCACACATGGGGGGGGGGGGGAGTAACACTGCTATATCAGGAGCTGGGTCTGCCTGCAGTTATCATGACAAACAGGAGACCCAAGCTTAATCTTCCTGGAGCTCCCTAAGCAGCTGCTGATGGGGGATCTAAAGCACCCACCTGACGCTTCCCCTGGCTAGTACCCACTCTGCCAGCTTTCTCCTCAGGTTACTGTTGGAGGGAGGTGAGAGTAGAATCCTCCCTCCAGCAGCTGTTGCAGCCCCGCTGTGTCCTCCCTTCTCCATCTGCCTCAGAGATCCACAGACAAGACCACTTCTCCCATTCAGGCAGATGGGAATAGAGCCATGACAAGCTCCTCTCACAGGATTGCACAGGTGGTGTCACCTCAATGAATAGGTAGCACCGGCCCTGCCTCTACCTCTCCTTCCCTCCTCTCATCTGCAGAGCCGATGCCTCCTGTTTTGCTTCTGTCACAGGCGGATTACATTTGGTATCCCTCCGCCTGTCACAGGAGCCTGCACTATACAGGAAGTATCGGCTCTGCTTCCTCCAGTGCAGCTTCTTCCTCACATTGTGCTCGGGGATGGTGGGTCGGGAACCCGCAATCTGGGCTTACCGACCCGCCATCCCAGAGCAGGACATGGCGCCAGGTGCTAGGATTGTGTCGGGGGACATGGCTGCTAACGGGAACGGCACTCCTGCTGTAGAAATAGTTCAGGAACGTCGTTCCCATGCGTTCCCCCAGGACTCAAGCCCTGCATAACATACACTGTGAAGCGCTTGCAAACTCACATTATGTTCAACTATTTCATTATCTTATTTTTGTCTAGATTTGAACTCATGGTTGCACAGTGCTGAGCAAACCATTATAACCACTACACCACTTCAGGTCCACATTAAAAACTCACACTTTTTCAATGGTCTTCTTCCTAGATTCCCTACAATGTTCAGTACCTTAGCTATATGTGCATTTTAGCCTTAAGACACTCCTTTCTCTTCACCAAACAGCTCCATTCTGCAGAATAGCTAACCGCTTTGCAACTTAACTACAGTTAACAACATCATGGTTTCAAATCCCAACAATCACTACACTTGGATCTATTTTCCCTATCAACCTTTTTTGGTTTGTGTTTTTATTTTTGTGGGGGGGGGGGGCTACATAAATATACAGAGCACTAATGGAACAAACACAATGCAATTGTTTACACATTTACGTACCATGGTTGTTGAATTTGAGGGACACCAAACATATCTGTGTCTGGTATTGGACCCTCTACATATTTTAACAACACAGACCCTCATAGTCCAACACTACACTTTGCCTCACACCTCAACACAACACTGTCCCATCCCTACCCTACATTCCAACCCCTCACATCACCAGTACAAGCAGCATGCAAAGTGCAAAGCCCCAGCATTGGCAGCTTAAGTCTGTAGCCACCCACAAAAAAATAAAGACATGTTCCTTACTAAATTATTTATTTTTCATGTAATTACAGCATAAGGAGGGATGCAGCAAGGCCATATTTACAGTCTCCAGTCCTTGTGCCTTTACTGCGCCAGCCCACGATCTTTTCTCCATGGCTACATTAGGCAAAAATGCGGGATTTGGATATCTTGACCAAGTTCATGCAGAGTCGAGAAGCTAATTTGCACCTCTACCAGCTCATAGAGGACAGGCATGGCCAGATTGCTGTTCAGCTTCCAAGCCACTTCTGAAGTTCCAGGGTGTTCATGTTGGTGATCGAGGCCAGTTCTGGGCTTGTGCCTCCCAAAATATCCACTGACCATAAATGAAGAAGAGTGGAGTCCATGAAGGTGGGTTTCTACCAGCTACAACCGCAAGCAGTACCACTCCTGGAAAATGAAAGCAAAGTATAAGCCATTTCATCATGACAATCACATCTTACTGCACGCTTGCTTCATTTTTTACTTCATTTTTTTTTCTACACCACGACTGAAAGTACACATTTTCACACGACTTACACAAACCAGAAGTCATTAATGCAAACATTTGAATACACACCTGTGACGCAAGACAGCCCATCACCACAGGCTTCTCAGGGTACGTGCCATGATTCCAATCCAAGATGTCCAGATTCTGAAAAATGCATACACCATAAGATACCAAGCAGCCTTTAATTTTGTCAATAACTACACAGGTGGCACAGACACAACTAAACACCTGCCAGGTCTTCTCATCCCTCTCCACTATTTACAATACCAACATGTTTTTGGTTTGAGGTGCGTGTTCTTGCTCAAGTAACACAGTTTAGGAATGTTGACTACACGTTATCTAGAATGGCAAGTGTCATTGGCAGATGTTATTTGCCATCTGTCTCCCTGTGAGTGTCAACTCTGCAAAGTAGCAAGTTAATACACATCCTGTATCTCGAGCGGTTACAGTATGTACATGTAAAGTGGCTAGCAACCAGGGTATTCCGGGTGGCCATACGCCGCCTGGGGGCTGCCAGCTGACGGACCTCTGGCTCCCTCTCCTCCGTCAGCTCCCAGGATTCATCCCGGGCAACGCACATGTTGTGCAACATGCAGCACGCCAGGATGATCCTGGAAGCCTTTGGAGGAGAGTACAGGAGTTAAGAAAAAAAGATATACATTAGTTCTTCATATCATGTGACTTTAGATGACTGTCATCAAAATGGGAGACAATGATGCATTTTTCAACACAACCTGCTCATCTGTGTGTCTAGGTGTGTGCTTACATTACCATAATAGCAAAAAGTCATCTGACACATCTGAAAGATGTCTAATTGCCTACATCCCTAATCTAAGTGGAAAAAGGGAGACCAAAAGTTGGGTCTTTCAATTGAAAGTTCCACCTTTCGGCCTTATTTTTTCTACTTAGATTAGCATAGGCATTACTTCTGGAAGATATCTTACACTATATTGAGGAAACAAATATTGACTCACTTATGCAAAGGACTTTGGGGATATGTCAATAACATTGGAATCACTTTTATGTTTTGCTTGTGTGGTGTTAGGACAGCATTTACACATTGGGTAACCACCTTCATTTGACTTGAAGACAACTTCTGGAATGTTTCAGTTGTGAGCTGGTAGGCTGGTTGCATACAAGCAGATGAGGATCTGGTTGTGTGCAACCAGCCTGCCAACTCATAACAGATACATTTTATGTAGGCTTCGGTTTAAGCAGGGTGTACACCTATGTAGCTTATTCATATGTCTATGCCTCTCTAAACACTACTCTAAAAAAACATGTCTTTATGTAACCTTACAGTTTATGTTGTTGCCCAAAAATAATACTTTACCAATAAGCCACCCTTCGGGAATTTCGCCACTTTTAAACTTCCGGTAGAGATCACTGTCTTCTAAAATCATGGAATCATGGCACGACCCTGGGTGACCTGTGTTGGCACTCATTATGCGCTGTCTGGCGTCACACACCAATTGGATGTTCAGGGAGTGGTACTGCTTGCAGTTCCTATAGTCCATTTCGTGGCTCCTTGTTGGCCTGATGGCTATGTGGGTGCCATCTATTGCCCCTAGGATTTGCGGCATCTGTGCCCGCTGGTAGAAACCCAACTTCACTTCATTCCACTCGTTTGCATTCTGTGGCCAGTGAATAAATTGGGGCACAATCTCCAGAATGGCATCAATCACCAACATGAACACCCTGGAAACTGTGACCTGGCTAATGCCCATTATAGTTCCAGAAGTGGCTTGTAAGCTGCCACGGCCTAATATATACAAAGTCACCAGCAACCTGACCATGCCGGGCACCGCATGGCAGCGCTCTGTGTCAGGTGCAATTTTGTCCTGTATCAGCTGGTACAGGTGTAGAATTGCTTCTCGCTCGAGCCGGAACTTCCTCCTGATATCTGAATCCCGCAGCTTGTCCAAATATAGCCGTGGAGCAAAAATTCTTGGCTGGCGAGGTAAGGGCACAGGGACTGGAGGTGCTGCTGCAGCTGCTTCCCCAGCTGCTCCATCAGGTGCTGCCCCACCTTCTGCTGCCTCCTGTGCTCTGGCCTCCTCAAACAGGGCACCAATAAATGCCAAGAGCGCATTTTCCAAAAGCCTTCTGTTTGCCATTTTGAGCACGGGATTTAGCCGGCGCACATGCGCATATAAATATACACACGGCCGCTAATTGCCACAGCCTGAGCCTGCTATAAAACGAGCACATGGCCAATATGGCTGCTGGATGTTAGAGAGTGAAGACATATAAAGATTGTGAGCCAGAACTTCGATTATCTTTAGGTAAGACAATTGCATCTCTCTCTCTCTCTATATATATATATATATATATATATTTATATATATGTCTGTCTGTGTGGTCTGGCTCAACGTTATTGCTTCCTGAAGTATGCACTTTTTACTTATCTCGGGGGTACTTCAATTGTCTATGGTGAATCCCCTCACACCCCAATACCTTGGGAACCCCTCAAGTGTATTTTAATCATTGTCAGTTGCCCCCATGTGCTTGTTGTGTTTCCATGTGTTTTCTCATGTTTGTTTTATCTTTGCAGTTTATATTTGTGCTGAAAGCCTCCCCCCTCACCTTCCCAGCTTAACAAGACCCCTTTTGCATTCCTGGTAAGTGTTATTTGCCCTCATGTGCAGGGATTTAGCTCATGCGTTTTCTCATGTTTGATTTTTCTTTGCAGCCTCCTTTACTCCCCACCACCACCACCACAAGCAAGCCACTGCTGTGTGACCTTTGGTAAGTGTTTGTTAGGCCCACATACAGTGGCGTTGCTTATGCGTTTTCTCATGTTTCTTTTTTCTTTGCAGCCTCCTTTACTCACCACCACCACCACAAGCAAGCCACTGCTGTGTGACCTTTGGTAAATGTTTGTTGGTCCCACGTGCAGTGGCGTTGCTTATACGTTTTCTCATGTTTCTTTTTTCTTTGCAGCCTCCTTTACTCACCACCACCACCACCACAAGCAAGCCACTGCTGTGTGACCTTTAGTAAGTGTTTGTTGGGCCCACGTGCAGTGGCGTGGCTTATGCGTTTTCTCATGTTTCTTTTTTCTTTGCAGCCTCCTTTACTCACCACCACCACCACAAGCAAGCCACTGCTGTGAGGCCTTTGGTAAGTGTTTGTTGGGCCCACGTACAGTGGCGTTGCTTATGCGTTTTCTCATGTTTCTTTTTTCTTTGCAGCCTCCTTTACTCACCACCACAACCACCACCACCACGGCTTGGAAAGCAATCAGTGGCTAGCTTTGGTAAGTGTGTTCAGTAATTGTTCACTAATTATACTGTAGTATTTCGCATTGTGGAACTCATGTTTTTTTCTCTTTCCTTTTTTCTCTTTTTTTGTTGCAGATTGTGGCCTTGAGGCTATTTGCTGCTTTTGGACAGCCAGATTACCTGCCCACCTCGTTCTCCCATGGCTACACCCCCAGGTACAAGGAGGAGGAGGAGTAGTAGTAGAAGGGGAGTAGTTAGGGTGGCCAGGGGGGGCAGATTGTCTGGCTCTGGTGTGAGGGAGGCTCCAGCTGTATCCAGAAGGGAGTCCACCGTCTCCAGCCCGAAGGAGGAAGCCGGGGGGGGGGGGAGGTGTTACCAGACCAAGTGGACAAGCTGCTTCTCCTCCCAGTCCTGGAGAGGGAACTTCGAGGAGGAGAGGCAGCTTGTTCTCAGCCCCCTGGCTTCCCCATTTCACCCCAGAGCAGAGCCGGGTCCTGGTCCGGGCCTATATGGCTAGATATGATCGCCTACAAGGGACCAGGGCCCAGGCCACCTCAAGAAGCACTGAGAGGGCATGCTTGTGGGATGAAATCCGGGGTGCCAAAAATGCACTGGGTGGTAGTGTACGCCGCAATACAGCAAATGTGCGGAAGAGGGTCAACGACATCCGTGGGTGCATTCGGAAGAAGCTGCGTGCATGGGCTGCGGAGGGCCTTTATGACCGTGAAGGTCGGCTGGATCCACGTGCTCAACGTTCTCTCTGGAATTATCAGTTGCCATTTCTTACCATCCTTAACCCCGACACCATCTTTACCAGGGAGGACGTTGATACGGATGCTTTGCACAGAGGTAGGTTACTAACTTAGATGTAAATTGTGTGAGTTGTTGTGAAATTAGTAACTACTATCCTATTTGTGACATGAATAGACTTTTATACTTGGCCTTCAATATTTTTTTTTTCCAACACCACCAATTTGTTAATCTGCAGCACGGATCTCAGCCCATGCAGCTCCGCGACCCGGACGGACTCACGGTTGCTGACGTCAATGTTGACCCTCCTACTGGTAGGTCCCAAATAGTACTGTGCTAAACAATGTAGAAGACTAGTCTCTCCTTTCAAAATGATAGCTCATATTGCTATGTCCTCTTGACAGAAGAACATCAGCAGCGGCAGGAAACACCCCCAGTGTAGCAAGGCCTGGAGGAAGGTGTTGGTATGTATTGCTAATGTGTATTTTTATGAATGTTATTGTTAACCCAGTTGTAGCAAATGTCATTTCTTTACAAAGAGTGTTGGCCTTAATATGTCTACCCTTCAAAACACCGTTGTCATCATTCATGGGTGGCCTATTAAGTATTCTGACTATGCCTTCTTAGCCTTTGGGAGGGTGCTAGCAAGTGTCCTATGAGCCCAGGGAAACACTTTGGAATGTTTGGCCTCAATGCTTAATTCATGAAGCTTGGATAGAAATTGGCCCCAAATCCTTACTGCATAAGGTTATTTCCTAAGCCTTTTCTTGCTCTTTTTTAAAGAACATCAGGCCCCTGTTGAAGGAGCAGCTGGAGTTGGACCACGAGCTGGCGAGGATTCTGCATCCGATGCTGGGGTATGTGATCTAAAGGAACAAGGTGGAAATGTTCCATTTAAATGTTAGTACGGTTTTTTGGATGGATGTGGCTTACATTGTCTGCGTGAAATTTGTGCAGGGACATTCTGGCGCTGCACCAGCAGCACAAGAATTAGATCCTGAACGTCAGTGAATTATTGTATAGTTTCTCGGGCCAAAAAGGTTTCAAAAACATCCAGGACCTTTAAAGTCCTGACAGTCTTTGATTTTTCACATCAAACTTCATGTGTGTATTTTTGTGGGGGTGTCATGTAGCATTTTTTTGGCCATATTTTAGACAGTTACTTAAATGTTGAAAGTCAGTGGTGTAGTAAGAGACTTTCCAAACCAAGAATTAAGCTACCAGACCAGGGCTAGTTTAGAACTGGTTGATGTAGAAACTGTTCTGCCATTGTAATATTAGGAACAAAACCATAATATGTACCCATTATCAGAAGTGTTGCTAGCTTGGATAACATTACAATGATCAAGTGCTTATTAGAAGCACATCCAACTGTTCTAAGTTCTGCTTGGGGTGTTTACGCTGTCTAACTAATTGTAACTCTTTTTGAATGATGTTTTATAAAGATGTGTTGTCATTTTCTTCTTATTTCAGCCAGCATTGGATGCAGCAGGATTTTCACCTACCCCACCTCGTCCATCTCTGCAGGATGTGGCCGAGATGCTGCTTGCTGAGTATCGGCTCCAAAATGACCCAAGGAGGCCTGCTGCTGAATCTAGTAAGTTGGTACGGTTGCTCGGGCTCATACAGGAATCTGTATCAATGTTGGCCAGGAATCAGATGGCTTTGATACAGGTTCAACAGGATGTGCGTGACTGCTTGGTAATGTTTGCAGGCCAGCATTATTATTATTTATTATACAGGATTTATATAGCGCCAATAGTTTGCGCAGCGCTTTACAATGTGAGGGAAGACAATACAGTTACAATACAGTTCAAAACAGGAGAAAGTAGAGGGCCCTGCTCGTTAGAGCTTACAATCTAGAAGGGAGGGTAAAGTGAAACAAAAGGCAATAACCGTGGGGGATGGGTTAATGGAGAAAATGGAGGTACATTTGTTGGGTGTTGGTAGGATAGGCTTCTCTGAAAAGGAGGGTTTTCAGAGATCGCCTAAAAGCTAATAGAGTAGGAAATAATTGGACAGATAAAGGTAAGGAGTTCCATAGGATTGGAGAGGCTCTGGAAAAGTCCTGGAGGCGAGCATGGGAGGAGGTGACGAGGGGGCTAGAGAGCAGGAGGTTTTGAGAGGAAGGAAGAGAGCGATTAGGTTGGTATTTTGTAAGATGTAAGAATCTGTAATTTAATTTGTTGGGTGAGCGGAAGCCAGTGGAGGGCATGACAGAGAGGAGCAGAGGACACTGAGCGATTGGTAAGGTGGATGAGTCTGGCGGCAGCATTCATGATGGATTGAAGGGGGGATAGCCTGTGTAGAGGTATGCCAACGAGAAGGGAATTGCAGTAGTGGAGGCGCGAGATGACCAGGGAGTGAACTAGGAGTTTTGTTGTGTCTTTGGTTAGAAAGGGGCGTATTTTGGAGATATTGCAGAGAATAGTGTCCATTGGTTTTGGCCGTTAGTAGATCGTTTGTCAGTTTTAGGAGAGCAGTTTCAGTGGAGTGTTGAGGCAGAAATCCAGACTGAAGGGGATCAAGGAGGCTATTCTCGGCAAGGTGGTCGCACAGTCACATAGTTACATAGTTACATAGTTACATAGTTAGTGAGGCTGAAAAAAGACACAAGTCCATCCAGTTCAACCTATGATGTGTGTGTGTGTTTGTAGACGGTTGTAGACTAGATGTTCAAGGAGTTTGGATGAAAAGGGGAGCAAGGAAATAGGGTGTAGGTTGTTCAGATCGGTTGGGTCCAGTGAGGGCTTTTTAAGTATGGGGCTGACTAGTGCATGTTTTAGAGAGTTGGGGAAGATGCCAGAAGAGAGGGAAAGATTGAAGATGTGGGTTAGAGAGCCTAGAACAGGGTCAGAAGGTGAACATAGCATTTGCGAGGGAACAGGATCCAGAGGGCAGGTGGTTAAGTGGACGTTAGCAAGTAGTTTAGCAACCTCATCTGTAGTGGCGGGGTTGAATGAGGGAAGTAATGATCGCACCTGTGGGCATGAAGCATAAGGCATGGAAGGTATCTGAACAGCAACGATCTCCTTACGAATTGTATCAATCTTCTGTTTGAAGTGGTAGGCAATCTCTTGGGCAGTGAGTGAGTCGGTGGGAGGGGGTAGTGGAGGACGGAGTAGAGAGTTAAAGGTAGCGAAGAGTTGCCGGGGGCGTGATGACAGGCTGTTAATGAGAGTGATAAAATAGGTCTGTTTGGCAGTGTGGAGACTGGAATTGTATTTTCGGAGGGCAGATTTATATTGGTTGAAATCCTTCTGAGACCTAGTCTTACGACATAGGCGCTCAAGAGCGCGACTATGCTATTTCAGACTTCTAGTGTTATTGGTTTGCCAAAGTTGAAGGGGTCGGGGCCTGATTCGGTGTGTGGTGAGGGGGGCCAGTGTGTCCAGGGAGGCCAAGAGTGAAATGTTGTAGACAGAAGTGGCTAGGTTGGCGGAGGACAGGGGTGCGATTTTGTCATAGAGGTGGTCGATAGCAGAGTAGAGAAGAGAAGGGTTGAGATGGCGTAGGTTTCTGCGGGTAACTGTACGGTAGCTGGAGGGAGAGGAGGTGGAGGAGAGGGAGAGAGTGAAACTAATAAGATAGTGATCAGAGAGAGGGAAAGGATTGTTTGAAAGGTTGTGCGGAGTGCATAGTTGGGAGAAAACAAGGTCAAGGATATTGCCTTCAGAGTGAGTAGAAGCATGTATCCATTGCTTCAGGTCAAAGGAGGAGGTTAGACTGAGAAGTTTGGAAGTGGTAGGAGTGTTAGTATTAATAGGGATGTTGAAGTCGCAGAGAATGATTGTGGGGATTTCGGAAGAGAGAAAGTAGGGTAGCCAGGCAGAGAAGTCGTCAAGAAAGGTCGATACTGGTCCAGGGGGGCGGTAGATCACAGCTATCCTTAGAGAAACAGGGGAGAAAAGACGAATGCAGAGTACCTCAAATGAGGAGAGTGACAGAGAGGGAGGCGGTTTAAGTAACTGAAAGGTGCTATGTGGGGCTTGAAGGATCCCGACACCCCCTCCCTTGCGTCCATTGGGTCAAGGGGAGTGAGTCCATAGAAGACCACCTTGGGATAGGGCAGCAGAAGACACAGTGTCGGATTTGTGAAGCCAGGTTTCGGTGATGGCCAGTAGATTAAATGAGTTAGCGATGAAAAGGTCATGGAGAGAGGTGAGTTTATTACAGACAGAGCGGGCGTTTTAAAGGGCGCAAGAGAAAGGGAGTCTGGTCTTGGGAAGAAGAGAGATGGAAACTAGATTGTGCTGACTGCGACTGCAGCCAGAGGGTGTAGCATCCACGGGATCGGCAAAGTGTCGACACTCAGGTACTGGACAGACGCCAACACCTGTTTGGACCTGAAGATGCCCCATTGGCAGAGCCCTCCCAACCAGCACAATCGCCTGCCACCGCAGGTTGTGTTAGAGGGAGGGGGACGCCAGTGTTGGCCACTGGGCAGGCAGCTGGGGAGGGGACAATTCCTCCTGTAGCCCCTCCCAGCACTTCACAGTCCCTTCCAAATGTCACACCCCTCAATGAGCAATCCTCCTGCACAACCCGTCTTCAATCTGGTTCCACACTACCCCTTCCAACAGTTTGCAGTCCCTCCACACCATTATCTGTTCACTCCTCCCCAGGCCGTTCCCCTTATTTGGCACCACACAGACATGTCACTTTACCCCGCACCGTGGCCCGCCCCGCCAAACGATCCAGCACACCTCCCCACACATCTTCACACCCCTCGCACCACCAGCAGCAGCAAAAATTAGCCCGGGTGGAGCTGCAGCAGCCACAGCAGCAGACACCACAGCAGCCACAGCAGCCACAGCAGCAATAGCAGCCACAGCCGCAACAGCAGCCACGACCACAACAGCCACAACTACAGCAGCTGGCACCGGAACAGATACTCACCTTGGTGCAGCAGCTATTGTTCGCGATGCGTCCGGGTTCAAGCGCACCTGATGCTTACACTTTTGTTGCCAGCGGTTTAGACATTAATGGCTGTGTGTTGAGTTATTTTGAGGGGGCACCAAATTTACACTGTTATACAAGCTGTACACTCACTACTTTATATTGTAGCAACGTGTCATTTCTTCAGTGTTGTCACATGAAAAGGTAGAATAAAATATTTACAAAAATGTGAGAGGTGTACTTACTTTTGTGAGATACTGTATACACATAATATGGATTCTCTTTGTTACACCCATTTCCTACCAGCTGAACATTTTATATCAGATAAAAAAAATAAAATGAAAATGAAAATAAATTGCTTCAACCAAATCTGTAGACAATAAGTGGGAAATAATAATTCAATCCATGCGATATCACCGTGCCGTGTAAAAATCAGACTTAAAATTCAAAAATATGAAATCTATTAAACAGTGTCAGGAAATGAATAAATAGTAATGTGATCGTCCAATAAGTGGATAGAAATGTGTGTCATGTGACACATGTCATCAGTCAGGTTGCACCATGCAGTGCAATATAAATGATAAAGTGCGAGTGCAGAAATTGCAGATGAGAAAGGTGCTGGTGGTCACTTCCACTCACCTTACCATCTGACTCCTGTGTTACCATCGAGTCCCACAGATCCCTTCCCCCTCTAGGGATATCGTTCACTCCTCTCCTCCTTCCTCTTCCTCCACGGTATATATGGGGGGTGGGGGGTAGAAAATAACACCCCCTCTAGTGCTCTCTGTCTATCTGCTTTATTCAACATTAAAATCCAAGATGATACAATTACAAAGCCGGCACTTGAGCAGTGCGGACTAAACAAGCTTCACAATGTGATCCTTCACTCAGATACCCCTTCCCTGGGATGGCCGAGATGGGACGTCCCTGTGCAGGCTACGCCCATATCTTCTATCCCCCATATATACCGTAGAGGAAGGAGGAGAGGAGTGAAATTATTTGCCGCTTGTTGTCTACAGATTTGGGTGAAGCAATTTATTTTCTTTTTTTTGGCGCTGCGTTTTATTTGATTTTTTATTTGTTTTTGTGTTTAGTGAAAGACATTGGGTGAATGTTTTTGTGAATATTTATTCACCATTGTTTACACTACATGATTGCACCAATTTATTATTTATTTTAATGTCACATTTTATATCTGATGATTTGATTGGAGGACAGACTTTTACATGTTGATAATAATGTGATAACATCCTCCAACTTTGGAACCTTAAACAGAAAGTGATAATGAAAGAGGAGTCAGTAACCCAATGATGGTGGTCTTCAGGATCAGTCCAGTCTTCATCTTGGTTGTTCTCCCCCCATCCTCACTCTCTGACCTCTGGTGGGACTCAGCCCTGCTTTTATTCATGACTAAATCATGGACTAAATAAGGAAGTGCAGGACTTCTTGTGTTGGGAAGATGGCAATGAGTGATAGAGGGGGAGGGGGACACTCGTCCTATAATCCCCTCATCACTGTCACTCCTACAAAAGACAGTCCTAGTTGTTTCCTCACTCTCTGACCTCTGGTGGGGCTCAGCCCCGCTGTTATTCATGACTAAATCATGGACTAAATAAGGAAGTGCAGGACTTCTTGTGTTGGGAAGATGGCAATGAGTGATAGAGGGGGAGGGGGGACACTCGTCCTATAATCCCCTCATCACTGTCACTCCTATAAAAAACAGTTCTCGTTGTATCCTCACTCTCTGACTAAAGTCCATGAATAAAGAAGTGAACTGGTAGGAGATTAGAGGACCCATTTACTAGTTACCTTGAGGGGGGAATTGTAAGATCCTCAGAGACAAAGCTGCCTGATGTGGGCGGAGTCCTGGTTTAGGGGAACCAATCTGCTGATGTCTAGTAATAATCTTTGTATTTCTATTTTAGTACATGGACAGGAGATGAGGAAAACCTCAGAGGATTGTCTCACTTTGTCTCCAGACTGTAAAGTAGAAGATGAGGACATCACACAGTATAGTCCAGGAGAAAGCCCGGCTACCTCAAATGTCCATCCGGCACCAAACAGTGTAGATGGACCATCGTATTCCTCTTATCCTGAGGAGCCTCAGACTGTGAGGGACAGTGCTGAACCATCGTATTCCTCTTATCCTGAGGAACCTCAGACTGTGAGGGACGGTGCCGGACCATCGTATTCCTCTTATCCTGAGGAACCTCAGACTGTGAAGGACGGTGCCGGACCATCGTATTCCTCTTATCCTGAGGAACCTCAGACTGTGAGGAACGGTGTTGTCCTTCCACCAGATAAGAGGTTCTCCTGTACTGAGTGTGGGAAGTGTTTCAGTTTTAAATCCAAACTTAATGTGCATAAAAGATCTCACACTGGTGAAAAGCCATATTCCTGTCCTGAGTGTGGGAAATGTTTTTCCTGCAAGTCATATCTTTCCAGACATCAGAGATTTCACACTGGTGAAGAGCCATATTTCTGTCCTGAGTGCGGGAAATCTTTTTCAGAGAAGTCCACTCTTTCCAGGCATCAGAGATTTCACACGGGAGAAAAGCCATATTCCTGTCCTGAGTGCGGGAAATGTTTTTCACGTAAGTCCAATCTTTCCAAACATCAGAGATTGCACACTGGTGAGAAGCCGTATTCCTGTCCTGAGTGTGGGAAATGTTTTTCAGTGAAGTCCCATCTTTACAGACATCAGAGATTTCATAGGGGGGAAAAGCCATATTCCTGTTATGAGTGTGGGAAATGTTTTTCACAGAAGTCTGATCTTTCCAAACATCAGAGATTGCACACTGGTGAGAAGCTGTATTCTTGTCCTGAGTGTGGGAAATGCTTTTCACAAAAGTCATATCTTTCCACACATCAGAGATTGCATGCTGATGACAAGCCGTATTCCTGTCCTGAATGTGGGAAATGTTTTTCACAGAAGTCTGATCTTTCCAAACATCAGAGATTGCACACTGGTGAGAAGCCGTATTCCTGTCTTTAGTGCGGGAAATGTTTTGCACAGAAGTCCAATCTTTCCACACATGAGAGATCTCACACAGGGGAGAAGCCGTATTCCTGTCCTGAGTGCGGGAAATGTTTTGTACAGAAGTCCACTATTTACAGACATCAGAGATCTCACACAAGAGAGAAGCCAATTTCCTGTCCTGAGTGAGGGAATTGTTCCTCACTGAAGTCCTGTCTTCCTGTACATCAGGGGTCCCACACAACCCTGGAGGTGTATTAGTGCCTTGAGTGTGGGAAATGTCTTCTATATGAATGTTGCTGGACATGTGGGGAAGAAGCACACCCTGATATACACCTCAAATATACTCCATGGCTGTTCTTCATCATGTAAGAAACACTTCATAAGGAGATCAAAGAACACCAAAGACATGGATGAAGTGTTGTCCCGTGTTGGCCATTGATAGCAGGAGAAAAATAAAAATGGAGTCATTACCTTTCATTGGCTGAGTACATTTTGTGTGGGAAGATTTTACAAACACTTACAGGTCTGGTTGTTATAAATGCGTTCATGAAATGTGACCCACATTTCCCCAGTCATGGCAAATTGGAATTTCCTATAATGGTCAGTTCCATCTAGTGGCCATAATGTGCTTTCCTGACAGATGTCCATGGCAGCATACGTTTGGGTAGCCCCGCCCTCATTCCTCCCCCATAAGACCCCACCCCCATAAATGTTCAGGATAAGCCAATGGCTGCATTCCTTTTTTGTCCTCACTTATAGGACCATTTTTGTATGAAGTTTTCCTACCTATTGGAAGTATTGGTGGGCGGGTCTCGTGCTGGGCAGCTGTGCAGATGTCAGGAGCTTCCTTTGGTATCCAGAAGTCTTCCAGGATGTCCCGAGTGGTCATTGAGTCCCCAGCTATCAGCGGGGTGGTGTTATGGCACACATGTGTAGAGGATCCATGCCTGGAGAGTGGGCCCTGCCATTGGCGGCCATTTGCATTGGCTGGGAGCCCAGCTGTTAGCGGGTGGCCATTAAGTGCTAGACACGTGAAATTCATATCGGTGAGAATACAAATTCGGACACATTTTTGGTTATTCCTAGATTCAGATGTATCCAAATCTTCAAATGAAATTGTAATCAATTTAGTTGAAATCTGTTAAAATTTGTTTCGTTTATTCATTTTCTAACGAATTTCAACTTCTTGGAGCGATTAGAATTCGGATCAGTCAAAAAAACTATTGACCAATGCAAATTATGTGTGAATAAATAGCTGGTTGTTAAGCAACAAGCCGGGAAGCCGGCCACCCGCATCCTTACCAACCATGACTCATCAGCTGTCAGCGGGCTTCCCCACTGACAGATGAATGTCGGCATTGCTCGGCAATAGAAGAAAAAAGGCGTGATCCCCCCCCTCCCCCCAGTCCATACCAGGCTCTTCGGGCCAATATTTAAAAAAAAAAACATAAAACAGTGTGGGTTCTCCCCCTTAAATCCAGACCCTTTATCCTGGCATGCAGCTGGCAGGTCAGGAAAGTGGGAGGTGACTAGTGAGGGTCCCCTCCTCCCTGATAATACCAGGCCACATGTCTTCAACATGAAAAGGATATTTCAAAAATTGTGTGTGTTGTTTTTAATATTTATTTTGACAGTTTTCTGGTGAATAGGTACAGGTACTATGGTCCCGATACTCATTCACATGGGGGGGAGGGGCGGGATCTGGGGTCCCCTTGGTAAAAGGGGTATTCAGATTACGACAAGTCCCCTGCCTGCAAACCCCCACAACCACAGGCCACGGTTGTGGGGAAAAGGCTCTTGTCCCCATCAACATGGTGATGAGGTGCTTTGGGGGGGGGGGGAGAGAGGTGCCCCAAAGCACCCACCCTCCCATGTTGAGGGCATGTGGTCTGGTATGGGTCAGGAGGGTGTCGCTTGCTCATCTCCCCTTTCCTGACTTTCCGAACTGCATGCTCAGGTAAAGGTCTGGTATGGATTTTGGGGGGACCCAACGCCAGTAACTTTTTTACATTTTGGCGTGGTCTTGGTATGGACTGGAGGGACCCCATGTCATTTTTCTATACATTTTTCTATTGCCGGGCAATGCTGGCATTCTTTTCTTTCCATTCATCTGTCAGTGGGGAAGCCCGCTGACAGCTGATGAATCATCGGTTGTTAAGGATGCCAGCTGCCGGCTTCCCAGCCCCCTGCTTAACAACCAGCTATTTCTTCACACAGAATTCGAATCAGTCGATCGTTTTTCGACCGATAGGAATCCCGATCGTTCTGAAAAGTTGAAATTTGTTAGAAAATGAATAAACTAAACAAATGTTACCAAAAACAAAAAGAAATTTTACGAAAACTAAACAAGAGTAAACAAATACCGAAACCAAACTAAACAAATTCCATAATGAATCGAAATTAGTAACATAACGAATCTATCCGAAACAAAATAAATGTTTCCATTCTGCACGTCTCCTAAGCGTGCCCAACCCAGATATAGCAGTTGTGTTCCTGCCTCTGGGATCCGGGTAGCCCTGCGGATGCATCGATTGCCCTGTGGAAGAGGTCCGGGACACGTGAGCATGTTTGGCTTGAGGTCAGCAGAAGGGAGCAGACGCCATGCGGGCTGCTAGGGAGTAACCAAAAGGAAAACATATAGAGAGGACTCTGCTCTCTGGGTGATCGATGTGCATTGCAGCATCTTATCAAAGTTTGGTGCAGTCGCCTACCTTTGTCTTCTTTTCTGTCCTGAGAAGAGAACGGTTTGTTGAAGCAAGGTTTGCTTTCTGCGTAGCGGTACCCCCGCAGGAGCCGCTTGGATATTGGTTTGCCCGAGCCTCCCACTGATTACTCCACAGCCAGATACAGGGTATTTTCACACAGCCAGGTGCACACACTCTTCCACTTGTTGTCTCCAATGACCAGTCTAGGGGATGTGTTTTTATGTTTTATTTGGAGAACTTGGATAGGAGAAGAAAAACCAGAGCTATGTTGAGAGTCCCAACATCCTATCTGTTCAGAGAAATGGGAAACTACAGATGTTCACAAGGAACCACTGTCATATGTGTGGACTTTAAGGGCACAGCATGAGACAGATAACAACTACATGGATTTATCCTAAAATAACATTTATTGATTTATCTAAAACCACATCTCTATAAAATGAGGAAACTAGCCCCAAACTGAGCTCAGCTCGTACACAGAAGATCAATGTCTCCTACTAATTTCACTCATGTACATCATACATATATAAGGATAAGTTGGTATATATCATAAGGTTCGTGTAGGTATAAATATTTCTTCTCTTCACTTTATTTAGTGACGGCCATGTACTTTTTTACTGAATATATCTTATTACTATTATAACAATGTCCTTACTATATGGATTTTTTTGTGTCAGCTTTTTTTTGTATACATGTCTGCATCATATTTGTGACTCATGTTAACATTTGTATCAATTACTGTATGTATAATAAATGACTACGTTCAGATTCTATTTTTGTATATCTTAGTTGGTGACCGGCCTCATTTAAATTCCCACGACCTCTGTTTTCTGTTTGCATTAACCATTAGGGATGGAGGCATGTCACTGTGTTTGCTTCGGATCATATTCCTCTTCATGTTCACTGGTCAACGCGTTTCACACAAGGCTTCTTTAGGACTATGAAGATGTACAGACAGTTTTCTCTTAAAATAAACAGACTCGATATTCATGTTTCATAAACATAGAACATAATCTGTATTTATGTACATCATATTACTAGCACACGGCCTTCCTTCGAACCCCCAAAAAATTCACCCAACCTGGGGTGGACACAGGGGGGAAAAAATCAGGCCAAAATGTGTTGCGTGTATACAGGTATCTGTCCTGATGATCCATGGTACAAAATAAAGTATATAGTATCTCACAAAAGTGAGTATACCCCTCACATTTTTGTAAATATTTTATTCTATCTTTTCATGTGACAACACTGAAGAAATTACACTTTGCTACAATGTAAAGTAGTGAGTGTACAGCTTGTATAACAGTGTCAATCTGCTGTCCCCTCAAAATAACTCAACACACAGCCATTAATGTCTAAACTGCTATCAACAAAAATGAGTTCACCCCTAAGGGACAATGTCCAAATTGGGCCCAATTAGCCATTTTCCCTCCCTGGTGTCATGTGACTCATTAGTGTTAGAAGGTCTCAGGTGTGAATGAGGAGCAGGTGTGTTAAATTTGGTGTTATCGCTCTCACTCTCACACTGGTCACTGAAAGTTCAACATGGCACCTCATGGCAAAGAACTCTCTGAGGATCTGAAAAAAAAAAAGAATTGTGTCTCTACATAAAGATGGCCTAGGCTATAAGAAGATTGCCAACATCCTAAAACTGAGCTGCAGCATGGTGGCCAAGACCATACAGTGTTTGATCAGGACAGGTTCCACTCAGAACAGCCTTGCCATGATCGACCAAAGAAGTTGAGTGCACCTGCTCAGCGTCATATCCAGAGGTTGTCTTTGGGAAATAGACATATGAGTGCTCCCAGCATTGCTGCAGAGGTTGAAGAGGTGGGGGGTCAGCCTGTTAGTGCTCAGACCATATGCCGCACACTGCATCAAATTGGTCTGCATTCGTCCCAGAAGAAAACCCTCTTCTAAAGATGATGCACAAGAAATCGCGCAAACAGTTTGCTGAAGACAAGCAGACTAAGGACATGGATTACTGGAACCATGTCCTGTGGTCTGATAAAACCAAGATAAACATATTTGGTTCAGGTGGTGTCAAGCGTGTGAGGTGGCAACCAGGTGAGGAGTACAAAGACAAGTGTGTCTTGCCTACAGTCAAACATAGTGGTGGGAGGTGCATGAGTGCTGCTGGCACTGGGGAGCTACAGTTCATTCAGGCAACAATGAAGGCTGACATGTACTGTGACATACTGAAGCAGAGCATGATCCCCCTCCCTTCGGAGACTGGGCCACAGGCTAGTATTCCAACATTATAACGACCCCAAACACACCACCAAGACGACCACTGCCTTGCTAGAGAAGGTGAGGGTAATGGTGATGGACTGTCCAAGCATGTCTCCAGACCTAAACCCTATTGAGCATCTGTTGGGCATCCTCAAATGGAAGGTGGAGAAGCGCAAGGTCTCTAACATCTACCAGCTCCGTGATGATGTCATGGAGGAGTGGAAGAGGACTCCAGGGGCAACCTGTGAAGCTCTGGTGAACCTCATGCCCAAGAGGGTTAAGGCAGTGCTGGTAAATAATGGTGTCCACACAAAATATTGACACTTTGGGCCCAATTTGGACACTTTAACTTAGGGGTGTACTCACTTTTGTTGCCAGCAGTTTAGACATTAATGGCTGTGTGTTGAGTTATTTTGAAGGGACAGCAAATTTACACTGTTATACAAGCTGTACACTCACTACTTTACATTGTAGCAAAGTGTCATTTCTTCAGTGTTGTCACATGAAAAGAGAATAAAATATTTACAAAAATGTCAGAGGTGTACCTACTTTTGTGAGATACTTTATATGTGTAGTAGTGTGATCTTAGACATACAAATTCTTATACAAGAAGGTGGAATAGAAACTACACTTTTCTAAAAAACCGACTGCCCACAACACGGTTTTACATGCCAATAGCTTTCATCCAATTCCCTGGTACATAGTATACCCTACTCCCGGTATCTTAGATTGCATCGAATCTGATTGCTTATTAGAGGCTATTCGCGGACTACACTGCGAAAAGCTTATAATAGGACTTATAAGCACAAAAGAGAGGAAGTTATGTTCCGAGACCTGAAACAACCAAAAACAGAAATAGTCAGTTTAATACCACCTTATACTAGACAACATACACAAATTAGAAAAATACTTCAACAACATTGGTACAGACTCTCATCTGCCAGGTTTCCACCCACTGTCCAATATACTCCATGGCTATTAGATCAGTGTGAAACATCAAGACAGCATGAGCTGTGTCCCTGTTAGGCAGAGAAACCAAATACAGTATATACACTCATTCTAGCACCTACCTAGGAGGGCTCTACATCTGTATGGCAGGGTCTGTTTGATTATTCACCTGCTGGGATGGTGCTCTGATGTGAGAAGCTGCAGTGTCAGTATTCCTTTAGCATTAATTAACCCCTTATGGGTTTTTCTCACCCTGAAAACATACAACTGTTACACTGTCTTTTTTTGACAGCTTAGGAGACTTTAGCAGCCGTAGTTTGAATTGCGAATTTAAAGAGGAAGTAAACCCTCCTCTACAACTTGTACCTATAAGTAAACCTATGATAAGGCTTACCTACTGTAAATATCTCCTAAACATGTACCGTTTAGGAGATATTTACCTTACATGCAGCCAGTGACGTCACTGGTGCCCTTCCTTCAGAGCCCCGTGCCATGACCGTCAGCTCCCGAGCGCCGGAAGACGGGCGACTGAACATGTCGCCCGTCATAGAGGCAAGCGGGCGGCACGGCGGGGGCTCGTTCTGAGGTAAGTATTTCATAATGAGCTAGTATGCGATGCATACTCGCTCATTATGTCTTTCTCTTTCAGGGTGAAAAAAAAAAATATATTTACGGCCGGCGATCGGTACGTGTGTACGAGGCTTTAGTGGTCACCACCTTGCAGCACTGGGTTGTTCAGTTCAAACAACCCAGGGGCACACTGACCTCCAGCATACAGGGGGCACACTGACCTCCAGCATACAGGGGGCACACTGACCACCAGCATACAGGGGGCACACTGACCACCAGCATACAGGGGGCACACTGACCACCAGCATACAGGGGGCACACTGACTGCCAGCATACAGGGGGCACACTGACTGCCAGCATACAGGGGGCACACTGACCTCCAGCATACAGGGGGCACACTGACCACCAGCATACAGGGGGCACACTGACTGCCAGCATACAGGGGGAACACTGACCACCAGCATACAGGGGTACACTGACCACCAGCATACAGGGGAACACTGACCACCAGCATACAGGAGGTACACTGACCTCCAGCATACAGGGGGTACACTGACTGCCAGCATACAGGGGGAACACTGACCACCAGCATACAGGGGTACACTGACCACCAGCATACAGGGGGCACACTGACTGCCAGCATACAGGGGGAACACTGACCACCAGCATACAGGGGTACACTGACCACCAGCATACAGGGGAACACTGACCACCAGCATACAGGGGGCACACTGACCTCCAGCATACAAGGGGAAAACTGACCTCCAGCATATAGGGGGTACACTGACCGCCAGCATACAGGGGGCATACTGACCACCAGCATACAGGGGGCAGACTGACCGCCAACATACAGGGGGCACACTGACCTCCAGCATACAGGGGGTACACTGACCTCCAGCATACAGGGGGCACACTGACCGCCTGCATACAGGGGGCACACTGACCTCCAGCATACAGGGGGAACACTGACCTCCAGCATACAGGGGGAACACTGACCTCAAGCATACAGGGGGCACACTGACCGCCAGCATACAGGGGTACACTGACCACCAGCATACAGGGGGTACACTGACCTCCAGCATACAGGGGGCACACTGACCGCCAGCATACAGGGGCACACAGACTGCCAGCATACAGGGGGCACACTGACCTCAAGCATACAGGGGGCACACTGACCGCCATCATACAGGGGTACACTGACCTCCAGCATATGGGGGGCACACTGACCTCCAGCATAAAGGGGGCACACTGACCTCCAGCATACAATGGGAACACTGACCGCCAGCATACCGGGGGAAACACTGACCTCAAGCATACAGGGGGCACACTGACCGCCAGCATACAGGGGTACACTTACCTCTAGCATACAGGGGGCACACTGACCGCCAGCATACGGGGGGCACACTGACCGCCAGCATACTGGGGGAAACACTGACCTCAAGCATACAGGGGGAACACTGACCTCAAGCATACAGGGGGCACACTGACCGTCAGCATACAGGGGTACACTGACCTCCAGCATACAGGGGTACACTGACCGCCAGCATACAGGGGGAACACTGACCGCCAGCATACAGGGGTACACTGACCGCCAGCATACAGGAGGCACACTGACCTCCAGCATACAGGGGGCACACTGACCTCCAGCATAGGGGGGGCACACTGACCTCCAGCATACGGGGGGTACACTGACCTCCAGCATACGGGGGGCACACTGACCTCCAGCATACAGGGGGGCACATTGACCGCCAGCATACGGAGGGCACACTGACCTCCAGCATACGGGGGGGGCACACTGCCCTCCAGCATACGGGGGAACACTGACCGCCAGCATACAGGGGGCACACTGACAGCCAGCATACAGGGTGCACACTGACCTCCAGCATACAGGGGGAACACTGACTGCCAGCATACAGGGGGCACACTGACTGCCAGCATACAGGGGACACACTGACCTCCAGCATACAGGGGCACACTGACCGCCAGCATACAGAGGTACACTGACCGCCAGCATACAGGGGGCACACTGACTGCCAGCATACAGGGGGCACACTGACCTCCAGCATACAGGGGGAACACTGACCGCCAGCATACAGGGGGAACACTGACCTCCAGCATACAGGGGGAACACTGACCGCCAGCATACAGGGGCAAACAGACTGCCAGCATACAGGGGGCACACTGACCTCAAGCATACAGGGGGCACACTGACCGCCATAATACAGGGGTACACTGACCTCCAGCATACAGGGGGCACACTGACCTCCAGCATATGGGGGGCCCACTGACCTCCAGCATATGGGGGGCACACTGACCGCCAGCATAAAGGGGGCACGCTGACCTCCAGCATACAGGGGGAACACTGACCACCAGCATACCGGGGGGAAACACTGACCTCAAGCATACAGGGGGCACACTGACCGCCAGCATACAGGGGTACACTGACCTCTAGCATACAGGGGGCACACTGACCGCCAGCATACGGGGGGCACACTGACCGCCAGCATACTGGGGGAAACACTGACCTCAAGCATACAGGGGGAACACTGACCTCAAGCATACAGGGGGCACACTGACCGTCAGCATACAGGGGTACACTGACCTCCAGCATACAGGGGTACACTGACCGCCAGCATACAGGGGGAACACTGACCGCCAGCATACAGGGGTACACTGACCGCCAGCATACAGGAGGCACACTGACCTCCAGCATACAGGGGGCACACTGACCTCCAGCATAGGGGGGGCACACTGACCTCCAGCATACGGGGGGTACACTGACCTCCAGCATACGGGGGGCACACTGACCTCCAGCATACAGGGGGGCACATTGACCGCCAGCATACGGGGGGCACACTGACCTCCAGCATACGGGGGGGGCACACTGCCCTCCAGCATACGGGAGGAACACTGACCGCCAGCATACAGGGGGCACACTGACAGCCAGCATACAGGGTGCACACTGACCTCCAGCATACAAAGGGAACACTGACCGCCAGCATACAGGGGGCACACTGACTGCCAGCATACAGGGGACACACTGACCTCCAGCATACAGGGGCACACTGACCGCCAGCATACAGAGGTACACTGACCGCCAGCATACAGGGGGCACACTGACTGCCAGCATACAGGGGGCACACTGACCTCCAGCATACAGGGGGAACACTGACCGCCAGCATACAGGGGGCACACTGACCTCCAGCATACAGGGGGAACACTGACCGCCAGCATACAGGGGGCACACTGACCACCAGCATACAGGGGGAACACTGACCACCAGCATACAGGGGGAACACTGACCTCCAGCATACAGGGGGCACACTGACCTCCAGCATACAGGGGGAACACTGACCGCCAGCATAGAGGGGGGTACACTGACCTCCAGCATACAGGGGCACACTGACCGCCAGCATACAGAGGTACACTGACCGCCAGCATACAGGGGGCACACTGACTGCCAGCATACAGGGGGCACACTGACCGCCAGCATACAGGGGGCACACTGACCTCCAATATCCAGGGCCACTGGCTACCATTACACAGAGGACATAACAAATCAAGTAAAACATCTACAATGCAACTAAAAAAATCTGAAAAGCAATAAGAGAATCTTGTTAGCCGGTTCCCTCATCTAACGTGCAACAATAAAAAGCCAAAAATTTAGCACTGCCCTACACTTCATCTATAATATTCTACAAATGGACTTATAAGTGCAATGGTGACACCTATGCATGCATATCCAGTGCAAATCCACCAATGTATTGCAACATAGTAGTGATGATGTCACCCCCTCTGCAAAATTATTCTGAGAAATTGCAGAGCTTCAATGTGCAAATAATGATGAAAACCCCCCACATACAATATTAATAACAGAGATGCTAATCATCTCGTGTATTAGAATATAGCAGTGATGGTGTCACCCTCTCTGCAAAAGGGAAGAAATATTGCAGAGCTGCAATATGCAAATAGTGGTGAGACCCCCCAATATATAATCATAATACAATGTACAATTGATGTGCATATTTTATTATTATGATTTTATATATATATGGGGGGGGGGGTCTAACCACTATGTACACATTGCAGCTCTGCAATATTTCTTACCTGACACCATCACTCCTGCCTGGGTTGTATTTACATTTTGCTGCCCCATCCCCCCTCCAAGTTTTTCCTCTTATATTCTTAACATTTGGTAGTCATATCCCAAAAAATTCTAAGAAGTTTTCTTTTTTTCTTCTATCGCATGAACGAAATGTGAGAAATAACATATATATATGGGCGGCACAGTGGTGGAGTGGTTAGCACTTTCACCTAGCAGCAAGAGGGTCGCTGGTTTGAATCCCAACTACGACACTACCTGCTTGGAGTTTGCATGTTCTCCCTGTGCCTGCGTGGGTTTCCTCTGGGTACTCCGGTTTCCTCCCACACTCCAAAGACATGCTGGTAGGTTAATTGGATCATGTATAAAAAAAAATTGGCCCTACTGTGTATGAATGTGAGTTAGGGACCTTAGATTGTAAGCTCCTTGAGGGCAGGGACTGATGTGAATGTACAATGTATATGTAAAGCGCTGCGTAAATTGACAGCGCTATATAGGAACCTGAAATAAATAAATAAAATAAAATATATCTTACAATCATTCCATAAACACATCCCCCATACACCGCATTAGAAGAAAATAAGCTTATAAAATAGTTTACCATTTCCCAAAAAAAAAAAAAAAAATGTCCCCGGATTTCATTTTAAAAATCTGGTCACTTTATTGTAATAGGCAGTAATATATTTTATCCCCCTTGGTGGGAGAGGAGATGAGCCATCTATAAGGATATACAGTACATACACACACGGCACAGGGCCTTGTTCACACTACCAGACGGCTCTCGGGGCTGCAGTTCCTCTGAGCTCCACAAGGTGGGGATCTCACCTCTACCCAGACAGGAAGTCTCTATGGAAGACAGGAAGTGATGTCAGGTAGAGGTGTTCCGTGAAAAATCCATACCCGTGAGAAAACCATACCCTAGTCACTTCCGGTTCCGCTACGGAGGGTATGGATTTCTCACGGTAGTTAAACTTGCGGCGGGTACATTAAAACACTTCGGGTGCAACATAAATCATGTCCTCTCCTATCGCTGTAACTTCCCTCATCTCCGGTAATAAATATAAAAGCGGATCACGGAGCCGCGATCGCCGTCACATTTACATCTTATACACCCGCCGCCGCTTTTATATTTATTACCGGAGATGAGGGATGTTACAGCGATAGGAGAGGACATGATTTATGTTGCACCCGAAGTGTTTTAATGTACCCGCCGCAAGTATTATATTAGAGACAGTGCCGTGATAATTTCATGCCCACCGAGCATGCGCACTTCTCAAATTCTCTCTTCTTCAATCACGTATCCGGGGCTCTGAGCATGCGCACTACTGCGCTGCTCAGCTGTTTCAGACCGGAAGTGACGAGGGTATGGTTTCTCCACGGGGTATGGTTTTTTAACGTTACACAGGCAAGAAGTGATGTTAGGTGTAAAAAGGAATTTCCGGGTGAAAGGTGAGTTGGGATGAAGTAGCGAGGAGACATCGCTGAATTTGGCAGCAGGGGAGGTAATAAGATCTTATTTTCTATTTACACCCAGTAACCCCCCATCATGTCCGTCCTCTTCCTCCATAGTTACTGTGATGTCTTTTATCTCCAGCAGATGATGATACACACATATATATTATTATTATTATACAGAATTTATATTGTGCCAGAGGCGCAGGGCCCCAGTGCAAAAAAACATAAAGGGCCCCCCCGGACCCCTGGCCAGGGCCCTTTCCTTCAAGCCTGGTGCTCTTCCCACTGATCCTGGGGCCCTTTATTACAGTCCCTCAGCGGAACCCTTTCACAAGTTCTGCAGTGGGCCCCCTTCCTGCCATCTTGGGGCCTCCCCACGGTGGTGGAATGCCAGGGCCCGAATGCAAGTGTGACCTTTGCGATCCTGGAAGTTCACACACTGGTGTCAGTATTTTTTATTTTTTGGTACTTTAAATGTATTATTTTTTATCATTTTATTTTATTTTTTTACAATGTCACTGACTATGACTCTGTCCATTCAGAAAAGGAAAAAGCTGGTAAATTACATATTTACCGACCCTCTTCCTGGTTCTCTATTGTGACACATCCCCTGCAGCAGCAGCTGGTAGGAGAGGGGGGCAGGGGAGCACACAGAGACAGCAGAACACAAGTGAACTGGATAGGAGGAGTGGCTGTTGGGGCAGCATACAGAGGAACCAATCTCCTCCATTTTCCTCCTGCAGCCACAGGAGGAAAATGGAGGACAGTGATTTCCAGGTGTACAGGGGAGCCGCACAGGCCTCCTAGAGCATGGGGCCATATTACAATTGCAACCCTGCAAACCCTGTAGTTACGCCCCTGTATTGTGCCAACAGTTTGCACAACGTGAGGGCAGGCAGTACAGTTACAAATTTACAATGCTCATTAGAGCTTACAATCTAAGAGGGGGGGGGGGTGTCAAAGGATACAAAAGGCAATTACTGTGGGGGATGAGCTGATGGAGAAAATAAAAGTTCAGTTGTTAGGTGGGGCAGGAAAGGCTTCTCTGAAGAGAAGGATTTTCAGGGATGGTCTAAAAGTGGACAGAGTAGGAGATAGACAAATTGGGATAGGGAGTTCCAGAAGATGGGAGAGGCTTATGAGAATTCCTGGAGTCAAGCATGGGAGGAGGTGACAAGGGAGCTAGAGAGCAGGAGGTCTTGGGAGCAAAAAAGAGAACAATTTGGTTGGTATTGTGAGACTAGGTTAGTGATGTAACTGAGAGCTGAGTTGTGGATGGCTTTGGGGGACACTGAATGTAGGCCAGTGGAGGGATTGGCAGGGAGGGGTGGAGGACACTGAATGGAGGCCAGTGGAGGGATTGGCATAGAGGGGTGGAGGACACTGAATGGAAACCAGTGGAGGGATTGGCAGAGAAGGGTAGCAGATGCTGAGTGGTTGGTAAGGTGGATAACCCTGACAGCAGCATTCATGATGGACTGAAGGGGGGGATAGCCCATGTAAGGGTAATCTAATGAGGAGGAAGTTGCAATAGTTGAGGCAAGAGATGACCAGGGAGGGAACTAGGAGCTTTATGATGTCATTGGTTAGAAAGGGGGGTATTTTGGAGATGTTGCGGAGGTTGAGGAGGCAAGATTTAGACAGTGATTGGATGTGGGGCTTTAGTTCACAGTTCAGAATTACACCTAGCACCCTGAAATGCGGGGACGAGTGGAGAGTTGAGATGTTGATTTTGACACATAAGTCAGGGGAAGGGGCACGTGGGGGAGGAAATATTATGAGCTCGGTTTTGGATAGATTGGGTTTGAGGAAGTGATGTGACATCTATGTTTATATGTCTGTAAGTAAATTAGTTATATGTGAGGAGACTGATGGAGTGAGCTGATGGGTAGAGACAAAGATTTGGGTGTCATCAGTGTAGAAATGTATTGGAAACCATAGAGGCTATGAGCTCCTCCAGGCAAGAGGTTTAGATGGAGAACAGGAGTGGTCCAAGAACAGAACCTTGTGGGACCCCGATGGAGAAAGGAAGGGGAGAGGAGGAAGTAAAGTTGTGACGCTGAAGGTGTGGTGGGATAGGTAGGATGAGAACTAGCGAAGAGTACAGTCACAGAGACCAAAGGATTGGAGTTTTTTTAAGAAGGAGGGGGTGGTCTACTGTGTCAAGGGCAGCAGAGAGGTCCAGAAGTAGGAGTACAGAGTAGTGTCTATTGGATTTGGCCGTTAGCAGATGATTTGGGAGTTTAAGGAGAGCAGTTTCTGTGGAGTGTTGATGGTGAAATCCTGATTGAAAGGGATCAAGAAGATTATTTTCAGTGAAATGGGCGCTCAGTTCGTTGCAGACTAGACATTCAGGAAGTTTGGAGGAAAAGGTGAGCAAGGAGATGGGGTGTAGGTTGTTCAGATTGGTGGGGGTCCAATAAAGGTCTTTTTAGGTATGGGCATGATGCCAGAAGAAAGGGAGTGATTGAAGATGTGGGTTACAAAGTGTAGGATAGAGTCAGAGATTGACCGCAATATTTGCATGGGTACAGGGTCCAGGGGGCAGATGGTTAGGTGGGTGCTGAAAAAATTTTAGCAACCTCGTCTATAGTAGCAGGGTGGAAAAAGGGAAGAGTTGATTGCGCCTGTGAATATGGAGTGATATCTGTACAGAGGAGATCTCATCACGAACTGTATCAATCTTATTTTTGTAGTGATTGTCTATCTCCTGGGCAGTGAATGAGTTAGTGGATGAAGGCTATATGAGGATGAAGTAGTGTTGAAGGTAGAGAAGGGTTGATGTGGACAGGATGATAAGTTGTTGATGAGAATGATAACATAGGTCTGCTGGACAGTGAGTAGACAGGATTTGTATGTTTGGAGGGCAGATTTATATTGGTTGAAGTCTTTATAAGACTTAATCTTACACCACAGGCACTCAAGAGATGTTTTTTGGGACTTCTGGTGTCATCTGTTTGCCAAGGTTGTAGGGGTCGGGGCCTGATTCTGTTTGTACCGAGGGGGGCGAGCTCATCCAGGGTTGAGGACAGAGATCTATTGTAGACAGAAGTGGTTATATTGTGGCAGGACATGGGTGAGATTTTGTCATAGAGGTGGTCAGTAGCAGGGAAGGGAAGGGTTCAGGTGGGTTAGGTGGTGAAGGTTTCTACGGGTAACTGTTAGGTGGTTGGAGAGAGAGGAGGTGAAAGTCTGGGAGATTATGAAACTAATAAGTTGGTGATCAGAGAGAGAAAAAGGATTGTTGAAGAGGTTGCACAGAGTGCAGAGGTAAGCGAATACATAGTCAAGGGTGTTGCCATCAGAGTGAGTAGAAGCATGAATCGATTGCTTCAGGTCAAAAGAGGAGGTTAGATTGAGAAGTTTAGAAGTAGAAGGAGTGTTAGTTTTAATAGGAATGTGGAAGTCACAGAGAATGATTTTGGGAATTTCAGAAGAGAGAAAGTAGGGTAGCCAGTCATCAAGAAGGTTGATACGGGTCCAGGAGGCAGAGTTTGGGGTTTAATCTCCAGAGGTTGGGAGAAGCAGAAGGGTGAGGGAGGTAATATGGGATTGCAATTTATATGCAGTTAAAATCACACCTTTAATGTAATAGCAAAAATAACACATAACAGGAATGTAGTCAAAAACAGAAGCCAGGGTTTGGAAGCCAGAGCTGGTAATCAGACAAGCCGGGATCAGAAATCAGCATTGTCAGAAGCCAAAAATCAGGATCAGAAATCAGAAGAGACGTCAGCCAGGCCAAGTCATAACAGGAACACAGCAGAGACCCACTGGAGATGTTGACCAGGCGAAGGCACAGAGGAAATCAGCAAGGCAATTAAATAACAAAAATGGGCTGGCTGTAGGCTGCACTAATGAGGCAGGTAACAGTAACCAGGTGAGTCACTGTGGAAACAATGAATGGCTGGTAATTTAGCTGTCAGCTAAGCAGCCTCTGTGCACTAATAATCGCAGAAGCCCAGCCCTGACAACAACACACTCCTGACAAACAGATTATACTACTTTTATTAGTGGGGGGGGGGATATTTAGGGAGGATTGGAATATGTATGTCTTTATTTTTTAGGATTAAAATAAGAAGAAAGAGGGAAAAATGTAGTAAATATCCGGAATATTTTTTTTCATTATGATCCCAGTCTCAGATATTCATCCTAAAATGTGATCAGTAAAGACTCTGGAGTACACGGAGATAACAGGAATATGATGTGTCCTGACAAAGCCCAAAGACAAAGTTCATCCTTCTGTTTAGGAGAGGTGGGATGCACCCAGGAGAAATGATTCTTTGTGTGCCGAAACCTCACACAGCACCCTCCACAGCTCCTCCTCCCAATGTCCCTCCAATCAGAGTCAGCGAATCCTATGACACCACACTGACCTCACAGCTCCTCCTTCCAATGTCCCTGCAGTCAGAGTCAGAGAATGCTATGACATGACACTGACCACACAGCTCCTCCTTCCAATATCCCTCCAATCAGAATCAAAGAATCCTATGACACCACACTGACCCCACAGCTCCTCCCTCCAATATCTCTCTATCCGACTCTTTATTTCTGATGCTCTTATGATGTGGGCTGAACCCCAGGCCTCCGTACTTTCAAAAAAGGGCTGTTGGATCTGCATTGTATGTAATATAAGAAACCTCAGCATAAAGTGATGTTTAAATAAAACAATATAAATATATTCAATCTAGTAGAAAACAACTACTAGATATATAAGGTGCAGTGGTGGTATAAAGAGAAAACCACTCTAGAGAATTATCTCATCAAATTATAGATACAGATCAATAATACCAATAATAGTAATACAAGGCAAAAAACAAACACATGAAAGAACCATGTGGAAGGGTATAAATAAGATCCACGTAATATAACTAGTAAAAAACTTTATTGGTTGAAAAATTCCCTGAATATGGAACACATGAATGAAATGATTAGAACATCCCCTCCACCAAACACAGCATAAATAACAACACACCAGACCAATCTAGAGTGCACGAACTGTTCCTGAGGAAGCTTGTGTACACTCAGCAAGCGAAACGCGTCATTGACAATATACCTTGATGGGGGTCCTGGACTCTTTTTTACTTTAAAATTTTTATTGGAATTTTAATTTAACAATTTCAACAATACCATTTACAATTATTTGTTACTTCTGACTCATTGCTTGATACATGTAACAACAGTTAGGAAACCTTCCCGTACCCCTTCTTCCTCTTGGGAGACACCAGAGCCTTTGGGATCTATTATTATTTGATATCCATCTGCACGGATTCAGGCAACTTTACCTGCATGTCTGTATTCCAGCGTCCACCTACTACGGCTCATAGAGCTGATTTTGCTGCCTGGTTACAGCATCATCTGCTGCTTAATTAAATCGATTGATTCTACCTCACCAGAGTCGGAGGTGTAGCCTTGGCCAGCCGGACTTTGAAGTGCAACTATGATCGAAGTGGATGGATAGTGCAAGCGCCAGCACTGAGTACTACTAGTGCCTCTCCGTGCCCCATATCTGGAGGACCTTATCTGGGCAGTTTGCCTTGCCTTTCTGCTTTACCATGCTCCTTAGAGATCTATAGCTTTCGTCAATTGCTTTTCCACTACTGATGCTGCCAGCCATTTCATTATTCACATCAAGTGTCATACCTTTTGTGGGTACTTGCCTTATCTCTACTTTATGAGGACTAAGCACTGATGCCCTCTTTCTATTCTGGATCCCATGTTGCTCAATAGTATCTCCGTTTGTTAGGACTCATCGGGACCAAACTTCCACTGAAATTTTATGAGGAATGCTTTATATCACACACTATTTTATTTTAGCATGAGGATGTTGGTTTAATCACTACCTTATGGTAGTATGCACTGCTTGATTTACACCCTTGTGGCTTTGTCTGTCTGAGATTTCTTGAGGATCAACACTTGTAACTCCCTTGTGGAGTAGTTGATACCCTGCACAACCACTCGGGAGTACATCAAATGTAGCACCCTCCTAGATAGGTGCTAGGCAGACAGAGCCAAAAACTATCCTCTCTCACTATCAGAGGAGCAGCAGGGAAATCTATATTGCTTTCTACCTACCAGAGAGCAGGATCTGTGAGTTAGGGCTGCTCAGTATGTGAGTCATTGGGTCTAGAGAGTGTTTCACACTGATTCAATAGGGAGGCATGTTCGACAGTGGGAGGAAACCTGACCAATGGGTACACAGGCTTTGATACAGTCCCAGTGATTGGCAGAGATTGGTTGTCTCGGTGCATTATGGGATACTGTATAAAAGCCAGGAACACATGTGCTGCGTGGTCTTTAGCTGGTGAGCAGAGTCCCGGAGGGAGGGTGGCAGCTGCCTCGTCCTCTGTAGTGGTTTCACATGGTGACAGGCGGTCAGGCTGGGGACCAGAGGAAAGGAACTGAACCCAGAGGTCTAGGAGAACTGACTGGAGGGGTAGAGACACTAGAGACCCTAGAAAAAAACAGTATTGTGAGTACAGGGGATCGTGTCTAGGAGCCTGACCTGAGGGGGACCACCCCAGTGTAGGATAGTCAGAGGATGGGTGTCAGTCTGTGGAGTGAAAGGGGATACTAGGAAGGTATCCTGAAGATAATCTATACTATCAATTTATCTGCACAGAGACTTCCTCTAAAATCCACCTAGTGGCAGGGTGAATCAACAGCCTTGCTGCATCGCAAGTACGAAGTCCTCAACCATAATGAATAGTTTGATTTGGAGTATCCCACTCTTCCCTTCTCCCATTCCTAATTAAATAAAACAACAAAAAAATAACTACATCCCCTAGACTGTTTATTGACTGAGCCAAGGAGTAAAGTGTTAAATTGTGCATGCTGCAGTTGCTAATGGTAACCCAGGTGGACCCGAAGGTGAAGAATTCAGCAGTCCTCCAGGGGGCAGAGCTACACAAACATGTTAGTGCACTCTGGATTGGTCTCGAGTTTGGACAGTTTTTTACCATTGTCACATTGTATATGTTGTTATTTGGTTTGGTGGAGGTGATGTTCTAATCATTTCATTCATGTGTTCCATATTCAGGGAATTTTCTATCAATAAACTTATTTACTAGTTACATTACATGGATCTTATTTATACCTTTCCGCATGGTTCTTTCATGTGTTTGTTTTTTGCTTTAAATAAATAGAGACCTGACCAGTGAGGTGAGGAGGATTCTGGGAATATCATTTAATTTTACTATTTGTGTTCAAATCTAGAGTTTTCCTCCTGTGAAGTCTGGAGATCATATGACCATCACATTGCCTCCACCTCCCTCCCTGATAGAATAGAGAAAAAGAAGATTTGAGAAGTCACCAGAGAGATCATTGAGTTGCTGACAGGAGAGGTGAGTGGTGCTGGGAAGGACGTCATGATGGGGAATCAGACGACGCTCATATCACCGGGTAAGAGGAGACTTTATTGTAAAGGAGAGAGCAGTACGGAGGGTCAACCTAGATACCCCATCATCTGATAAACACATAGAAACAATGTATTCAGTCAGTGTGTGTGTTTCCTACAGATGGATCCAGTAATAGGAACCCACCAGAGAGATGTCCCCGTCCTCTGTATTCCCGGGATTCCACACAGGAAGGTCACACCATCCCTCACCATCATCAGGTAGATGAGGAACAATCAATGATAGTATCATTAGGATCTGTACATTATCTGCATTGTTAACATTGATGTCATTATTAATATATATTGTAACAGGAAGTCAGCTAAATCTGGGAATGTAGTCACAGGAAGGAGATACATTTCCACCTGATTTAGAAAGTCCATTAATTAATTTAGGGTGTTGGCTACAGAGCTAGCCAGCAGGAAGTTGAAAGGCCTTCACCTGTTCAGAATGAGGGAGTTAAGGCTCTATAATTTGTTCAGAGAAATTCCTATTGTTTGCTGCCTCCAGAAGCTGTGTCCTGAAGCCATGTGGGCTGGGAGCAGGAGGACAGTCAGCGTGTGCCTCCCGACAGGATGTGTGGGCCTGGGAGAAGACCCCCCGGAGTGATGTGTGCCCGGGACGGTAACCAAGGGTGAATACGTCTCAAAGGTGAGAAGACGAACTGTTGATGTGAAAGAAACAAAAGGACTGTGTTGCCCTGTGAAGCTATTATAAAAGGACTATTGAGTGTCCGCTGTAGGACAAGGAAGTCTGCCCGACGGTAGGTTGGAGACAGACACTTAGGCAGGTTCCAGTTGTGAGAAGGTAGCCGCCCACAGAGGCAAGGATTTATTTTCTGTTTTATTTTATTTTGGATGTTTTGCTGCATACAGCCTGGTGAAGAAAACACCATTTAATAAACCACACTGTTTGTTTGCAAGCACTTGTCGGCTACCTCTCTGGGAAAACGCACCCCCCAAGGGGTCATCCACACCCGCCACCGAGCTAATCCCTCACATATGGTGGAGGTATGCAGTGGGCATAAGCAGAGATCCCTGCAAGGAAGTGCAAATGTTTGATGAACTTTATCTGGTGCATGAGATTGCACAATCTATGTGTGCAGGAGAGAAGATCCTGACAGAAAAAAAAAAGTGTTTTAAAGAGACAGCGGTCTCAAAATTATTTGATGAACTTTGTTGTGTCTGGTGCAAGTGACTGCACAAACTGTGTGTGCAGGAAAAGAGATCTTGCAAGAGAGAGAGAAAAACTACATGTGTTAAAGAGACAGTGGTCTGAAAAATTTTTGCTGGACTGTGAAAAATTTGTTTGTGGAGTTATTGAAGATGGGGCGTTCAAAACGCCTGAAGAATGCAAAGATAGATGAAATGAGAGACCGGATTCTATGGATGGAGGGGATGTTGCCGTCTGAACCAGCCCCATCCATGCCTAAAGAGAGTCTACTAAAGAGGAAGGTTGTTGTCCCTAGCAACACTGATGAAACTGCTATGGAGACGCAGTGTGCTCAGATGAAAAGTAAACTCAAAATGGAGGAGATGTTGAAACATCTGATTATATCAAATGCAGCTCAACAGCAAGCAAATGCAGCTCAACAGCAGGCAAATGCGGATTTTCAGCAGAGCTTTGCAGCTCAACAAAAGGCTCATCAAGAGAGCATGGCAGGCTGGAAACAGAGACGCCAGCAGCCAATGGAGGCCATCGGTTTGGAGGAAACCGAGTATGTGTGCAGGGCTGAGTTGGATGCCTTGCAACGGAAAATGGAAGAAAAGGAACAAGCCTTGGAATTGCTTAAAATGGAGCATAGAAACTTGCAGGAAACAAATGAACTACTCAAGTCTCATGTGTCACAGTGGGAAGAATCCACTGCTCTTCTTTTGGTCGAGTTGCAAAAACGCAGAGAGACTATAATGGAGAAAGATACCATCCTCATGGAAAAGGAAAGTGAAATTCAGACTTTGCAGAAGCAAAGTATGGCTGATATGTTGGAGTTGCGTAATCAGCTGGAAAAAAGTCTTCAGTCTTTGGGAGCTACAAAAATAGACCTGCAGGAGTCGCAGGAACAGAATGTTGCTCTGGAAGCGACATTGTCTCTCAGCGACAAAGAGAAAAGTGAAAGAGAGGCTAAATTACTGAGTACTGTGTATGAGCTCACTACTTTAAGCAATGTGGTAGATGAATGGCGTGCGGACTGTGAAAGTTGGAAAGGGGAAGCCCAACGTGTCCAGCAGCAGTTAAAGGAGAAAGAAGCCTGTGTGGCAGAATTACATTCTTATTCCCAGATGCTAGCCAATGAGGTGAAGGCTCTTATGCAGGGAAAAGAAGATTGTGAACATAAGAGGGAAAAAGTAGAGGCACAGCTTCTGGAATCGCAAGTCAAGGTGTCAGAAGGTGACCGATTGTGTGCTAAGCTGTCAGAGAAGGCAAACCGACTGCAGGTTGAGTTGGACAATGTTACAAATCAGCTTTCTCAAGCAGACAGCAAATCTAGAGAAATTGCGGAAGATTTTTCTATCATGGAATCGCAGCTGCAAGACACGCAGGAACTCTTACAGGAAGAGAGGTGTCAAAGGCTGAGTTTTAGCACAAAGCTCAAACAAATGGAAGATGAGAAAAATGGCTTCCTGGAACAATTAAAAGAGGAGGCGGAAGCAAAGAAAAACCTATCAGAGCAAGTCGCAACATTGCAAGCTCAGATAGCGGATATGAAAAAACGCATGGAAGAAAGCGTTGGTTCATTACAGTGTGTTGAAGATGTGAAAAAGAAGTTTGATCAGATGCTTGGTGAAGAGAAGACTGTGTCTGCAAAATATGCAGAAGAACGCGCACGTGCAGAAACGGAGGTGCGTGATAACGAGAGCAAAGCCCTGTTCTTGGCTCGCTCTTTGGAGGAAGCTCTAGAGTGTAAGGCTGAACTAGAAAGTGTTAAACAGCTGCGTACAGAAATGGAAGAATTGGTCAGCTCCAAGGATGATGTTGTGAAAAGCGTTCAGGAGCTAGAAAAGTCTAAGCGAGCCTTAGAACAGCAAGTAGAAGAGATGAAGATTCCGTTGCAGGAACTGGAAGAGGAATTCCAGGCAACAGAGGATCTGTCCCAAAGAGGGGATAGTGTGCCTGATGCAGTTTTTAAAAGGATCAGTGTTTTGGGGTCTGTCCTGAGTGAGCCTCAGAAATGTGACGACATGTGGCTTGAATCACCCCTTTGGAATAAACCGTTCCTTCAAAAACTTCAAGCATTGGAAAATGTATCATTAGAACTTCAGCAAACAAAGGAGCTGAGTAAGAAATGTGGTGATTTCTCAGTTCAGGCTGAAAACCTAGTGGAGAAAACTAAGGCTGTTGGTGAAAACGTGAAGCAAATGAATAAGTGCCTTTCAGGGAGTGTTTCCAAAATGGAACTGGTGAAAGACGGGTGGCAGAAGTTTGATCGTGATCTTGAGATGCATTCCATGTGGAATTCAGATAGAGAAAAAGAACTAGGTGACCTTGAGCGGTCAAATAGTTCAGCAGAAAGTGCATTGAAGAAACCTGTAAAAGAATGTGTTGCAGTTCCATGCTTCTTCACTGATGCAGAGAGGAGGTCTATAATGGATACCACCCAGATCGCTGGGTTCAACTGTGTTGTTGCCTTTGACCCCTATGTTGGTGGAAGGAAAGTTGATGATGTTCTGGTTGGCTACTTCTGTGAAGAGTTTGGCAAGAAATATAAACTGAATATCAAATCAAATAGTAGGCCTTTACTGCGACTCGCTCAGGAGGGCGAAAAGTTTAAGAAGTTGATGAGTGCAAATGCTTCAGATCTGCCTATGAATATGAAATGTTTGAATGATATTGATATCTCTGGGAAAAGGAACAGGGGTCACTTTGAAGAAATGTGTGACAGCCTGTTGTCTCAATTGGAAAATCCTCTGCACAGCATCTTAGAGCAAGCAAAGCTCAAGAAGGAAGATCATTCCCTTTTACAACAAAAAGTCAATGATTGTGTACAGCTGTATGGAGAGGCAACTCAAGTCACAGAGGGATGTCAAGAGTCCCTACTTGGAACAAAGCTTAGTGAAGCAAAGGTTCTCAAAGTTTTGTGGAAAACATTTATGGATTGCAGAGAGAGGCGTCTTAAGAATGTTGAAGACATTAAGACTAGCCCAATTGAGTTGCCTATGGATCACGGTCCTCCGTGGTGGATTGGACAGACGGTTATGAGGGACAAGCTGTCTGACATTTATGAGAAAGCTGTCAATGAAGATGACAGAAACGAGAAGGAGCGAAATGATGCCAAAAATGCAGTTGAAGAATGTGTATATGAGATGAGAGACAAACTGTGTGGCATTTATGAGAAATCCGTCAATGAAGATGACAAAACAGTTTCATCCGGAAGCTTGAGGATAATAGGAGGCTTATCAGTGAGTCAGCAGTGCTTGACACATGCGTGCCTGGAAATCTGTGTCCCAACCCTAGGGTTGAAACAAGAGGGGGGGGTATGTAACAGGAAGTCAGCTAAATCTGGGAATGTAGTCACAGGAAGGAGATACATTTCCACCTGATTTAGAAAGTCCATTAATTAATTTAGGGTGTTGGCTACAGAGCTAGCCAGCAGGAAGTTGAAAGGCCTTCACCTGTTCAGAATGAGGGAGTTAAGGCTCTATAATTTGTTCAGAGAAATTCCTATTGTTTGCTGCCTCCAGAAGCTGTGTCCTGAAGCCATGTGGGCTGGGAGCAGGAGGACAGTCAGCGTGTGCCTCCCGACAGGATGTGTGGGCCTGGGAGAAGACCCCCCGGAGTGATGTGTGCCCGGGACGGTAACCAAGGGTGAATACGTCTCAAAGGTGAGAAGACGAACTGTTGATGTGAAAGAAACAAAAGGACTGTGTTGCCCTGTGAAGCTATTATAAAAGGACTATTGAGTGTCCGCTGTAGGACAAGGAAGTCTGCCCGACGGTAGGTTGGAGACAGACACTTAGGCAGGTTCCAGTTGTGAGAAGGTAGCCGCCCACAGAGGCAAGGATTTATTTTCTGTTTTATTTTATTTTGGATGTTTTGCTGCATACAGCCTGGTGAAGAAAACACCATTTAATAAACCACACTGTTTGTTTGCAAGCACTTGTCGGCTACCTCTCTGGGAAAACGCACCCCCCAAGGGGTCATCCACACCCGCCACCGAGCTAATCCCTCACAATATATATATATATATATATATATATATATAATATATATTTATTATTTACTCAGAGTGGAATCCTGAAAGATTCTAAAGTTGAGGTTAAAGAAGAGATAAAAAAGGAGGATGATGAGGATGGGGTGATGAAGGAGTCAGAGTTTCTAAAGGAACGCAAAGATCTGTATCAAGAGACTATGGTGGAGTCATCCAGCTACAGAAACCCACCAGAGAGATGTCCCCATCCTCTGTATTCCCAGGGTTCCACATAAGAAAGTCACACCATCCCTCAATGTTACAAGGTTGGTGGATTGGAGCATCTAGAACATGGACTTCTGGAAAGGATGTGTTTTTTCTTTTTATATAATATCACAATATTAAAGCTTATATCTTACAGATGATATTCTCTCTCATTTTCTTTGTTTAGAGTGGAGATTTAATCGATATAGAATTTGAGGTTAAAGCAGCAGAAGAAGAGAGGTATGTGAGGGATGATCAGCAGTCTATGGAGGAGGATGGAATAACAGGGACATTTATAGAGGAGGACACTCCTACAGAGATCAGCAGAGGTGGGTCATTAACACTAAATACAGTCCTCCAACCATACTGCTCACGGATTGGTCCAAAGTAGGATGGGGACTGGGTGATATCAGCCTGTAATACCCTGGTCACTTTCCTGAGCTGTGTTCCCTGTCCTGTATTCCTGTATTTCTCTCAGATAAGCTTCCTTCTCTGTGCTGCAGACACAATTTATGTCTCTAGACTGGATTTATGGAGATTCTGGGGTTCAGCTGGCAGCAAAATGTTGATTTTTTACCATAGATGTTACTTGACCTAGGCACCTGGGGTATGTACCTTGAGTCTTAAGCCCCATGCCCAGGTCTAGCAAGATCTCTGACAGAACAATTCTCCCAGGGTTACTTGCTCTGTTCATTGCTGGCTGTGCCGGGTGGAGGGATATGTCTGTATAGTCTCACACCCAAGTCACTGAGTGCAGTCTCCGGAGATGGAAGGCAGCAGTTTGGGACCTCTGCAACTGATTACTGAACACAAAACTTATGAGTCCTGACCCCAGCACATATACTCTATGTTATACAACAGAGTATATAGTGCAGGAGTCAGGAGTATGTAATGTACAACATAGAGTATATAGTGCAGGAGTCAGGAGAATGTAATATACAACAGAGTATATAGTGCAGGGGTCAGGAGTATGTAATGTACATTACATTCTCCTGCCTCCTGCACTATATACTCTATGTTGTACATTACATACTTCTGACCCCTGCACTATATACTCTATGTTGTACATTACATACTCCTGACTCCTATACTATATACTCTATGTTGTACATTACATACTCCTGACCCCTGTACTATATACTCTATGTTGTACATTTCAGACTTCTGCTTTCTCCCCTCTACCCACTGCTATATATACACATGATATGGATTCTCTTTTGTTACACCCATTTCCTACCAACTGGACATTTTATATCTGATGATTTGATTGGAGGACAGACTTTTACATGTTGATAATAATGTGATAACATCCTCCAACTTTGGAACCTTAAATAGAAAGCGATAATGAGGGAGGAGTCAGTAACCCAATGATGGTGGTCTTCCGGATCAGTCCAGTCTTCATCTTGGTTGTTTAGAGGAACCAATCTGCTGATGTCTAGTAATAATATTTTTATTTCTATTTTAGTACATGGAGAAGAGATGAGGAAAACCTCAGAGGATTGTCTCACTTTGTCTCCAGACTGTAAAGTAGAAGATGAGGACATCACACAGTATAGTCCAGGAGAAAACCCGACTACCTCAAATGTCCATCCGGCACCACACAGTGGAGATGGACCATCGTATTCCTCTTATCCTGAGGAACCTCAGACTGTGAGGGACGGTGCCGGACCATCATATTCCTCTTATCCTGAGGAACCTCAGACTGTGAGGGACGGTGCCATCCTTAAAACAGATAAGAGGTTCTCCTGTACCGAGTGCGGGAAATGTTTCCATTTTAAATACAAGCTTAATGTGCATAAAAGATCTCACACAGGGGAGAAGCCGTATTCCTGTCCTGAGTGCGGGGAATGTTTTGCACAGAAGTTCAATCTTTACAGACATCAGAGATTTCACATGGGGGAAAAGCCACTTTCCTGTCCTGAGTGAGGGAATTGTTTCTCATTGAAGTTCTGTCTTCCTGTACACCAGGGCTCCCACACAACCCTGGAGAGGTGTATTAGTGCACTGAGTGCGGGAAATGTCTTCTATATGAATGTTGCTGGACATGTGGGGAAGAAGCACACCCTGATATACACCTCAGATATACTCCATGGCTGATCTTCATTATGTAAGAAACACTTCATAAGGAGATCAGAGATCACCAAAGACATGGATGAAGTGTTGTCCCGTGTTGGCCATTGATAGCAGGAGAAAAATAAAAATGGAGTCATTACCTTTCATTGGCTGAGTACATTTTGTGCGGGAGGATTTCACAAACACTTATAGATCTGGTTGTTAAAAATGTGTTGATGAAATGTGACCCGCATTCCCCCAGTCATGGCGAATTGGGATTTCCTATAATGGTCAGTTCCATCTAGTGGCCATAATGTGCTTTCCTGACAGATGTCCATAGCAGCATATGTTTGGGTAGCCCCGCCCTTGTTCCTCCCCCATAAGACCCCACCCCCATAAATGTTCAAGATAAGCCAAAGGCTGCATTCCTTTTTTGTCCTCCTCACTTATAGGACCATTTTTGTATGAAGTTTTCCTACCTATTGGAAGTATTGGTGGGCGGGTCTGGCGCTGGGCAGCTGTGCGGATGTCAGGACCTTCCTTTGGTTTTCAGAAGTCTTCCAGGATGTCCCGAGTGGTCATTGAGTCCCCAGCTATCAGCGGGGTGGTGTTATGGCACACATATGTAGAGGATCCATGCCTGGAGAGTGGGCCCTGCCATCAGCGGCCATTTGCATTGGCTGGGAGCCCAGCTACTAGCGGGTGGCCATTAAGTGTTAGACACGTGAAATTTGTTTCGATGCGAATACAAATTTTTGGTTATTCCTATATTCGGATGTATCCAAATGAAATTGTAATGAATTTTGTTGAAATCTGTTAAAATTTTTTTCATTTATTTATTTTCTAACGAATTCCAACTTTTCAGAACGATTCGAATTCGGATCAGTCAAAAAACGATTGACCGATCCAAATTGCGTGTGAAGAAATAGCTGGTTGTTAAGCAGCAAGCCGGCCGCCCTCATCCTTACCATCCTCAGCTGTCAGCGGGCTTCCCCACTGACAGATGAATGTAAAGAAAAGAATGCCGGCATTGCCCAGCAATAGAAAAAAACGGCGTGCTCCCACCCCCCCCCCCCAAGTCCATACCAGGTCCTTTGGGGGTCAAAATTTTTTAAAAAAACAGCGCGGGTTCTCCCCTAAAATCCATACCAGACCCTTTATCCCGACATGCAGCCTGGCAGGTCAGGAAAGTGGGAGGGACGAGTGAGGCCCCCCCTCCTTAACCATACAAGGCCACTTGTCCTCAACATGGGGGGGTGGGTGCTTTGGGAAAGCTCTGCCCCCGCACCCCACCCCAAAGCACCTTGTCCCCATGTTGATAGGGAAAAGGGCCTCGGTTGTGGGGGTCTGCAGGCAGGGGGCTTGTCGTAATCTGAAAGCCCCTTTTACCAAGGGGGCCCCCAGAACCCGCCCACCCTCCCCCCATCTGAATGAGTATCGGGAACATAGTACCTGTACCTATTCACCAAAAAAATGTCAAAAAGTAATAAAAACACACACACAATTTTTGAAAAATCCTTTATTATAAAATAACTACTGCATGCTCCTCCTCAATTTGACATTTCTTACATAGGTAAGGGGCGGGGTCACCTGGTGGCACTGCCCCCTTCTGACATCAGGGATCGGAGCATGCTGGGTCCCTAATGCCAGAAGGGGGCAGTGCCACCAGGTGATGTAGACAGATGGTACCGCCCCTTACCTATATAAAAGATGTGAAACGGGGAGCCTGCAGCAGTCAGAGAGCCTCCATGATGGTGAGAGCGTCTTTTTTTTATTTATTTTTTTCGGGTGCGGCGGGCGTTGTGATTGATGAAGGATCTACATCGGGGGACGCTGGATTTTATTTTTTAATAAAGGATTTTTCAAAAATTGTGTGTGTGTTTTTATTACTTGTTGACACTTTTTTGGTGAATAGGTACAGGTACTATTGTCCCGATACTCAATCGCATGGGGGGTGGGATCTGGGGGCCCCCTTGGTAAAAGGGGCTTTCAGATTACAACGAGCCCCCTGCCTGCAGACCCCCACAACCACAGGCCAAGGTTGTGGGGAAGAGGCCCTTGTCCCCATCAACATGGGGACAAGGTGCTTTGGTATGGGGTGGGGAAGGCAGAGCTTCCCCAAAGCATCCCCCCCATGTTGATGGCATGTGGTCTAGTAGGTGTTAGAAGGGTTCGCTCACTCGCCCCCCCTTTCCTGATCTGCCAAACTGCATGCTCAGGTAAAGGTCTGGTATGGATTTTGGGGGACCCCACGCCATATTTTTTTTACATTTTGGCGGGGCCCTGGTTTGGACTGGGGGGGGGGCACGTAATTTTTTTTTGAACATTTTTCTATTGCCAGGCAATGCTGGCATTCTTTTCTTTCCATTCATCTGTCAGTGGGGAAGCCCGCTGACATAGTAACATAGTTAGTGAGGTTAAAAACAGACATCAGTCCATCAAGTTCAACCTATGATATGTGTGTTTGCTTTTAACCGTACATTGTATACCCCTGTATGTTGTGGTCTCTAAGGTGCCCATCTAATAGTTTTTTGAAACTATCAATGCTGATACGACTGCTTGTGGAAGAGAATTCCACATCCTTACCGCTCTTACAGTGAAGAACCCCTTACGCATTTTAAGGTTAAACCGCCTTTCCTCTAGTTTTAGTGAGTGGCCACGTGTCTTATTGTATCTCCTTTCTCTGAATAGTTTGTTCCTTATGCTAGGGTCGCCAGTACAGTATTTGTACATTGATATCATATCCCCCCTCAATCGTCTCTTCTCCAGAGAGAATAGGTTCAGTGCTTGTAGTCTTTCCTCATAGCTGATGTCTTCCATTCCCCTAATTATTTTTGTTGCCCTTCTCTGGACTCTTTCCAATTCCAGCACATCCTTCCTGAGGACCGGTGCCCAGAACTGGACAGCATACTCCAGATGTGGCCGGACCAGAGTCTTGTAGAGTGGGAGAATAATCTCTTTATTTCTGGAGTGAATCCCCTTTTTTATACATCCCAGTATTCTGTTGGCTTTGCTTGCAGTGGCTTGGCATTGCATGCCACTGCCAAGCCTGTTGTCTACCAGTACCCCCAAGTCTTTTTCCATCCTAGACTCACCCAGAGGTTCCCCCCCTAGTGAGTAGCTTGCTTTCTGGTTTCTGGCACCCAAGTGCCAGCTGATGAGTCATCGGTTGTTAAGGATGCGGGTGGCCGGCTTCCCAGCCCCCTGCTTAACAACCCACTTTTCTTCACACAGAATTTGAATCAGACGATTGTTTTTCGACCGATCCGAATTCCGATTGTTCTGAAAAGTTTAAATTTATTAGAAAATGAATAAACTAAACAAATTTTACCAAAAACTACAATACATTTATTGAAAACTAAACAAAAGTAAACAAATTCCCAAACCAAATGAATTCCAGAATGAAATTAAATTAGTAACATAACGAATCTATCCAAAAAAAAAACAAATGTTTCCATTCTGCACGTCTCCTAAGCATGCCCAACCCAGATATAGCAGTTGTGTTCCTGCCTCTGGGATCCGGGTAGCCCTGCGGATGCATCGATTGCCCTGTGAAAGAGGTCCGGGACACGTGAGCATGTTTGGCTTGAGGTCAGCAGAAGGGAGAAGACGCCATGCAGGCTGCTAGGGAGTAACCGAAAGGAAAACATATGGAGAGGACTCTGCTCTCTGGGTGATCGATGTGCATTGCGGCATCTTATCAAAGTTTGGTGCAGTCGCCTACCTTTGTCTTCTTTTCTGTCCTGAGGAGAGAACTGTTTGTTGAAGCAAGGTTTGCTTTCTGCGTAGCGGTACCCCCGCAGGAGCCGCTTGGATATTGGTTTGCCTGGGCCTCCCACTGATTACTCCACAGCCAGATACAGGGTATTTTCACACAGCCAGGTGCACACACTCTTCCACTTGTTGTCTCCAATGACCAGTCTAGGGGATGTGTTTTTATGTTTTATTTGGAGAACTTGGATAGGAGAAGAAAAACCAGAGCTATCTTCAGAGTCCCAACATCTTATCTGTTCAGAGAAATGGGAAACTACAGATGTTCACAAGGAACCACTGTCATATGTGTGGACTTCAACCACTTGCCGACCGCCGCAAGTAGATATACTGCGGCGGTCAGCCCCGGCCAGGCAAAGTGACGTACCGGTACGTCACTAGCCTGTCACCGGTTTGTGAGCCAATAGCGGGCGAGCGTGCGCCCGCCCCGGCTCCTTCACTGAAGAGTCCGTGCGTGTGACCGGCGGACCCCATGTCCGCCGGTCACACTGCGATCGTCGGTAGAGAGGGAGAAAGTCAGGCGGCTTATGTAAACAAGCCGCCTGTCATTCTCCCCTGTGTAAAAATGGAGATCAGACGGTTCTACTATGTAGAACCGTTGATCTCTGTTTTTACAATAGTAGACATGTCCCATCACAGTTAGAAACACACCTCTAGGACACACTTAACCCCTCCCTCTCCAATACAGTTAACCCCTTCCCTGCCAGTGTAATTTTTACAGTAACAGTGCATATGTATAGCACTGATTACTGCAGTAATGTCACTGGTAACCCCAAAAGTGTCAAAATGTCAGTCAAGGGTCCGATCTGTCAGCCGCAATGTCGCAGTCCTGCAAAAAAAATCGCAGATCGCCGCCATTACTCGTTAAAAAAAAAAACACCAAAAATGACAAAAATCTTTCCCTGTTAGTAAACGCGATAACTTTTGCGCAAACCAATCAAAATACGCTTTTTGCGATTTTTTTTGTAGCATAAAACAAATTGGCCGAAAATTTTAAAAAATTTTGATTTTTACATTTTTTTTGGGGGGAATTTCATATAAAAAATGTGAAAAATATTATTTTTGCAAAATTTACGCTCTTTTTTTGTTTATAGCGCATGATCAAAAAAATCGCACAGGTGATCAAATACCAGCAAAAGAAAGCTCTGTTTGTGGGAAAAAAAGGACGTCAAATTCGTTTAGGTACAGCGTTGCACGACCGCGCAATTGTCTGTTAAAATCACGCAGTAAAAAATCGCAAAAAACCCCCTGGTCGGGAAGGGGGTAAAATCTTTTGGGGCTTAAGTGGTTAAGGGCACAGCATGAGACAGATAACAACTACATGGATTTATCCTAAAATAACATTTATTGATTTATCTAAAACCATATCTTAATAAAATGAGGAAACTAGCCCCAAACTGAGCTCAGCTCGTACACAGGAGATCAATGTCTCCTACTAATTTCACTCATGTACATCATACATATATAAGGATAAGTTGGTATATATCATAAGGTTCGTGTAGGTATAGATATTTCCTCTCTTCACTTAGATGTAACATTTAGTGACGGCCATGTACTTTTTTACTGAATATATCTTATTAGTATAATTACTATTATAACAATGTCCTTACTATATGGATTTTTTTTGTCTCAGCTTTTTTTGTATACATGTCTGCATCATATTTGTGACTCATGTTAACATTTGTATCAATTACTGTATGTATAATAAATGACTACGTTCAGATTCTATTTTTGTATATCTTCGTTCGTGACCTGCCTCATTTAAAGTCCCATGACCTCTGTTTTCTGTTTGCATTAACCATTAGGGATGGAGGCACGTCACTGTGTTTGCTTCGGATCATATTCCTCTATCTTCGTCTGGTCACTGGTCAACGCGTTTCACACAAGGCTTCTTCAGGACTATGAAGATGTACAGACAGTTTTCTCTTAAAATTAACAGATTCAATATCCATGTTTCATAAACATAGAACATAATCTGTATTTATGAACACCATAATAAATACAAACATGGCTTACTAGCACATGGCCTTCCTTCCAACCGCCAACAAATTAACCCGACCTGGGGCGGACACGGGGAAAAAAATCGGACAAAAATGTGTTGTGTATAGGTATCTGTCCTGATGATCCTAGGTACAAGATAAAATATACAGTATCTCACAAATGTAATTATACACCTCACATTTTTGTAAATATTTTATTCTATCTTTTCATGTGACAACACTGAAGAAATGACACTTTGCTGCAATGTAAAGTAGTGAGTGTACAGCTTGTATAACAGTGTAAATTTGCTGTCCCCTCAAAATAACTCAACACACAGCCATTCATGTCTAAACCGCTGGCAACAAAAGTGAGTACATCCCTAAGTAAAAATATCCAAATTAGGCCCAATTAACCATTTTCCCTCCTCATGTGACTCATTAGTGTTAGAAGGTCTCAGGTGTGAATGGGAAATTTGGTGTTATCGCTCTCACTCTCATATTGGTTACTGGAAGTTCAAAATGGCACCTCATGGCAAAGAACTCTCTGAGAATCTGAAAAAAATAATTGTTGCTCTACATAAAGATGGCCTAGGCCAGGCATGTCCAACATGCGGCCCAGAACCACAGGCAATGCGGCCCACTGCCCCCTGACAATTATTTTTTTTTTGCTGGGGAGGAAGGAAGTCGAGTCGGGGGAACGGCCACAGCGGCTTCCAACTAACTGTAGACAGAGGCTGCCTTGGAGCCTCTGTCAATGATAGACAGCACATTGGTGACGTCTATCATAGGAGCCGGTTCAGGAGGCAGGACTTCGTATGACAGCGGTCGCCGGATAAGCGGGAGATCCCTGCTCTGTGTAATCCAGCAGCTCTCCTCTCTCTTTATTGCAGACTGCATTGGATGGGCACTGATCAGGCTGCATTGGATGGGCATGCACTTGTGAGGATGCATTGGATGGGCACTGATCAGGCTGCATTGGATGGGCATGCACTTGTGAGGATGCATTGGATGGGCACGCACTTGTGAGGCTGCACTGGATGGGCAATGATCAGGCTGCATTGGATGGGCACGCACTGGTGAAGCTGCATTGGATGGGTATGCACTATGAGGCTGCATTGGATAGGCATGCACTGGTGAGGCTGCATTGGATGGGCACTGGGGAGGCTGCATTGGATGAGCACTGATCAGGCTGCATTGGATGGGCATGCACTGGTGGGGCTGCATTGGATGGGTACTGATCAGGCTGCATTGGATGGGCACGCACTGGTGAGGCGGCGCGGGAAGGGCGCTGCGGCGTTTTATTACTTATATACCTTAACTATAGTATATATTTTATATGCGGCCCAAAAAATTTCTCTACACTCAATGTGGCCCAGAGAAGCCAAAAGGTTGGACACCCATGGCCTAGGCTATAAGAAGATTGGCAAGACCCTGAAACTGAGCTGCAGCACGGTGGCCAAGACCATACAGCGGTTTAAGAGGAGAGGTTCCACTCAGAACAGACCTCGCCATGATCGACCAAAGAAGTTGAGTGCTCAGCATCATATCCAGAGGTTGTCTTTGGGAAATAAACATATGAGTGTTGCCAGCATTGCTGCAGAGGTTGAAGGGGTGGGGGTCAACCTGTCAGTGCTCAGATCATACGCCGCACACTGCATCAAATTGGTCTGCATGGCTGTCGTCCCAGAAGGAAGCCACTTCTGAAGATGATGCACAAGAGAGCCGACAAACAGTTTGCTGAAGACAAGCAGACTAAAGACATGGATTACTGGAACCATGTCCTGTGGTCTGATGAGACCAAGATAAACTTATTTGGTTCAGATGGTGTCAAGCATGTGTGGCGGCAACTAGGTGAGGAGTACAAAGACAAGTGTGTCTTGCCTACAGTCAAGCATGGTGGTGGGAGTGTCATGGTCTGGGGCTGCATGAGTGCTGCCGACACTGGGGAGCTACAGTTCATTGAGGGAACCATGAATGCCAACATGTACTGTGACCTACTGAAGCAGAGCATGAGCCCCTCCCTTCGGAGACTGGGCCACAGGGCAGTATTCCAACATTATAACGACCCCAAACACGCCTCCAAGATGACCACTGCCTTGCTAGAGAAGCTTAGGGTAAAGGTGATGAACTGGCCAAGCATGTCTCCAGACCTAAACCCTATTGAGCATCTGGGGGGCATCCTCAAATGGAAGGTACATGAGTGCAAGGTCTCTAACATCCACTAGCTCCATTATGTTGTCATGGAGGAGTGGAAGGGGACTCCAGTGGCAACCTGTGAAGCTCTGGTGAACTCCATGCCCAAGAGGGTTAAGGCAGTGCTGGAAAATAATGGTGGCCACACAAAATATTGACATTTTGGGCCCAATTTGGACATTTTCACTTATTGGTGTACTCACTTTTGTTGCCAGCGATTTAGACATTAATGGCTGTGTGTTGAGTTATTTTGAGGGGACAGCAAATTTACACTGTTATACAAGCTGTACACTCACTACTTTACATTGTAGCAAAGTGTCATTTCTTTTAGTGTTGTCACATGAAAAGATAGAATAAAATATTTATAAAAATGTGAGGGGTGTACTTACTTTTGTGAGATACTTTATATGTGTAGTAGTGTGATCTTAGACATACAAATTCTTATACAAGAAGAAGGTGGGATAGAAACTACACTTTATAGAAAACCGACTGCTGGCAACACGGTTTTACATGCCAATAGACTGACCATACGGGCATTTAGGGCACTGCCCGGGGGCCAGTAGGGGGCCCCATGACGCTCGCCATCTTACTATATTCAGGGAAGCTGTCAGCATGGTAGTGAAGCCGAGTATAACACGGACGGACTATTTGGTGTGAGCTGGAGCAGGCACGGGGCAGAGGGACACACAGCAGCTCTGTGCTCCGAGGTTGTGTTACACTTTGAGCTACGGGAGAGTAAAAACAACATCTGATGTGGGAGTGCAGAGACAGTATTTCAGATTTGATGGACCAGCAAGCTGGAAGTAGAATTGAAAGTCTGTAAAGCTTTCTGTATGACCGCTCTGATTTGCTGACATCTGAGCCCTGAGTGTTAATCATTGCTTATCTGCTGCAAGGAAATGCTACACTGCTGCTATCCTCTGTTCTTGTATTAAACCATATGTAAAGTGAAATTCTTGCCTCTGCTCACTGATTTTCTTACACTGAGCATAAAAAGCTGACTTGCTATATGCTTGCTGACAGAGGCGTAACTAGATCTTTCAAGGCCCCAGTGCAAGAACCCATGGGGCCCCCCTGACCCCAAGCCTGGGCCCATCCCACTGATTCCTGAGGTCATTTGCTCCCATTTCAGGTTTCTTTATTACAATCCAACAGCAGGACCTTTTCACATGTTCGAACTGTAGCGGATCTCCTTCCTGCTGTTTTGGTCCCCCCCCCACGGTAGCAAAACACCAGAGCCTGGTCGCATATGCGACCTTTGCATCCCTGGTAGTGTCAGTCAGTAGGGCAGTGAATAGTGTCAGTAGGGCAGAGGACGGTGTCCGCAGGGCAGTGGACAGTGTCAGTAGGGCAGAGGAAGGTGTCAGTAGGGCAGAGGAAGGTGTCAGTAGGGCAGAGGAAGGTGTCAGTAGAGCAGTGGAAGGTGTCAGTAGAGCAGTGGATAGTGTCAGTAGAGCAGTGGTTGGTGTTAGTAGAGCAGTGGAAGGTGTCAGTAGGGCAGTGGAAGGTGTCAGGTGGGCAGTGGAAGGTGTCAGGAGGGCAGTGGAAGGTGTCAGTAGGGCAGTGGATGGAGTCAGTAGGGCAGTGGACGGTGTTAGTAGAGCATTGGATAGTGTTAGTAGAGCAGTGGTTGGTGTCAGTAGAGCAGTGGACAGTGTCAGTAGAGCAGTGGATAGTGTTAGTAGAGCAGTGGTTGGTGTCAGTAGGGCAGTGGATGGTGTCAGAAGAGCAGTGGACGGTGTCAGTAGGGCAGTGGACGGTGTCAGAAGAGCAGTGGACGGTGTCAGTAGGGCAGTGGACGGTGTCAGTAGGGCAGTGGATGGTGTCAGAAGGGCAGTGGAAGGTGCCAGTAAGGCAGTGGATGGGGTCAGTAGTCTTTTATTTTTGTTAATTTTTTACCAATTTATTTTATTATTTTGTTTTACAATTTTATTTTTTATTACTTTATACAACTATTTTTTAGGAGCCCAGTTGGGAAGCTTTGGTGATATACCAGGGTTCTAAACAGACCTCTAATCTTTCTTTCACCTTGGAGCAAAAATAAGAAAGAAAGAAGATTGAGGACACAGCCAGGGCTGGTGCAAGGATTCTTGACACCCTAGGCGAAACCACACGAGGGTAGTATACGGACAGGCTAGGGTAGTATACGGACAGGCTAGGGAGGTATATGGACAGGCTGGGGAGGTATACGGACAGGCTGGGGAGGTATACGGACAGGCTGGGGTGGTATACGGACAGGCTGGGGATGTGTACGGACAGGCTGGGGATGTATACGGACAGCCTGGGGTGGTATGTGGACAGGCTGGGGTGGTATACGGACAGGCTGGGGTGGTATACGGACAGGCTGGGGATGTATACGGACAGGCTGGGGATGTGTAGGGGCAGGCTGGGGATGTGTACGGACAGGCTGGGGTGGTATACGGACAGGCTGGGGATGTATACGGACAGGCTGGGGATGTATACGGACAGGCTGGGGATGTATATGGACAGGCTGGGGATGTATGCGGACAGGCTGGGGTGGTATGCGGACTGGCTGGGGATGTATACGGACTGGCTGGGGTGGTATACGGACAGGCTGTGGTGGTATACGGACAGGCTGGGGATGTATACGGACAGGCTGGGGATGTGTATGGACAGGCTGGGGATGTGTACGGACAGGCTGGGGTGGTATACAGACAGGCTGGGGATATGTACGGACAGGCTCGGGTGGTATACGGACAGGCTGGGGATGTATACGGACAGGCTGGGGTGGTATGTTGACAGGCTGGGGATGTGTGCGGACAGGCTGGGGTGGTATACAGACAGGCTGGGGATGTATACGGACAGGCTGGGGATGTATACGGACAGGCTGGGGATGTATACGGACAGGCTGGGGATGTGTGCGGACAGGCTGGGGTGGTATACAGACAGGCTGGGGATGTATACGGACAGGCTGGGGATGTGTACAGACAGGCTAATGTGGTATACGGACAGGCTGGGGATGTATGCGGACAGGCTGGGGTGGTATTCAGACAGGCTGGGGTGGTATGCGGACTGGCTGGGGATGTATACGGACTAGCTGGGGTGGTATACGGACAGGCTGGGGATGTGTACGGACAGGCTGGGGTGGTATACGGACAGGCTGGGGATGTGTACGGACAGGCTTGGGTGGTATACGGACAGGCTGGGGATGTATATGGACAGGCTGGGGTGGTATGTTGACAGGCTGGGGATGTGTACGGACAGGCTGGGGTGGTATGCGGACAGGCTGGGGTGGTATACGGACTGGCTGGGGATGTATACGGACAGGCTGGGGTGGTATACGGACAAGCTGGGGATGTATACGGACAGGCTGGGGTGGTATACGGACAGGCTGGGGATGTATACGGACAGGCTGGGGATGTATACGGACAGGCTGGGGATGTGTACGGACAGGCTGGGGATGTATACGGACAGGCTGGGGATGTGTACGGACAGGCTGGGGTGTGGGTGTGGCTTGAGTATGGATGGGGACACAGGGGGCCCCATGATCTCCTATTGCCCGGGGGCCCCATGAGTTGTCAGTCCGCCTCTGGTTTAATAACACCTTATACTAGACAACATACACAAATTAGAAAAATACTGCAATAACATTGGTACAGACTCTCATCTGCCAGGTTTCCACCCACTGTCCAATATACTCCATGGCTATTGGATCAGTGTGAGACATCAAGACAGAATGAGCTGTGTCCCTGTTAGGCAGAGAAACCAAATACAGTATATACACCAGTGGCGTAGCGTGGGTTGTCAGCGCCCGGGGCAAGGCATGTAATTTGCGCCCCCCCCCACCTGTGGAAGTCCCGCCCCGAGGGACGTAACGCATGCGGAAGGGAGGGAGGAGAGTCTGACGTCACCCGCAGTCAATACACTATACACACAGTATACATACAGTATACACATACACTATACACACAGTATACATACAGTATACACATACACTATACACACAGTATACACACAGTATACACATACACTATACACACAGTATACACACAGTATACACATACACTATACACACAGTATACACATACACTATACACACAGTATACACACAGTATACACATACACTATACACACAGTATACACATACACTATACACACAGTATACACACAGTATACACATACACTATACACACAGTATACACACAGTATACACACAGTATACACATACACTATACACACAGTATACACATACACTATACACACAGTATACACATACACTATACACACAGTATACACATACACTATACACACAGTATACACATACACTATACACACAGTATACACACAGTATACACATACACTATACACACAGTATACACACAGTATACACATACACTATACACACAGTATACACATACACTATACACACAGTATACACACAGTATACACATACACTATACACACAGTATACACATACACTATACACACAGTATACACACAGTATACACATACACTATACACACAGTATACACACAGTATACACATACACTATACACACAGTATACACACACACTATACACACACTATACATACAGTATACACACACACAGTATACACACACTATACATACAGTATACATACAGTATACACATACACTATACACACAGTATACACACAGTATACATACAGTATACATACAGTATACACATACACACACTATACATACAGTATACACACACTATACACACAGTATACACACACTATACACACACTATACATACAGTATACATACACTATACACACACTATACACACACTATACACACAGTATACACATACAGTATACACATACACTATACACACAGTATACACACAGTATACATACAGTATACACATACACTATACACACACTATACACACAGTATACACATACACTATACACACAGTATATACACAGTATACACACTATATACACACTATACAAACAGTATATACACCAGTATACACATACACTATACATACACTATACACACAGTATACATACAGTAAACATACAGTATACACATACACTATACACACAGTATACACACAGTATACACATACTATACACACAGTATACACATACACTATACACACAGTATACATACACTATACACACAGTATACATACACTATACACACAGTATACACATACACTATACACACAGTATACATACACTATACACACAGTATACATACACTATACACACAGTATACATACACTATACACACAGTATACACATACACTATACACACAGTATACATACACTATACACACAGTATACATACACTATACACACAGTATACATACACTATACACACAGTATACATACACTATACACACAGTATACATACACTATACACACAGTATACATACAGTATACACAAAATATACACACAGTATATATACAGTATACACACAGTATACACATACACACAGTATATATACAGCATACACATACACACAGTATATATACAGCATACACATACACACAGTGTATATATACAGCATACACATACACACAGTATATACACAGTATATATAAAGTATACACACAATATCTAAATATCAGCCTGATTGAACACACTGCTGCTGCCCCCATTTCCTGGCATGCTGGTACTTGTAGTGCTCCAGCAGCTCACAGACATTGGATGTGGTAATGTAGAACAGAAGGGGGTGGGCAGGTAATGAGTAGGGAGGTGTAGCAGAGATTGGGGGAGAAGTTTAGGGCATGTCCTTCCTCCAGAAGCAATGCACTGCTCCTCACATGAAATCTATCGATCAGCCTCAGAGACAGGAGGAGCCCTGCAAGAGGAAACACAGCGTCTCCCCTCCCCCCTCCTCAGCAGGGTAAGTACTGACAAGAATACATTTGGTTTATCTTCCCGAGCTCACCTTCTTCTATGAGGCTGCAGCCCACTCCTCTCTTCTCCAGCTGTCCACATCTCCTGCTCCGTTATCAAACAAGGCGCGCTGGGGAAGGGGGCGTGGACACTGTGATCCCATAGGCTGAGAAGGCAGTGAAGGGGCGGAGCAGCTATAGACTCTGAATCTTCTCCGTGAAAGGATGTCCGTAATTGAGATTTCAGGGACAGCACAGCCGCCGTGACTGCGCCCCCCTGAACATTGCGCCCGGGGCGGCCCGCACCGGCAGCACCCCCCACGCTACGCCACTGATATACACTCATTCTAGCACCTACCTAGGAGGGCTCTACATCTGTATGGCAGGGTCTGTTTGATTATTCACCTGCTGGGATGGTGCTCTGAGGTGAGAAGCTGCAGTGTCAATATTCCTTTAGCAGTAATTAACCCCTTACGGGTTTTTCTCACCTAGAAATTAATCAACTGTTACACTGTCTTTTTTGACAGCTTAGGAGACTTTAGCAGCCATAGTTTGATTTGTGAATTTAAAAAAAAATAAAAAATACTACATAGCTTGAGTAGCAATTATAGATGTTATAATATTTTTTTCCTTAACAAAGGGGAGTTCTCCCTTGCACCGTGTCTGTTTATCATGGATTTATTTCTTACTGCGACAGGCCGTTGTGCCGCTGCAGCCTAATCCCTCTATGCTGTGGCTGTTCTATGTAGGTCATAGCTGGAGGGGGGATGTCTTCCTTACTGATACTGTTCCTGGATTGTCAGCCCTTCTGCAGGCCTCATAAAGCTGGTGTATGGTAAGCTGACTATTGGACACTTCCTATTAAGCCTCTCCAGATCTGCATGTATTATGTACACCGTAGACTGGGCCTTTGGTGCTTGACAGGTAAAACCCTGTATAAATTTCCTGCTTTGTTCAGGCATCCAGGGAGGAAGATGACACCTACAACAGGTAGCCAAGACACTCTAAAGGAGTTTGTTACAACTCTCCCTGTGCAAGGAGTCTCAACTCTGACCATGTCAAGTTTTTCCCTTGTAGGACCGGTCAACTGACCAATTTAACCCTCTTCAAACAATTATTAAAAGGAAGATAAAAATATGGAAACTTCTTGGTTGGGGACTAAACTAGATTGAAAGGAAGGCTTTCCTTTTCTATCGTCTTTCCCTCCTTTCCTTTCTTTTCTCCCTCCTTTCTCTCCCCCCCCCCCTTTTTGGGTCTTTTTTTTTTTTTTTGAAGGTATAACGCTATGATCGATAAGTTTATTGCAATACTGTTTGTTTATATTGTACCTTGTTTTTTTTTTCTTCTTTCTTTGTGTATATATATTGTTTGTGGAAAAATATAATAAAAGAGATATGGAAAAGTAAATGGATGATGAGGATGGTCTATAAGCAGGTTTTTGTACCTCCCTTCCTGCAGAGGTACCTGCAATGCAAGTATTTTTAGCACTTCCAAAGGAGTGCGTTGCCTTTTTTACCTATGATGTTTAAGCTAGAAGCTCATGCTAGAAGAGTGGTGCAAATTGAACAGAAGGACAGAGCAGCAGAATGTCTTATGCCCCATACACACGTGCAGATTATCTGCAGACTTTTGTCTGCAGACTTACCTTTTCTATGTAGTGCAAGGGCCTGCCGGATTGCATACAAATTGAAAGTGTTTAGGTTTGACCTCATATTATATGGTTTTGGTAAGTCTGCAGATAATCTGCACGTGTGTATGGGGCATTAGTGGTCATCCCCTTGCAGCACTGGGTTGCTCAGTTCAAACCCCAACCAAAAAACTTCTCCCTACACTGCAGGATGTCAGATTAGGCATTTGTGAAGAGGCAGAGGTTTCCCAGCATAATGAGTCACCTTTTTGGTTGATGTGGCCTTCATGAGCTTAGCCATATACAGTGGGTACGGAAAGTATTCAGACCCCCTTAAATTTTTCACTCTTTGTTATATTGCAGCCATTTGCTAAAATCATTTAAGTTCATTCTTCTTCCTCATGAATGTACACATAGCACCCCATACTGACAGAAAAACACAGAATTGTTGACATTGTTGCAGATTTATTAAAAAAGAAAAACTGAAATATCACATGGTCCTAAGTATTTAGACCCTTTGCTGTGACACTCATATATTTAACTCGGTGCTTTCCATTTCTTCTGATCATCCTTGAGATGGTTCTACACCTTCATTTGAGTCCAGCTGTGTTTGATTATACTGATTGGACTTGATTAGGAAAGCCACACACCTGTCTATATAAGACCTTCCAGATCACAATGCATGTCAGAGCAAATGAGAATCATGAGGTCAAAGGAACTGCCTGAAGAGCTCAGAGGCAGAATTGTGGCAAGGCACAGATCTGGCCAAGGTTACAAAAAGATTTCTGCTGCACTTAAGGTTCCTAAGAGCACAGTGGCCTCCATAATCCTCAAATGGAAGACGTTTGGGACGACCAGAACCCTTCCTAGAGCTGGCCGTCTGGCCAAACTGAGCTATCGGGGGAGAAGAGCCTTGGTGAGAGAGGTAAAGAAGAACCCAAAGATCACTGTGGCTGAGCTCCAGAGATGCAGTCAGGAGATGGGAGAAAGTTGTAGAAAGTCAACCATCACTGCAGCCCTCCATCAGTCGGGGCTTTATGGCAGAGTGGCCCGACGGAAGCCTCTCCTCAGTGTAAGACACATGAAAGCCCGCATGGAGTTTGCTTCAAAACACCTGAAGGACTCCAAGATGGTGAGAAATAAGATTCTGTGGTCTGATGAGACCAAAATAGAACTTTTTGGCCTTAATTCTAAGCGGTATGTGTGGAGAAAACCAGGCACTGCTCATCACCTGTCCAATACAGTCCCAACAGTGAAGCATGGTGGTGGCAGCATCATGCTGTGGGGGTGTTTTTCAGCTGCAGGGACAGGACGACTGGTTGCAATCGAGGGAAAGATGAATGCGGCCAAGTACAGGGATATCCTGGACAAAAACCTTCTCCAGAGTGCTCTGGACCTCAGACTGGGCCGAAGGTTTACCTTCCAACAAGACAATGACCCTAAGCACACAGCTAAAATAACGAAGGAGTGGCTTCACAGCAACTCCGTGACTGTTCTTGAATGGCCCAGCCAGAGCCCTGACTTAAACCCAATTGAGCATCTCTGGAGAGACCTAAAAATGGCTGTCCACCAACGTTTACCATCCAACCAGACAGAACTGGAGAGGATCTGCAAGGAGGAATGGCAGAGGATCCCCAAATCCAGGTGTGAAAGACTTGTTGCATCTTTCCCAAAAAGACTCCTGGCTGTATTAGATCAAAAGGGGGCTTCTACTAAATACTGAGCAAAGGGTCTGAATACTTAGGACCATGTGATATTTCAGTTTTTCTTTTTTAATAAATCTGCAACAATGTCAACAATTCTGTGTTTTTCTGTCAGTATGGGGTGCTATGTGTACATTCATGAGGAAGAAGAATGAACTTAAATGATTTTAGCAAATGGCTGCAATATAACAAAGAGTGAAAAATTTAAGGGGGTCTGAATACTTTCCGTACTCACTGTACATGGAGTTGCCATTGGCGGATGCTGTGTCCTTTAGGGGTATACTCAATAATGATGATTAGGTGGGTCCTTGGGGGGGTTTAGGGTCTTCTGGTGGTAACTTTGTGTTGGACTTGTCCCTAAAGCCCCGTACACACGTACTGATCGTCGGCCGAACGATCGGCCGTCATTTGTCCAGGGCTGTCTTGTCTGTTGAAAACTGCTAAAGACTGCACACGAATTTTGTCGGCCAACAACAGCCGACTGCAGAAGTGATGTCATGTGATCGTTAACTTTCCGTGTGTTTTTTCTTCTCTGAGCATGCCCAATCTTGCTAATCTGCTGTTTGTCGGCCGAATTCTGTACCGACTGGCGAACCGTCTACACAGAAACAGTGTACCCAGATCGGTGCAACCTTGGGAGCTGTACTCAGACCCCCACGCTCTGGAAATGCCCTGTAATGTTGTTTCAGGCATTGGATCCAGTATGAGGTGCTCACTATGGCACTTGGTGTAATGTGTTGAGTTAGCCACAGGGTGCTATACAGGTCCAGGGTTGTAGTTCATCACTATGGAACTTTATAACTATGGAACCCAGTCCTCGAGGACCTCTTCGGGGGTATGCCCACCATGACGATTAAAGCATGGACCTTATATACAGTCCAGCATTCAGGACAAATAAGACAGTGTCACCCTGTAACTTTGACCATTACTCTATAAAACATTACTAAGTCTGGAATATATTCACCTTACAGTGTAAGATTCAGAATTCAGAGCTCAGTCTCAGGTGCATGACCAGGTGTTAAGTCACACCACTGGTCACACCCTTTAATGCCACTTCCACCTAAAGCCCTAATAAGGTACTCAGGTGCCCTTTCACCACTCGTTGCAGGACAGTCAACACTTCCTTTCAGACACACTGCACACTATCTCCTGCACCCTATTCTATGAGTACCCCACAGGGGAATACCCTCACTTGTAGCTATGGTGGAGACCAGGAGAAAGGGAGCCAATTTTAAATCACAGAAGATTGGCTCTGCCAAAGGTCCGCTCAATACTCAGCCTTGGAGTGACAATGTGTCTCTTGTAGGACCCAGTTTTACCACCAATGTCTGTATCTGGTTCTAGCTGTATCTCAGGCACACAACATGTGGTCTACCTGATAAAAGCAGAATTTTCTGTCATCTTTTTTCTCTATGGTGGTTAAGCTAGAAGCTCATTCTAGAAGAGGGGTGCAAATTGAACAGAAGGACAGGGCAGTAGAATATCTTAGTGGTCAACACCTTGCAGCACTGGGTTGCTCAGTTCAAACCCTAACTGGGACACTTCTACCTGCATTGCAGAATGTCAGATTAGGCATTTACAAAGAGGAAGAGGTTTTCCAGCATAATAAGAAGGGACTTTTTTCAGCGGCAACGCGAGAGAACGCAGTTAGGGCACCTCTAGCACTAACTGTTTTTAATTGTAAGGGGTGCTGCAGGGTCTATTGATGCTCGCTGCTGAGGGGTTTATTTTAGATGGAAGGGATTTATTTTGGCAGGGGGGGTCTTTTGTTGCTGAGGAGGTCTATTGTTGCTGGTGGAGGACCTACTGTTGCTGGGGGTGAGTCTTACATTTCTGGGGGGTCAGTTGTTGCTGGCTGACAGGAAGTCTATTGATGCTGGCTGTGGGGAGACCTGTTGTTGCAGCCAGGAGTCTATTGTTGCTAGGAGGGGAATTTTGTTACGGGTGGTCCATTGTTAGGGAATCTATTTTACTGTTTTTCTTGTTATCATTAGCAAATTCCAAAGAAATTACTAAGCACCACAAAATGATACCTAGTTCTGTATTGTCTAAAAGGGCAGTACTGGGAGGTGGGTAGGGGATGGAACCAATAAATGGTGCTTGGAGGTGGGTAGAGGGTGGAACCAAGGAATGGTGCTCGGAGTCGGGTAGAGGGTGGAACCAAGGAATGGTGCTCGGAGGTAGGTACAGGGTGGAACCAAGGAATGGTGCTCGGAGGTGGGTAGGGGTTGGAACCAAGGAATGGTCCTCGGAGTTGGGTAGGGGGTGGAACCAAGGAATGATGCTCAGAGGTGGGTAGGGGCAGACAAAGGGGTAGTTCCTGCACCTATTCTCTGAGAAAACAAGCCCTGATAATGAGTCACCTTTTTGCTTGAATGTGGCCTTCATGAGCTTAGCGGCCTTAGCCATATGAGTTGTCATTGGAGGATGCTGTGTCTTCCAAGGGTATACTCAATCATGATGACTGGGTGTGTCCTTTGGGGGGGGTGTGTGAAGCATCTTCTGGTGGAAGCTTCATGTGTTGGCCTTGTTCTTCGGGGGTATATCTGTCTGCAGGTGCAGCCTGTGAACCTGCCTTAACCCTTGTCTCTCTTCCAATGAAATGGAAGTTGGAATGAAAAATATTGGTTCTATCCTAAAGAATAATAGAGTAATGGTCAGAGGTACAGGGTGACCCTGTCTTATCTGTCAAAAATGCTGGAATGTATATAAAGTCCATGCTTTACCACCAATGTCCGTTTCTGGTTCTAGCTTTATCTCAGACACACAACATGTGGGCTACCTCACCAAAGCAGAAATTTCTGTTGCCATTCCTTGGACAGATTACGTCTTAATACGGCCATCTCTGTCCAGAACTCTAAAACTCCTGGCCACTTCTCCTGCTCCAGTTTCCCAACCGGAGTCAGATCCCGATATGCCGGTTCTGGAGGATGCAGAGACAGGAGGGAATGGAGAGGATATGGATGACGTACTGGAGGAAGGTGCAGAGGATTTCTCTCCCCCACATTGTCATTATAATGAAGAAGGACCTTCACACAACATGCTTGCTATTGTTGAAAAGCTCATTTCCTCTGCAAAATCCTTGACATTATACCACTATATACGTGGTTCTGAGCAGCACGGCCGCCCTGTAGCACGGCGATAGGGCGGTCGGAAAATGGTAAACACTTTTTTCTTTCACACCCCAAATTTTGAGTTCCCCAAAATGACATTCCAGACTCTGAATCTAGTAGGTGTTTTGAAAGGGGTCCTTAACCACCTCCAGAGATGTATAGTAACAAAGTAGAACTACTTAAAGCGGAGTTCCACCCTCAGAATGATTTTTTAAACAAAAATAGCCCATTAATATTAATACATCTCGCTTGACAAAACCGCAATTTGCATATTTATGAGTTGAACAGTGTATTTGTTTAGTGAAAATCTTACTTTATAAACCTGCTGCCTGTGCGTTGTCATCTTTACTAAGGGCGTCTGAAACAGCAGTGTAAGACTTCCTGACCTTCTTCCTGCTTGTTGTTCATTCTGGCTACCCAGAATGCAGCAGGAAATCTCGCACATGGGCAGTACTATGCTTTAGACAGAGTACTGGTTGCTATAGAGATGTTGGCTCAGGAGGAAGTTGCCGCCCTCTATATCTCTTCCCCTCCTCCCAGAAGACACAAGACAGTGAGTGTCAGACAGAAACACACATAAACACTTCCAGCTACTATTGTAATAAAACTCTTGTCTGGCTGATGGGGAACTTTATTGTAACGGATGGATTGCAGCACTATGATTGGGGGAAGCTTGGTTATTGTGGCAGCAACACTGTGATGGCACCCTTTGATTAGGGGCAGGATTGTGGAAGGATGGCTGGATCGATGTAACACAGTGATGGGGCAGGATTGTGGATGGTTGTGGAAGGATGGCTGCTATTAGCAGGCCCTGGTAAGGAGGAATGCTGGCTTCTGTAGTGCCGCTAGTTGTATTATAGCAGGCCCTGGTAAGGAGGAATGCTGGGCTCTGTAGTCCCCCTAGTTGTAGTATAACAGGCCCTGGTAAGGAGGAATGCTGGGTTCTGTAGTGCCCCTAGTTGTATTATAGCAGGCCCTGGTAAGGAGGAATGCTGGGCTCTGTAGTCCCCCTAGTTGTAGTATAACAGGCCCTGGTAAGGAGGAATGCTGGGCTCTGTAGTCCCCCTAGTTGTAGTATAACAGGCCCTGGTAAGGAGGAATGCTGGGTTCTGTAGTGCCCCTAGTTGTAGTACAGTGGGCCCTGGTAAGAAGGAATGCTGGGATCTGTAGTCCCCCTAGTTGTAGTACAGTAGGCCCTGGTAAGAAGGAATTCTGGGATTTGTAGTGACCCTAATTGTAGCATAACAGGCCCTGGTAAGGAGGAATGCTGGGCTCTGTAGTGCCCCTAGTTGTAGTACAGTAGGCCCTGGTAAGAAGGAATGCTGGTATCTGTAGTCCCCCTAGTTGTATTCAAGCAGGCCCTGGTAAGGAGGAATGCTGGCTTCTGTAGTGCCGCTAGTTGTAATATAGCAGGCCCTGGTAAGGAGGAATGCTGGGCTCTGTAGTCCCCCTAGTTGTATTATAGCAGGCCCTGGTAAGGAGGAATGCTGGGTTCTGTAGTGCCCCTAGTTGTATTATAGCAGGCCCTGGTAAGGAGGAATGCTGGGCTCTGTAGTCCCCCTAGTTGTAGTATAACAGGCCCTGGTAAGGAGGAATGCTGGGTTCTGTAGTGCCCCTAGTTGTAGTACAGTGGGCCCTGGTAAGAAGGAATGCTGGGATCTGTAGTCCCCCTAGTTGTAGTACAGTAGGCCCTGGTAAGAAGGAATTCTGGGATTTGTAGTGACCCTAATTGTAGCATAACAGGCCCTGGTAAGGAGGAATGCTGGGCTCTGTAGTGCCCCTAGTTGTAGTACAGTAGGCCCTGGTAAGAAGGAATGCTGGTATCTGTAGTCCCCCTAGTTGTATTCAAGCAGGCCCTGGTAAGGAGGAATGCTGGCTTCTGTAGTGCCGCTAGTTGTAATATAGCAGGCCCTGGTAAGGAGGAATGCTGGGCTCTGTAGTCCCCCTAGTTGTATTATAGCAGGCCCTGGTAAGGAGGAATGCTGGGTTCTGTAGTGCCCCTAGTTGTATTATAGCAGGCCCTGGTAAGGAGGAATGCTGGGCTCTGTAGTCCCCCTAGTTGTAGTATAACAGGCCCTGGTAAGGAGGAATGCTGGGTTCTGTAGTGCCCCTAGTTGTATTATAGCAGGCCTGGTAAGGAGGAATGCTGGGCTCTGTAGTCCCCCTAGTTGTATTATAGCAGGCCTGGTAAGGAGGAATGCTGGGCTCTGTAGTCCCCCTAGTTGTAGTATAACAGGCCCTGGTAAGGAGGAATGCTGGGTTCTGTAGTGCCCCTAGTTGTAGTACAGTGGGCCCTGGTAAGAAGGAATGCTGGGATCTGTAGTCCCCCTAGTTGTAGTATAACAGGCCCTGGTAAGGAGGAATGCTGGGCTCTGTAGTGACCCTAGTTGTAGTACAGTAGGTCCTGGTAAGAAGGAATGCTGGGATCTGTAGTGCCCCTAGCTGTATTCTACCAGGCCCTGGTAAGGAGGAATGCTGGGCTCTGTAGTGCCCCTAATTGTAGTACAGTAGGCCCTGGTAAGAAGGAATGCTGGGATCTATAGTGCCCCACCGCTGTATTCTACCAGGCCCTGGTAAGGAGGAATGCTGGGCTCTGTAGTGCCCCTAGTTGTAGTACAGTAGGTCCTGGTAAGAAGGAATGCTGGGATCTGTAGTACCCCTAGTTGTAGTATAACAGGCCCTGGTAAGGAGGAATGCTGGGCTCTGTAGTGCCCCTAGTTGTAGTACAGTAGGCCCTGGTAAGAAGGAATGCTGGGATCTGTAGTGCCCCTAGTTGTATTCAAGCAGGCCCTGGTAAGGAGGAATGCTGGGTTCTGTAGTTCCCCTAGTTGTAGTACAGTGGGCCCTGGTAAGAAGGAATTCTGGGATCTGTAGTAGCCCTAGTTGTAGTATAACAGGCCCTGGTAAGGAGGAATGCTGGGCTCTGTAGTGACCCTAGTTGTAGTACAGTAGGTCCTGGTAAGAAGGAATGCTGGGATCTGTAGTGCCCCTAGCTGTATTCTACCAGGCCCTGGTAAGGAGGAATGCTGGGCTCTGTAGTGCCCCTAGTTGTAGTACAGTAGGCCCTGGTAAGAAGGAATGCTGGGATCTGTAGTGCCCCTAGCTGTATTCTACCAGGCCCTGGTAAGGAGGAATGCTGGGCTCTGTAGTGCCCCTAGTTGTAGTACAGTAGGTCCTGGTAAGAAGGAATTCTGGGCTCTGTAGTACCCCTAGTTGTAGTATAACAGGCCCTGGTAAGGAGGAATGCTGGGCTCTGTAGTGCCACTAGTTGTAGTACAGTAGGTCCTGGTAAGAAGGAATGCTGGGCTCTGTAGTCCCCCTAGTTGCATTATAGCAGGCCCTGGTAAGGAGGAATGCTGGGCTCTGTAGTTCCCCTAGTTGTAGTACAGTGGGCCCTGGTAAGAAGGAATGCTGGGCTCTGTAGTACCCCTAGTTGTAGTATAACAGGCCCTGGTAAGGAGGAATGCTGGGCTCTGTAGTGCCCCTAGTTGTAGTATTGTAGGCTCTTGTAACGAGGAATGCTGGGCTCTGCAGTGCCCCTAGTTGTATTATGGGTCACTACAGAGCCCAGCATTCCTCCTTACCAGGGCCTGTTATACTACAACTAGGGGGGACTACAGAGCCCAGCATTCCTCCTTACCAGGGCCTGCTATTAGCAGGCTCTGGTAAGGAGGAATGCTGGGCTCTGTAGTCCCCCTAGTTGTATTATAGCAGGCCTGGTAAGGAGGAATGCTGGGCTCTGTAGTCCCCCTAGTTGTAGTATAACAGGCCCTGGTAAGGAGGAATGCTGGGCTCTGTAGTGCCCCTAGCTGTATTCTACCAGGCCCTGGTAAGGAGGAATGCTGGGTTCTGTAGTCCCCCCCTAGTTGTAGTACAATAGTCCCTGGTAAGCAGTAATGCTGGGCCCTGTAGTGCCCCGACTTACCAGGAAGCAGAGCTGCAGCCAGTTGTGAAAGAAGTAGCGGTAGGTGTATGGAGTAGGGCTCGGACAGGTCCTGGGTGATGAGCCTCATGATGTTGGGCATTTGGAGCTCGGATATCGTGCACGGTACAGGCGGAAAGCAGGGCGGGCAGGGCCTCCTCGGCCAGTCCATTGGGGGCGGCAGTCCGTGGGTCAGTTTGCTCTGCAGTCTCCGCTCTCCTCTCCCACGAGGAGCTCCATGTTCCACAAGCCTGGCCGCCACCGCCACTCTCATCAAGCGCCAGTGCCGCCCACCCCCGGAAGTGACGTCATTAGCTAATCGATTTTGCAGTCACCCCGAATCGATGCAGAATTGCGAAGGGTCACATCGCAATGCATCGATTCAGCGATTATATTCCACAGGCCTACCATCACAGTGCTGCCAAAATCACACTGCCATCAGTGCTGCCAAAATCACAGTGCCACAGAGTGTGCAGTACCTCTCCACCATAATAAATATTAAAGAGACGGATAACTAAAATAAAATATTTATTAACAAGGCAAAATAAATGTAAAAATGACAAAATATAGTAAATGTCTACAAAAATGTGTGCATTCATTCTGACATTTTCTTATGTTGAATCATATTTGTCCAGTCAAATACCTAGAAACAAAATAAAAAAAAAAAAGACTGAAAATTGAATATATAATCACAGTAACAATTAAAAAAAAAGGAGAGAGAGAGAGGGAGGCCGAGACAGACAGACAAGAGGGAGGCCGAGACAGACAGACAAGAGGGAGGCCGAGACAGACAGACAAGAGGGAGGCCGAGACAGACAGACAAGAGGGAGGCCGAGACAGACAGACAAGAGGGAGGCCGAGACAGACACACAAGAGGGAGGCCGAGACAGACACACAAGAGGGAGGCCGAGACAGACACAGTTTAGTGAAAAATACCTGAAAATTAGTTTTGTGTTCAAGGAAACAGGAGTCGCACTCTTCAATCCCTAGGGCTCTATCCTCAATCCCTGGTGCCTGAAGAAAAAAAAATCAATGTTTCAGAGTGAACAAGAGTGAAGGACAGAGAGGTGGAGAGCGAGAGAGTTTTTTTTGTGAAATTACCTGAAAATGAGTGTTGTGGAGTTTCCAGGAAACAGGGAGAGTAGCGCACGTCAATCTCTC